>NC_057849.1:318280809-318905809 GCF_015237465.2 Chelonia mydas
AAGAAATTTCCCCTTCTCCTCAAAAACTTTGGGTCAGTTAGGCTTGGATTTCTGTGTATCCTTTAGGGAGAGAAAGGCTTGCTAGGCTTATTATCATGAAAGTGTGGTTCTCAACTCTTGGTGAATAAGAATGCTTCTTGCTCTTATGCTGCTTAGTACTGACTACTTGGAGTAGGCTGAGTGACAGACTGCGGTGTACGTTTTTGGTGTCCATTGAGGACTGGGTGAGATGTACCGACAGCTCCAGATACAAGGCTGAGACAGGGAAGCAGGGACACGATAAATGGGCTGAGAAGGGCCAGTTGCAATTGCAACAATGTCTCAGTGCACCTAGAAAACATTGGTGGTAACAATGAGAGGTAGTCAACATGTAGAGTTTACTTTTTTTTTCTTGTGCGTCCTGTTAGAATTTAATGTGGAGTATGTCTATTTGTAAGAATTTTGGAGATGCCAAACATTTCTAGACTCTGCGCATGGTTGGGTCTTGAGCTGGTCTGACTCCTATGTACTTCAGGCACACAGGGTCCAGCTGCCACATACATAAGGACACTGCAGACAAAAACCATTTGATAAAATACCTTATTTTTTGGGGACTTTTTCCCAGCATCCTCTAATGTACAAGTTCCACCCCTGAGGAAAGTAGTGCACCAGTATTTGCTTCTCACTGAAGCAGAGTAGAAACTAGTTTCTGTGCACAGTAGTAGCAGGGACTCCTTTTGATGGAGAGAGGATTATTTACTAGTTTGAATTACTCATGATACTTGCTGCATGATTCATATTTTTGCCTTGCTCATTTATGTGAAATGCCTATTTCTTGTGACTTATCTCCTAACTAAAAGGAACTTTGTTCACATCTAAGTAAAGGATTCAGATAAATATTTTTTAAAATGTAACCAATGTTTTGAACTAATTTTGTCTTCTAAAATGAAGATTAAATAACGCAACCAAAAATTCAGAAGCAGCAATGCTTACAGAAGTTATTCACATAAGAATTTGTAAGTGAAAAGAAAATTATCTCTGCATATAGAATTCAGTCTTTATCTTACCTGTCATAGTCTCCATTACACAGCGCTCTGACAGAGATCTTGAATGCCTGCCACACTGGATTTAATGTATTTTTTACAACTTCTGTCTTGTGACAGATCGTAAAACTGAAAAAAAATAAATAAATATTTGTTCACTTTTGAGTGATCAGATGTGGAGTCACAAATATGCAGAAGTAGTCAATCTCTTTATTGCTCTACCTCAGTATTTAAATAATTTAATTCTAAAGCTAGTATGTCCAAATACAATCTAAAACAGAAGTACGATGAAGTCTAGGACTAGGAAGATTTTACCTAACTGGAAAAGGGCAGACTTTAGAATTTATAAACTTGCAGTTGTGCCAATTCATGACTGCTGTGTTCATTTTAACTGCGGTATTTGGTTCTATAAACGTTGGAACTCGGAGAAGGTGAGCTGGGTCCTTGTTACTCTTTGACTGCTTGCACAGTGAACAACTCTTGAGCTATTTTTCTGGACTTGGACAGACCTACTTCAGAGAGACCAACAGGACCCTTCTAATGCATGGCCTAGCTCCAGAAAATGTATATGGACCTGTTCTTTTTTTTTTAATGCAGATCATTTTTTCTGAATCATGTGATTCCACACATCCAGAAAAAGTTGCATGTATGTGGCCACTGACACCCACTGGACACTAGGCAGAGAGAATCCTTTTAGAAAGTTCAAACCTTGAAACCACATTCACTGAAGGATAGCAAGTTTTAGTAATCTGTCCATTATCTGAGAACAGCTGCAGGATACATCAATCGCAACAATCAGAAGGAACTACACAGAAATAGGACACTTAAAATGTTGAACAGACCCAGAAGCTGGTTAAAAAGAACAGTGAGTGCAATTGACTTTAAAACTTGTTTCACAGCTTGCATCACTTTGCTTTATCTTCCATATGGATAGGATATGTCCGCACAGATTGACTTGGAAGGAAATCCCAGGTGGACTATTCTGGGTATTGGGATTATAGAATTTTTGGTGGAATGCACAACTACTGTAGCCCCAGGAACCAGAACAGAATTTAGATCTGGGTGTTCTGCAAGTTGTTTTCTCAGGCCAGCTAATCATACCAGTAGAGAACCATAATCCTCAATCCTTCTCTTAGAAAAAGATTTCCAAACTACACATGGAAGAATATTTACTCCACTAAAAAAACAAATCAAAATCTGAACAAAAATTGTGGAACATTGTAAACCTCATGTCCAATCAGCCTGCGCTTATCACTTCTCATTTCCCACTGCTTTGTTTGTATGCACAAGATTGTAAACTTACTGAGGCAGACCATGTAGTCGTTCTTGTCTGAGCAGTGTCCAGCCACTATTGCTGCTATGTAAATAATAATCATTTGCTTCTGGAGACAGGTTGTAGCAACAGATACCCATACATGCCAAGTTTTGTGCAGCTCCATGTAACATTTCTTGACAGTGAGAAATAGTCAATGATATCCCATTCAGGGTCCGTTTGTGTATCAATTCCCATAATTTCTGTTTAGAGATACCATTAATTTATTTTAAAAATGATCTTTTGGCCCTCATTTTACATTCAAAATAGTGAAAACACTATTGGTCAGGAATGAGATTTTGTACCAGTGGCATCTCAGTGGCATTAATGATTTGTTTTTTGTTTCTTTTAAAATAAAGAGCAATATGATGGCACATCTCTTATATTCATGATTCAATTAACCTCAAGGGTGTTGAATAAAAGTTATTTTAAATTTGAAATGTTTTTTCTTCAGAAAAGAGGTACTGCAATGAATTCTAACGTGGCATCTATTTATCAGTTATCTAAAATAAGTTAAAATGTATTCCCTATAAATGATTCCATTAAATGGGAGATATATTTTGGAAATGGAAGTTAAGTTTTGATACCTATAAGTACTTTGTAGCTGAACTGAAAAGAATCTATTCTACTTTAGGTTTGGAATTTAATACTAAAAATCACACTGTTAATTGTTTGGATGTATTGGTTACCAGTTTTATAACAAAATAACTATCTCTCTCCTTTGGAAAATTAGAAGAAATTATTTATTTTAATCATATATAAGATCTAACCTGAGCATTATTAGCTGTTTTACACCTAATTGTTGAGTTAGGGGAATATGACCTATTCAGATAATGTACAACTAAGATGTGTGAAAGGTTTATGACACATAGCTGTTTATAATTAAACAACATATAAAAAAAGAGGTTATAATTTGAAAGGTTAGGACTCTTTAGGCCTAGTGCTTGGGGTGCCTCTCCAGTCCAGTCTTCTATTCAAATCAAATAGGATCTTGCAGATTTCCAGCCCAGGCTCAATTAGAAGAGCGCCTCTGAACTGCGGATTCCTCAAAAGTCCCACACAGACCTGCTTGCAGCTATAATGTCCGATAGTCACACCCTGTTCCAATGACTGTGTCCTGGCTTCTGCTGCAGCCTGCTCTGTACACAGTTCCTTGGGGATTTCTCCTTGCGTCTGGCTTCCCTGGTGCTCCTAGCTCCTAAGCTGCTGCTATTTTCCCAAGAACCAGATAATTTCCTGGGTCGGGGTCTTTCCTTCTATCTGATAAGGAGAAGGGGATGTGCAAGGGTGAGGGGGCTGATGAGAATGACAGTTTCTTGCTTACCAGGTTCATCAAAATCCTTTCCTAAGCTCCACAAACCCTATCTTTTATTCTTGTTCTTATTGTGAGGGAGCCCCTGAAGCTCTGAGCCAAGCTGGGGAGTATCGATCCAGCCTCTCACAGGAGTTCTGAAGTGCTGCTCCTTGTATCCCATTATAATCAGATTTAACAGGCTACTTGTAGGGTTGCCTCCTCTGAGGTACAAAAAACCTGGGCATCTGGGATGATCCTTAGCTCATAAAAATGGACAGCTCAGTGTGTGCACTGAGCACCCTTACAAATTACCTAGGACAGCTACCTCAAAAAAGGGATGATCTTCAGAAAACTGGGACAGGTGGCAACCCTAGGGGCAAGTAAGGAATTAAAGGCTCATTGTGGTCACTATCAGCAGCATACAGAGGCAATTATGCCTACCACTGGTGGGGTGTGGTTCTTATGGACAGCGCTCAGCCACACTTACCAGCACTCAGGAGGTTCCCCATTGACTGTCTATTGACTGTCTGAATGCATCAATGGAAGGGAGAGGAGAGAGTGGCCTGCAATTTTTCAATAGAGGCCCAAGTACTTTCCTGCTGCACTTTATAATCTTTCGGAGCTGAGCTGTTCCAGCAAACTGCCTCAGAGAGGCACAGTTCTTGGCGACAGCCACTTATATAGAACAGCTTATGCTCCAGAATTTGCCAGTAAGGCTAGTTCCCCATGGACCCACCATCAGGCATGGCTAGCCTCTGGACTGCCACATTCTTGAATATGACAATGAGGAGTATCCCAGAAAGGAAGACTCCAGAAAACAGGTTAAGCCAATTGCTAATAGACCCACATAAGCAGTCCCTGGACCAGGAATTAGTAGCTCAGATATTTCTTAAGTGGAACACAACAGAGATAAATCTATTTTAGTGACTTAAGCATGAACGTAGAAGACAGACACATCTGAAAATCATTTATGTATTGAGAGGTTTTGAAATTTTGTTCATAAGTCTTTTTCCCTCAGGACTCTAATGAAAAGGTTAAAATAGATCTCCAAACTTGCAGCAAAAGGACTCTTCTCTAAATCAATCTTTGTGCATTAATATATTCTTCACAGATGCATCTAGAATTCTATTAACATGTTAAGGTATACCACATGATCTATTTCCAACAGTAATAAATTCCATGCCATTTTTCATAGCACTCTAGGCTTACTCACAAACCCAGCTTTAAAATGCCTTAGTTACGTTATTTTAACTGTGTGCTAAAATAATAGTCTTATTTCTACATTGCCATACCATTATCTAGTTTAGGTAAATGAACTTGTTAAAATAGTAAACTATATTCCAAGCAATTGTTGTTACAGAATAAATTAGAGCTTGCAGTCTGACAATCATCATCAAAATGCAATAACTGTGTATTATAACTACCAACATCAGATATCCCTATTGTCTTTATAATTTTGTTATCTACCTGCCATCTTCATTGCTTCGATAAAATACTAGGAAAGGGTCAGATTTCCCAAAGAAGTCCTTCTTGTCTAACTTGTTTGCACAAAACTGCATAAGTACAGAATCCTAAAAAAGAAATAAAGACACAAATTATGCTCAGCTTGTCATCTGCAAAAATAAAGAACAAACAACAAAACAAAGTAGTTCATTTATATGTGAGCATTTAAGATTACTCACCTTCAACATAATCTCTGCACATTCACATTCTTGGGATATGCCAACAGTGCAGCTTGACCCAGTGAAACCTTCTAGAAGCAGTGCTCACTGAAGTGCTCTCAGACCCCTTTTGTATCCAAGCATTTGGAAGGCAGTACTATAATAGGGAGACATGTCATGGTGCACCAAATGCCTCAGTTCCTTCCATTGCCTTCTTGGGTCCAAAGCTGAAATTATGACTGAGTAAGAGGGGAAGGTGGGTGGGGAGTGTGAATATGAAGAGTTCATCTCAAAGAATTTGGTTACAGACAAGTAACCTTCATTTCTTCTTTGAGTGGCCTCTGCACTTTCCTACTCTTAGGATAGTTGGATAAGCAGTACTCTTGTCTCTGGATAGTACAACATGGAGTCCTAGTTAAATAGAGACTGTAATACTACTTCACCAAGTTGCATCTGATCTAGATGCCAGCTCTAAGGAATATTTCTAACGTTATGAAATAGAGCTCCACATGGCAACTCTACAGATTTCTAATATGAGAATATTGTAGCTAACAGCACAGACAGCAACTCCACCAACAGTATGTCAAAGACAGGCTACAGAAGCAGCCCTTGCTCCAGCCAAGTGCACTCTAAGCCCTTCTAGAAGAGAAACAGATGTAAGTTTATAAATCTTTCCATACTTATTCTAATTCACTTAGAAAGGCATTGGTATGTGATTGCCTGACTGTTACTCTTTTCTGAATGAGAGGAAAAAAAAAACCTAGGTGACGGCTTGTATTCCTTAGACTGAACCAAATGGAGCATTAGCCCTCTAAGTTGTGCTTCCCTGAGTGAAAGTAAAGCTTGGGAAAATATACTGTCAAGTTTATAGACTAGTTAAGATGGAGTTTTGTTACAACCTTGAAGGGAAATTTCAGGTGCAGACAAAGGACTATGATATTTTTGTGAAAGACTGTAAGGGAGACAGGGGAAATCAGCCATAAGAGCCTGCAACTTGTTCACTCATCTAGTGAATTTAATAGCTACCATAAAAGCTGTCTGAATTGTGATATGAAACAGGGAACAATCTCTCATAGTCTTGAAAGGAAGTTCCATGAGCTAAGTACTAGATTGAGGTTCCATGTAGATATGGACTCACTAATCAGAGGGCAGATGTTCATTAATCCCTTCAATAATCTTATTATAGCATGTCTAAATACAGTATTTTGCTTGACTACATTTTGATGGTATCTTGAAGCCAAGATGCTTGTGAGATGTACTTTTACTGACAGTTAGGACAGCCCAAAGGATTTCAAATGAAGTAATTACTTCAGTATGGACTGAACAGGAGCTGAAGCTTGGTTCATGTTATTGTGGGTTACACACAAAAAGAAACTTTTCCACTTATAACTGGTGAGTTGACTGCTTCCTGGAGTTGAATAGACTCTCCTTTACTTTTTCCAAACAGATAGCTCAAGTTCTATGACCATGCCTTCAAGTGGAGAGAGTCTGAATACGGATACAATACAATTTCTCTGTTAGGTCAAAAGAAAATGGGTATTTGTGGCACCTTAGAGACTAACAAATTTATTTGAGCATAAGCTTTCGTGAGCTACAGCTCACTTCATCGGATACATTCAGTGACTGAATGCCACTAATGTCTCTAAGGTGCCACAAGTACTCCTTTTCTTTTTGCGAATACAGACTAACACGGCTGCTACTCTGAAACCTGTTAGGTCAATAAGTCTGGAATTGCAGGAGACAGATAAAACCCTTGTGATGGTCACAGTACCTGAGAATGACTAATGTCTTGCTCAGGCCAGGGCAATCACAATAACCTTGGCTTTGTCTTATTTATTTTCCAGTGAACACTGAATTAGAAGAATTGGGGGAAAATGCAGAGAGGAGACCTACCTCAGAGCCTAGAGGAAATAGAATATAAGGGTTGGAAGGAACCTCAGGAGGTCATCTAGTCCACTGCCCTGCTCAAAGCAGAACCAATCCCCAACTCAATCATCCCAGCCAGGGCTTTGTCAAGCCCGACTTTAAAAACCTCTAAGTAAGGAGATTCCACCACTTCCCTAGGTAACACATTCCAGTGCTTCACCACCCTCTTAGTGAAAATGTTTTTCCTAATATCCAGCCTAAACCTCCCCTACTGCAACTTGAGACCATCACTCCTTGTTCCATCATTTGCTACCACTGAGAACAGTCTAGATCCATCCTCTTTGGAACCCCCTTTCAGGTAGTTGAAAGCAGCTATCAAATCCCCCCTCATTCTTCTCTTCTGCCGACTAAATAATCCTAATTCCCTCAGCCTCTCCTCATAAGTCATGTGCTCCAGCCCCCTAATCATTTTTGTTGCCTTCTGCTGGACTCTTTCCAATTTTTCCACATCCTTCTTATAGCGTGGGGCCCACAACTAGTCATAGTACTCCAGATGAGGCCTCACCAATGCTGAATAGAGGGGATTGATCACATCCCTCGATCTGCTGGCAATGCTCCTACTTATACAGCCCAAAATGCTGTTAGCCTTCTTGGCAACATGGGCACACTGTTGACTCATATCCAGCTTCTCATCACTAGTAACCCCTTTTCTGCAGAACTGCTCCCTAGCCACTCGGTCCCTAGTCTGTAGCAGTGCATGGGATTCTTCCGTCCTATCTTGTTGCAACAAGATATCTCCAGATACCTCCACAGGGAGAAGATATAGTTTGTTACCAAGTTCTGGAGTAACTACTTGTGCTGATCATGCAAGTTTCTGCTCAGCTGATAGGCCAGTATCTTGTCCTTGTTTGCAAGGAGGATAAATTTGGTGTACTGCGCACCACTCCCACAGAGTGGAAGTGTCTTTGCACAGCTTGCTTGTTCATACGAAATATTGATGTAGTATTCCTGGCAACTACTTGAGCCACTCTGTCATGTGGTTGAAGGAGAAAGGACTCGAGAGCCCAAAGTATTCCTTTTAATACTGATACAGAGTTTTTCCTCTCTGAACTTCCAGTGACTGAACTGTCAAATTCTTGCAACAAGCTCTCAGCCCAGATTTGAAGCGTCTGAGTCTACTGTGTCTGACAGAATTGCAGGGTTGAATGTGGGAATAGGAAAACACCTCTGGGTAATGTCTGTTTTGGTATATAGTGTCCTTTTAGCCAGTGTTGTAGAGGCCTCATCTTTAAATGTGTACATAGTGTTATGTACATTCAGAAGCCATAATGCCACCAAGCTTGAGTAAGAACAGCACTGTCTGATATTCGTTCTCCTGCAGTACTTTTATCGCTGTTTCGCTGTAAGGATTTTAAAGTGCCTTTCTTTTGGAAGAAAACCTCTGCCTTTTTGAGAATACAAAATTTAACCAACAAAAGGTATGATGTGGGCTGGAGCTCTGTGCAATTTCTTCCCATTTATCTTGAACCCCAGTGTTTGGAATAGGGTACATGATTGTGACATCCTGTGAGGATGCCCAGATGAGCCAATCATGCAAGTAAGGGACCCTAACTTCTCAAATGTGCTGCTACTACTGACAAGCACTTGAGGTGCTGCAGATAAGCCAAATGGAATGACAACAAGCCATAAGTATTTTTGATGTGAATATCTGATTGAGATGTGACAATAAGCATCCTGTACAGCAAGAGCCCCAAACCAGTCTTGAATTGATCAGGAGGAGATGATCATGACTTGGATAAACAAGCAGAGGTTGAACTTTCTGTTGAAAGAGTTGAGTTTTTGAAGGTCTAAAATGATTCACAAAAAGAAAAGGAGTACTTGTGGCACCTTAGCGACTAAAGTTTATTTGAGCATAAGCTTTCGTGAACTACAGCTCACTTCATCAGATGCATGTAGTGGAAAATACAGTAGGGCGATTTTTATATACAAAGAGAACATGAAACACTGGGTGTTACCATACATACTGTAACGAGAGTGATCAGGTAAGGTGAGCTATTACCAGCAGCAGAGAAAAAAACCTTTTGTAGTGATAATGAAGGTGGGCCATTTCCAGCAGTTGACAAGAACGTGTGAGGAACGGGGGTGGGGGGGAAGGGAGGGAATAAACATGGGGAAATAGTTTTATTTTGTGTAATGACACATCCACTCCCAATCTTTATTCAAGCCTAATTTAATGGTGTCCAGTTTGCAAATTAATTCCAATTCAGCAGTGTCTCGTTGGAGTCTGGTTTTGAAGTTTTTTTGTTGTAATATTGATTACAGACCTAAAAGTCTCAAGTGACCAGAGAGATTAAAATGTTCTCTGACTGGTTTTTGAATGTTATAATTCTTGATGTCTGATTTGTGTCCATTTATTCTTTTATGTAGAGACTGTTCAGTTTGGCCAATGTACATGGAAAAGAAGCCCTTGAGGAATTCCACCATGATTTCAACAATTGATTTCATTCCATCATCAACCTCAGCCTGGACCAGTCCACACAAGAGATCCACTTCCTGGACACTACAGTGCTAATAAGTGATGGTCAGAAACACCACCCTATACTGGAAACCTATTGACCGCTATACTTACCTACATGCCTCCAGCTTTCATCCAGACCACACCACACGATCCATTGTCTACAGCCAAGCTCTACAATAAAACCGCATTTGCTCCAACCCCTCAGACAGAGACAAAAACCTGCAAGATCTCTATCAAGCTTTCTTACAACTACAATACGCACCTGCTGAAGTGAAGAAACAGATTGACAGAGCCAGAAGAGTACCCAGAAGTTACCTACTACAGGACAGGCCCAACAAAGAAAGTAACAGAATGCCATTACGAGCTGTCACCTTCAGCCCCCAACAGAAACCTCTCTAGTGCATCATCAAGGACCTACAACCTATCCTGAAGGACGACCCATCACTCTCACAGATCTTGGGAGACAGGCCAGTCCTTGCTTACAGACAGCCTCCCAACCTGAAGCAAATACTCACCAGCAACCACACACCACACAACAAAAACACTAACCCAGGAACCTATCCTTGCAACAAAGCCCGTTTCATAGATACTAAGGTCAGAACGGACCATTATGATCATCTAGTCTGACCTCCTGCACAATGCAGGCCACAGAATTTCACCCACCCACTCCTGCAAAAAACCTCTCACCTATGTCTGAGCTATTGAGGTCCTCAAATCGTGGTTTAAAGACTTCAAGGAGCAGAGAATCCTCCAGCAAGTGACCCGTGCCCCGTGCTACAGAGGAAGGCGAAAAACCTCCAGGGCCTCTTCCAATCTGCCCTGGAGGAAAATTCCTTCCAGACCCCAAATATGGCGATCAGCTAAACCCATAGCATATGGGCAAGATTCACCAGCCAGATACTACAGAAAATTCTTTCCTGGGTAACTCAGATCCCACCCCATCTAACATCCCATCACAGGCCATTAGACCTATTTACCATAGATATTTAATTACCAAAACCATATTATCCCATCATACCATCTCCTCCATAAACTTATCGAGTTTAATCTTAAAGCCATATAGATCTTTTGCCCCCACTGCTTCCCTTGGAAGGCTATTCCAAAACTTCACTCCTCTGATGGTTAGAAACCTTTGTCTAATTTCAAGTCTAAACTTCCTGGTGGCCAGTTTATATCCATTTGTTCTTGTGTCCACATTGGTACTGAGCTTAAATAATTCTCTCCCTCTCCGGTATTTATCCCTCTGATATATTTATAGAGAGCAATCATATCTCCCCTCAACCTTCTTTTAGTTAGGCTAAACAAGTCAAGCTCCTTGAGTCTCCTTTCATAAGACAAGTTTTCCATTCCTCGGATCATCCTAGTAGCCCTTCTCTGTACCTGTTCCAATTTGAATTCATCCTTCTTAAACATGGGAGACCAGAACTGCACACAGTATTCCAGGTGGGGTCTCACCAGTGCCTTGTATAACGGTACTAAAACCTCCTTATCCCTACTGGAAATACCTCTCCTGATGCATCCCAAGACCGCATTAGCTTTTTTCACAGCCATAATACATTGGCAGCTCATAGTCATCCTATGATCAACCAATACTCCAAGGTCATTCTCCTCCTCCATTATTTCTAATTGATGCGTCCCCATCTTATAACTAAAATTCTTGTTATTAATCCCTAAATGCATGACCTTACACTTCTCACTATTAAATTTCATCCTATCACTATTACTTCAGTTTACAAGGTCATCCAGATCCTCCTGTACGATATCCCTGTCCTTCTCTAAATTGGCAATACCTCCCTTTGTATCATCCGCAAACTTTATTAGCACACTCCCACTTTTTGTGCCGAGGTCAGTAATAAAAAGATTAAATAAGATTGGTCCCAAAACCGGTCCTTGAGGAACTCCACTGATAACCTCTCTCCAGCCTGACAGTTGACCTTTCAGTAGGACCCGTTGTAGTCTGCCCTTTAACCAATTCCTTATCCACCTTTCAATTTTCATATTGATCCCCATCTTTTCCAATTTAACTAATAATTCCCCATGTGGCACAGTATCAAACACCTTACTGAAATCTAGGTAAATCAGATCCACTGCGTTTCTTGTGTCTAAAAAAATGTTACTTTCTCAAAGAAGGAGATCAGGTTGGTTTGGCACGATCTACCTTTTGTAAAACCATGTTGTATTTTGTCCCATTTACCATTGACTTCAATGTCCTAAACTACCTTCTCCTTCAAAATTTTTTCCAAGACCTTGCATACTACAGATGTCAAACTAACAGGCCTGTAGTTATCCGGATCACTTTTTTTCCTTTCGTAAAAATAGGAACTATGTTAGCAATTCTCCAATCACACGGTACAATCCCTGAGTTTACAGATTCATTAAAAATTCTTGCTAATGGGCTTGCAATTTCAGTTGCCAAATCCTTTAATATTCTTGGATGAAGATTATCTGGGCCCCCCGATTTAGTCCCATTAAGCTGTTTGAGTTTCGCTTCTACTTCAGATATGGTAATATCTACCTCCATATCCTCATTCTCATTTGTCATGCTACCATTATCCCGAAGATCCTCTTTAGCCTTATTAAAGTCTGAGGCTAAGTATTTGTTTAGATATTGGGCCATGCCTAGATTATCCTTGACCTCCACTCCATCCTCAGTGTTTAGCGGTCCCACTTCTTCTTTCTTTGTTTTCTTCTTATTTATATGGCTATAGAACCTTTTACTATTGGTTTTAATTCCCTTTGCAAGGTCCAACTCTACTTGACTTTTAGCCTGTCTCACTTTATCCCTACATGTTCTGACCTCAATAAGGTAGCTTTCCTTGCTGATCACCTCCCATCTTCCACTCCCTGTATGCTTTCTGTTTTTTCTTAATCACCGCTCTGAGATGCTTGCTCATCCAGCTTGGTCTACAACTCCTGCCTATGAATTTTTTCCCCTTTCTTGGGATGCAGGCTTTCAATAGCTTCTGCAGCTTTGATTTAAAATAATCCCAGGCCTCCTATCTTTAGATCCATAAATTCTTCACTCCAATCCACTTCCCTAACTAATTTCCTTAATTTTTGAAAGTCAGCCCTTTCAAAATCAAAAACCCTGGTTGCAGATTTATTTTTGTTAATCCTTCCATTCAGTTTGAACTGAATTAGCTCATGATCACTTGAACCAAGATTATCCCCTACAACCATTTCTTGTATGAGGTCCTCACTACTCACCAAAACCAAATCTAAAATGGCATCCCCTCTAGTCAGTTCAGCAACTACTTGATGAAGGAATCCATCAGCTATCACATCTAGGAAAATCTGAGCCCTATTATTGTTACTAGCACTCGTCCTCCAGTCTATATCTGGGAAGTTAAAGTCTCCCATGATCACACAGTTTCCATTAGTATTTACTTTATTAAAAACATTAAAAAGGGCTCTATCCATACCCAAATTAGATCCCGGCGGTCTATAGCACACCCCAAGCACTATCGCAGGGGAGGCTCTAATAGTTTTCTTCCCCAATGTCATTTGTGCCTAGACGGACTCTGTCTTATCCATTCCATCGCTTCTTATTTCTTTACATTCTACCTTATCATTGATATACAATGCTACTCCACCACCTTTACCTTTATTTCGGTCCTTCCTAAACAGCACATACCCTTCAATACCTGTAGTCCAGTCATGACTACTATTCCACCATGTTTCTGTTATCCCTATAATATCTGGTTTCACTTCCTGCACCAGTAGCTCTAGTTCCTCCATTTTGTTACCTAGGCTCCTCGCATTGGTGTACAAACATGTTAATTTTTGCTGTTTGGCCTCACTCACATTCTGTACCCTATTAGGCACGGTCATTCTACAGCCAGTATAACCTATTAGACTGGTATCCACACTGCCCTTCCTCTTTATATCCATTCTCCTACCCACGGCTGTATCCTTTCTTACTTCGTTTTCTTCCCTCTCAATGCTAAAATCCGGCGTGGAGATTACCTGGACATCTCCCAACCATCTCCCAACTGTGTCCACATATCTATTCAGGGGACACCATCATAATCACATGAGCCACACTATCAGAGGCTCGTTCATCTGCACATCTACCAATGTGATATATGCCATCATGTGCCAGCAGTGCCCCTCTGACATGTACACTGGCCAAACCGGACAGTCTCTACACAAGAATAAATGGTCACAAATCAGATGCCAAGAATTAGAACATTCAAAAACCAGTTGGAGAACACTTCAATCTCCCTGGTCACTCGATTACAGACCTAAAAGTCGCAATATTACAACAACAAAAAACTTCAAAACCAGACTCCAACTCCAGTATTGAATGAAATTCTGTTCTTAGCATGTCCTCTGGTGAAAGATGCATGAAAGGAGATGAGGAAGGAGAGTTGGGACAAGGGATAATGTTTACAAACTCCAAGATACACCAGTCTATGGCAGTAGTACTCCATGTATATAAGAAATATGAGAGATTGTTTTCAAATGAAGGTGAGCCCTCTTATAGGTTTAAAACTGACCTAATTTTTTGGGGCATTCCATCAAACCTGAGGCTGGTGCAGAGGAAGACGATACAGTGGAACTCCTGCTAGCTCATGGTAGTTAGGTATTGCGTTGCTGCCGATGCTGAACAAGAGGCTGCTGTTGGTATACGAAGTAGAGGCTTGGTATGGTTTCTCTGGCAACAAAACTGAGTCAGAAAATCTTTTCCTAGGGGGCTGACAAATCCGCAGAGACCTTGCAGTATACCTGGTATCTTTCAGTTTTTCTAGAACCTTGTCTGTTTGAGAGCTAAATAGCCTTTCACCATCAAATCACAGATCCTGGATGGAGGTTCTTGTTTCTGGAAGAATTCCAGAACAGATACACGTGCTGCCTCAAAGTAATCGTGGATGCTCCAGCTCTAAACATTACATCAGAAGCATCAAATGATGCTCTCAAGGAATGCATAGCAACTAAATGACCTTTGATAACTGGCCAAAGCCCTGGTTATCTCTGGTCTTCAAGCCATGACTGAGCAAACAGTGCTATTGAACATTACTGCCTGAAAACTCACCACTAATTCCCAGCTTGGCAGAGGAAAACATCTTTCTACCTTGTGCATCTAGCTGCTTAGTAGCTCTAACAGAAGGGGTAGAGTGGACTACACCTTTATCACAGTCACCAAGTGAGCTGCACTTCATACTCCTTCCAATCTGTCTTGAGTGCACTTCACAGGTGACTGGCCTGGCTACCTTCACCCTCTCTCAATGGTGAAACCACATGGTCCTACTACTCAGATTGGATCTCGGAGCTGCAGCCCCCATTTACCAACCATGTTAACCTGACAGACCCAACTGGGTCTGGCACTTTTCCTCCAGGAGCTTATGAAAGAGTAAGCTTGTGAAAGAATAAGTTTGCAGGGACAGAGAAACAGCTTCATCAAAAAAAAGTATCATTTATTCACCCAAAGGTACACACCAAGCCAAGAAGATGGTATAAATAATTAAAGGCTTATACTCCCATTTCCCCTACCTGCACCTTAATATTTCCTTGCCAGCTTTGATAAGTTCCATATAGCCCAGTTACCTCCCTCTCTAGTAGGCTGGGAGAAGCAGACTGCTTGCTGCAGCTTCTGTCTATGTCTCATTCAGCCTGTGTGCCAGGCTCAGTTTGCTAACGGATCCTTTCTTCCCTCCCTCCATCTCTGCTAGGCTAGCATCTTTAAGATTTTATTATACGCTTTGATCCTAGGTTTGGCCCAGGAAAAGTAAACTTTGTCAACCTAGTGGGCACCAGGCCAGGAGTTATTTTCCACTTATTAGCTTTCTCATTGTTCCTGAAGGATGTTGGCATTGCTTATAATAGCACCTTATCTTTGTCATTGTTTTATTTCCTGTTCCTTTCCCCTTGCAACTTCCTTTGACTTAAGTCTATACACAGTCAGAGAAGAGAAGAGAATCTCACAGGTAAACTGAGGCACATATGATATTTATAAACAATACACAACTCCCTCATTCTGCACAACCATCCTTTAGCGATTTGGGCAGGAGCCACCACTACCAATGAATTTGTAGCTTGAAGGATCAGCAAGAAAAAGATGACATCAGAAGGCAGCTCCATATAGTTTGCTTTTTTAGAAACTGCCTGTCCTGATGCTCTGTTTAATCAGGTATTTTTTGCCAGCTGTAAGAAAACTTTCTAGAATTCACTGGGTAATATTACTCCTAGAGGATGAACTCAGAATATTGAAAACTAAGTGTAGTTTCCTCTTGTTACCAAAGGGATGTTTAAGGTAATAGCCATTCTTTCTGCAACTTGGAACATATATTCTGCAAGGAGAGGAAGAAGATGATGCATCCACGTTCTTATATGGAAGAGTTTGAACATTTGGATCTACAGGCAGAGGTTCAATCGGCTCTTCTATAGCTCTACTGCAGACAATGTGTTTGAGACAAATCTCTTGGTCCCTAGCAAGTGTAACAGTTCTGGTGCAGGTCATTTCCCTTGAACCCTTTTCCCTTGTGGCTGCCTTTCTTCAGCCCTTTTAAATTCAGGATAATATCTATAGGGAAGGTCAATATGGCCACATTGCCAGTTCTGCCAGTATCCGGTAGGGAATTCCCTATGATAACCCATAGTGAGGGAAAGTGATCTCATGGATCACTGGAAAGGCTGGAACCAAAGGAGGATTAGGGCAAGAAAAGGTATTAGTTCAGGGTGAAGACGATCTATATGGACCAATAAGAGGGCTAAAGACCTTCCACCAGGCTTCCATACATGTATATACCTGAAGAAGGAAAAGTGGCAGGGTAAGGAGGACACCTCTTGAACCATGGCTTATCTTTAATTCTCACATATCAGAACCAAGGACCTGTGCAGGGTACTAAAATTCTTAATCAAAAAAGAATTCAAAACTAATTAAACAAAAGAAGGTGACGGCACAGGGAACGATCCATTCCAATGAATCTGGGTTCAAGAACCTAAAGGGGGTTCCTAGTTCACCTGCTATCACAGTTGGAAGGAACTGAGGCAATTAGCATGCCACACCTTCTTTTGTACCTCCCACCCTCCAAATCCCAGAGTCCTGAGGAGAGAGACAGAGTGCACAACAGCATTCCAGCAGACACTGCTACTAGAAGGTTCCCTCAGTCCAAGCCACAGTGCTGGCACATCTCGAGACTATGAATGTGCAAAGGCAATTTGAAAAAGAAAAAAACAGTTACTCACCTTCTCGGAACTGTTGTTCTTTGAGATGTGTTGTTCATGCCCATTCCAATCGCGTGTGCACGTGCACAGTGGCCGGAAGATTTCTCCCATAGCAACATCCATCGGGTTGGTCTAGGCGCCCCATGGAGTCGTGCCTTCATGGCGCTCAATATAGAGCCCTTCTGACCCACGACCCCTTCAGTTCCTTCCTGCCGGCTACTCCAACAGAGGGGAAGGAGGGTGGGTATTGGAATGAACATGAACACCACATCTCGAAGAATAACAGTTACGAGAAGATGAGTAACCATTATTTCTTCGAGTGCTTGTTCATGTCCATTCCAATCAGGTGACTCCCAAGCCCAAGTTCAGGAGGCGGGGTTGGAGCTGTCCACTGATTAGAGTACTGCTCGTCCAAAGGCAGCAGCATCTCTAGCCTGCTGGGTAATCGCATAGCGCATGGCAAAAATGTCTATGGAGGACCATGTCGCTGCTCTGCAGATTTCCTGAGTGAGAAGCTGAGCCAGGAATGCTGTAGATGAAGCCTGTGCCCTGGTGGAGTGTGCAGTGATCGGAGGTGAAGGAACACCTGCCAGGCTGTAGCACGCACGAATACAGGATGGTATCCATGACAAGATGCGTTGGGATGACACAGGCTGACCTTACATCCTGTCCGCCACTGTCACAAATAACTGGACTGATTTTCTGAACAGTTTCATTCTCTCAATGTAAAAGGCCAGTGCCCTGCGGACATCCAGAGAGTGGAGTCTCTGCTCCCTGCCACTGGAATGTGGCTTAAGGTAGAATACCAGGAGAAAGATATTCTGGTTGATGTGAAACTGTGACACAACCTTCGGGAGAAAAGCAGGATGAGGCCTGAGCTGAACCTTGGTCCATACAGAACTCGGTGTAGGGAGGGTCCGATGTTAGGGCCCAGACCTCAGACACCCTCCTGGCCGAGGTTATCGCTGCCAGAACTCCACCTTGTAAGAGAGGTAGCAACATGCTTCCTGCTCTAACAGTTCAAAGGGAGGGCCCATGAGCCTAGAAAGGACCAAGTTGAGGTCCCAGGCAGGGACAGGCTGACGGATGTTAGGCTATAGCCTGTCGAGCCCTTTTAGGAATCGGCTGACCATGGTGTTAGCGAACACAGAGCAGCCCTGCGTGCCCAGGTGGAAGGCCGAGATGGTGCTAAATGCACCCTTATCGAAGACGAGAGTCCCTCCAGCTTCAGATGGAGGAGGTAGTCCACAATGAGCGGCACTGAAGTTAGCATGAGGGCAAATGGTACTGCGCTGACCAGACTGAAAATCTCTTCCACTTGGCAAGGTATGCGGCTCTCGTTGAGGGTTTCCTACTGCCAAGGAGGACCTGTCTAACCTGGTCTGAACAGGAAAGCTCCAATGGATTTAACCATGGAGCTTCCACACTGTGAGATGAAGCGACTGGAGGTTCGGGTGTTGGAGACGTCTGTGATCTTGTGTGAGAAGGTCTGGGAAGAGCGCAAGGTAATTGGGGTTCCCGCGGACATGTCTAGGAGAGATGTATACCAGTGCTGACAGGGCCAGGCCAGTGCTATCAGTATGACATGGGCTCAATCTCTGAGGATCTTGAGAAGCACCTTGTGAACGAGTGGTAAGGGTGGAAAGGCGTATAGAAGAGAACCTCCCCAGTGGAGGAGGAACGCATCCATGCTGGCACCCAGGCTGTGATTCGGAAAGAAGCAGAACTGCTGGCACTTCCTGTTGCGTCACGTGGCGAGAAGGTCTACCTGGGGAAAAACCCACCTCTGGAAGATTGGAATTGCAACATCCAGGCGAAGGGACCACTCGTGGCTGTGAAACGACCTGCTGAGGTGGTCCTCTAGCTCGTTCTGTACCCCAGGGAGGTACGATGCCTGAAGGTGTATTGAATGTTCTACACAGAAGTCCCAAAGTATGAGGGCTTCCTGGCATATGGGAGAGGAGCATGCACCCTAGTTTGTTGATATAGAACATTGCTGTTGTATTGTCTGTCATGATTGATACACGCATTGTCTGGTTAGGTATGGAAAGTCTGACACGCTAGGCACACTGCTCTCAGTTCTTTGACATTGATGTGGAGATCCAGATCTGCTTGAGACCAGAGGTCTTGAGTCCTGTGGTATCCCAAATGAGCTCCCCAGCCAAGTCTGACGCGACCATCACCGGTGACAGAGATGGCTGTGGGGCGGTAAAGGGAACCCTTGAGCACACCTCCTGAGCATCAATCCACCACAGAGGGGAGTCAAGGACCATGCGAGGCAGGGTCACGATCCTGTCCAAGCTGTCCCGGACTGGGCGATACACTGACACAAGCCACGACTGAAGCGGTCAAAGCCTGAGTCTGGCATGCTGCACCACATAGGTACAGACAGCAATGTGTCCGAGAAGTTTCAGGCAGTTCCTCGCTGTATTGTTCAGGGCCTGAAACCTTGCCTCCGGCAGGTATGCCCTGGCTTGGGTCAAGTCCAGTACTGCCCCTATGAACTCTAGCCTCTGGATGGGAGACCATTTTGCTTAGTTTAGAAGTAGACCCAGGCTATCGAAGGTGGCTCTGATTAATCTGACCTGAGCTTCCATTTGGGTCCTGAAGCGGCCTTTGATCAGCCAGTCATCGAGGTACAGAAATACCTATACCCGGTGCCTTCGCAAGAACACGGCGACGACTGCCATGCACTTGGTGAAGACTCAAGGTGCTGCTGACAGGCTGAACGGGAGGATGGTAAATTGGTAGTGGGTACTGTTGACCACAATCTGAGGTACTTCCTGTGGGGTTGAGAAACTGCAATATGAAAATGTGCGTCCTTCAAGTCGAGGGCAGCATACCAGTCTGCTGGATCTAGTGAGGGGGTGATGGAGGCCAAGGAGACCATGCGGAACCTGAGTTTCTTCACGAACTTGTTGAGTTCTCGCAGGTCCAGGATAGACCTGAGGCCGCCTTTCGCTTTAGGTATTAGGAATACCAGGAATAAAAGCCCTTGCCCCTGTGTTCCGGAGGAACCTCCTCCACTGCCCCTACCGATAGGAGCGACTGCACCTCCTGGATAAGGAGCTGCTCAGGAGAAGGGTCCATGAAGAGGGACGGGGAAGGAGGGTGGAAGGGCAGGAATGCACAGCATTAGATGGAGTATCCCCTGTATACCGTGCGGAGCACCCAGCAGTCCAAAGTGATACAGGACCATGCACGGTAGAAAGGGAACAGTGGGGAGGAAAAAGTTAAGGTGGGGTAGATCCAATCTCTGATCTGGTGTGCCATCCTCAACTGCCCCTTCAAAAGGCGTTTTGGGTTGGCCAGAGCCCTGGCCTGAAGATGGGTGTTGTCTCCTCTTGCCACTCCTGTTCCTCCTCTGAGAGCCATCCTGGCAGTTTTGCTGATGAAATCTTGGAGGAGATTGCAGTCTGAAATGTCTCCACTTGAGGGTGGCTCGTGAGTCTTTCAGACTGTGTAGCTTCTTGTCTGTCATTTCAGAAAAAAGCATCACACCCTCAAATGGGAGGTCCTGAATAGTTTGCTGGACCTCATAAGGGAGCCCCGAGACTTGGAGCCAGGAGCCCCTTCTCATGGCCACCCCAGTAGCCATGACCCTAGTGGCGGCATCTGCACCATCCAACGCAGCCTGGAGGGAAGCCCGGGAGAGTACCTTCCCTTCCTCCACAAAGGCCGAGAACTCAGCTCGGGAGTCTGAAGGGAGGAGCTCCGTAAATTTGGCCATTGCTGCAGAGGTGTTAAAAGAGTACCTGCTGACGATGGCCTGCTGGCTCAAAATACGGAGCTGCAAACCCCATGTAGAAAAGACCTCTCCCCCGACAAGGTCTAGTCGTATAGCCTCCCTGTTTTTTGGAGAGGGTCCTTGGAAACCCTGTCTCTCACGCTGGTTAGCAGCATCCACAACAAGAGAGTCAGGAGGTGGGTGAGAATACGAATGTTCGTACCCTTTGGAGGGCACGAAATAATGCCTCTCATTGCGCTTGGCAGTGGGCAGCAAGGAAGCTGGGATCTGCCACAGGTTCTTGGTGGTGTCCACAATAGTCTTAATAAGTGGTAGGGCAATACAAGAAGGTCCTGAGGGGGCGAGGATGTCCACCATGGGATCAGCCTTGACTACATCCTCGGCCTTAATTCCCAGACCATGAGCAGCCCTTCGCAGCAACTGCTGCAGCACCCTGTTATCCTCAAGTGCCGGAGCTATGGCTGTGCCCACCAATGCCTTGTCTGGCAACGATGAGGAAGAAACACTTACAAGAAGCGGATGCTCCCTGCCATCTGCTCCCAGGGAGTCCAGCAACTCTCAGAGCAGCGTTGGTGCCAATGGAGTGCTCGCCGGCACTGGGGCTGTCGACACTGAACCTGGTGTTGACGCAGGCATCAGAAACACCGGTGGAACCGTTGATGGAACCAATGCCAAACCCCACGTCTGGGCCGATGAAGGTGGCAGGCCTGTCACCGGCATCGGCGCCAGGATCGTCAGTGCCTGTGCCATAGTCGGCGTTGAGATCAGTGCCAGTGCCGAAGTCGGACGCGTCACCGGTGCCAAGGTCAGTGCCGGCAATGGCACCACAGCCAGAGGAGTTGGCGTGTGGGCAGGCGCCGAGGTAAGCTGTGCAGTTGATGGCAGGATGAAGGTGGCTGAGGCCACAGAAGACGCAGCGGAGCGGTGCCCTTGATTCCTTCCCTGGCTTTGGTGAAAGGCCCCGGGGGTCCAGAATGGCCACTGTGATGAATTCTGCCACTGCGATGGCCATGCTTGGGGCTCTCTCCTGTCTCTCCCTGACTTCGATCTTCGCCTCCTACTCCTCCTAGATTGGTAGGAGTGAGACTGACTCCGAGGTCTCAGACTGAAGACCACGGAGGAGCCGAGCCTCGGTGTCTTGAGCGTCGAGAGCTCGGGAAATGAGTAGGTTCTCTGTCTGAGTGGGCCAGTGCCGAAGGACATGGAGAGGGGAAGTGCCTGGACATCACTGCCGGCTTCCCTCTTGACTGCACCCGGAGGTGGGGTGGGACCGCCAATGCTGAAGGTTCCTCCCTCCTTGGGTGCGAGAATGGCACTGTAAGGTACAGCAGGTCCTAAGCAGCTTCAAAAGCTTCCGGCATCGAAGGGAGCTGTAGCTGCGGGCCCATAGGGACCAGTGACCATGTGGAGCCCAGACTCAACTGCCTCGCCTGGGCAGGAGTTGAGACTGCCCAGTAGGGGATCCGGAACTGTGGCCTGTCTGAGGTCTCACTTCTCTGGATTTAGCCGGAGGCGACTGACTGACTGGCTTCTTTTTCTTCTGAGGCACCGGCGAGTGGGATCGGTGCCTGCTCTCCGCTGGACCTCAGGAGGTGCCTTGCCAGTGCCAAGCGTCCCGGTAAAGTCTTTTCTCGACACTAAGCTGGAGTACGGTGCTGGGGCGCTCCACATCAAGGAGCACGTTAGGAGCCAGGTCCCCTGAGCCTGAGTCCAATTGGAGGCATAGAGCTGCCTTCACGAGGATCACTTTAAGCCGCTGTTCCCTTTCTTTAAGGGTTCTAGGGCGGAACTCATGGCAGATCTTAGAGTGATCCTTTTGGTGACCCTCCCCTAGACACTGTTAGCATGAGGAGTGTAGATCGCTCTTTGGCCTGCGCTTTGAGCAGGCCACAGAGTTTTTAAACCCCGGGGACTGCAGCATAACATAGCTCCGGGGAGTCAAAATGGGGGGGACCCCCCAACAAATCTGATTACTAATAACTAAGGTAAACTATACACAAAGAACAGTAGAATGTGCTTGCTAAGCAAGGACTACGGGACGTTCCAGCCAACCGTCACTGGCGATAAGAAGGAACTGAAAGAGTGGAGGGTTGGCAGGGCTCTATATTGAGCGCCATGAAGGTGGGACTCCAGGGGGCGCCCAGACCAACCCGACGGATGCTGCTATGGGAAAAATCTTCTGGTCACCATGCGTGCGCGCACACCTGATTGGAATGGACATGAAAAAGCACTCAAAGAAGAATTAGGCATTACATTGTACCCTGAAGGGCACGATATTTGGAATCTGTTGGGCTGCCAAAGGCAATGCATAGTCTGTATAATTATTTACATTTTAGGACAATATGCAATTTAAAACAGTTTCTACTCTGCAATTGGACATACAAGCCTAAGTAAACTAGAAATAAGGCACAGGATTTAGGGTTCTTAATAAAATATTTTAAATAACAGAAAACAGAACATAAAAAAGCATTATGGTAAGTTCCCAGGGTATAGCATGTTCGATACATCAGTAAAGATACAAACAAGTTACTACTGTAAAAATTGTGAGAAACAAAGTGAGAAACACTGTTACCCAGTAAAACAAGTCAAAACAGTTAAATAAAACATTCAGCATGACACTAGCAATTACTAAAAATTAAAGCCCTTAACAAATCCCTTCAAGCCTCTACATACTCCATGCTATGTCTTGATCTAGTTTCATTCTACTTCCTTATTTGCTCCTTATGCTTTTTACCAAATACCTTGCTTTATTGATCCCTACACTTAGTTTTTCCTTTCTTGACTTTGTATCTTCTCTTATGTTACCACTTACACTTGGAAAAATATCTCACTTTCTTTCCAGTAAACACCATCCTTCTATTTAGTAATCTCCTCAAAACTCCCTTCAGGAATAAATCATTCCTTGTTATCCATAACAATAATCTCTCCTCACTCTCTCCCCTTCCTTCCCTGGTCCCTACAGCTTTTCCACATTTAGACGCTCACGAGTATCACTGGGCTGGGACAATCTTTTTAAATTTAGCCTCTCTTTTGGGGCTATTCCTTTTCATACAAGATATTATTTATTCCAATAAACTTTTTTTAAACTGTTTTAGCCACACATTAAGTACAAAACAGACAAACTTTGAATTACAAAGCTAAAATTACAAAGATTTCTTTTGCTTGTTGCTGTTCTTGCTACTCACGTCTCTCTCTCTCTCAAAAAAAAAAAAATCTCATAATGGACATATAATCCCATAACTCACATAGTTTACTAGCATTTGGGGATTAAGAAACTAAGGCCTGGTCTACACAATGGAGTTAGATCAAATTTAGCCCTGTTAGGTCAATTAAAAAAAAATGACTGCGTCCACATAACCAACCCCGTTCCATCGACCTAAAGGGCTCTTAAAATTGACTTCTGTACTCCTCCCCGACGAGGGGAAAAGCGCTAAAATCGACCTTGCTGGGTCAAATTTGGGGTAGTTCGGATGCAAATTGACGGTATTGGCCTCCAGGAGCTATCCCAGAGTGCTCCATTGTGACCGCTCTGGACAGCACTTTGAACTCCGATGTACTAGCCAGGTACACAGGAAAAGCCCCAGGAACTTTTGAATTTCATTTCCTGTTTGGTCAGCGTGGCAAACTCAGCAGCACAGGTGACCATGCAGTCCCCCCAGAATTGTAGAGCGTAGACTGTTTCTACGCTCTCCCTAACATCTCCATCCCTGAGGTTATCATAGATTAGAAGGTGAAAAAACCGCACTCCTGATTACATGTTTTCCGAGCTCATGCAGTCCTCGCGCACTGATAGGGCACAGCTTAATGCATGAAGGCATTCAGTGGCAGAGGTCAGGAAAGAATTAAGTGAGTGCGAAGAGCGGAGGCAGGACGCAATGCTGAGGCTAATGGGGGAGCAAACGGACATGAAGCAGCACCTGTTGGGGGAGCAAACGGACATGATGAAGCGTCTGTTGGAGCTGCAGGAAAGCCAACAAGAGCACAGACCTCCCCTGCATCCACTGTATAACTGCCTATCCTCCTCCCCATGTACCATACTCTCCTCATGTGGGGGGAGGCTCCGGGCACCTAACCACTCCACTCCAGAGGATGCCCCAAGCAACAGAAGGCTGTCACTCAAACAGTTTGATTTTTAATGTGGCTACAATAAGCAACGTGGCCTTGTCCTTCCCACGCCACCTGGGCTACCTTGTCTATCTCATTTTTTAAAAAAAATAATAATGAAGAAAGAATGCATGGTTTCAAAAAAATAGTTACTTTATTTCGAAGGGGGTGGTGGTTGGCTTACAGGGAATTAAAATCCACAAAGGGGGTGAGTTTGCATCAAGAAGAAATACATACAACTGTCACACTGAAGCCTGGCCAGTCATGAAACTGGTTTTCAAAGCCTCTCAGATGCACAGCATGCTTTGCTGTGCTCTTCTAATCACCCTGGTGTCTGGCTGCTCAAAATCGGACGCCAGGCGATTTGCCTCAATCTCCCCCTTACTCTCACAGATATTATGGAGCACACAGCAAGCAGCAATAACAATGGGAATGTTGGTTGTGCTGAGGTCTGACCTAGTCAGCCAACAGCGCCAGCGAGCTTTTAAACATCCAAAGGCACATTCTACCACCATTCTGCACTTACTCAGCCTATAGTTAAACTGCTCCTTACTACTACCCAGGCTTCATGAGCCAAGGGAGCAAGGGGTAGGCTGGGGTAGGTGCAACCACGCGGTGATGCCGGCTGGGAGAGCAGCCTAAGGCAGAAGCCTCCAGCTCACATGATATTCCAGGCAGGACTCAATCTCCATGAGACGAAAGTCAAAGAAGAGAATGACCTGGAGTCTGTCTCCCATTCGGTGCTCTAAGAGGAGAATAGCCATGTCTGTCCAGGTGCCCGTCGACCTCACCGAGGTCTGCCAGGAGCACACAGGAGACATATGATGGTTATCAGTCCTACTCCACCATCTGCCGCAAAGGCAAGGAGCTGCTGTTGTGTAGCAATGCAGTACCTTGTCTGCCAGCAGCACCCAGGAGACGTACAGTGACAGTGAGGTGAGCAGGCTGCATGCTTGCTGTGGTATGGCATCTGCACGGGCAACCCAGGAAAAAAGGCGCAAAACGATTGTCTGCTGTTATTTTCATGGAGGGAGGGAGAGAGGGAGGCCTGATGACATGTACCCAAAACCACTCGTGACAATGTTTTTGCCCCATCAGGCATTGGGAGTTTAACCCAGGATTCAAATGGGCAGCGGAGACTGCGGGAACACCACTCTAAGTCGATGCTAGCCACGGTAGTGAGGATGCACTCCACCAATTTAATGCGCTTAGTGTGGACGTACGCAATCGACTGGATGATTTAGCTGGGGATTGGTCCTGCTTTGAGCAGGGGGTTGGACTAGATGACCTCTTGAGGTCCCTTCCAACCCTGATATTCTATGACTGCATAAAATCGGTTTCTAAAAATTGACTTTTATAAAATCGACCTAATTTTGTAGTGTAGACATACCCCAAGAGGAGGGTCATATTGATTAATTTGGGGAACAATAAGAGTAGGTTTAATATGAACTTTGCTGTGCTCCAAATTGTTCTTCACCTCTCTCTCTACTATTCAGGTTAATAGTAACTGAAAAGAACAATTAAGTGAAGCAATAAATAATGAATTGCTCTAGGATTTCATAAAAAGGTAATTGTGTTCCTATTTCTTTTACCCCATTGTAAACTGTATCTTTAAAAAACTGGTCTAATATCAGGTTACATTAGGATCAAAAAACCAAATTGTTTAAGAAACAGTGCAAACATTCACTTACCCTGCAACAGTTCAGCTCCTCTGCTGTCAGTATGATTGTTCCACATTTCTTCCCTGGAATTCCTCTGAAAACAAACAGCAAATATATACCTCAGAATGATTTAATATTATTTAGCGAAAACTTCCCATGCCAGCAGCCAAAATTCCACAGACATGATTTTAAGTGTCTTATCATAAAGGAAAGCTTAAATAATTTGTATTTCATGGCTAGGAGGTATAAAGCCATAAATTAATATCTTCCATGAGACAGGCTACAGCTAACTCAAGCTGAACACTAGCATGTGCCATTGCTGGTCAGACTGCTGAAAGAGGACTTGGCCTTCTTGTATTTTAAATAGTATAATTGGTACCTTAAAACACAAGTGTTTGTCTCCCAACTGTGCTGTGCAAGGATTGGGGTTAAAGACAATGAACAGGCTCAAAGAAAGTGAGAGAGTATCTTGGGAATGTGGTAAATGGAATTTTATTTATTTGATAAAATAATTAGTTTAGAGCTATAAATTAGAGAAGAGATAGCAAAAAATCTTCAGATGCAACAGGATGGCCATTTCAACTCTTCCACCGTGTGTGCTAAACAAAAGAGCTCCTGAGAAGCTGGAAAAAACTGCAATTCAATAGTTTAGAATCATAGAATCATAAAATATCAGGGTTGGAAGGGACCTCAGGAGGTCATCTAGTCCAACCCCCTGCTCAAAGCAGGACCAATCCCCAATTAAATCATCCCAGCCAGGGCTTTGTCAAGCCTGACCTTAAAAACTTCTAAGGAAGGAGATTCTACCACCTCCCTAGGTAACGCATTCCAGTGTTTCACCACCCTCCTAGTGAAAAAGTTTTTCCTAATATCCAACCTAAACCTCCCCCACTGCAACTTGAGACCATTACTCCTTGCCTGTCCTCTTCTACCACTGAGAATAGTCTAGAACCATCCTCTCTGGAACCACCTCTCAGGTAGTTGAAAGCAGCTATCAAATCCCCCCTCATTCTTCTCTTCTGCAGACTAAACAATCCCAGCTCCCTCAGCCTCTCCTCATAAGTCATGTGTTCCAGACCCCTAATCATTTTTGTTGCCCTTCATTGGACTCTCTCCAATTTACCCACATCCTTCTTGTAGTGTGGGGCCCAAAACTGGACACAGTACTCCAGATGAGGCCTCACCAATGTCGAATAGAGGGGAACGATCACGTCCCTCGGTCTGCTCGCTATGCCCCTACTTATACATCCCAAAATGCCATTGGCCTTCTTGGCAACAAGGGCACACTGCTGACTCATATCCAGCTTCTCGTCCACTGTCACCCCTAGGTCCTTTTCCGCAGAACTGCTGCCTAGCCATTCCGTCCCTAGTCTGTAGCTGTGCATTGGGTTCTTCCGTCCTAAGTGCAGGACCCTGCACTTATCCTTATTGAACCTCATCAGATTTCTTTTGGCCCAATTCTCCAATTTGTCTAGGTCCATCTGTATCCTATCCCTGCCCTCCAGCGTATCTACCACTCCTCCCAGTTTAGTATCATCCGCAAATTTGCGGAGAGTGCAATCCACACCATCCTCCAGATCATTTATGAAGATATTAAACAAAACCGGCCCCAGGACCGACCCCTGGGGCACTCCACTTGACACCGGCTGCCAACTAGACATGGAGCCATTGATCACTACCTGTTGAGCCCAACAATCTAGCCAACTTTCTACCCATCTTATAGTGCATTCATCCAGCCCATACTTCTCAAAAGGTGTACTGTTTCACGAGAAATTTGTTTGGACAAAACTCCAAAAACAATTTGGAAGATAATGAAATTCCTTTATTTTGTGACGTCTTACTACAAAGTGTTTAGTTATGTATAATTACTACCATTATGTTAGCAGCAGTACCTATAAAATAACTTTTAATGCAACAAACTAAAAAAATTAGCAAGAGAGAGGAAATGATTAGGGCTGTCAAGTGATTAAAAAAATTGTGAATAAGCGCGCTGTTAAAAAATAGAATACCATTTATTTAAATATTTTTTGATGTTTTCTACATTTTCAAATATATTGATTTCAATTACAACACCAAATAGAAAATGTACAGTGCTCACTTTCTATTTATTTTTATTATAAATATTTGCACTGTAAAAAACAAAATAAATAGTATTTTTCAATTAACCTAATACAAGTATGTAGTGCAATCTCTTTATCATGAAAGTTGAACTTACAAATATACAATTATGTAAAAAAGGAACTGCATTCAAAAATAAAACAATAAAAACCTTTGGTGCCTACAAGTCCACTCAGTCCTAATTCTTGTTCATCCAGTCGTGAAGACAAACAAGTTTGTTTACATTTACAGGAGATAATGGTGCCCTCTTCTTATTTACAATGTCACCTGAAAGTGAGACAGGCGTTCGCATGGCACTTTTGTAGCCAGCATTGCACGGTATTTACCTTCCAGATATGCTAAACATTTGTATGCCCCTTCATGCTTTGGCCACCATTCCAGAGGACATGCTTCCATGCTGACGATGCTCATGAAAAAATTAAAAGTGAGCTGTAGCTCACGAAAGCTTATGCTCAAATAAATTTGTTAGTCTCTAAGGTGCCACAAGTACTCCTTTTCTTTTTGCGGATACAGACTAACATGGCTGCTACTCTGAAACCTTAATTAAAATTTGTGACTCAACTCCGTGGGGGAGAATTATATGTCTCCTGCTCTGTTTTACCCACATTCTGCCATATATTTCATGTTTTAGCAGTCTTGGATGATGACCCAGAACATGTTGTTGTTCATTTTAAGAACATTATCACTGCAGATTTGACAAAATGAAAAGAAGGCACCAATGTTAGATTTCTAAAGATAGCTATTGCAATTGACCGTAGGTTTAAAAAGCCGAAGTCTGAGAGGGATGAGATGTGGAGCATGTTTTGGAAGTTTTAAAAGAGCAACACTCCATTGTGGAAACTATAGAACCCGAACCACCAAAAAAGAAAATCAACCTTCTGTTGGTGGCATCTGACTCAGGTTATGAAAATGAACGTGTGTGGGTCTGTGCTGCTTTGGATCATTATCGAGCAGAACTCGTCATCTGCATGGATGCATGTACTCTGGAATGGTGGTAGAAGCATGAAGGGACATATGAATCTTCAGCATATCTGGCATGTAAATATCTTGTGACGCCGGCTACAACAATGTTATGCTAATGCCTGTTCTCGCTTTCAGGTGACACTGTAAACTAGAAGCAGGCAGCACTATCTCCCGCAAATATAACCAAACTTGTTTGTCCGAGTGATAGGCTGAACAAAAAGTAGGACTGAGTGGACTTGTAGGCTCTAAAGTTTTACATTGTTTTGTTATTGAGTGCAGTTATGTAACAAAAAATAAAAATCTACATTTGTAAGTTGCACTTTCACAATAAAGAGATTGCACTGCAGTACTTGTATGAGGTGAATTGAAAAATGCTATTTTTTGTTTATAATTTTTACAGTGCAAATATTTGTAATAAAAATAATATGAAGTGAGCACTGTATTAATAATTTTCAATTGGAATTAAAACTGCGATTAATCGGGATTAATTTTTTGAGTTAATCGCGTGAGTTAACTGCGATTCATCGACAGCCCTAGAAATAATATATTGTTTTTATGGGGGGAAAGGTACAGAATAGATTCTTATACCAGAGAGCTATATTAATTAAGAATATAAAGGACAGACATCTTGTTTGACAGTAGCCAGTGCCAGATGGTTCAGAGGTAGGTGTAAATACTCAGCATTCACTTATTTGCACAATACTTTACCATACATGGGTAATTTCTTTCTGACTCTTGCCTGTGATCAGTTTATACCATAAAACATGAGCCTTAATAGTCACTATTTTAATTTTATCCAAGCCAATAAATCTCAAGTGTCTCCTCCTTGTGGTACGGGGAGTGAAGATGTGGCAAAAAATGCACTGAGTTACTAAGTCTCATCCAGACACAGAAGGCAATGGATGTGGGTATCAGTCTCTGGTATGATCACCACACCTCTTGAAGGCCTTATGATGCCAAAAGGGACAAGTAAACTATCGTATACTACTCTTTGCAAACTACTTAAGGAAAAACCTAGTCTTGAGGACACAAATATAAAGTCTGATTTGCTCTTTGCAGTGGTGGCAGAGGAAGTGAGGCAGCTGGGAGGTAAATTCTCTTACCAGAGTACAGCAATGACATCACCTTTGTATGAGAACTGTCATGCCTCTCCAATGGACAAAGCTTTTCAACATAGTTCTGTAGATTGACATCACAAGCACCATATTCAATTAGTGGGAATGCCCCTATAATTCGTCATTTTACGGAAAAGATCATTTAGAAATGTCTTACAATGTTAAACTTTCATTGAAACCAGTTTTCATAACCCTCTCCTGTAAAACCAAGATCTCCAAGCAGCCTGAGTTTAACTAAACAGACTTTGAAGGAAAGGAAATTTTTAAAAAGTAATCCTTGAAATACACACAGACCTTAAAATATCTTTTCATACCATGTGACAATATTTTAGGCTTGATACTTAAATATTTTTTGTAGGACAAGAAGTTCTGTATTCTAATGAAAAATTGGAAAATCTGCCCTTTCGGCTGCATCACACAGTAACCAATTCTAGCCATCTTGGCTCAAGGAGGCATCTGATCTTAAATTTGTCATCAACCTGAGGCTGAAAATTGCCCATCCTGTATATCACTGTATTCTGAAGTGTGGATTCCACATTTGAGAGAAAAGGAATAAATTCTCTCTGGCACAGGAAAAACACACACACACACTCACTCACTCTCTCTTTTAGTTATATAATTGTACCAGTTTAAAAAACATTAATACAAAAATGTTTTAGTCAAAATTAATTAGCTCTTTGTAAAGTCAAAAAACTAATTATTCCCCCCCCTCAGAATTTTCATTAATCCAGTTAATTCTCTCTAAAATGAATTTCATAAGTAGTAAAGGGTTCTGAGTCTTGGAATATATCATCTTGCAAGATTCTCACTCCTGGGTTTCAGCATCTAAGTTTGATATAGGTGAAACTGCCTAAAAGTACTATTGTCTCTTAAGGGTGTGAGCCAACCTTTCCTCCACACACTTCTTACCTGCACCTACAACTACTGGCTCGAACATTACAATTAGTTTGTGACTGACCTCCCTCAAATTAAGCCAATCACCATCTATTTGAAAAATCAGGCCTCAAAAGCAGAAATAATAAACTCAGTACATGTACATACATAACATAATCAGTAACTAACGAACAAATATACCATACTCCAAACTCTGAGGGGAGACGGGAGAGTGAGAATCTTGCAAGATGATATCTCTAATGAAACACAATGGAATCTAAGTCATTTTCTGTCCTCTGAAGATATCTGTGCAAAATTCTTACTCCTTGAAAGCAATGAGCTCAAGGATGTCCAAAGGAAAACATTATATAGTAACTACTAAAATGGCTGAAAGAACAAAGACAAATACCATCAAGGAAAAAGGTTTTTGTGGTTTTTTTTGTTTGCTTTTTTTAAAATAAGAGGTAAAAATTACCTCCCAAACACATCAGCCTTCACCAATAAAAAGCTGCGAAGATGTAGAACATGACCCAACCACCAGAAAAACCATTCCAAAAATCTTATCAACTCAGTGGAGGGACATGCTGAAGAAACAGAAATTCCAGAAAGTGGGAGTGACAGGACTCCCTTGGAAACAGAACTACAGAACTGCAAGATCAAAGCAGAAACACTCTGTATGGTCTTCAAGCGTGGTTAGAGAACTGGTGCACTCTCCCTTTAAGACAGGCACGGGGAATGACTCTCTTGTATTAGCCACCTCAGAGACAGACAGCAAGAGCAAGACAGCAGGTATGCCAACGCAGTGAGCTGGGCTGCTTAGGCCAGAATTTGTATATAAATGCTCTTGTAAATAAACTCTGTTTAGTTTACCTTATCCTGTGTGGATCTCCATTCCTGTGAGCAGTCTGAGTGAAGACAATACAGAGTCTTTTGAGATAGAGTACAAGCAGTACTGTCTAGCAGAGCTGGACAGATAACTGATTTTTCAGATTGGCCCACAAACTTTAAAAAAAAAATTAGAAAAAATATTTTCTGTTCTGAAAATGTTTGGAATTTGTCAGCAAATTGGAAATCTGTTTCAGGCCAACAAATGTGTGTGTACAGTCCAGTGGTTAGGGCACTTCCTGGGATATGGGAGACCCAGGTTTGAATCCCCTCTCTTTAGCAGGGACTTCCAACTCAAGTCCATTAGGTCTTTCCCCTGCCAGATGGGCATCTTAACCATCAGGCTATAGTCTATTTTGCTCAAAGTCCCTCCTAGTGAAACTGTTCACTGGGCCAGAGAGAACAATGCTATAACCAGAGATGCCATTTACAGAGGGCAGGGGGGCACCTGACATCCCCCCCCTCCCCCAGTTTCATACCAGAAGTCTGCTCGTGGTGCACACTGCAGTACCATGCAGCCAGGTCCCCTTCTCCAGGAGCTGGGGCTCTTCTGGTCAATTTCCTCTGCCATGCTAGCTCACCCACCCTGCCCCGTTGTCTGCCTCCACCAATCACTAGCTGAGACTATACGGAGTGACAATCCTCCTAACCAATAGTAGCAAGGCAGTGAGCAGCGCCTCTGGGGGTGGAGCATGCAAAGAGGTCAGAGTGGGAGGGGGAGCATAGGGTACCCTGTGGTAGTGGTAAAAGCATAAGGTAGCCTTTGGTGGGGGTGAGTAGGAGGGGAGGAACACAGCGGCCCCACTGGTGGTGGTGGTGGTATAGGGTACCCAATGGGGGGGGGGGCGGGGGGGAGAAGCAGATGGCCTCCAGTGCTGGAGGGAGCACAGGGTCCCCCTTGGTAGCAATGGGAAGGAGAGAGAGAGCACATGGCCGCCAGTGGCGGAGGTGTTGGAACCTGGGGGGGCCAGTAGGTTTGGAAAGGGGAGAAAGTCTCCAGGGGAAAGGAGAGGTGAGCGAACAGGTCTTTCCCCTGAGGGAGGGGCCAGTAAGCGTAGGAGGAGCAGCTGAGGGGGAATAGTCCCTGGGGCAAGGATCCTGAAGGAGGGGGAGCTGAAAAAGGGTGGAGGGCTAGGAACAGCTAAGTGGGTCTCGGGGGTCTGTTTGCCCTCAGAGGAGCAGGAAGCACCCTCACCTATCCCTGGGAAGAGACCAGTGACAGACCCTTCTGGTCCAGAAAAAATGGTTACCTACCTCGTAATTCAAGATGTGTTGCTCATGTCCATTCCAAGTAGGTGCACAGTCGCCTGAAGAAAATGAGTACTTGTGGCACCTTAGAGACTAACCAATTTATTTGAGCATAAGCTTTTGTGAGCTGTAGCTCACTTCATCGGATGCCAGAAGGTTTTTCCCCTAACAGTACCTTTAGGGTTGGCTCAGGTGCCCTCTGGAGTCATGCCTTCATGAAGCTGCATATAGGGCTCTGCCCTGCCAACCTGCCACCTCTCCAGTTCCTTCTTGACAGATTACTCTGACAGAGGTGAAGGCGGGTGGGTCTTGAAATGGATATAAGCAACACATCTTGAAGAACAATGGTTACGAGTGGTAGGTAACTGTTTTTTCTTCTTTGAGTGCTTGCTCATGTCGATTCCAAGTAGGTGACTCCCACGCCTTACTTAGGAGGCAGGGTTGGAGTTCATGGAATTGCTGATTGAAGCACCGCTTTGCCAAATGCTGCATTGTTCCTGGCATGCTGGGTAATGGCATAATGAGAAGTAAAAGCGTGGACCAAGGACCACATTGCCATTCTACAGACATTCCTGGATTGGGACTTGGGCCAGGAAAGCCACCGAGGAAGACTGAGCCCTAGTGGAATGAGCAGTCAGCGCGGGGGCAGGTATGTTTGTTTGCCAGATCTTAGCATGCTTGGATGATCCATGATGATACCCTTTGGGAGGACACTGGGGGGCCCTTCATCCTGTCCACCACCACCTCCACAAACAGCTGGTTCAATTTACGAAACAGCTTTGTTTGCTCAATATAAAAAGCCAATGCATGCCAAATGTCCAGGGAATGGAGCCTCTGCTCCTGATTATTAGCGTGAGGCTTCAGGAAAAAAAACTGGGAGAAAGATGTCTAGGTTGGCATGAAAATGCAAGACAACCTGAGGGAGAAAGGCCAGATGCGGTCAAAGTTGCACCTTATCCTTGTAAAAGATGGTATACGGAGGGTCAGATGTGAGGGCCTTGAGCTCGGACACCCTTCTAGCTGAAGTTATTGCAACCAGGAAAGCTACTTTCCATGATCGATAGAGCAGTGAGCATGTCGCCAAGGCCTTGAATGGAGGCCCCATCTGCCTTGGGGGCACCAGATTAAGGTCCCAAGCCAGGGTTGGTTGCCGATCCTGTGGGTACAGCATATCCAGTCCTTTAAGAAAACACAGCACCACTGGGTTAGCAAAGGCCAAGCAGCCTGCCTCTCCTGGGTGGAATGCCGAAATGGCAGCCAGGTGAACCTTTATTGATGAGAGTGACAAGCCTGCTGCTTCAAGTTTAGCAGGTAGTCCAAGATAAAGGGTATTGAAGATTGCGTCGGAGAGGTATGGCTCTGCAAACACCAAATCGAGAATCTCTTCCACTTGGCTAAGTAGGTAGCCCTGGTGGATGATTTCCTACTGCCAAGGAGTACCTCCCTAATATGATCTGAGCATATGAGCTCTATCGGGTTTAACCATGCAGCTTCTAAGCCGTGAGGTGGAGAGATTCGAGATGTGGGATGCTGGGGCCGGCCACGATGCTGGGTGATCAGATCCGGAACTAAAGTAGGGCGACTGGGGTGTCCACTAATAACTCCAACAGGATGGTGTACCAATGCTGGCAGGACCAGGCTGGAACCATCAATATCACTGATTCTGCGGATCTTGAGGAGGACCTTGTGAACGAGCGGGATAGGTGGGAATGCGTAAAACAGATGGTCCAGAGGAACTGCACATCAGTATCAGAGAGCTGATAGAAGCGACAGCTCTGCTGGAGACCAGAAGCCCTGAGTTCTGTGCTCTCTGAGGTGTGCTCCCCACCCTACTGCTGATGCATCGGTAACCAGACACAGCAAGGGGTGCTGTTTGGAGAAAGGGATGCCTGCGCACACCATTCACATGTTGACTCACCACTGAAGAGTCTTGAGAACCAGCAGTGAGAGTGTGACTACTCTGTCCAGACTCTGTCTGCCCAGTCAATACACTGATACTAGCCAGGCCTGGAGAGATCTGAGCCTCGCGCGTTGCACTACATACATGCAAAATGCCATGTGCCAGAGGAGTTTTAAGCAATTCCTTGTAGTCCAGCAGTAATCATGGGGTACTGCCTGAGGTCTTGTATAATGTCGTGCATAGCTTGAAAACGGCACTGTGGTAGGAAAGCCCCGGCTTGCCTTGAGTCTAACACCGCCCCTGAGAACTCTATTCTCGAAGTGGGGGTTAGTCAACTTTTGCACATTCAGCAAGAGACCCAATCTGTCGAATGTGGACCTTATCAAATTGACCTGTTGTTCCACTTGCATCCTGGAACAGCCCTTGACCAACCAGTCGTCCAGGTATGGGAATACCTGAACGTGCCTTTTCCTCAGGAAGGCGGCTACAACTGACGTGCATTTGGTGAATACCCAAGGGGCCGATGACAGGCCAAAAGGGAGGACTATGAAATTGTTAGTGAATGCTACAAAACTTAGGAACCTCCTGTAGGGCAGGATTATGGAAATGTGGAAGTATGTGTCCTTCAAGTTGAGGGTGGCATACCAATCCCCTGGATCCAGGAATGGGATGATGGTGGCCAAAGAGACCATACAAAACTTTAGTTTCTTCATGAACCTGTTGAGGTTGCGCAGACCTAGGATGGGTCTAACCACAGGTAATTTGGGACCACCCATCGTAGGAATGAGATAGACGGGCCAAAGAGTAGTAACGGATCCAGAATTTGCGTTGGTGTATCGCCCCCGGACACATCTTCAAAAAGTCTGCCAAGGACCTGGGGGTTGTCTTGACGATCCCGACCCCTGGCTGTTAGGGGGTTGAGACTGGTGATGCCAATGGCTTCTGCCCCTTCTTCTATAGAAGTCCTGCCTAGAATGCCCCTGATATGGGCGCGGCATAGGCAGGGATTTAAAATGCTTGCGCTGTGTGATGCCCCAGAAATTTGAGAGGGGCTTGAGAGTCTTTTAAGCTATTCAGCTTTGGGTCAGTTTTCTCTGAAAACAAGATGGAGCTCTCAAAAGGGAGATCCTGAATAGTCTGTTTAATCTCCTCCGGGAGGCCTGAAGCCAGCAGCAACAAAGCATTGCAATCCCCGAAGACATGGTGCGGTTTACTGAGTCTGCTGAGTACATTGAGGCCTGCAATGAGGTCCTTGCCACAGCCTTGCCCTCGTCAACCAAGGCCAAGAACTCAGACTTGGAGTCTGCTGGCACAAACTCCTTAAATTTCAAATTTTAAATTGCGTCCCAGGATTAAAAATTATAGAGACTTGAGGATTCCCCGCTGGTTCACAAAGTGAAGCTAGAGCCCTCCAGTGGAATGTACCTTCCTCCCAAAAAGAGATCCAGCTTCTTTGTGTCCTTTGCCCGGGAAGTGGGTTCCTGTTACCCTGCCTCTCCCGCTCGTTGACTGCCGCCACCACCACCAAGTCCAGTGGGGGGCACGTAAAGAGATATTCGTACACGCTTTTTAGGAGTTCCAGATGGGCTCAACTATCCGGTGGGCCAGGCACCGATGTTTCCGCTACTGCCTCATCGGGGAAGGATGATGAGGAAACCCGGGCCAGTACCGGGCCTTCTTGCCCGTCCGGTTCCTTGAAGCATTCCCAGTTATCTGTAACTGCGCCCATCTCGGTGCAGACTGTGGTGCCGACTGCAGTGCCAACAACTATGTCATCCACGGTGCTGGCAGCATCCTGGATGGCGCTCATCCATCTGATGCAACCAAGAAGGATTGAAAAGGAACCCTGGGATTGATGGTATGTCCACGGAGTCCAAAAGGGCTACTGCGCTGGCATCTGCCACTGCACTGGCCCTGGCATGGGTGGAAAGGACTGTGCCATCTCCGGTCTCTAGGGATGTCTCTGCCCTCCGTGCCAGCTATTCCTGGAGACATAGGGCTCCACCTCCAAGTCTGCAGAGGAGTCCAAGCGCAGAGACCATGGTGTAGCAGTGCTGAATAGTGCTGGGGAGAGGGTGAGCAGAGACACATGATTGCCGACTTGCTCCTGGGATGGCACCGGCAGTCTTTGCAGTACTGGAGGCTTCAGGACTGATGATCTCTCATGCTGATTGGGAGAGTGCAGGCCCGCCAGGGCTATCAGATCCCTGGCTGCCTCAAAGGTCTCTGGTGTGGAGGGGAGATCTAAGTCCTCCACTTGACCTTCTTCCACAGGTGCCGGCTCAACGGACCAGCGTGGGCCTGGAGTCAATGGTGCTGGTGACCCCAGAGTCCTTTCTCAGTGCCACATCCCTCATCGAGGCTGATGCGCTGCACACCAGTGCTGAAGAACCAGGTGCCGGATCCATGGGACTTGACTCCGACTGCGGCCACAGGGCTGCCTCCATCAGCAATGGCTTCAGCCTGTGGTCGCTCTCCTTCTTGTTGCCGGGGCAGAATCCTCTGCAGATTTTGCAACTATTTATTTGATGGGATTCCCCCAGGCACTTCAAGCAGGATGTGTGTGGGTTGCCTCTTGGCATCAGCTTCTGGCCAACCCCAGACGGCTTAAACCCCTGGGACCGAGGCATGCCCGGCCCTAAGAATATGAAGGGAACCCCTGCTAACAAGGGGGTTCAAAAAAATACACTACACTATACTAAGAACTATTAACTATTTAAACTATTTACAGGTAGCAACTTAGAGCCCACTAGGGGACTGCTTGAAAATGAAAGAGAAGAGAACGCTCCAATGACTACTACTGGTGATAAGAAGGAACTGGAGAGGCGGCGGGTCGGCAGGGCCCTATATGCGGCACCATGAAGGTGCGACTCCACGGGGCGCCTGAGCTGAGACATCGGGTACTACCAGGGGAAAAACCTTCCAGCAACTGTGCACATGGCACGCACACACCTACTTGGAATTGACATGAGCAAGCACTTGAAGGACCATCATGTTCATTAGCAGTTGCAGTTTCAAGGACAGGTGTGCTTCAAATTCTGCTCACAGGTGCTGAGCTCGTGGGGGATGAAGGATGTGCTTCTGGCCAACACAGATCAATCTGTACTCCACCAACATCCCATCCATCAGTTAAGTCCCCTTCAGCTACCACCAGTGGGCATCTCAACAGCTGACCTATGTTATAGTAGTGCCCAAAGACCTTAATCAGTATGAGTCCCCCATTGTGCTAGGCACCCTACAAACCATTAAGAAGGCCCAGCTCCTGCCCCACAAATCTCAAACTACTCCTTATACTTCCATATGGCAGGCAGCCAAGTATTATTATTCCCATTTTACTGCAATGGAAACTGAGACACAGTGTCCAAACATAGAATGGTACTTAAAACAAACAAAAAAAAAAACCATACATACCAACTCTAAATAATAAACAAGACTCAATTTTTTCCTCAAACTTTAAAATGTGTAATTTTCTTGATGTCTGGTTTTAAATATTCTCCTCTGAGAACTACAACTCAATCACTGTAGTGTGGTGTTTAAGAACCTTCTGGAAAGCAACTAACTTTTAAACAGAAGTGAAAGTGACTTGAAAGTGTCAGTTTCACTCCTGTTAAAAGTCAGTTTCTAGTCTATTATTATTTTTTATAGAGGCCTAACACCCTAGAGCCCCAGGCAGGTGCAGTATAAACTCACGGGGCCTTGCCCTTATAGGACGTTTCCAAAAGTTAAATGATGTATTCCAAGCTTGGTGAACTGCAAAAAGGAAGTAGACTAAATGATAGAAAGTAATCTAGATTTTTATACAATTGTTTCAATTATTGTATTCAAGAGTTAGTAACAGAGTAAAAATACACATTAATATTTTAAACCTAACCACTGTCCCGATTTTTAGTTCTTTGTCCTGCGTCCCGACCGATGCACGGTCGGGACGCCATTGGTCCCAATGTTGCAGCTTTGGACACTTTTTTTTTTTTTTTTGCTTCCCCCATGTGTTCCCATATTTTGTGCGTTTCATCTGGTCACCCTATCAGTGTCCCTTAAGTGACTTGGCACAAGATGTCAGAACATGTTAGTATTAAAGCTGAGTGGGTCTAATACAGGGCTTCTCAAACTGGGGGTTAGGACCCTTCAGGGGGTCGCGAGTTGTCAGTCTCCACCCTAAACCCCACTTCGCCTCCAGCATTTATAACAGTGTTAAATATAAAAAAGTGTTTTTTAATTTATGGGGGAGGGGGATTCGCACTCAGAGGCTTGCTGTGTGAAAGGGGTCACCAATACAAAACTTTGAGAACCACTGGTCTAATAGTTATTTAATTTTCTTTATTTATATAGGAGTTAGATATAGTGCTCCTGTCAGCTAATTTCTAAGTTATTCTCTGCCAAGAAGCTAAAGAGTTTTCAGATGCCTCAGTAGCCCCTGGAATCATGATTAAAGTGCCTCCCTGCCACCAAAGTCTGAAATGGTGATCATGGCTACAAGGTGTAGGTAGGTGATGTGGATTCAAATCTTCTTTCTGCCTACTTCAGAGGAAGGATTTTAATTCACATATTCTGTCTCCCAGGTGAATGCCTTTATCACCAGGCTATAGAGCCACCCTCTCTTTTTCTTTGGCCCAATTAATATTTAAGTATTTATACAAATTAGAACAGCTTCAGTAGAAGAGATTGAAAGTATCCCACCCCGGAATAGTCTATATCCTGGTGGCTAGGGCACTTATCTGGCAGGGGAGAGATCAAAGTTCAAGTCCCTGCTCCACAGTGCAGATTCAAAACCTCAATTTCCCCCATCCCAGGCAACTGACCTAACTCTCTCTCTCTCTCACACACACACACCCCCCCACCACCTCTCTCTCTCTCTCTCATTTTTGTTAAAGCTAACCCTGAAAACACTTTTCCCCCAGCCAAAACTATTGTGTCACATTGACAAACACTTTCAGGTTGACTGAAACTGAACTCCAACCAACTATCACCCAAAAAGTTTTGCCCAGCTCTACTGTCTAGTGAATATCAAGACGGTCATTTCCATTTCAGAAGTACATTGAGAAGGATGGGATCTTTGACCGACCATTTACTAATTTGTATAAAGGTCTGCGGAGGTGATTTGCAAGGGTGTTTTGTAGACTGGTCAGATGGATAAACACTAGTGTGATGTGGTAATGTAACCACCATTCCTATATGTACATTGCTTCTTGGCAGAGAGGGAATGACTTCATCCTTCCCTGTTTGTTGATGTAGCACATTGCCCTGGTGTCATCAGTGAGTACTTGGACAGTGAGACCTCAGGAGGATAGAAAGGCGTTCAGGCAAATTGTGTTGCTCTGAACTCTATTATGTTTATATACAGGCAGGCCTTCTATGGCAACCATTTCCCTTGAACTTTTAAATGGTGGGCTCTCCATCCCAGAGAGGAGGCATCTGTTATCATGGTCTTGGTGGGAAGTGATACAGAGAATGGAACTCTGCTGTGTATTTGGAATGGATCTGTCCACCAATGTACAGAAGATAGGACTTCTGCAGGGGTGGTGACCAGTCGGTCTGTGCTGATATTATTTCTGGGGTATGTATACTGGTTTTAAGCAGTGTTGCAGCAGCCAGAGGGAAAGTCTGGCACGCTGTGTGACACAGGTGTATGCTGCCATGTGCCTCAAAATCTTGAGATGTGACCTCGCTGGGGTGGAGGCATGTGTGGAGCTTGTTGATGAGGTCTACCGTGATGTGACAGAATGCTGGGAATCAGCAACTGAACCAGCACTCTGCTCAATGTTGAGCCAATTAGGCCAGGGAGGGCCTGATTAAGGGGAAAAGAAAAAAAGAAGAGTTCCTGATTACCAGATCAGGCTGGGGCTTGGGAAGCTAATGAGCTAATTATCCCATTAACAAGGAGACTGGATAAAAGAGCACAGGAAGAAAGTGGAAGAAGGGAAGAAACAGGAGACACAGAAAGAGAAAAAAGGCTAGAGGGCCTGACAAAAGGGAGTTCTCTGGAAGGAAACATTCCCCCTCCCCTTTTTGTAGAAGGGGGAGTAAAGCTAGATAGCCTTGAAAATACTATGTGAAAGGTGGTGGAGTGAAACACAATAAACAAACTACACTGTGGTATCTACAAAAGGGAAGGTCTTTGAGCGGTCTCTGTGCAAAGCAAAGAGGACAGAGCCAGGAGACCCTGCACATGTGGGGGCTTGTCCAGTATCCTGCCTTTATCCAAAGAAATGGAAAGCTTGATGGGTGAGCTGGTGTAAAGGTTCAGCAAGTCGGGAGATGGAGGAGAGGGCTGGTTGAACAGCAGAAGGAAATTCAGAAGACCCTGAAGCCGTTCCAGCAGCCCCACCACTTGGAAAGACAGTCCTTGTTTGCCTGGCAGGCTGAGCAACAAAAAAGCCTGCCGGAATTTATAAGACAATAATCCCAGGTGCAGCAACAGCTACTACCAAGGGTACTGAGACTGCAGCATGAATCAGCATTCAGGTGCCTGGGAGTAGGTGTGATCTTAAGAGCCCCTCAATGCCCACTGTCAGAGAGCCCACTATACGGTGAGTCATATCGGGCCTGACACACTGTTATAATACGTACCCAAAAAAAGGTACCTTGTAAGGTATCATATGTAAACCAGTGATATGCCGTCAGGAATATCACTGCGTGATGTATGTCTGGGTTGTGTACAAACAGATATGCATGTGTGCTAGAATGAGGCAGCAGTTAATGAAAAGTACATTTACATATAAGGTAAACAAAGCAATCAAGCTAAGAAAAGGCAGAGGACACAGTTTAATGAGCACACCCGGGGACAGTCTGCACCCCCAAAAGTTATTCCTGGCACTTGAGACAAAGACAATGGACTTTGAAAAATATAAGAGGAACAAAAAGACATTGTAGTGATCCATCACTTCAGGAACAAAGGGGACAGTACCCGATGATTCTGTGGAAGCTGGACCCCTGGCCTGGAGATGCTGGCAACATGATATGAAAAAACTGCTTACGCAAAGAATGTAATTTGCCAAGATTAAGTTTTAGTTGCCAGGAAGTGTCTTTTGTTTTGTTTGTAGCTATACCTGTCTCTTTTTCTGTTGCTTAGTATCACTTAAATCTATTCTTTATTAACAATCTTATCTTAGTTTTACTATAAACCAATTCTGTGCTGTTATATGAAGGGTGAGTCTTCAGCTAAACTAAAAGCTAGTGTGTGCTCTGTCTCTAACTTCTGTGAGTGTCCAGTAAGAGGGATTGCACACTGCAGAGAGATGTCCCTGGGGAACTTGGGACTGGGGTTCACTGCTTGGTATCTGCAAGGCAAGGTTTAGACTGGCGCAGCTTTGAGGAGTTTCCAAAGCAAGCAGACAGACAGTCTGGTGTGTCGGGGAGCTGACACTCAGCATAGCAGTAGCCAAACTCTCATTTGCTGAGGCAGAGGGGTAAAACAGTGGCTTGTGGTTCTGGTTTCCTAGAGAAAAGCATCACAGTAGGCCTTTGCAAGATGGGCCCTGTGGATGACCCTAACAGGTTTTTGATCACTTTTGAGTAGGTGTGGGGGCAGAATGAGACAGGGGAATATGGGCCCTACAGGGGAAGCTCAGGCAGTCTGCATGGCTCTCAGTGACCAGCAGGTAGAGGATTATGAAGCGGTTAAGGCAGCCATCCTCAACCAGGTGGGGCTTTCAACAGAAAGAAATACCGGCAAAAATTTTGACACACAAAATAGACCGGGAGATTATGGCCCAGGGCATTTGCTCAAAAACTGCCAGACTGGGCCTCTCACTGGCTGAGGTCAGACACCCAAGGTATGAGCAATATCATGGATACTGTCATATTTGAACAGTTCCTTCAGAGAGTCCCTGGAGAATACCCAAATATGGGTCAGGCAACATCAAACTGGTTACCCCATATACAGAAGTTAAACTAACAAAAGAGTTTGTAGAGGAGGACATTCCCAGAGGGAGCTGGTAGTTTAAGGGGACTGACACAGGGAGGAAGACCAGCCAGCATACATCTGGAAAGGACACCAAGAAGAAGAAGGCCTCTCCACTACTAGAGGAGCACCTATGGGGTCTCAGGCTATTGTGTTTACCAGCATGGGCAGCAGGAACATATAAAAAGAGCCTGCCCATAAATGGAGTGTGGGTTTACAGAAATCTGCGGTTGGGCCAGAACCCTGGGCAGGGAGAAGGAAGGAAGTTAACAACTTTTTCTGTGATGTTGGGAAAGAGATATCAAAGGGTCTGGTGAACCCTTCCTCCATCTGTTCACTAATCAGGCGGGAGTTGGTGAAACCCCATTGGCTAATTTACAGAGCAAGAGAGAAGCTTGAATGTATACATGGGGGTAAGAAATTTTGCCCTATGGCACAGAAAGTTTGGAGGAAGTTTAAATGGAAGTGGGTTACCAAACCCAGCTGAGTTAGGCACAGACCGGAACCCCTTCCCATTAGGGAGGCAAAGGGGTGTCGCAATCCCAGAGGGAAGGTGTGAAACCCACAGTGAAAGGGAAAAAAAGGAGTTGTTAAATGTAAAAGGGTTGGAAAATAATAAACAGGAGAACATGTCAAAGAGAAAATAAAGAGAGGGGTGTGCCCAAGAGAAAGAAGAAAATAAAAGAAGGAAATAGTCTCAGGGGATAAAGATAACCTGAGCTCATTAACAGAGGTTGAGCAGTTATCAGAACTCCCACCTACAGAATTCCAAAAGGAGGGATCCCAAGAGGTTCAGCGGGTTAGGGGAACAAGCAACCACAGGTAATCAGGAGGAGGAGGGGCACCAGCAGGTCCTTCCACTAAACAAAGAGGACAAGAACAAGGAGAGTTCCCCCCGGGGTTGCCCCTGGTGTGAAGACCTGTGGGCTGAAGTGGAATTATGGGGGTAACCTCCACCAGTCAAATGTGATTTTGGTGGGTAAAGAATAGATGGGCCCTACATGGGGATCCTGGATGACCATCTTGGGGGCAAAGAAAGGCTGAAGTTGAGCAGCACTTCTGGTAAAGTGGGGAAAGCATGGGGAAAGGAATACATTTCTGTCTGGCAAAGGGGGCAAGCGTGTGACAGAGTTGAACCAATTAGGTCCTCAGAGAGTGCCTGACTAAGGAGAGTTCTGATTATCAGATAAGGTTGTGGCTGGGAAGTTCATGAGCTAATTAGCTCATTAACAAGGAGACTGGATAAAAGAGCACAGGAAGGAAGTGAATTGGGAGGAGAAAAGTAGGAGTAAGAGAAAAGGGATAGTGGGTGTTGACAAAATGGAGTTCTCAGGAAAGAGACACCTCCCCCACCTTCTGCAAAAGGAGTAATAAAGTTGGATAGCATTATAAATACTAAGACTTCATTACGAAGTAAAAGGTGGTGGAGTGAAACAGTAAACAAACAACAAGATGGTATCTACAAAAAAAAGGTCTCTGAGCAGTCAGTGTGAAGCAAAGAGGATGGGAAGAGGGTGACCCTATCACATGTGGTCTGAAAACATTGAGATAGACTCCCAATCCACAAGGGTTTACCTATCAGAGCTCTGATTAACTCTGTAGACTAGATCAGCATCAGAATAATTTTGTATTGTAAGTGAAATCAATATATTTGAAAATGTGGAAAACATCCAAAAATATTTAAATAAATGGTATTCTATTATTGTTTAACAATGCGATTAATTGCAATTAGTTTTTTAAATCGCTTGACAGCCCTAATATTTAACAAATTATTTAACCAGATGGCTCACTACTAGCTTTATCACCGGTCCAGTTCTGGTCATCTTCTATCCTTAAGTAGGGTCTGGTTAATCAATTTTATTAAAATTCCAAAGTTGTACACCCCTGTTCACTGCTGCCAGAACAGACTGCTTTAAGGTTTCATGGATTCCAAAGCCAGAAGAGATCAATGTGATCATATAGTCTGACCTCCTAGATAACACACACCACAGAACTTCCTCAAAATAATTCCTATTTGAACTAGGGCATATTTTATAGAAAAACACATCCAATCTTGCTTTACAAATTGCCAGCGATAGAGACTACACCACAATCTCTGGTAAATTGTTCCAATTGTTAATTACCCTACAATTCTGCCTTTTCAACTCTACCATATCCATCTTGTAATGGGACCACTGTTAAGATTCTTTTTCTTTAAAAGCTCCTTCTTATTGTCCTTAAGCCTGCTGGCCATAAATTTCTCCTTCTGTCTCTTATGTTTTTTCTTCATGTCCTTTGGTTTCTTGATTAATTTTGTTCCCAACATCTGAATCTTGTTCCCTCTTTTCACCTTCCCCTTTTGTCATAAGTTAAATGCCCTTCTGACTACTTTAGCCAGCCTATCCCCAAGAAGATTGGCTCCCCTTCTACTGAGATGGAGGCCAGCCAAACCATACAGCCCCCTCTCCCATTAGAAGGTGAGCCAATGTTCCACAAAACCAAAACCACCTATCCTATTTTCTCTTTAATGGTTCTCCATGTGCAGGAGATTTCTCCCTCTACCTCCTTTCTCTGGAGGAAAGGGTACTCGCTCTGTCCAGGGAGGAGGCGCCTAGAGAGTCCCTAGGATGGATAAAAATCAATGATTTAATAAATAAATAAATAAATAAAAATTGAATTTTTTTTAATTTAAATCGGATTTTTTTGATAAAATGCTTTTTGAGGAAAAAACCTACCTAAAAGATAGTTTTAATTAAGATACATTATAGCTCAAAGATATCTCATTATGGAATAGGGATTATAAATTCTAATTCTATAGTATGACAATATATTCATGTAACATTTAAGAAAAGTTTTGTAAATGAGTTCCAATAGTTCATGGATTAGGGACCCAATCTTATGGGGTTCCAGGGGCTTCTGTATAGATTATTTAGGTTAATCTTTCTATCAAACCAATGGGACTCAGTGCTCAGTCTAGAAGATACCATCAGAGATGCTTTGTTTTGCAGTTCTCAAACTGTGGATTTGTGTCTCCGGAGATAACATCCTTGTTAACAGCAAAAATGTTTTTAAAATAAAAATACATACATACATACATAATAGAGAGGCAAGAAATAACAGACCTCAACCCTATTTTCCCTCTGCAAATTTGTGTACACAGAGTCAATCCCTTATTTCTCTCTAAAAGTGCAAAGTTTCAAAAAGTTCAATGAATAGAAGATTGTTGGGGGCAGAATAGATCTGTACAAAGGAGAAGAAGTCTGGAGATAAATGTGAGAAGGGAGGGACAGGCACTAGAGACAAAAGTGAAACTGTTTGAGCAGCATATTCCAGAAGTCTTGAGGTCTTTCTGAGTGTAGCCTTCATTGATTTGAGATCTACCATTCTTTCACTAGAAAGGAAACCCTATAATGGCAGCAGCCCGTAAAAGAGACCCAGTTTGGGAATATTTTAATGAAGTTCCTCTACCTGTGGGTAAGACAAGCATGTGTGCAAAATGCAAATAGTGCAACAAAGAAATGCAAGGTCTGGTTTCCTGAATGAAACAACATCATGAGAACTGTTCCTTCTCAGGAGGAAGCTGTGTTGAAGATGATGAAACGAACATGTTTGAACATGCAGGATCTTTAGGTTGGTAAACTTTTTTATATCATTCTTCTTTCTTAAGGACTGCCTGTCTTCCTTCTGGACTATTCTTGAATTCTCATGTTACTCTATATTTTTTGCTCAAACAACTATGGTACTATCATTTTAGATGCAGTTGTGATAATAAATAACTAGCTGAAATTGGCAGATCTTCCTTTTATAATTTCACCTTTAAAGTAGTACTGAGTGTCAGTGAATGCAATAAGTAATACTAAATGAGCAGTATGGTAATAATAATTAAATAACTGCATTGACTTATTTTGTTTAGGAGAATCCATCCTCAACACACAGGATTCTGAAGACTATCCACCTTCAAGATCACCATCATTTTCTATAGTTTCAGAGTTATCTGCCAATGATAGCGTTTCAGTCACATCACCATGTATGTCACATAGCCACAGTATATCACCTGTAGCAAAAAGAAAAAAAAAAACTCCATCACCCAGAAACAACCATAGATAAGTCTGTGATAAGAACCAGAGGATTACAAAAAGAGAATTCACTCATTAAGACCAGGATACAGTCCACCCAACAGAGCAGATGTCGCAGGCAAATTGCTGGATAAGGTATATGAAAGAGAAATTGAGCACCATGCAAAAGGTCGAGCATAAAATTGTTAACCTGAGTCTTGATGGGTGGAGCAATATCCACAATGATCCTGTTGTATGTGCTTGTGTGACAACAGAAGGAGGGAATGTCTTCCTTACAGAAAAAATTGATACATCAGGAAATGCACACACAGCAGAATACTTACAAGAAGAGCAGTAAAAGCTATAACAAACTGAAAAAAATTTCAAATTTCTAGTACGCAGCTTGGTCACAGACAATGCTACAAATGTATCCAAGATGAGAAGAAATTGTTTAGAAGAGAGTCCCAAGCTAATAACATACGGTTGCAGTGCTCATTTGATGCACCTCCTAGCCAAAGACTTCAGTGTTCCAGAAATAAGGCTAATTTTGTTGAAATTGAAAAATACTTCCGTAACTACCACTTTGCAGCAGCTGCTCTGAAAAAAGTGGGAGGAACCAAGCTAACTCTCCCACAAGACATGCCATGGAACTCAGGAGTGGACTGTTTTGAGCACTATCTCAAAAACTGGCCTAATCTAATGACAGTTTGTGAACAAAATCGTGAAAAAAAAATAGATGGCACCGTCACAGCCAAAGTTCTCTTAAGCCCAATGTTGAGAAATGTTGAACACATGCTGAGTACCCTGAAGCCTATTTCTATAGCCTTGAACAAAATGCAGGGAAATGCTGCTTTATTGCTGATACTGTTGAAATTTGGAAGGAACTGAGTGAGATCTTAAAAAGAGAAATATGCAATGACAGAGTTAAATTACAAGCATTATAAAAACCAAATGGAACAAGCACTATCTCCAGCTCATTTTCTTGCAAATAGTCTCAATACTCAGTACCAGGGTCAAACCTTAACTGCTGAAGAAGAGGAGTTGGCTGTGACATGGACATCCCACAATCATCCCTCCATAATGCCAACTATAATAAACTTCAGAGGTAAGGGTGAACCATTCAAGAAATAGACGTTTGCTGATGAGGTTTTAAAGAAAGTCACTCCAATGAACTGGTGGAAGTCACGTAAGCACTTGGATTCAGAGACTGTTGAAGTGATAATCCCACTTTTAGCAGCAGTAGCTTCTTCTGCTGGTGTAGAAAGAATATTTTCTTCCTTTGGACTAATTAATTCCAAATTGAGAAATAGTTTGGGACCTGAAAAAGCAGGAAAGCTTGTTTTTCTTTTCCAGATTAAGAACAAACAGGAAAATGAAGGTGAAGACAACTGACTTAGCTGCAGAAAGCCAATATTTTAAGTTTCTGATGTTAACCTGGCTGAAATAGTCAATTTAATTTTTGTTTTTTAAACATTTCATTTAAAATTGTTTTTAACTAAAATAGTTAACAAAACCAAAAAACTGATTTTAAAAAAACTCGAATGTTTAACTAAATTCAAAAATTCATATGCATGTTTTATTAAAATATTATATGTTCGCTGTGAAGAAAAAAATCCAGAATACATAACATTTAAATGTCTGTCTGGTGATGTTCTCCTCCTAATACAGCATGGCAAGAAAATCCTCCAAATATTAATGGATTAACCTGTTGACTTGGAGATATTTATGAAGTCATTAGGAGATGACTTATCTGCTTCAATTACCTTTGGTAAATGAAATAACCAATAATTCACTTTCTGATATAGCTATAAAACTAATCTGAAAAGTTTTCAAAATAAATCACTTTAAAAATGTATAGTGTGTACCTTCTAAAAATGAAACCTACATCTATCTCTGAGTTGTGAAGAATATATATTAAGGTTATAACAACCAACAAGAATGCACTTTTATGTAGAAATCCATGATTAAATCGACTCTTCCTAACTAGTGATTTAAATCATGATTTAAATCAATTTGATTTAAATCAAATCCACCCTGAAAGTCCCCCCCAATGGGGTTTTTCCAGGATCAGAAGGTGGCAGTAGGGATTTCTCCATAAGAATCATATTGAGCCAGAGATCTCTATCCCTCCTCACTCTGGATTTGAGGTTGCTGCAGAGGGCACATTTCTGAGGAATGTGCACCTCCTGTAAGCAATGGATGCACTCAAGTGCCCACCGGAGACAGTAATAGCATCCTTGCACGAACTGCCTCTTTTAAAGCCTGGAGAGCCTGGCATTTTTGTTTTCTCTCTCTCTTTTTTTTTTGGGAAACATTTCAATGAAAGAGAAAAAACGGACAGGTTTTTCCCCGTGTTTTGTCTGTTTAGAGAAAAGTCTAATTAATTAAAAACGGAAACCTAAGCCTAACGATGAACTAAGTACTAATAACTAAAAGTTAACAGACAACTATTTCCAACTCTTTTCTAGGTTTTTTCAACACTGCTTTTGGAGCTCAGTCTGCACCCAAGAACGGCTGAGAAGAAACTGAGGGGGTGAGGTCACACGAGTGCTAGATGAAGCGCCAATGGCACAATGAGGTAGCTACTACACATGCACACCCCAACACCAGGCACTGCTACTGAAAATCTCTGATTGGTGGCACTGGGACACACCAACACCTGAAGTGGAGAACCCACAGGGACAGCACTCGAATAAGAAATTAAGGTTAAAATTAAAGCTAGCTATTTATCTTATTGACAAGATTAAAACCATAATCAAAGCTGTTTCTATAGTGAACCATTTCTAAACCTACACTTACAAATATAAAACAGATCATCATCCCAATAAAGAACAAAATCTCACTTAAGGCACTACACTCAATGTAGTTAAAAGACAGTTGAGAACAAAGAAAGGAGACAAGATATTTAAATACATCTTCAATTCATTTGATAATTACCCGAAACAGAAAAGAAACATAATAAAAATCTATAATGGAAAATTATTTGAGTCACCTATGAATTTATTTTCTCCAAGACACTGTGTCTGCCACAATGTATATGGCAAAGTACCTCTATAAATTAATAGAAATGACCACACCTTATGAGGCAGTGCTTATTTATCCAAGAATGATGCACTTACACAATTGCCTTTTCCAGTCTGCTTCCCTGTGATCCAACTATCTCTCCTAGTGTACAAAACACTTGTCCCAAAAAATCCTGAAAAGCAAGAAAAAAGGTCATAAGACACCAATACATCCTGTTTTTTCATTGATCTGGTCTTTGAACTTTCCTAGAACACATTTATCCTGTTTTTCATTATTGAGCTTTACTATCTGTATACGCATTTATATTCTGCCAAATATTGTTGTGGAATTACACAATGATTCATAGGTCAGACTTTACTTACATTTGATATAAAATTAGGTACATTAAAAACCTGGGGTGTGTTACATTGTATACTGTACATATTACCGTATTTCTAATTTTAAAGTAAAAGGAGTTTCTTTTAGTTACTCTTTTACATTAAAAATTAAACTTTCAATTCTTGTAATACTTTCTTAGAAACTTAAATAGCATTTTCTAGCAATAATTCCCCCTTGCCTGATTTTTTTGTCCTTTATTTTCAAATAAACCTGAAATTTAACTTTGCTTTCTGATGACTACTTTGTGCACCAGTAACATCAGTGATCTCTGGGTACCCTGAGAGTAATGATTAGGTTTAATTTATAAAAGCAGAGCATAAAATGTTGCATCTACTGCTTTGTAAATTATTAATCTCATCAATAAATGTAATTTAAATAAAAATAAGTATAAATGAGCATGTCTATAAGCCTCCCCCTAACCAAACTATAACACAATTGACTGAATTCTACAGTGACTTGTACCTTATACAACCTCAGAGATGTCACTGTGGCTTTAACTAGTTGAAAGTGTCCCTTTAATGATGGATACTTGATTTTTTATTCTGATAAGACTACTATGCATACTGGAAACCAAATCACATTTAAAAAACCCATCTCACTTCAAGACAAGAGGTTAACATTCCATGGCATCTATTCCCATAAATTCTATATATGAGAAAGATCTTACGCGGTTTTACAAATTGACAAGCGAAGACATGTAGTGGTTTAATTCCTTTAGTGAATAAGTATTTTAGACAGAAAATAATATTCATATTAAATAGAGTGATTGCAGTTCTCATCAATATAACTATTGGCACAAGAATCATTCATTAAGACACGCTGAACAAATAAATACAATAATCACAAATAAATATAATGCAAAGTTTCAGAAATGACCTTGTATCCTAAAACACTGCTATACAGGTTCGACAATATTTTTATACATGTTTAAATAAGGTCAGTGGTGAGCTGGAGCCAGTTCACACCGGTTCACATGAACCGGTTGTTAAATTTTGAACCAGTTTTAGAACCAGTTGTTAACAATTGTTACGGCTCCCTGAGCTCCCAGCTGGGGAGGCTCCCCCGGCCCTTCCCTCACCTTTCCCCCTCTCGCAGAGCCTCAGCGTACTGCACAGCCAGCACCAGCACTCCGGACCGCTCCTGGGCAGCTCTGTAGCTCCTGCCGCTTTGAGTGGTGTGGTAAGGGGGTGGGTCTGCGAGCTCCAGCGGGCAGCGCAGCATCCATATACGCTGTGCTAAGTGGCATGGTAAGGGGGCCAGGCAGGGAGAAGGGGCTATATAAGGGGCAGGGAGCGGTTGGAGGGGGCAGAGGTCCCGGGGGGGGGGGGGGGTCGGTCAGGGGACAGGGGGAGGGTTGGGTAGGCATGGGAGTTCTGGGGGGTCTGTCGGGCAGGGCCGATGCAACCACTAGGTGGACTATGTGGCCGCCTAGGGCGCCAAGTGGTTGGGGGCGCCAAAAACTGGTGCCCCCAAAATTTTTTTTAATCAGCGGAGCACAAGGCTGCCGCTGCTCCCTGCCTCCAGAGGGGCCACCTGCGGCGCGGCCAATCCCTCCCCCCGAGGGAGCAGCCGGCGACGGAATGGGGAAGGGGAGGGTCTAGCACTAGCAGCTGCGCCTTCTTCCCCGCGCCACAGGCCGAGCCGAACTCCCCGCCGCCCCCAGGGCTCTCAGCAGCAGCTACCGCCACTGCCGCTGGGAGCCCCAGGGGTGGCGGGGAGCCCAGCTCGGCCTGTGGCACAAGGAAGAAGGCACCGCTGCGCTCTGCTCCTCAGGCGGAGAAGCTGGGTGTCTACTCCACCTACAAGGTACCTAGCCGGGCCGCGGAGAGCCGCACGGCCCCGCGGAGAGCCAGGGGGTGTATTTGGGAACAACCCAGCATCCCTCCCCCAGCCAGTGCCACCCCCTCCAACACCCACCTTCTCCCCTGTGCACCCCCCACCCCAACAACCCATCCTGTCCTGCCACTTTTGCCTCTGGGCAACCTCCACCCAGCAACCCCCCACAGCCAGCCACGGTCATCTTCACCCCTGCATCAACCTCGGGACGCCCCCGCCCTCCCCCCCCCCCCCCCATCTCCCTCCTGCCCACTCCTCCCTTGTGCAAACCCCTACCTGCCACCTTCACCCCACTGGAACAACCCTGGGCACATACACACCCCCGCCTGCCAGCCCCTTGCAACAATCCCCTCCTGCCCACTTCTCTCTTGTGCCACTCCCTCCCTGTCACAAGCCCCTTTTGCCTCTGTGCATTCTCTTCCCTGCCATTATACCCCCGCCCCCTCCACCCCTTGGCACATCCCTTAAATCAGAACTTTTTATAGGGAACCGGTTGTTAAGGTTTTGGCACCTCATCACTGAATAAGGTATAACATACAGAAGGACCTGTTGTCTCAAAACATCCATGTGTGATGCGAATAACTAAATAGGAAAAAGAGCCTGAAACAACAACCCACAATTCCCTTTAAAAAAGCTTCAGTTGACTTCAGTGAAAACTGTAGATGCTTGACAATGCTCACGAATCACTCCATAAATACAAAGTTACTGTCCTATGAAACACGTAAAATTCTCATGGAAACACTGACAATGTCACTGTTAATTTATCTTTCAGAAATGTCAAATGAGAGATATACATTAAATATATTCAGTAATAGCAGACTTAACATTTTAAAATATAGGACTTCTCTGCATTCAGATAAAAGGTAAACTTATTTCCACAGGCCTGGCTCTAAGTAAAGCGAGGTTCTGTGGTTATTGACCTTGGAAACTAGGCTATGTTACTGCAGTGTCTGGTTTCAATGTCGGTGCGATCAATATGCATATTGACCTCAGTGGTGCCTAAATATGAACTCAGGAGCCTAACTTCAGGCACTTACGTTTAAAAGCACTATATAAACACACACACACACACCCCTTGATGAAAAATACATTCATGCAACACTACAAGGTTCTATCAACTGCAACTGATTTCCCCTGGAGAGAAGCAGTAATTAATGAGCTCTGCAAATAGTATTAATATTTAGGTTTACATTTCATATGTAACATAAGTAAGTTCTGGTTGCAGAAATCAAAACTTTCATTTTCTTCACTTCTGGGGTTTAAATTCTCAGTTACGATGCGACAATAAACGTATTTTTAAAAATTTGAATTCCGGTGTTGTTAGTGTATCGTGATCCATGAAATTAGAGTCAGAGGGCCCGTGTTCACTGCGGGGACTATTATGGACAGGACGCCAGGTGCAATAAGTGGAGTTAGGCTGGAAGCAGCTCAGCCACATGGACAGCACAGTGCATAGGATTTTTAAAAGTGCATAGGATTTTTCCACTTGCTAAACTTAACCTGCAGTCAGTTTCAGCCTTTGGTAATGAAACATGATGGCAATGTAGGGTTGCCAACTTTTTAACGGCAGAAAACCAAACACCTTCCCCGAGGCCCTGCCCCCAGCTCTCTCCCTCCCCCTCCCTCCGTCGCTCGCTCCCCCACCCTCACTCACTCGCTCATTTTCACCGGGCTAGGGCAGGGGGTCGGGGTGCAGAAAAGAGTGAGGGCTCTGTCTGAGGGTGTGGGCTCTGGAGTGGGGCCAGGGATCAAGGATTTGTGGTGCAGGAGGGGGCTCCGGGCTGGGGCCGAGGAATTCGGAGTGTGGGAGGGGGCTCAGGCCGGGGCAGGGGATTAGAGCTCCGGCTGGGGATGGGGCTCTAGGGTGGTCCGGGGACGATGGGTTTGTGATGGAGGAGGGGGCTCCAGGCTGGGGTCGAAGGGTTCAGAGTGTGTGATGGGGCTCCAGGTTGAGATATGGGGTTGGAGTGTGGGAGGGATATGGGCTCTCGGCTGGAGCCAGAAATGAGGGGTTCACGGTGCAGGAGGGGGCTCCTAGCTAAGGTAGGGGGTGAGGGCTCCAGCGATGAAGAGTTTGGGGTGCAGGAAGGGGCTCTGGGCAGGGGCCAAGGGGTTCAGCATGCAGGAGGGGGCTCGGGCCTGGGGCAGGGGATTCAGGTGTGGGCTCCGGGTAGCTCTGACCTCAGGCACCTCCCAGGAAGCATGACATGTCCCTCCGGCTCCTCGGTGGAGGGGTGGCCAGGGGGCTCCATGCACTGCTGCCGCCCAGAGTCACCACCACCTCACATCCCATTGGCTGCAGTTCCCGTCCAATGGAAGATGTGGAGCCGCCATTCGGGGCAGCTCCTGGAGGCTGGGACAGTGTAGGGAGCCTCCCTGGTCGCCCCTCTGCCTCGAAGTGGCTGCTCCCCAGGAGCTACCCGGCCATAGTGGCTGCTCCCCAGGAGCTACCCGGAATCGGGCAGGGAGCCTGCCAGTCCTGCTGTGCTGCCAACCAGACTTTTAATGGCCACAGACCGGAGCTGCCAGGGTCACTTTTCAACCTGGTGTTCTGGTCGAAAACCGGACACCTGGCAACCCTATGGCAGTGTCAGAGCTGTGAGTTCTCTGAAGTGAAGTAACTGGCAGCATGAGCCATGGAACTCACTCTGAAACCTCCCTAGAGCCTTGGATTTGGACACATAAACCTAGCTCAGCAATGGACGCAGTGGAACAAGGAGTTTGAACTGTACACAGACCATGGACATGCAGGAAGACAAAAACAGCAGCCAAGTAAAATTATTATTTGACCTTACTACAGAACAAGGCAGAGAGGCCTGCATCATTTTGAGCTCATGACTGCCTTAAGCCTTACAGCAGTCCTGGGAGCCCTGGGGAACTATTGCTCCCCAAAGCAGAACAAAACTGTGAAGCAACACAGATTTTTCAACAGAGACCAATCTGAAGGGAAGGGAATAGACCCTAACTGCTACATGCAATTTTGGGGATTTGACAGATTCCCAGATTTCGGCAGAGTAGTCTGCAATGATGACATCATGACTCTCTTTTTGAGTCTGCGAGCATATCAGCTTCATGCTGTTGGGACAGGAAAACAACAACAAGGGAAGATACCTCCCTCCATCCATGCACTGTTAACAGGGAAACACCCTTTGCGATTTCAGCTGGATAGCAGGGCCTCCTGCAGTGTGATTCCTTAGTGTGAATTGGACTTGAAAACACGCATTACAAAGAGCAGGCACACTCTAATAATGTACAATGAGGGCATAATGCAGCTCAGAGAAAAATGTGACCTCACAGTAACTAACCCAAAAATAAGACAGTACCAACGGAAGTCTGTGGTCATGAATGGTAAGCTCCACAGACCTAATTGGGGAATACATCCATACAAGTCATGGATCTGATCAGGGTGTAACATCAGAATTCTATAGCTGCAGTGCAAGAAGCAAAAAGGGGAGTCCCATGTACAATGGAGACCATTTTAAAAGCATATGGAGAGGCAATGGGTGCCTTGAAGGAAAGCTGCAACTGAAAGTAGACCACAAAATGAAAAATCCATGCTTCCCATGAAGGAAAATACCAGTATGTAGCGGGGTGGACACCTGCTCGGGCCCAGAGAGGTTTAAGATAGCCCTAGGAGAGGGCTGGGGCAGGGGAAGAGCTGGGCTGATTGGCAGAGCAGCCACAGCTGGGGGCCATGCCCCAAACAGACCAGTGGGCCTTATAAAAGCCAGGGAAGCCAGGAGCAGAAGAGCACTCTCTCTAGCTCTGAGAGGGAGCGATCTGGCTGCAGAGACCTGAATAAAAGGACCTAGTTTGGAGCAGGGCTGGGGAAAGGCCAAGGGAGCCGGGGAGCTCTGGCCTAGGAAAGATGCAGGCTGCAGGCCTTGGAAGGCCTGTTAGGTACGGGGGTTGCAGGGGCAGCCCCGGGTAGGCAGAGGCAGCAGGTCCAAACCCAACCTTGCTGGTGATGAGTGGCTCATACTGCAGTCTGCCCCAGGGCGCGGGGGCTAGCTGGTGACTGGCAGGAGCTAAGACTGAGGCGAGGTAGGGTTAGTGGGTGGGGGATGCCCCTGGGAGGGGGAGATCCAGAACTGTGGGGGTACTGCCAGGAGGCAGCACCCAGTGAAAGGGGCACTGGGGTCCTAGTGGAACAGAAAAGGCCATCCAAGTACAGGTGGTCAAGAGAGTGATACTAGTAGGGTGCCAGAACACAAAAGCCAACTACATTTGATTCTGCTGATTTGCAATCTCTTGGTTCCCAGCAAAAAGTTGCCATTATCCCGAAGTAGCAGAAAAAAGGTTAAACAGACCTTTAAGGAACCTCACGGTGAGCAAAGACCAAAAAAAAAAAGGGGGGGGGTGTGAGGAGTGAAAGGTTGTAATGGCAGCCAGATGAATTTTGATTGAGCTCAGTGATAAACCCAGGGTTTTTAGATTTAGCAGGTAATAAAGAGTGGGTGTAAGGTGAAACTCAAGAGGAAGTATGGATTACACCAGGCTTAAAAATGTTTCCACTTCTGCTGGTAAGTTTTCCTTGTGATGGGTTTTCTACTGATGATCAGTACTGCTTGGAGAGAGCCATCTCGGAGCCAGGCTTTGAGGTGGAGTGATGAGAGGTTGGGTGAGTCATGGCTCCTGATTCCTGGGTGAGGAGGTCTGCTGTCAGAGGAAGGCAGAGAGGCAGTTGCAGAGACAGAGGAACCAGATCTGGGAACCATACCTGTTTTTGGCCAGGATGGCACCATGAGGATGGCCACCAATCTCTCTTGCTCAGAACCTTGAGCAGCAACAGAGATGGGGGATAAGGATATAGTAATATTCAAGGCCAAGGGGTAAGGACAGTATCTCCCAACAACTTGCAGCTGTGCCCTCCTTTCAAACAGAACCTTTGGGACTTCATACAGGATGATGTCAACATAGAGATCTGACTCTGGTGAGCCCCAGTTAAGATAAATCTTCTGAAATACTGAATTGTTCAGCATCCACTTGTGGTCACGGTAGAAACATAATCAAGGAGTCCACTATGGTATTCTGCAATCCCAGTAGATAAATAGCTGAAATCTCTATGCAATGGGAAGTGCACCAATTCCGAAGTTTTATGAATTCTAAGCGTAAGGCTAGGATCTTTCTCCTTGGCGCTTTAAAGAATACACTGCTGCTCTATTGTCCAGCATTACTCTGATCAAGCGTCAGGAATTAGCTCCTTCAGATGAGCCTGAGGACTAGCCAGACCAGTCTCCAGGTGAATTAATGAGCTCAGCTGAGTCGTGGTAGGACTGCCTGATTGTCTGAAGGGAGCCAGCAGGTCTACTCAGCAGCAGGTCGCTAGCTGCTCAACACTTATGCCCACAAATGTGATTACTCCCTTGACAGCCTTGTTCCCAGCCTTTCCCCTACCTCATTCACAGCCTTGTTCCTGTCCTACTCCAGTCCACTGCTTCTCTGATAGCTCCTGACTCCAGCTCCGACGCCCCAGCTTGGCCCCTGGCTCCAACCCTCCAACTTGACCCCTGGCTCCCGCACCAACGATTAGGCATGACTTCTGTGCTAGCCACTGGGCCTGATCACCCACACCACAGTCGTAACATTGAGTGGCCCTTGATGTTTGGTAGGAAGTGATGGCAAGCATATCAGGAGGATGTAACAATGGAAACCCTTACAACTAGTGGAAGGATCCAAAAGGTCTTCGTGGGAGTTGAGGACCCATTGAGATATTGATACCCCCTTAGATAGATGATGCTTAATGGACGGGTAGACAGACCTGAGCCAGGCTTGAAGACAACGGGAGCATAGTCTTGCAAGGGATGTTACAAAAGGACGAGCTGCCATGTAGTCCAGGGGTTGAAGGCAAAACCTTGCTATGGTTTGCAGGCTTTGTTGTATCATGGAAGTGAGACTGTGCATTGTGGTGAACCTATTCATGGACATGTATGTTCAGGAAGTAGTGGAGTCCAGACTGGCTCCAATGAAGTCTATTGACTGTATAGGTATGAGAATAGATTTTTCCATGTTGAGTCAGATGCCCAAGGAGTGGAAAAAAGATAGGGCCTCATTGGTTACCAACTGCACTTTGAGAAAGGAGCAATCCTTAAGGAGCTAGTTGTCCAGGTAATCTGGAAAGCATTCCTGGGTAGTCAGCACTTCAGGAAGTACCAGCATCTCTACCATGGCCTCATGAGGAAGAATATTCTGAGGATGACAACTTCAAGATCTTAGTCCTGGAGGAATTTTTGTATTCCAATCCTCATACAGATGCTGATGCCACTCACTCAAGATTGCTTCTTGGAAGGTTTCTCAGGACGCAACATAGTCTTCTTTGGCAGTGCTAGGATTGCGATACCAGAAGATGTAGATAACTCAGCAGTACCCATGCTATGACATGACGCCTCTTTTATCTCAAGTCAAAATGGTGACTTTCCCCTTCTCTTGATCTCTCTTTCGACAGAATGGAGCATCTTCCTTTTAGACAGTCTGGAAGACTTTGAGGGTCCCCCAAGGCCTTTTCTTACCGAAGCCGGGATGGTCACCAGAGTTAAGAAAGACTGCAGACAGAGAAGGCGAAGTTGGAAGGTCGGATCTGACCAGGCAAAGAAGAATGTGGTTGGGGAACTCCCCAAAAGAACAAAGTTGTCTTAAATAAATTATAAAGTAGAAAATAAAATAAAAATCACTATATAAATAATCTGAAATTTCACCACGTTGTAATTGTAGGGGTCCTGATCCAAAAAGGAGTTTGCTGGGGGAGTCGCAAGGTTATTGTAGGACGGGGTTGAGGTATTGCTACCCTTACTTCTGTGCTGCCGCCCGCAGAAGTAAAGATGGCATGGTTTTGCATTACCACTCTTACTTCTGTGCTGCTGCCTGCAGAGCTGGTCCCTCAGTCAGCAGCTGCCACTTTCTGGCTACCCAGCTCTGCAGGCAGCAGCAAAGAAGTAAGGGTGACAATATCACAACCCCCCCTAAAATTACCTTGCACACCCCCTGCAACTCTGTTTTGGTCAGCACCCCCAATTTGAGAAACACTGGTTTCCCCCATTAAAATCTGTATAATATAGGGTAAAAAGCACACAAAAAAGACCAGATTTCACCAGGGGGCAGGCAGGGGGAGACCAGATTTCATGGTCCATGACACGTTTTTCATGGCCGTGAATTTGGTAGGGACTTAACTATATACTAAAGAAAAGAAAAAAAAACCCAGCAAGATAGGTAGCTAGGACGCAGACACAACACTCCATCTCAAGCACCTGCGGTTGAGAAGGAACTGGAGTGGCAGCAGGACCACCCCTTCCTACGTATTCATATGCAAGATCAGGAGTGTGCGTAGGATGCAGGCACAGACCCATGGACACTGCTGACAAAATCTCTGACAAAGAGTGTATGGGTGCACATGTGGAGCACACATAGCAATAATAACTGGAAGAAGCAGTAATATTCACTCATACTGTCAACCTGTATGAGATTTTCAAAATCACTTATAATTTTGTTATTTCTAAGCATTATTTCTTCAAAGCACATCAAATCACACTCACTTAAGTACTAGGATTTGCTATAATGCTCACTGAAATAAATGGGAAATTTTCCAATGACTTCAATGAATTTTCAATCAATCAGGCTGTAAGTTTGAATTTTTAATTACCCAAGCACAGTGAAGCATATTAATTTTCTCAAAACATGGACATTTGTTTTTCAAGCTTTAGACAACTTCAGCTGAATATTTCTCCTTCAAACACATCCACTTTGGACTGACAAATGTCCGAACAAAAGACAATTTTATTATAATAATAGATATAAGCACCTGGAAACAGGATCCAACAACTAAAGTGCCTTTAAACCATATGTTTTAGAACTGTGTAACTAACACATGATGAATAATTTAATTTTGCCTCCATTTCAGTTGACCAAATTCTAAAATGTACTAATTAATCACAATTATTTATGAATTTCTATTCTATTATGTGTTCTACATGAATAGCTTTTGAACCTTTTCTCTACCCTCCTCATTTCCCTTCCCCAGAGCATCCCCCATCTAGAACAGCCCCGCTCCAAGGGCTTCTGTGACCAGCCCTTCCTCTTCTTTTTCCTCAGGCTCCCCTTGGCCCTTCTAGGCCAGAGCCCCCCTTCAGTCCACTGGCAGGAGAGAGACTGGGGGGAGGGGAATCCTCTTTGTCCTGCACTGAGGCAGGAGCAGGCCCTGCTGCAGTAGGAGTAGGCCTAGGCCTTGGCTCCCTAGGCCAAGGGTGGGGGGTGTCTGACCACGGCCCCTGCAGCTGGGAGGGCTGGGACAAAAGCCCTTTGCAAGGGGAAGGGGTCTCCCTCCTACCCGCTCTGAGTGAAAGTGACATTTGAATCCATCCAGGACCTTGTGGAAGTTATGAAATTTGGCTCATTCCCTCTGCCCACTACCCCCAAATGGCAGCTCAGTGAGTGGGGCTGGGCTTAGGGAACCCCCTGCCTTTCCCAAGGAGAGATCCCCTACAGCCAATAAACAGACCTCACCCACCCTGTCACCCTACCATAGCCCCTCTCCAATCCTCTGCCCCATAAATTACTCCCATTCCCATTCACTGTTCCCCAGAATAACCTCTTATCACAACAAATAAACCACTCACCTTCCCAAAAATATGGAAACCTCCCCAGCCATTTTATAAGATCAATTGAAAAGAGCTTGTGATTGATTTTTTTTTAAAAAAGGATGACAAGTAGTTTAAAAGATTTACTGAATTCTACAAATATTTGCTTTGATTTGTGTGGGTTACGTGGACATATATTTTTTAAAAATGCAAAACAAATGCCTTTTTAAAAAAAAAAAAAAAAGATGATATTCTGCATTTAAATCACTGTCCTTTTTTAGTTCATGGAGATTCTTGAGATGCAGCATCTTGATTTTTTAACTCTCTTGAATATAGATTATAATGAAACAGTCTCTGCAACCCAGGATTTCTGAATCACTTAAATGTCAGAGCCATACCATTCTCCCCACCCTGCAGCCCCAGGCAAACCTACCCTTTTCTCCCCAAAATGAGCTGCAGGGTTCCCTTCAGTCCCCCACCCAATGCTCCCAATGAACCTCTTCTTCCAAACAGACTACAGTTTCCCAGGGATTCTTCCTCCAAAGTCTCCCTTCAATTAATAAAATAGTTATACTCAACAGATATTACAGCCTCTCTATCGTGCTCTAGTGTATCTGAATTAAAATATTGCATAATCTGGAACTTTTCCTTTCCATGATGCTACAAGTGCTAAAGATTTCTAGTTAGAAAAAAAATCTATGCACCAGCATGTAAATTACTCAACTCTTGGGCCACACAAAAAAAGTGTCAGTAAGGAGATGATGTCCTTCATTTATCTAAACAGATATTAACTTTAAAAAATATATCCCTTCCTAATGTACATTCTGCGTATTGGACATGTAAAAATCCCATTTTAGCAGAGTTACACACATCTAAATCACAACACAATCCCTGTATTTGTGTCTGCTGCATTTGACACAATTTGCCAGTAAATACCATAAAACGTTCTAGAAGATGTAATTAAAAAGTTACTCTAAGATAAACCCTATAAGGAAAAAACCCATAATAAGTAGAGTATTATAACCATCCACTTACATGCTTTGATAGGTTGGGACTCTTTGAATCAACATCATACCTAAAAAAATTAAAGAAAAACAATTACTGCCAGGTGGCAGAGTTAAGGAAACGTAAAAACAGACATTTCAGTGTATTCGCATATACAAAAGAAATATACAGAATTGATATAAAGACATTTGAAAAGACACTTCAGTAGTAAATGAGATTCCCTCATACCAGAAAAAATGGTTACTCACCTGTTCCATAAAAAAAAAAAAAAAAATGGTTACCTACCTTTCAAAACTGTTGTTCTTCTAGAGGTGTTGCACATGGCCATTCCATTCTAGGTGCACGTGCGCCCACGTGCGCAGTAGTGGAGATTTTTGCCTTAGCAGTATCCAGAGGGTCTACAGTAGCGCCTCGTTGAGTGCCACACTCGTGCACTGGTATATCAGGCGCCACTGACCCTACACCCTCTCCATTCCTTTTTGCTGGTAACTGCCTGCTTAGTTGTTCCCATTGTTAAGGCATTGTTCCCATTTTTAGTGAATTCCCCCAGGAGCATAAAACAGGTGTAAAGTTTTAATGCTCCTTTACATTTACAATAAGTCTCCTTTATTCCACTCTGGCAATGACAGTATGACCTTATAAATGCTTACTGTGCTTTAATGATTAGAATGTGCTCCATGAACGGTTCACTACTGACCTTTCTGGAGATGGTCAGTGGCGAATATAAATTGTGAATTTGATTACCCAGCCCTCACTTGCTCTTCAGTTGCCTATGATGTAATACTGACCATATAGCTGCATGTATTTGTTTACAAATAACTATAAATAAAGGGTCAAACCTAGTTGCATTACTACTAGACAAAGGTCATTTGTGGGATTTCCTCCCCACTCCCATTCTCCATCCATTGTATTGTAGTTGCCTTGCTCTTTTACAGATCAATATGAATCTTTCAGTGAGGGCTGTGTGTGCAGGAATATAACATTGCCAATGCACCTATTAATATTGTCTGAGAATTAGGTTATAGATCCTGTGATCAAATGAAGTAACAGGAAATTGCTGGGCGTTAGACCTGCGCAGCACCAGTTAGCATATATTGTGAATTACAAGATAAATTATGTTCCAAAAAATAAAATTATATTCTTCTGTAACATGAACCAGGCAAATAAATATATTTAGAATGTTATAAAACTTAAAAAATGAAGGGAGAAACAAATTGCGAAGGCAAAAGAGCAGCCATTTCCATTTTAGGTACACATACGCCAACCATGTGTTTCATAGATCAGCGTATGTGCAGCTGTGATTGTCTTTAATGTCTCCCAGAATGAAGTGGTAGGAGTAGAGGAGCAGCCACTGATGCCACGTGGAATGTTGGGGCGGGGGGGGGGGGGGAAGGCGCGGCAGATAGGGAGGTCCACACATTTGAGTTGTGCCTGGGTTGCAGAGGAAGGCGAGCATGGGATTCTTGGACCTACAGGTCTACCAGAGTCTACAGCATCTCAGTTTGTTGCCTGAGAACCCACATTATGTCTTGGTGCATCTCACTCTCCTTTTCCTGCTTGGACTCCCAGGCCTTTCTCCTCTCCACTCTTTCTTTCTCCATGCTGTCTGCAAGGATCATCCTCCAGGCCCTGGTCTCATTCTCTGATGCAACTCAGACTTGCAGCATCTCCTGGAACATGTCATCCTGAGTCCTTTTCTTTCTCCTCCTTATTTGACACAGATGTTCCACAAGAGACCCTCAAGGCCACAATACCATCAGCTGCAGATATAGCACACAGAGGTACCACTATCAGTCTATTCACACCAGAAACAAACTTAGGATATTGAACTCAGTCCCCTTGATCCCAGAAAGTTGTAAGCACTACATTCTCACTTCTCCTTGGGATCGATACAGCACAGCACCAGTCACAGCACCAGCCACGGTGAGTATAGCCCTCAGGAGTAAGAGGGGCATTGGGAACACAAGTGGGGAAAAACTCACAGGCATGAGTATGTGTGTGTGTACAGGGCAATGGAATGGAATACTGGCATTGTTTTCCACTGGTGGTGGTGGTGATTTTAGCTGATCTCACTCCTGAGGGTAACAGGGGCAGAAAGAGGACAATGTCCCAATGCCACCCGGGCCCGTATGCTGCTGGCTTGTGTATTGCAATGGTGCCTGCTGAAGTAATCCCTGAGTGGCGTAGGAAAGTGTCCTACCATGGCAGAAGAAATAAGGCAGCCCTCCCCAAATGCCTTTGGCAAAGGATTGCAGAATAACTTCATGAAAGTTTCATCTCTCTATGGAGGATTCACGAGACATACTGGTGCACATAAACTGCTCCGTGTGGTCCCCCTTGCCTAGAGGTGAATAAAAAGCAGATAGCAACTCTACCTCTCTTGGTCGATTCACTAGCTCTTCTAGCACAAGCAAAAAAAAAAAAAAAAAAAATCAACAGCTTTGTTCTTCTACTTTGGGGGTTCCATCCCTGTAATTTCAAAGCAAACTGCACACTTACCAGAGGTTCCGTCTCCTGCATCAGGCTCACTCATGCTGGACCCTCGGGACTTGCTGGACTGCGGTGGAGTCAAAAATATGTCCTGGCTTGCTGCGCAGCTGGATCCCCTGATCACTTGCCCACCTACTATTTCTCTTCCTCATCCGCCTCCTTCTCCTCTCTATTCACAGCAGGGGCCTGTGACTCCGGCTCCTCCAAAGCATCCATTGGACTCTTAGGGAGTAGTCTCTGCCGCTGCTCTTTGTAGAAGCAGCAGATCTGCAGCTCCGCATCAGATCAATTGTTGGCCTCCCTGGCCTTCTGGTACACCTGCTGCAGCTCCTTGGCTTTCATGCAGCACTGTTGTACTACAACAGCACTGTTGTAGCCCTCATACTCGAAGCAATCTGCTTATAGATATCAATGTTTCTATAGCTGGATCGGAGCTGTGCCTGCAAAGCCTCTTCACCCACAGACCCAACACCTCCAGTGTACTCCAGACAGGAGCACATCTGCAGCGTGTACCCGGCATGGTCAGCTGGGCGGTTGCACATAGCAGTTGAGAGCTCCTAAGTTTGCTCACAAAGCTGAGAGACCAGGAAAAGGAATTTCAAAAATTCATGGGGCTTTACAGGGAGGGGTCGCTTCCTGTCTACATGTTCCCTGAGCAGCGGAGTTCACAACAGTGACCAGAGCAATCGTAGGGCATTATGGGGCAACTCCTGGAAGTCTGTAACAGTCAACATAAGTAACACAGTGTCTACACTGACACTGTGTCGACCTAACTAAATTGACCTTGATTCTATGCCGCTCGGGGATGTGGTATTAAGTCAGAGTAGCAGGGCAGTTATGCCAGAGGGACCAAAATGTAAAAAAGTGTAGAGCATCCACAGTCAAGAACATAAGAACTGCCATACTGGGTTGGACCAAAGGTCCATCTAGTCCAGTATCCTGTCTTCCGATAGCGGCCAATACCATGTGCCCCAGAGGGAATGAACAGAACAGGTAATCATCAAGTAATCCATCTTGTCGCCCATTTCCAGCTTCTGGCAAACAGAGGCTAGGGATACCATCCCTGCCCATCCTGGCTAATAAGCATTGATGAACCTATCCTCCATGAATTTAGCTAGGTCAACATAAGCTACTTTGTGTAGACCTAACGGTGTAACAGACAAGACCTAACTATTTGGCATTCAACAAGACCCGTACATCAATAAAATATGAGAAGTCATTACTATCGTTGGTTAGCAGGTGCCTTTGATATGATTTATGGCTGTAAGTGGTGTTCAGATTCTCATGTAATCATAGCTTTTCTATGTTTAAACTCAAGGTAACAGACTTAAATTATGTTGGTAATGTTCCAAGTGGCTTTAGCATGCTGACTACTCCTCTGATAAGGTGTTCCTTCTGTGCATGCCTGGACCCGTTAAGGTCACCCAGCAAACTGTCTGACAGTCCTAGATGGTATTTACTTCACTGGCCACAACCTGTAGCTGAACACTTGTCAGCACAGGCTACATAAAAGATAGGTGAAGAGATTACCAAAGATGCATGCTAACTATTCAAAATGTTTTTTTCTGGCAAGTATAAATGGCCAAAACTAGGAGTTTTTTGGTTTAATACCAAAGACATGACAAATGTATTATAAGAAAGTAAGTAAAATTTCCAATACTTTAGAATTAAATGCCTTTCAGGAAAAGTTTGTTAGGAATCATGACACATTCAGAATAATTTCTAGCAACCAAAACTCTTTTACAAACTCTCTTTTCATTCCACATCATTTTCACTTTTGTCAGAAAGTCTATTCTTCCATTTCTCAATCTTATAGAGGTTTATTATAATGAAACCTTTGTTCATTATCAAGGAATAACCAAGATGATGAAATGTCTTCCAAAACCAAGGCACTGCAAACATGATGCCTTAAAATGGAATGATTAAATATGAATTTGATTTAGAGTCACAGTAAAAAAAGATCACTAGTTTTAGTGTCTAATCTACTTAGACTGAGTTCTTTGCAGCAGAGACAATGTGTTTGTTCAGCATCTAGCACATTTGGGCTCCCAATTCCTGATTAGGGCCTCTAGGCAACAATACAAGACAGCTATTAATAATAATAAAAAGTTATTATTAAACTAGTATTGACAATGAACAATTATGCTACACTATAGGTTTAAGGTATAGTCATTATAAAGTAGCATATGATCAATTTTATTAACCAGCTTTATGGTTAAACTCAGATTTAAGCATCACTGAAATACTGATGACTCACTATCAGTACTACTTAAGTAAATAAGTTTGCATCTGTAGATTTCTGACAACGGGTCTGCTTCTATCCCATAATATTTTAACATAAGCATTCGTCTTCTCTTCCATTCCAGAGATATGCAAGAGTCTTCACCAGTATCACCTCTCAAAGGCTTCAAACTTCTTATGGAGTAGCATTAATTTCCCACAAGTCACATTCATAAATTGCTATGGAAGAATTAAGTTTTTCACCAGCTGAACCTTCATACATTTCAAGATGCCACTGTTTTTCCAAACTTTTGTAAAGGAAGCCATGACTCTACTCTACTTCTGATTTCTTTAGAACAGCATCCATGGTTGGATATGTATAATTCCAGACAACTGAATTCACCTGTTGCCTCTACATCTGGACTATTGATTGTAATGTCCACTTGCATCCTGTTTTTGTTAATCATGTCAACGTGCATGCCTTTCACTTTTGCTTCATTCATTCAGGGATAGTCCACATTCCTCACGAACTGTTTTTACAGGCTACATTTGTTGCATTGCATTGGTTGTTGTAGAAAAAAGAGCACCATATCATCAGAGTATCTGAAGTTGATTAAAAAGGTGTCCACCAATGGAAATCCCAGCTCTTTCTAGTCGGACAAAACCTTTCAGGCCTTGTCTCATAGTGAATTTCTGCATGAACATTGAAAAGGCCTGGAGACAGATATACCTTTGTCTCAAACCCTGACCACTGGAAAAATAATTTAGGTCACCTGCTGCTATTCACTCTGTGGTCTGTTGTAGATGGTAGAGACTTGTGATGAGTTCAAGGAGGTGCTTTGGGATCCCCATGTTTGCCAGAATCCTACAAAGACTGTCATATTATGTCAGATTGTACTGACACTTCTGGATAGTCAGTGAATCACACGATCAATGGGTGATTATACTCCCTACATTTTTCAGTGATGTGATGGATGTTCGCAATTTGATCACATATACCTTCTTCTCTGAAACCAACTAGCTGTGGTGCTAGTTCTGCTAAAACATTCACTTCATGAGATTCTGAATTATGTAGAGCAGAATGTCACATGCACCATCAGGGAGAGAACACAATTGTTACTACACTCTATTATGTCTGCTTTGTTTGGTAGAGGCAAAAGGATTCCTTTTGTCTAGTAATCCGCCAATTTCTCATCAGCCCTACATCGCTGTTTGATCAACAACTATCATGGCAGAACAACCAAATAATCCAAACATAACATTATTTTTGGATGTAATAATGCTAACATTGCAGAGTTAGCCATATAAGTTACGAAATTCCAGAAGTAAGGTTGCCCACACAACCTTAATTTGTCCCCCTTGTGCATACACATTATGATACAGTCTTTAATTATATGATCACATTACTTTTTTCTTACAAGACACTTACCAGCTCCTATCCTCCCCTCCCCTCCACTCCTATCTATCCATCTTACCTGGTTGCCATCTCCGTCACCGTCTTCTCTTATCCAACCCATCACCTGATTCCTGTTCCCCTAATCCTGTGCATCCTTTCACCAGCTCCAGTCCCCTTCCCACTCTCTAGCTCCTACAACCCCTTTCTCTTGCATCCCTCTACTTTCAAATGGGATGCTTCTTCTGTCCACTTCATGTGGCCAGGGCACCAGCATAGGAGGCAAAGGCACAGGAGAGACCACATCCCTACTCTCAGTTCCTGTGACCAGCACCACCGTGGCTCCACAAGCTACCAGGAGAAGCAATTTCAGGGAAAAACCCGCTCAGTCACAAGATGGAGAATGCTCAGTTGCAATTTGAGGATGGTGCATGCGCAATCTGGTGTGCGTGTAGGAGCTATGATATGATGCCCAAAGTAGATAGAATTTGGCTACTAAAATTCTCTGAAGATTCCAATCAGTCCCTAATGAGCATGTGTAAATTGCAGTTTTTATGACAAATTTGGGAGATTTTAATTTTTCAAATTTGGGAAGGCAAAACACATAGTCCTGATATGTCCCTCCTGACATATTTCAAATCCCTGGTCCAGATTATGGCGGCATTAGAGCTTCCCAGCAAAATGGTTGGAAGAATTTTTTTTAAAAAACATAGGCTAAATAAAATTTTCCCCTGATCTCTTTCTGAGAAACTGCTAAACTGTTTTAGCTGAAACTTCCCACAAAAGGCAGACATCCAGCATGGAAAATTCCATCCCAAACAGTTAAAAGTTATAAGCAACTAAAACCAGGATCTTTAATAGAAAGTGCTAGTCAACCTTAACTCTATATCAGCTCTGCCTATAATTGCTCAATTTTACGAATTAGCAAATAAACAGTTACACAGAAAAAAATACAGTAAAAAGAGCAAGACACATCAAGAAAACCCCCTCTCAAACCTCAAAGACCAGGTGCCCAGCCCATCTGGGACAGGGATAGTCTTTTTGTTCTGGGTTTGTATGACGACCAGCACAATGGGTTCCTGGTCCATGACTGGGGCGCCTAGGTGCTATGCTAATATAAATAAATAAAAACAAGTTGTTCCCCATTTAGGGACTTCCAATAGCAGTGGAATGTGAGCCCTTGCAGAAGCCCCAGTTTATTGTCAACTTTTCTTTTTTGTAGGGACAGCACATGGAGTTTTGAAATTAAGTGTAAAAATACTACTAAAATCCAGAGCAGCTATTAAAGGAACAAAAACACTGAAGAGCTTAAACCAACAGTATGTTAAAATAATTGAATTTGTTCATTCTACTATAAAGAAATAATGATTCAGTGGTGTCATATTAACTGGCTAGAAATGCCTGTGAGAAACTAACAAATAGAAAGGCAAGAATATCCCAGCAGGCAACTTGTGTACAACTAGAAGCCCTAGTCCAAAATTAAAAATGGAAAGTTTTAGGCTAATTAATAGGAACCACTGTAGGATACTGAATAAAACTGGACAGCTGAATAATTGAATAACCTGCCAACAGAGGTCGTAAAATTACTTTAATTGAGGCTCTTCAGAGAAAAGGAGAGAATTTAATTAGGATTCTATGGGCTATATGGGAATGTACTGAGTGATACAAAGACAATCAAGAATTTATTTTCATATAGTCACCTGAATTCCCTTGTTACCTTTAAAGTTTTGTAAACCAGTTATTTTATTTAATCCTGTGCATCTTCCATTAATTTTGTTATGTATAAAGTTAATGATATTTATATTGAGAGAGTTATATTACTTTCTGTAAAATGAAAGCATAAATTTTATATATTAAATGTTTTACAGAGTAAACCAGATTGCCTACAGAAGATCGTTTTAACTCATAAAAATTGGAAGTAAGGCTCTCCATTTTGCTCCATTAGAGACTGTAAGCAAACACTGTTTGCAAGGGCAAACCCAACCTCATTTCCTGACCATAAAGGGCCCCTTAGCAGCAGTATTGGCAAGGGACAGGGAATCTACTGCTGCAAAGATTCTTTTGTCCCCCATTCAGCTGGAGACTGTATTAGGCCCAAAGTGGCCATTTCAGAAACTGTGGCGACTTAAACCTAGTGAAGCTCTACAGCTATTCCATCATTTAGGAGGAGGATTTCTATGCACACCCTGCTCCACTGCCAGGAGCCTGAACTCAGTTACTTGAGGCAGACAATGAACTCAGGTTTTGGCCCTCAGTTATACCTGTGTAATTTTAAAAGGACTAACTGCAATGGAGTCAGTATATTTACTGATTTACACTGGTGTAACAACATAATTTTCCCAGCATATGCAATTATATAGAATTTCTTTTTAAAGAAAAACATATCAATGTCAAAATATTGTGAAGTTTCTCACTTAAATATATTTAATTTTAGACGCATTGTATAAGGATCAAGTTTTGGCAATGGATTTATATCTGTGTACTTCAGAGAAGGGCAGAAAGGTAAGACCCTTAAACTTCCTTTCACACAAAAATTAGCTACACAGAATTACTGATGTGTTGCAAATCAGCAAAATAAAATCAGAGTTAAATCTGACACTTCATTCTTTTCCAATGTACGGGAGTCTTAAAATTCCACCTGTCCTGCATGGTAGAAATGATTTATTTCTTTTACTGCTGTTCTTTTTAATGAAAGAATTCATCCTGCAGAGCAATTGAAAGTTTTCTTATTCAGGACTGTAGGCCCAATAAAATAGAATTGTTACATTTAGCTGAGACCATGATATTTAGGAACAAAATGATAAATATTAAGGACTGAGCAACTGCCTGAACTTTGAATTTCCTCTGAATGGCTATCAGATATAATGTTTAAAAAAATGTAACCAGTTATATTTTAAAATCAACATTTTAAACTAAATGTAAGAAAAATAACTGAAAAAAGTGACTTCCGAAAGTGTCTTCACATCAATATGGCAAATGACGTGCCTAGATTGTACTTATTTAGACATAAGTTTGTGGAAGAGAGGTGATGCAAAGCGATACAACCCCAAAGGGAGCCCTAGGAGGAATTGCACTTGCCAAGGACAAAGTGTCATGTAAATAGTAAATGCAGACGCTAACTTATTGACTGAAGTTTTAAAAACTTATATTACATGTGCAGTTTTTGTCTACTACAGCTAAAATAATAGGACCTGAAATGTCCATTACCTAATAGCCCCACCAGAAATGTCTGCCCCTCAGCACTCTTGCCAGAAAGATTTGTCCTGACTCTTTACAGGGACATGAGCTGGAGCTCCCATCTTTTTAAGTTTACCAACAATAAAAATAAACAACAGAAATCTTAGTTGTGACTCCAATAGTTTTTCCACTTGCTAGTGGTCTTTGACAAACAAAACAGCTGGTTAAAACTGAACCCAAACAAGACTGAAGTTATGCAATGGGCAGAGGAATGCACTTTGAAGAGTTTGCAGCCACGGTGAAGACTCCTTTGGTTGAAAGTACATTACTTCTGTATTAACCTATTCAGGGTATTCCTGAACTATGAACTGGATTCTTCATGGACGCTAAGCTTTCACATACTAGCATCAGAGAGGAACACTTTCCATTATTTCTGACTGGCTAGAAGACTCCATCCCATCCAGCGGGACCTTAGTTATATATATTTTCATCACCTCCCAGATGGACTATCGCAATGCAATGTAATATAGCTGGCCATGAAGCTAGTTTGCAAAGTCAAGCATTCGAAACTTAGGAAATGGCAGTTTTACTGTTGCCTGGCCCACCTTAATTCTACCTCCTTGTGCATTTAACTTATGAATTGAACGAATCAGAGGTCCTGCTGAACAAAAAACAGCATATTATTGTGTAAATTAAAATTAATTCTGCCATCTTGTATGTATGCATGCATTTTGATAAAGTGGGACAGACAACTGCCATTTTGGCATTTCCTAACTCTCATGTGCTTGACTTTGCAAACTAAATCATTTTTAATTTAGTTTCTTAGTATGTAATTTCCTTTTTTTTTTTTTAATAAAAGGAAACAATGTAAAAACAAGTTATATTATTTAACACACACACACACACACACACTATGGTCCGAACACTCATTCTTCAGCACAAACTGCTACCACTTGAGCTACACAAGTAAGCACATTAGCTGCCAGCAGCAGAACGCTATTATCTGTGCTATTATCCTGGGGGGGAGGGGTGGGGGGGGGGGCAGAATGAGCTGCTTGTGCCACATGCTTGATTAAGAGGGTGGTCAAGGGGAACCCAGCTTGGTGCTCATTATCTCTCTCCTTCTACCTCCATGAGATGCAAATGGGACACAGATCTCTCTTCCAGGTCTGGCGTGTGTGTCAGGGATGGGGGTGCTGAGGTCCAGCCCAGCTTGGCTCTCCACACCACACCTTTACAGCAGCTCAGCATTGCAGCATGTGCTCCTTCAGCTTCTGTTATGATAGTTATGGCATGGGCCAAAATCTTAATGTTTGTGTTCAATTATTATTTTGCATGCTGCCAAAAATAGGCGTACAGCATTTTTAACCATTTATAACATGACTAAATCTGAATGGAATTTCATAGGGCAAAGAAAAAAACATTTCTGTAGACTGAAGGTTTTCTCCTTGCTGAACTTCAAAAGGCTACTGAAAATAGTGGAGGCGTTTGTATGTCTCCTAAAAAGGTCACAAAAAACTTTTAATCTATAGGGATCACAACCAGCTCCTTCTATATCATACATGTCTTCTATGGAAAACTCCTAACATTTCTTTCAGTAATAAAAACTAAAATTCAATTAGCTTTATAGTCTTTGAAATTATGAGGCAATTTTACTAGTCTTCCACTTCATGAGATCCCTTCTTTTGTTCACATTTGTGCTCGGAGATAGAAGAGAAAGAGAGGCCATATTTAGATAAAATTTAGAATCATCTTCTGCATTTTATATATCAGTATCTGCAACAGTTTCTCCCAAGATATTTTGGGATTCACACAGAGTATTATTTATTATATTTTTTATTAATCTCATAGACAAATATATTCAGTAGCAAAGTCCAGGAAAGGTAATAATTTAAAATACTCCGAGTTTTTGAAGGAATAAGTTAATTTTTCTTGTCTAATACATAATTTCCACGTCCAGCCTTTGACTGATCTTCCATGACCTTTCTGCCACCTTCAGTGTATCCTCAGGATCAATCATGATTCTACGAAGTCCCCATATGTGACAGTATGGCACCAGTGTGAGCAAGGTAGAAGCAGCCTGGCCCAACAGATGGCATACTGAATTGGGAATCAAACCTAGGGAATTGAAATTTGGCTCTGCTACTAATTTACTATGTGATCTTGGGCAAATTCATTCTCTCTCTCTCCCCCTATGTTTTGCCATCTATAAAATAGAGATAATAATGCTCACCCACTTTATGAAGAACTTCGAGGTATACAAAGGAAGTTATTATTATGGATTATTACTACTACTTCTGTGTAGACAGCATCTGGCTTAGTTCTTCAAGAATATCAGAAGGCCCTATTCTTTCACATAGAATTTGTACCTATAGGTAGCACAAGAAGACATCTTCTTGGATGTGTTTATTCTGTAAATGGCTTAACCCTCAGATTATATGTAGGAGGATAAAAACTACAGAAAAAAAATAGGAAGGACAGAAGGCGGCTATTATTTGGAACAATGTCAAATTTCACTCACTTCTTAAATAATTATCTCCAACTTAAAATGCCAAGCCAGTATTATCAGATGTACACTTGTAACTGTGGGTGGAGTCATGTCTTATTTTGATTTAAAAAAAACCCTAGATCTGCAATTAATGTGTGATAATTTACACTTGGAGTGTTTGCTTCACACCTTGTTTGCGAATATGCCACAAGTACATTTGCCATTTCATAACAATTTAATGAACTTTTAAGTTTTTCAAAACTCTGATCTTATAAAAGATTTTATAAAAACCAAAGCAATACTTTTAACCACTAGACATCCACTCATTCCTCACAGTCGCTCCTAATGGCTTACCATTTTACATAATTATTCCATTTTGATAAATATAAATCACCACATTCATCCAAATTAATCTACTTCACATTGAAGATGTCACTTCTTCCCAAGTAAACCACTGGTTGCCTTGACAAAACATCAGTGCATTTTCACAGTGCTAATGACATTAGAATCAAAGGTGTGTTGATTAACTTACAAATCAAACCGCAGGTTCTCTCTTTCTTCAAAGAAGTAGTCCATGATGAATTTTCTTACAAAATCTGGATTTAAAGTATTGTCAATTACTTCTGTTCTTCCAAACTGTAAAAGAAAAGTAATAGCTTATGGCAAGCATAAGATCCTATTACAAGAAGTTACATATCTATATCACAGCATATAGATCCAGGAACAGAAACGTGCAAGGGACATGAAGTAGGATGCACCAAAGGTCTCTCCTGGAACAGCGATTTTGCAAGGAGAGGATCATGTCCACATGAAAACACCCAGGAAAGCAAGAAAAGATTACCAGAAGTCCACCCATTCCAGCATGAACAGCAGCATGTGCCCATCCCCATTTTATAGACTGAAATTTCCAGACAGCACTTCCTTCAGTCAAGACATTAAAGCTACAAACAAACAGTTTTCCCCTCAAACTTAGGAAAACTATTCCCCACCATAAACATTAGTTATATTTACTCTTCCCAATTTGAAACGCTATAGTTCCTAGAAATCAAAGACTCATAGCAGGATAGGACTGGAAGGGACCTCAAGAGGTCATATAGTTCTCCCCTTCCCTCCCCTCCCCCGCCCCGCACTTCCCTCCACTCCACCCTCCTGGGGACTGACAGGTGTTTGTTTAACTTGTTCTTTAAAACGTCCAGGGACAGGGATTGCACAACCTCCCTAAGTAATCTCTTCCAGTGTTTTACTATCCTTATAGTAATAAAGTTTCTCCTAATATCAGACTTAAATCACCCTTGCTTCAACTAAACAGATGATTTCTTGTCCTACCCTCAATGGACATGAGAGAAAGTGTATACTCACCCTGTGCAGTAACTGAGTCTTCGAGATGTGTCCCTATGGATGCTCCACTACAAATGCACTTAGGCATTCTGCACCTTTGATCATAGATTTCTCATAGCAGCACCTATTCTGCCCGCACATGCATATTACTCAGTCTCATGGTCCGTACTGTTATATAAGCACTGAGTGCGTGAACTGCCTTCAGTTCCTTCTCTACCATGAAGCTCCATAGCAGAGAACTCCAAAGCAGAAGGGAATGAGGGCGGGTGGCGGAGCACCCCCAGGGGGACACATTTTGAAGAACGATAAAAGAAAAGGAGGACTTGTGGCACCTTAGAGACTAACCTAGTCTCTAAGGTGCCACAAGTCCTCCTTTTCTTTTTGCGAATACAGACTAACACGGCTGTTACTCTGAAACCTGAAGAACGATAGTTACTGCTTGGTGTAAGTAACCATTTCTTCTTCTTTGAGTAGTGTCTCTATGGTGCTCCACTCCAGGTGGCTATCAAGTAAAAGTAAGGAGGAGGGAGCTTCGAAGTCAAGTCCAGTACTGAAGAAAGTACAGCCAAATCATGAGTTATTGCATAATGCTCACCAAAAGGTACGTATAGAGGCCCAAGGGTCAAGGAGGATTTTTGAAGTATTCAGTTGTAGGCCCAATTTAAGAAAGATCTATGGCTTCACAAGTTGCCTGTGAAGTTAGGTCCAGGAAGCAACCTTTCAGAAGCCAATCATTTAGCGGAGGTGTGCTGCTACTACTGATGACCTTTGAAAAGGTCTTTGGGGCAGATCATAAGCCAAAAGGGAGCACCCTGAACTGAAAATGGGCCTGAACGACAGTAAAACATAGGAATCTTTTGTGGGATGTGTGGATTGCTATATGGAAATATGCATCAGAAATTCGACTGTACAGTCAGCAAACAGTTTAGTGTCATCAAAAGGAAAGTCTTCAACTGTATTCTGGATATCTTTTGGAAATCCTGAGATCTGAATCCAGGAGGCCCTCTTCATAACTACCACCATAGAAATCAAAGGAGCGGCAACAGCAGCAGCAGCCAGGGAGGTCTGAAGAGATGTTCTGGCAAGCAGCTGGCCTTTGCAATAATTGCCTGGACTTGCTCTCTGTGTTCCAATGGTAGATGTTCAATAAGGGAGTTCAGCTTGGTATAATCTGTATAGTTGTACTTGGCCATTAATGCCTGGTAGTTGGTGATTCTAAATTATAAAGTTGCTGACAAATATGATTTTGTACCCAATAGGTCAAGGTGTTTATGATCTTTACCATAGGGAACAGCATTAGCGTGGTACTGCCTTCCATGTTCGTTAACCACTTTGACCACCAAGGACTAAGGATAGGGATGAGAAAATAAAAATTCTGAGTCCTTAGAGGGGACATAGTATTTTTTTTGTCTGTTCTCTCGAACATGGGTAAAATTGAGGCCAGGTGTGCCAGATAATGAGGCCCTGAAAAAGCCAACAAGAAAGGCAGTGTGAGCAGATCAAGCTGTATGAAGAATGTCAAGCAGCTTCTGATGTGATTCTTTAACCTATTGAAGAAGGATTTGCAAAGAATCTGTGACCATCTTGATAAGGTCCTGGAACTGTTTAAAATAGTCAGCCAGGGATGGTGGAGTGGCATGACCACTTCATCCGGGCATGGAGAAAAGATGCTGGCTAGTGGAGAGATCTCTTCATCAGCCCTAGTTTCCTGTTCCTCAAAAGGTTTCTTCCTGAGGTTCTGGTCTATTGGAGAGAGGGCGATGAAAGTTGTCTACCTCTGACAGATGGTGTTCGAGGCCCTAAAGAATTGCCGATGACGACAAGCCACCTAGGTGTCCCGACTTCCAGTATGGCTGAGGGGCTGGTGAATATTACATGGGTGGAGGAATCCATGAGTGTTTGTACCAGCAAGATGGTGGTTGTGGACATCTCTCATGACTGAGATCAATTTCCTCAGAGATCTATGGAAAAGAGCCTCTATAGGAATGGAGTGGAGAGCCTCAGATAGATATTTGAGAGATGAAGATAAGATCTTTATCAGAATCCTCCTTTTCCAAGTCACTGTGAAGCAGTGGAGCAGCAGAAGAAATTTGAGGTACAACCATCAGTACCACCCAGGTGTCTGGGAATCTGGAGATCCTAGGTACAGAGAACAGATCAGAACTGAGCAATGACTGAGTCAGGTGTCTCGGAAACAGCCAGGTCTAGGGGAAAATGAAACTCCTGCAGTACCAAGAGCAGTGTCGGTACCATATCCATGGCCTGCACCAAAGTGATAATGGCGGAGGGAGTTGACGGTACTATAAATCTCAACCACTCCGAGGGGAGACCTCCAGAAGAAGCCCGATTGAGCATCTTCGGTACTGGGTGAGAAGAGGCACTGCTCTTTTTGCTGCCTTGATCCATTGACAGTACCAACTGACCTCTCAGAACCTGGGACTTCATAGTCTTTAGGCTTGATCATGCCCTCAGTACCTGAGGAACCAGCAGTCTCGCAAGTACCAGACTGGAGAGCAGTGGGTGCTGAAGGGGATGGAGTCATCGGAGACAGTGACTTCCTTTTGAGGTAGATTCCCTATCTGGATAACTTGAGGGACAGACTTTGGGAGTCTTATGAGAGGAATCTTGGGTATTCCTCTTAGATATCCTTGAGGAGTGCAGTTTGGAGACAGTGGAGGCAGCGGACTTATTCAAAGACCAGCCAACAGGGGTTGGTCCCCTGGCTAGGGTCAGAGGCCAGGCAGAGTGAGCTCTCCATCATGAGGAGTTGAAGTTTGAGCTTCCTGTTTTTTCTGGCTCTACATTTTAAATACCAGACAGAAGTTGCATTTTTGGGAAATATGAGAGTCCCGAAGCAACAGATGTACCGGGATTGCCTTCTGGCATGACAGACAATGTTTGAAACCAGGAATACCAGGCATGCCTTTCCAGTAAAGTAAAAACTCCCAGGGAGGAGCACTATCTAAAAAAAAATCCAATAACTTTTTAAACTACTACAGTTAAAACTACTACTAAGAACAACTATAATTAACTACTAAAAGAGCGAAGGGGACACAGCTGAGGTAAAACTCAGCGCAGACAACTGCTAAGGTTCCATCTCAGGTGAGTGGTTGAGAAGGAACTGAGGGTAGTTTGCTTGCACTGTGCGATATGTGGGCCAAATGGACACTGCTATGCAAAAATCTTTGATCAAAGGAGCATGGGGTGCAAGTGCACCCAGAGTGGAGCACCTATAGGGACATTATTCAAAGAAGCAACTAATCACAGTCCTCTTTATACCAACCTTCTGTATATTTGAAGATTTATCATGACCCCCCCAACCAGACATTCTCTTCTCTAGAATAAACACGCCCAGTTCTTTCAACTGTTCCTTGAAGGCAGGGGTTCTTAAACTTCATTGCACCGCAACCCCCTTCTGACAACAAAAATTACCACATGACCCCAGAAGGGGGGACTGAAGCCTGAGCCCTACTGCTGCACCTCCCCACCCGGGGGCGGGGGTGTCAAAGCCAAAGCCCCAGGGGTTCAGCCCCAGGCAGGGGGCCTGTAACCGAGCCCTGCCGCCCAGGGCTGAAGCCTTTGGGCTATGGCCTGGGCGGTGGGGCTCGGGCTTCGTCTCCAGTCCCCAGCAATTCTAAGCCAGCCCTGGTGACCCCATTAAAATGGCGTCGCAACTCACTTTGGGGTCCTGACCCACAGTTTGAGAACTGCTGCTCTAAGGTCATGTTTTCTAAGCCTCTTATTTTGTTGCTCCTCTCTGGACTCTCTCCAATTTGTCCACATCTTTTTTAAAGTGTGGTGCCGAAAACAGGACACAGTACTCCAGCTTAGGCCTCACCACTGCAGAGTAGAGCAAAACAACTACCTCCTTTGTCTTACGTACAACACTCCTGTAAGTACATCTCAGAATGACATATGACTTTTTCACAACAATATCATACTGTTGGTTTTACAACCCACTATAATCCACAGATTATTTTTCTGCAGTACTACTGCCAAGCCAGTTATTCACCATTTTAATTTTTTCTTCCTTTGCTTCCTAAGTATACTACTTTGCATTTATTTTTACTGAATTTCATCTTACTGATTTCAGACCAATTTTCTAAATTATCAACGTAATTTTGAATTCTAATCCTGTCCTCTAAAGTGCTTGCAACCTCTCCCAGCTTGGAGCCATCCACAAATTTTATAAGCATACACTTATGGCATGATTTCTTCTTGACAAATCCACATTGGCTCTTATTTATCGCCTTATCTTCTAGGTTGAATAAAATTATTCAATAGTTTGTTCCAGTATCTTTCCAAGTATCGAAGTTAGACTGAACCGTCTGTAATTCCCTGGGTGCTCATTTTCCCCTATTTTGAACATAGGTAATATGTTTGCACTTCTCCAACTTTCTGGGACCTCACCGATCCTCCAAGAGTTCTCAAAAATAATAGCTAATGGGTTCAGAGATCGGTTTGGCTAGTTCCTTAAGTATACTGCAGCGAAGTTCATCAGGTCCCACCGTCTTGAAGAGATCTGATTTATCTAAACATTCTTTAACCTATTATTTCACTATTCTGCCCAGAGATCCCCTCTCCCTTGTGGTTAATATTGTGTTAAACATATGGTCACAATTAACCTTTTAAGTGAAGCCTGAAGCAAAAAAGGCATTAACGCACTTCAGCCTTTGCTGTGTCATTCATTATTTGCTTCCTTCCCTGTTAAGTAATAGGCTTAACTTTACTTTGTCTTTCTTTTACTTCTATTGCTAAGAGTGCCAACAAGCGTACAGTACTACACGTAAGTGATGTTGACATCTGTTCCCTAGAAAATGAACTGAGACCACTAACTTATTTAGAGCAGGGCAATGAACAGCTGTAAGGTAGTAACGTATTTCAGTCATTACCACCTGAGATGATTCCAACTGCTGATACAACAATGAAATGTTCTTCTTCCCATTTAGAATCTGGAGGCACCCAGGCACCATACTTAAGAACTCGAGTACATGACTACTGTAAAGTACCAGTAGGCCAAATCTGAGAAGTAAAACCATTAATAATTGAGACAAAAACTGTTAGTGATCTAGTCTCCTCCTCCCTCTCCCCTTCACAAATGGCCTTTGCAAACCTGGCTAGCCTGCTCCATATTTTTTAAAAATAAAGTTGGTTTTATTTATGGTGGAGGGAAGTATGGGACACTCATCTTTCTTCTTTAAATGGAATTAACCATTTTTAAATATAACACAGGATATATAAATACAAAAAGTTCAAAATAAAGTTACCCTGAGTCTTTCGGCTTTTTTTTCTGCACATTTCAGAGTTGGACTTCTTTTGCATAGCAATCAATCAACTAATCATGATTTTTTCCTTTTTTTTTTTTGCCATGACAAACAAACCACCACACTTAATTAAAAAATTAAAAACAAAAATATACATTAAAAAAAAAAAAAAAAAAACCACCTTACCTCTCTCCATTCTTTGCTTCCAATACCTTGTGTATACAAAACACATACTGTGGAAAGAAGAAATGCTCAGTCATTTTCATAATTTCTTTTAACATTCTTACATTAAATGAATCTGTTTTAGGAAGTCGTACATTGCTGTTGCAATTACTAGCTAGGACAATTAAATATCAAATCCTTGCACTCAGTTCCTAATAGTCCTATGCTTGGAGCCCTCCTATGGAGACAATATGGACAATGAGCCTGGAAATAGAATGGCTCTAAAGTGGGCTGTGATACTTACTGCTTGACTTTTCGCAAGTCACTTGACAATCCTTAGATGTAAAACTGTGTAAAAGCAAGATTTCATTAAAATCAGATTGAAATATTGGTCTAACTATAAGTACTCTAAAAATACACTGTCTTCAGAAGATGAGAATTAAAAGAGAAACAAATAGGGACCCATATAGGAAAGAGAGAAAATAGGGTGGGAGAGATAAAACTTCCTGAGCCTTTTTTCCTTAGATCTGCTCCAAATATACAAAAGAAAGATATAATATGTTGTATATCGATACACTTTTTAACTAAATTCCCACAAACAAAAATTTTGTTTAAAGCCAGTAATTGTTGCCAAAGTGACACATCCACCCAGTACAAGCCTTAAAAAAGGAAAGGCCATAATAAAGTACATTTATGAGCTGTCACTAAATGCCCACACAGAATATTTTCACTTTTAGCAACAGACTTCATGCCACTGCCTCCTCCCGAAAAAAGAACTCCCTTTGTTTCCAACAGATATAATTTTTTTATTAATTATTATTATCTGACTCTCCAGCTCCATCTCAGGAGCTGAGAGCAGGAAAACTCAAACCTGGAGGTACAAGAATCGGGAGTTCTCTGCACTTCTGTAATACAGTTAATAGCAACAGTTATCCAATACATGTATAAAATTGATTAGGGCAATCAACTCATTCACATCCAACAGCCATTACAGGTTAATGTTTGTTCACTACACGTGAATCTTGAACCACGTGTAAGCCAGCAACCAAAAGGCAACCTAACACAGTACCACTCCCCCTTTTGAATAATGCTGATCTAGATCTGCCATAAATGGTTTTCTGACAGATTAAAAATGTATTGAAGCAGGAGAATAATCTCTAATTTAAAAAAAAAACAAAAAAACAAACCATGCTTTGGGTTGCAGTCTTTAGCAACAAAGGGTAAGGGCCCAATTCAACTCTGTAGCAGGGAGCTGGTGCAAGAGCGCCTAATTAGCCCCTGCCCAGTCAACTCCAATCAGCGGAAACATATTGGGGCTGATGGAAAAGGCCTGATGGTGGCCTGAGGATTGGCAAGACCTGCTGGCCTGACAAGCCACAGGCTATAAAGGCTGGGAGGGATCCAGAAGGCTGGGGGGCAGCCAGTTAGGGAGGGGACTGGAGGCCTCCTAGCTGAAGGCTAGTTCTGCCTGTAAAAGAGGAGATTAATCCTGTAAAGTTGTATATAGACAGACACTGGTGGTGGGATAACCTTTAGTGAATAAAGACACGGTGTTGCACAACCCTGAAGCCTCTGAGCCTGATTGGAGCAGCAACGGGCGCTAGGAAGAGGGGTGGGTCGTGGACCCTGTTACATACTCCCATTGGAGTTAAAGAGAATAACCCTACTGACTTCAGTGGAAACAGGGTCAAGCCCTAAATTGGATTTTCTTTCTCCTCTAAAAGATACTTTGCTCCATACCTAATTTGCACTAGTCTGCAGTTAACAGAATGAAGGTAAGACAAAGTCCCAGGAGCACAGAAGATAATCCACCCATATTGATCCTGCACTGGCAGGCTAAAATGGGAAGTTGGGACTAGTTTATACCAAATGGCAGAAAAACAATAAAACCAAAGCCAAATAATACCAAGCCAAGATTATCATAGTCTATAGAGGATGAAGTTGATATTAAGGAAGGGGGGAGAGGGCTATGATTTTTTTTTTAATTACATTGAAATCATCACATTGTGTACCATGATTTTTATTATAGTAACCATCTTCCTCTATCCTCCTTCCATCCTATTCTTGTACTCAGACTGTAGGTCTTGTCTTAATTTAGACTGTAAACTCTTCATGGCAAGGAATGTGTCAATTTGTGTATGTTTATAATAGTGCCCAAAACAATGGTCCCCCGAGCTAATAAATAAATAATAATAGATAATAAAGAGGTTACTTACCAATAACTATTGTTTGTGTGTTGCCTCTATGTATTCACAATTGTGAGATATGGCACCTTTAGAGTCAAGCAAAGGAAAGGCCTTGAAAAGCCATCTCCAGTACAGCTGCCTGAGAGATCTCATGCAAAGGTGTCAACCCCTTACTCTATATAAGGAGAAGTGTGCATACACAGACAGCCTCAGTTCCTTCTCCCTAGCTGCCAGTCCTAATATTCTAAGAACTCTGAGGTAGAGAGTAAGGTTGGCAGGTACTGGGACTACACCCAACAACAGCTATTGGTAAGTAGCCTCTCTTTAAGGGCCTCTTTATATTTCCATTTATGGGAAATTAGCGAGCAGTGTTCTGCCAGGAGAACATGGGTGCAGAGTTCTTGGCTAAATATAGATATAGCAAAGTTGTGCTACATAATATTGTTATACATCTAGCATAATGTTTGCTCTGACCAACCTGATCTTCCTAGAACTATGGGTATCAGAGAAATTGGAGGGAAGGCATATAGAAAAAGTTAGCTCTAATCCAGCAGAAACACAACCAAGTGGAATCTTTGGTCTGTGTGTGCGCTCTTGTGCAGTATACATGGCACTTAGTGTTTTGCTCAGACACAAAGAGGTCTATTACTGGCCCCATCTATGAAATAATATGTTGGCCTCCACTGGTATCAAGGACCACTTGGCTTGATCCTGAGATCTCTTACTGAGGGACAATGTATAGACATAGTTCTCCCCAGCAAGGTGAAGAGCTACTAGGGAGATTTGGTTTGGGATACAATTTTTTTTTTTAAATATAAAAAACAATGCACCACTTTTCTTGCTTCTGCTGTTAAGGCCTGCGAATACACTCCTCCCTGCTTGTTGATTTAATAAATGGCCATGGTATTGTCTGAAAGCACCTATACTACATGAAGATGCAGAGACAGGGCCCTTTGAGTATGGCCCTTTGGCCCACCATACTGCGCTGAGCTCCAATGCATGGATATGGAGTCTGGATTGCTAGGTGTTCCACAGTCCATGTATTTGGAAATCATGATCATGTGCACCCCTGCATGGAATGCAAGCTTCAGTTGTGACCACGACGGTTGGGAAAGGTGAAGCAAAAGATATCCCACTGGAGGATGTTATCCCTGTTCTTCCACCAGCAAAGCTGTTCAAGGACTTGAGGAGGGATGGTCAGTCTTCTTTGAACGTGGTGTACATTTAGTATGTATTCGCCTACCACCCAGAGCTTCAAGGATCTCATGTTCAGACAATCATAAGGTGAGGTGCAGGTTGTTATGGCAATCAGGCTTAGTAGTTTCAGGAATAATTGTGTGGTCTGTATCAGTTGTTCCCTGAGAATTGCCAGGGAGTCTTGACTTTTGGGAAAACTCTTTTGCAGGAAAGGAACTGGCACAAATAGAGTCCAGGATTACTCTGACGAAGATGATCCTTTGTGTGGGATGAAGTGAGTATTTCTGACCTGAGATTAAACAATCCCAAAGACTGCAAGAGATTACCCATATATTGGATTGCTTTGTGAAGTCCTGTTGGGAGCTGAACCTTAGAATCCAATTGTAAAGGTATGGTTAGATAAAAATCCCTTGTGTCTGAGATGTGCAGTAACCATCACAAGGCACTAGGTTAAGACTTGTGGAGCCATGGATTAACTGAAAAAAAAGCTGCTGAACTGATAGTATTTTATTCCGCCACCCCTCAGAAAACCCTCAGATACTTGAAGCAAGTGTGTTTGACTGGCACAAGGGCAAAAACCATGTAAACTGAGAGCTGCAAACCAATATCCCTGGGATAGGTAAGATATAATGTCCTGCAGAAAAAGCATCCTGAATTTAAATGTTCTCCTAAGCCTGTTGAAGTTTAGGAAGTCAAGAATGGCTCTAAAACTTTGGAATCAGGAAATAGTGGAAATACAATCCTTTCCCTCACTGTTCCTGTAGAAACACCTGTATGGCTTCCCTTATTGAGAAGGGAATCCACTTCTTCCAATAGGACTCTGAGACAGGTCTGTGAAGGAGGAGGAGGAAGAAGGGACAATGGTGAGGTGGCCAGGTGCAGAACTGGATAGAGTACCCAATGCAGATAACATTCAGTACTCAGTGATCAAAGTAATAATGCACTAGGCATTGGAGAAGGAGGAGGAGAGTGAGTCCAAAGGAAGGACATAAAGAAGGAAGGATTGGAGAGGTAATGTAAATTGATACATGACTCTGAACTGCACCTTCAAAATTGTTTTTTAGAAGCTGATACTGAAGGCTATGGGGATATGTGGCAAGGAATACTTGCTCTTCTGTTGCTCAAATCATTTGCCAATAACAGGATTAGGAGGCAGCTGATACTGCCTCTGGGAGGGAATCCCTTGGTGTTGTGAGGAAGCCTGTCTTTAGAAGTAGAATGCTGGGTAGAAAGTAAGTTGAAAAAGGACTGTATTATTTCCAAGGATGGTGCAGTGGCTTTAGCAGCCTTGGTCTTCTCCACCGCCTCACCACTTTGGTCATGAGAGGCTAGTGCCCTCAAAAGCGAGGTCTTTGGTTTTCTCTTGGGATTCAGCTGTGAGAGCCACCTGTAAGGATCTCAAGCAAGAATACCTCACAAGAGCCACTCCTGGGGCCACTGTTCTTGTACTCGTGACAGAGGCATCATACAGCGATCCTAGTGCCAATCTGACCCTTTATGAAGAGGGTCCTGGTACTTCCCTCTGGTCCTCAGGCAAAAAGTCCAGGATGGGGCTCTTGGCATCCCATGAGACAATCATAATGGGACATAATGATTTAAGAAGTGGCTTCTTGAAGACCTAGTGAGCTGAACAAGTAGACTTTCCTGCCAGAATTGCTCAGCTTACATTGTTCTATGTCAGAAGGGGCAGAATGAGAAGCCTTGTTGCTCCTAACTCTTTCCTATGCTGCAGATACCACTATAGAGTTTGACAGTAAGTACATGTGATTCATAAGCCCACTGGCACTAGCGGGCAAAGAATTCACTGTTCTTTACAAGTAATCTTGTCTCAGACTTGACAAACTCACTTCACCTAATACATCACTTTCATTATATTTATCCATGAAGGGTACACCATGAGGAGGTGTCTCTACTGCAACCTTGTGACTTATCAATACGCAATCATGAGGTGTGTGTCCAAGAAATGATGTAACCATATTGAAAATTATCCCCTTATGGTCATGGTGTGAAAGTGAGTCACCAGGGAATCATGTATCTCCGTGAGGGCTCATTGAAGTGTGAGGAAGTAGTCCCCCTCCCTGGCTAACTGATTATGTAATGCATTGATGAATGCCCAACATTCCAACAACACAGAAAAAAGTCAATGGAAAACCATCAAAGAAACTACAACCACTGAAACCACTTGGGGTAAAAAGGAACATTATGACAGACAGGGGATCACCCTTTCTATGAACACAGACACAAAAGACTGGTTTAGTTAGTATATCACCAGGTGGAGAAAGACACTCTAGATCTATTAACTGAGGAGACCTCTTATTCAGCATGGGTGTTTTATGAAAGATTGGATCCTGTTTCCCGAGAAGCAAGCCAGCTCTGCAACAGATTAAACTGGGGGAGGGGAGAAATCTGATTTTATTAGATAGCTAAGGTAACAAATAATGAGTAATGTAACTAATAAGTGTAGGCCCTAGTTTGCGTTTTATGTGGGCTTTTTAATTGTAACCATTTGTTTGCATCATTCTTGTTTCTAGTGGAACCTCTGTATTTTCTTAAAACACTGTTGTTTTATTATAAAAGCACATACATGCTGTGTGTTATACAGGAGCACCAATTTAAGATAGAACTGAGAAACTGGGATACACTGCTCCTTTGGGAAAAGAGGATTTGGGATTTCTGTGAGTAGCAGGTGTCAGGGGCTGGAAATCACAAGAGAACACTTCAGTGGGACTCAGGGACTGTCATGCCTCTCGTTTATCTACGAGGCAAAGACAGGGCTGGCACAGCTCAGAGGAGAGTGCTTGAGTGGCTGAAAGGCTGGTGGTTTTAGGGAGCTAAGACCAAACCATCACAGACCAGACTCCCTCTCACTAGAGAGGAGGGGTAACAAAGTAACTCACAGTCCCAGGTACTCCAAGAACCATTACAGTACAGTAATATAAATGAATGTCCTTCCACTTGTATAGGATATATCCTGTATACTCTCAGATACAGGTGGAGATGAAAAGTGGGAGCGAGATAGAATCTTGGGCGGGTTGAAAAGAGCAGACCTAATGGGTATAACCAGCCTCTCCATGCAGGGCTTTGGAGCTGTGCTCTGGCTCCGCTCCAGCTCCAGGCAAAAACCTGCAGCTCCACTGCTCCGGAGCTGCTCCGCACTCCAACTCCGGGCTCTGCTCCAAAGCCCTGTCTCCATGGTCTGCATCTCTAAAATGTCAAAAAAGGGGATCTGAGGTCTGACAATTATTCTCTGTCTCCAAATGCATTCTTCCCAGTGATTCCTGAAAACTATCTTTTTTTCACCATTTTGTTTCAGGATCCAGCTTAGACATAACAGGGTTATGAATGTCCATTATCTGCAACGCCTACAACTTCGAAGTGCATAGCTTTGTCACACACAGTGCTACAACTATAGCAAACAGGAGAAGAAATCTAGAAGAAGATAATGAAAGGAACCTGAAACTTATAAAATATGGGTGCAGATGAATCTTTTAGCTGAAGGCTTAAGGTAACTCCAGGAAAGAAAATCTTACTGAAATTGCAAAGTGGTTGTTTTGAAAGTATTTGGCTTCAGCTTCACTGAAGAAAGTAAGATGATCCAAACTAATTCTCATCCAAGATGTACCACAGAATTTAGCGGGTGACAGTTCTGATCTATTTATTAACATCTGGCCCATTCGGAAGACATTTTGGGAAGAAAATTGTAACAAAACAGATGGAACTATCACAGGTGAAGTAGTCGCCATTGGAATAAAGAAAAATGTAGAAGATATGCTGAATATACTGAAACCTATTTCCACAGCCTTGAACAAACTACAGAAAGACTGCTGCTGCATTGCTGACGTTGTTGAAATATTGAAAGAACTTTAAGAGATATTGAAGAAATATCCTACAACAAAGTTAAATTGCTGGCAGGAAAGAAGTGCACGGAGCAAGCAGTGTTATGATATGGGTCATAATATATTTCAGGGCTGGAGGTGAACCATTCAAGCAGTACATATTTGCTGATGATGTTTTAAAGTCACACTACTGAACTGGTAGAAGTCACGAGCTAAGCACCTGGAACCAGAGTTTGTCTAAGTGCTAAATCAACTTTTGACAGCAGTATCCTCTTCTGCTGGCACACAGAGAGAATATTTTCTTCATTTAGACAAATTCATTCATAGTTGAGAAATCAATTGGGAGTTCTAAAAAGAGGAAAAACTTGTCTCACTCTCTCTTCCAGTCTATGAATAAAAATGAGGATGGAGGGGATGCGATCTATTAGTTTTAAAAGTTTGAAGGATAGCCTAAGTAACCTAAGAGACTGTTGTCTCATTGTCAAGAAACTTAAGCAAGTAGGAACTTAAGCTCCAGTCATTTTCACTACACATATTTGAAAATTTTCCCAGGCTGACCTGAAATCTGTTTAATTCACTAACTGCAGCTATCCCTCTGTTCCTTTAATAAGTCATTTAGTTGTAAATGTGAAACATGTTTTGATAAGAGACGTTTATGTATCCAAAACATTTTAGGTTGTTTTAATAACTATATATTGTATAACCTCTTTTGTTTATTCAATTAAATTCCAGTTACTATCCTAATGCAGCTAGACAACTCATTTTCTGCTCATGATTTATCTAATAAGCAATATTCACCATCTACTAACATACTAAAATGTACAATTAATAAGAATCTGAAAATACTAAGCTACATAATCGCTTAATTAAATGTATAGGGTTACAGCGTACCCTCCTAGATAGCAAAAAGATGTACCAAATCTAGTGTAAAGGCTCTACTTAGTTGTAATTCAACCAATGAGAATGCACCTTTCTTTAGAAAAGAAAGAAAATACAAAAGGAAAAGTTGATTAAAATCATGAATTGAAATTAATCCACTATGCCTGAGGCAAGACAAGAACTATCAGAAATGATTAAAGATCATAATTCAGAGGAGTACTTTCCCAGGCATTAAAAAAAAAAAAAAAAAAAAAAAAAAAAAAAACACCACACACTAGCCAAATATATGAAGTCAACTTTCTACAAATTTTTACTTTAAAAAGTTGCAAGTCACAATTAATTATAACCTGGTTATCATACATAATTATAACATCAAAATCAATTGATGGGTTGGATTTGTGGACATGAGAAATCATTAGAATACCAGGTAACTATATTCAGAATCATCTAGAAAAATCTACCATGATATTATTGAGATTGAGACATTCTCCTAACAAATGACTTCTCTGCTGGGGAATTGTACATTCAAATTCTGTTTAATTAGCATGAGCTGAGACAGCCATGTCACATAACATTTCTAATTTTCTTGGTATTATGCATATAACCTTTCTGCCCAAGCTGTGGCTGCCACTTGAGTAAAGCGCTCTCTGAATTTATGAGGTGGAAAAGAATCTATGGCTTTAAGTTTGAGGGATGTGTGAACTTACCCACCTCAATAGTGAGACTTCTGCTTTGACAATAAGAATATTATAAGAAACAGTTTGACTTTCTGAATTGTTTAGTCATATTATATTATATATATAATTATATAAATAAAAATACTTACTACTCTTTTGACATCAAATTTGTGAATTTTTTTCCCCTTGTCAGAAGCTAAATTTAGTTATAACGAAGGAATGTTATCTATTCTGATAATTGTGGAAGATGGTATTTTGTGGAGTGGGAGGGGTCTCTCCTCAAGGATATTTTATCATTTGAACTGTACAATACTGAAATTATATTGCTACAACTTCAGAACTTGAGCTCTTTTTGAGGTTACCATCACTAAAAAGGAAACTTTGTAGAAGTGGTCAATGATGTCAACTCCAGAGATTCAAACAGAGGTTTAAAATCGTAATCCACCAAAACAAAAATTTCAGTGTTGAACATCCTGTACTTTGAAAAGGCCCAGTGAGAGTTGCTGCTTACGGAAGTCTTAAAATGTAAGAATGAGAATAAAACATGTTTTGCACTCTTGTAATCTGAAAGCAAATACATGGAAAGTCTGACCTGTAGGAAGTACAAAACATGAGTAATGCTGGCCTTCTTCACAGAGGTTCTCCCTTTCCAATGCATGAGTGCTTGAATTTGAGAAAAACTGATAGTATGACCTTCAATAAAGTGTTTTCTTATGGCCCAAATTTTAATCAATCAGTTACCCACTGTGTGCATCTTTTGTCATTTGCTACCCTTTCAGTCTCCATCATGTCAGAGAAAGCTTTCCCGGTTCCAGATGTACAAAGGGCCCTTGAATCAGATATCTGAGGACGGGAAGTTATAGGAAGAGCAGAATGCATTTTTAAGTCTGAGAACCAAGGGAATCTTGTTCAGCTGGGAGTTGGGGGAGGGCTCCAAGAATGCCTACTGATCTATTCATATTGCTTTAGATTCTTTTAGCCAGAAGTAGATGTGGCATATGTAAACGAGACTTTTCACCTGTTGTACAGTGCCACTAGACCAGTGATTCTCAACATGTGGTCCGCGGACCCTGAGGGTCCACATACTATGTCTAAAATTTCCAAAGGGGTCTGGCACCTCTATTTGAAATTTGTTAGGGGTCCGCAAATGAAAAGGTTGAAAACCACTGATCTAGAGCTATTGTCCCTTGTCCTTTACAACTGCAGAAGCCAGCTCTGACTTTAGCATTTCCTTTGGCCTCAAAATCTGGCCACTATTACTTGAAATACTAAACTTCGAAGGCTTCATCCCTCCCAGTCTACCTGGTACAGACTTAATAAACTCAGATATTCAAGATGTTCATTTGTTCTTTGACAAGGTTCAGAAAGATATATGTTCTTTTCTGTTCATATGTACTGATATACAGGTTCTTTGTAAAAAGATATCATCTCTTCCCATCTTGGTAGTTCACATTCACCTGTTATCAAGTTCCTCATCATTACCACGTTAATCTTACTCTTGATCTTGTCTAGCATTCTAAGCATAGTGGATAGTTAATGTGCCTTTTTTAAGAGTACCTATTGATGTAGCTTCAACTTGAGATAACTTATTTGAGGAACATATTTTGCAAACAAATTCATGTCCAACAGAATTGTTCTTATTGGTTTCTGGACACTGATCAGCTGAGGACCTGAATGACCACTATTCAAATTTGCAACTTTGGCATCCAGGTTACATGGGGAAAAGGTGGCCACAGAAAGGAGAAACTGCTGCAGAATCATCATACGGAATAAGACACACTCAATGCATATACCATCTTTACCTTTAGCTTCATGGGGGTGGGGGGAACAAACCTTAGCATTATCAAGCAAGAATTAAGAACTATTGAATGGCTGTCATGATCCTCAAGTATATCTCCTCTGAGATGGAAGCTTTTCTTCTGGTGGTTTAAAGTTGCACCCAGGTGTGGTCACCAGTATAGGTCACAAAGGGAATTTTTTCCCTGGTGTATTCTGGGTTGTTGGTGGGGGTTGTGTTTGACTTTTTTTTTTTTTTTTTTTTGAAGTCTCTTTTCTCTGAAGCATCAGAGATGGCCATAGCTGGAGATGGGATACTGGAGGAGGTGGGCTGGTAGTTTGAGGTGGAACCAAGAGTTCTCTTTCTCAGGTCCTTGGCTGGTCAGTTCTTGCTCAGATGCTCAGGGTCTAACTTCCCTATATGGGGTAGGGAAAGAATTTTCCCCAAGTCAGACTGACCATGACCTTGAGGTTCTCCTCCCACAATGCAGCATGGGGTGCACGTCACGTGCTACCATCGTCTGGGCTTATCTCACCTGATCAATGCCCCTGCCATTGCAAAGGCCTCAGGTATTAGTGCACCACAGTCACTCCTGTTTTTTGCCTGTGGCACACAATAGTTAAGTCTCCAGAGTGCTGTAATACTTAAGTCTAATTCTGGTTGTTGGGTTTAGTGTGTGGCTGGCTGGGTGATGCTAGTGGCCTGTGATATAGAGGAGGCCAAACCAGTCTTACACTCGGACTCTAAGATACTAGTACTTTTGAGTTGGAATTTAGTAATTCCCATTCCCCTCCCCCACCCCCAGTCTCAGGGTGATCTGGTCCTTTAAAGGGATTGAGGCTCAGCCCTCCCTATGACCGGTATAGCCTGCCTTCCTAGATCAAGGGATTGAACGTAGGGATTATGGGACAAGGAGGAAGCATGTGGCTAAACCAGGCCTACTGAGAGATAAAAGGGCAGCCTATGGTCATTCCTGGGAAGCTTCCATTAAAGACCAAGCTGAACATACAGAAAGACACCATGGGATGAAAAACAGAGTAGTTTGTTACTAGGGAGACATGACAATTATTTAGGTACTGAGGGAAGGAACCCATAGTAGAGGTTTCAGAGTAGCAGCTGTGTTAGTCTGTATTCGCAAAAAGAAAAGGAGTACTTATGGCACCTTAGAGACTAACAAATTTCTTTGAGCATAAGCTTTCATGAGCTACAGCTCACTTCATCGGATGCATTCAGTGGAAAATACAGGGGGGAGATTTATATACATAGAGAACATGAAACAACGGGTGTTACCATACACACTGTAACGAGAGTGATCACTTAAGGTGAGCTATTACCAGCAGGAGGGGGGGGGGGGGGGGGGGAGGAAAACCTTTTGTAGTGATAATCAAGGTGGGCCAATTCCAGCAGTTGACAAGAACATCTGAGGAACAGTGGGGGGGATAAACATGGGGAAATAGTTTTACTTTGTGTAATGATCCATCCACTCCCAGTCTCTATTCAAGCCTAAGTTAATTGTATCCAGTTTGCAAATTAATTCCAATTCAGCAGTCTCTCACTGGAGTCTGGTTTTGAAGTTTTTTTTGTTGAAGAATTGCCACTTTTAGGTCTGTAATCGACTGACCAAAGAGATTGAAGTGTTCTCCAACTGGTTTTTGAATGTTGTAATTCTTGACATCTGATTTGTGACCATTTATTCTTTTACGTAGAGACTGTCCAGTTTGACCAATATACATGGCAGAGGGGCATTGCTGGCACATGATGGCATATATCACATTGGTAGATGTGCAGGTGAACGAGCCTCTGATAGGGTGGATGATGTGATTAGGCCCTATGATGGTATCCCCCGAATAGATGTGGGCACAGTTGGCAACGGGCTTTGTTGCAAGGATAGGTTCCCGGGTTAGTGGTTCTGTTGCGTGGTTGCTGGTGAGTATTTGCTTCAGGTTGGGGAGCTGTCTGTAAGCAAGGACTGGCCTGTCTCCCAAGATCTGTGAGAGTGATGGGTTGTCCTTCAGGATAGGTTGTAGATCCTTGATCATGTGTTGGAGAGGTTTTAGTTGGGGGCTGAAGGTGATGGCTAGTGGCGTTCTGTTATTTTCTTTGGGTGAATGTGGGTTCCCCCTATGCTGCCATCTTGTGAAGTGATATAGCCACTCCTGCCAGCATCAAGGGACTGACTGGCGCCCAGAAAAAACGAGAAGCTGATCTCAGGAGAAGGGATACAGATTGTTGTGTGCAGAGGACAGACCCTGAGAGGAAGGGCTATGCCCAGCAAGGAGTCTGGGATGGAAACTTTGGGTTCTGTTTCAGTTTGGACTTTAATAGACTCCAGAAGGAGTCATGAGTTGGATGGAGGGCTAAGTTGCTTCAGCAACCTAGTCATGCTAGAAACTGGTGGGAAACTATCTGACAGGAAGGCAAACTAAGGCAGAAGCAGAGCTTGAAGCTAAACCAAGTGTGAAGATTCAGTACATGGTTGTAGCTATCTATATCAGCTACAAACTGCATTTTGTTTTGTTAGCATTCTTTTGACTGTAAGACCGTGCTGTGCCTTCCTTGTTCTCTTTTTACCTCCATCTTGGATGATAATTCCAAGGGGTATAGATACAATATAAACAGTACTAATCAAAAAAGTGTCATGACCATTGAATGACTTTGCTCTGGCAATAAAATGGGTATGCTAAAGAGTGTGGCCAAAGTTGCAAGAAACCAAATTTTTTCCAGTCAGGACTCAGGGTGGACTGTAATCAAGCAGCAGATCACCTGATGGTGGACCTTAATCACTTGATGGGGCCTTAAGAGATGGACAAGGAGGGTCACATGAAAGGAGGATAGAAGTTTTTAAAGGGACAAGGTCCACCCTGAGCAGCAGCTTCCCCATCCAGAATAAGACGGCCAGACCAGCCAGGAGGAAGGAAGGGAGCAGAGTCCTGTGGAACTGAAAAGAGACTGACCAAATCCCAAACAATGATCAAGAGTGTTGAAGAACCTTAGCCAGGGGTCTTACACAAATGTAGTCAATATAATAAAACTGCTTGCATCTCTTGTAATTTTTCCATGAATAAAGTATATTCAGTTTAGAAATCCCTTTGCAAAGTCTCTGTATTACTTGCTTCAACTCTCCCATGTTCCTGAAGGATTAAGCTATAAACTGGATTACCCATGGGATTGAAGCTCTAGGGAGGGTCTGTTTGATTGGGAAGACTTGGGAGGGTTCAACACCAGTCCTGGAGTCCAGGCCAGCTGGAACACAGGGTCCTATTTCCTAGAAGTAGTACCAGAAAAAAGTCTATGTATGAGTCTGTGGCTGGAGTCTGCCCAGATCCAGAAGAGCTCAGAAGCACATGGATCCACCAGTTGAGTCAGTCCAAATAGCTGCCCGGTGAGGAGGAGCTCAGCCAGGACTGTAACACCAGGTAATTCCTATTATACCCACAAATTACAACAAAGCCACAGGACTGAAGTTCATCATTGCCTCAGTATTGAGAGCTCTTTTCTCCCTCAAAGAGGCTTTTCAGGAAATGATAGAAATGCACTCCTTTTGGAATTAGGGATGCAATGAAAACTACGAAGATTTTCATAAATATTTGAGGTGTTGCCAGTCTAGATAGGAAAGCCTTCTATTGGAAACGCTCCTTTTCATAAGTGATCTGGAGGAATCCCCTGTGGCAATGTCTGGAAGGAATCTGAAGAAACACCATCCTGAGATCTATCAGAGTGTGCGCTAGTGATCACAGATCTCTCTGTCCCTTTCTCCTCCAAGACCAATGCCTTCTACCCCATCCCTTCCAACCTGTCCTCATCCCAGTCTTATCTCTTCTCCACCCTGACTCCTCATCCCAGTCTCCACTCATCTAATCTCACTATCCTCTCCCCTCCCCCAAGCTCCCCCCTCTGTCCAACCAGTCCCAGTTTCTCTCTCTCACACACACACACCTTGCTCCAATATGCTCCTCTCTCCCAGATCCAGTTCTTGCCTCTCCTGCATTTGAGTCAGGCAATCACCTTCTCCATCCTGCCTGGGACCAGCAGGGGGAGCATTGAGAGCACAGGGAGAATCTCCCTGCTTGAGTTCTAGTGCCTGTTGTCACTCCTGTAGCATCAACTGCAGAGAAAGTCCTGCTTATCCCTGTAGCCCTAAGAAGTCTCTGAGCAAGTGCAAACTATAAACCTCTCAACCTGGCCAAATTTGGGAGAATACTCAGAACAGCAAAAGGCAGATTTGTCTTTTCTCAGGTGTGGGTTCAAAGTCCTTGGAGGCACCAAATTGCTGCAGAAGACACAGTTAGGGGTTTTTAAATAGACTAAGATTAACAATGAACATTAGAATAGACAAGATTAAGTAATAAGAAATTAGATACACAAGCAAGAGGAACAGGCAGGAATAAAATATTTTCTAAAGTTACACACTATCATAAAAATATACTGGAAAACTACTGGAACTAGAAAACTACTGGAACTAACAATACATGTCCCTATCATACATCTCAAAATGGAAAACAAAGAAGTCGCTTGTTATCTCAAACATATCTATTTTCTGAGTTCCCTATCCAATAAATACCTGAAGCACTTGCCCCCAAACAAGGACCAATAAAGAATGGACTACTATTTGAATTAGCTTGTCTGAGATGGTTTGCCCTTTCCTTGCTAGGTAAGCAACCATTAGAAATATCTTAGATTCCACCAGTTCCACTCCTGCATGACATCACCATTCAGGAGGCATGTTCCTGTCCCCGCCTGTTTATGTAGAAAACCGTCTCTATTTAGTGTATTTTTAAAGGATTGTGAAAGGCACACACAACTTTAGATTTTTACTACTCTGCAAGCACTCAGCTAAACAGATAAAATGAGCTAACTGCCTTTTTAAATCAGAACCATATTTTGAGATACCAGATCTCTGAAGTGCCTTAGAAAATTCAGAACTGCCAAAATCCCCAGAGTATGTGTATGCAGTTAATCAAGAAGAGACTAAAATATCTAAAAGGTGAGCAGCTCCTGTGTGTGGGTTACCTGTTCCAGGAAAGACGAATCTGTGGTTACTCCAGAAAGGATCACAGAAGCCCATTCGTAAATGCAGGCTTTCCTTGCACTGACGCCAAGCCAGTGAGGCTTGGAGATAGTCCATTACTGTATACAATGCAAGGTTATGTATGACTTCTGAACACTATGACCCCAGAGTCTACTGAGCTGGTATAATGTGGAAACATGCCATGAGTGTAACAGATACTGTTAGGCAATTAGGCCGAAAATCCACAACAACATCATCAGAACATCTGCTGGAGCCAGCAGATGATCTGCTTGATTCATAAAAGCTAATCCCAACCTAAAGTAGGAAGGCTTGGAATTGAACTTCAATGGCATATAGTGAGTTTATTCCCCCTAGTCCACTGGATTATATAGAACACTCCTAGGCACAACTCAGCTAAAAAACCTTACCTCCTACTGTGCATGTCTGTAGATATCCTAAGGAACATATCTATTGACTTTGTATATCCTACCTACTTTTTGCTTACCTGTAGAAACAGTTTGTTTTGGTGAAGTGGAAATTAGAGATACTGCCTGTGTTTGAGATGCATCCCAAAAGGCATGCAAGTGACTACAATGTGCCACGCATAGAGCCAGTCTCTCGCTGGATCGAATTTGGGGTACTGTGGATGCAATTCGACAGTATTGGCCTCTGGGAGCTATCCCAGAGTGCTCCATTGTGACCACTCTGGACAGCACTCTCAACTCAGATGCACTGGCCAGGTAGACAGGAAAAGCCCCAGGAACTTTTGAATTTCATTTCCTGTTTGGCCAGCGTGGCAAGCTGATCAGCACAGGTGACCATGGAGTCCCAGAATTGTAAAAGAGCTCCAGCGTGGACCGAATGGGAGGTACTGAATCCATGCAGGCAGAATTCTGTTCCAAAAGATGAAATGCCAATTTATTTGCCAAAATCTCCAAGGGTATGATGGATAGAGGTTACAACAGGGACACACAGCAGTGCCGCGTGAAAGTTAAGGAGCTGAGGCAAGCCTACCAAAAAACAAAGGATACAAATGATCGCTCTGGGTCAGAGCCCCATACACGCTGCTTCTAAGAGCTGCATGCAATTCTAGGGGGGGTCCCTACCACTACCCCACCACTGTCCGTGCAAGGGGGGCGTCTCATGCAATAGGGATGAGGATTTTGTGGAGGAGGAGGACAACGACGTGGTTGACGATAGCGCACAGCAGGCAAGTGGAGAATCCCTTCTCTCCGGCAGCCAGGAAGTGTTCATCACCCTGGAGCCAATATCCTCCCAACCCTCCCAGGGCGGACTCCTGGACCATGAAGCCGGGGAAAGGTACACTCACCAGAGGTGCTTTGTAAATATAATACAGGGTTTAAAAGCAAGCATGTTTAATGATTAATTTGCCCTGAAGACTTGGGATGCATTTGCGGCCAGTATAGCTACTAGAAAAGTCTGTTAACGTGTCTGGGGATGGAGCGGAAATCCTCCAGGGACATCCCCATGAAGCTCTCCTGAAGGTACTCTAAAAGCCTTTGCCACATGGTGTGGGGAGGCCCACTCATGCCAAGCTGTTCGCGTTTGGCTGAGAGGGATCTTCCCTGGAACTAGCCACGGACGGGGGTGGTGAAGCACATGTGCCATGTAATGTGAATCGCTTGATTCAGTGTGAAATAGCCTTCCCTTTGTTCTCTAAAATTATCTTTTTAAATACTACTCTCCCTTTATTTTCCTTCCGCAGCTGCAAATGTTTCTACGCTCCCCCATCATCTCCGTCCCAGAGGCTAGCGCAGATTAGAAGGCGAAAAAAAAAGCAGTCACGATGACATGTTCTCAAAGCTCATGCAGTCCTCCCGCACTGAAAGAGCTCAGTAGAATGCGTGGAGGCAAACAATGGCAGAGTCCAGGAAAGCGTTAAATGAACACGATGAGAGGAGGGAGGATGCAATGCTGAGCCTAATGGGGGAGCAAATTGACATGCTCAAGCGTCTGGTGGAGCTGCAGAAAAGGCAGCAGGAGCACAGACCGCCACTGCAGCCCCTCTATAACTGCCTGCCCTCTCCGACAAGTTCCATATCCTCCTCACCCAGATGCCCAAGAACGTGGGGGGAGAGGGGGGGAAGGCTACGGGCACCCAGCCACTCCACCCCAGAGGATTGCACAAGTATCAGAAGGCTCGCATTCAATAAGTTTTGAACTGTAGTGTGGCCTTGTCCTTCCCTCCTCCACCACCCCACCCGGGCTACCTTGCGAGTTTTCCCCCACGTGTGTGATGAATTAATAAAGAATGCATGATTTTGAAACAATGACGACTCTATTGTCTCTGAAAGCAGTGATCAAAGGGGGCAGGTCGGTTGGCTTACAGGGAAGTAGAGTCAACCAAAGGGGTGGGTTTTCATCAAGGAGAAACAAACAGAACTGTCACACCGTAGCCTGGCCAGTCATGAAACCCGTTTTCAAAGCTTCTCTGATGCGCAGAGCACCCAGCTGTGCTCTTCTAATCGCCCTAGGGTCTGGCTACGTGTAATCGACCGCCAGGCAATTTGCCTCAACCTCCCACCCTGCCATAAACATCTCCCCCTTACTCACACAGACATTGTGGAGCACACAGCAAGCAGCAATAACAGTGGGAATATTGGTTTTGCTGAGGTCTAATCTAATCAGTAAACTGCGCCAGAGAGCTTTTAAGAAGTCCAAAGGCACATTCTACCATCATTCTGCACTTGCTCAGCCTGTAGTTGAACAGCTCCTGACTACTGTCCAGGGTGCCTGTGTATGGCTTCATGAGCCATGGCATTAAGGGGTAGGCTGGGTCCCCAAGGATAACTATAGGCATTTCAACATCCCCATTGGTAATTTTCTGGTCTGAGAAGTAAGTTCCTTCCTGCAGCTGTTCAAACAGACCAGAGCTCCTGAAGATGCGAGCGTCAGCACCTTTCCCAGCCATCCCATGTTGATGCTGATGAAACGTCCCTTGTGATCCACCAGTGCTTGCAGCACCATTGAAAAGTACCCCTTGCGGTTTACATACTGGCTGCCAAAGTGATCCGGTCCCAAGATAGATGGAACGCATATCCCTATCGACCCACCAGTTAGGGAACCCCACTGCAGAAAAGCCATCCACTATGACATGCACATTTCAAAAGAGTCACTACCTTTAATAGCAGCAGCTCAGTGATTGTGTTGGCTGCTTGGATCACAGCAGCCCCCACAATAGATTTACCCACTCCAAATTGATTCCCGACTGATTGGTAGCTGTCTGGCTTTACAAGCTTCCACAGGGCCACTTGCTTTTCAGCTGTGAGGGCCGCTCTCATCTTGGTATTCTTGCGCTTCAGGGAAGGGAAAGCAAGTCAAAGTTCCATGAAAGTGCCCTTATGCATGCGAAACTTTCGCAGCCACTGGTAATCATCCCAGACCTGCAACACTATGCGCTCCCATCAGTCTGTGCTTATTTCCCTGCCATCTGTCTCAGGTATGGGAGCCACGTTTGTTTGACACACGTGCGAGCAATAAGAATGACCCGGGATTTGTCCTGCCTGATCTTGTGAATGATCTGGCTCAGTAGTGGGATCAGCGGAAATGCATACAATAGTGGCGCTTCCTATTTTACAAGGAGAGCATCGCCCAGGGGTGGTGTCCCAACCCAGCTCAGGAGCAATACTGTGGGCACTTAGCATTCTGAGCTGTTGAGAACAGATCTATAATGGTAAACCCCCATAGTCTGAATATGGCTGTGAGAGTTCCGGGATCCATCTCCCACTGGTGGGTTTGTGAGAAGTCCCTGCTTCATTGGTCCGCTTTATGTTCTGACATCCCAGCAGATAGGATGCCAAAACGTCTATGTTGGTGATGCACCAATTCCAGAGGTGTATTGCCTCTGCACACAAGGGGCATGATCAAGCTCCCCCTTGGCGATTTATATAGAACATAAATGCTATATTTTCCATACGGATCTTGATGGTCTTGTTCTGAATTAAAGGGAGAAAGTGCTCATACGCGTTTCAGACTGCCCTTAGCTCCAGTAAGCAGGTTAGACTCCGCTGGGGACCAGTGGCCCTGGATCGTATTGTTATGTGCCCCCCATCCCATGATGGAAGTGTCCGTCATGATTGCTGTAGTTGGAGCTTTTTGTTGAAAGGAGATCTGCGCAGAAGTTCTGTGGTTGTGCCCATCATGTGAGTGAGTCCTTTACCCTATAGGGCATCGTGAGACATCTGTTGAGAGAATGTCTGTGGAGGTATATATACAGGCCTGGCTTCGAACTGTAAGCATCTCATGTGGAGCCTGGAATATTTTGCGACAAACGTTGTCACAGCCATGTGTCCCAAGAGTTGTAAACACGTTCTGGAGGACGTTTGTGGGCTGTCCATCACTGTTGCATTTAGACTGGCTAAGGTGAGGAAGCATTGTTGAGGTAACCTTGCTGTTGCTGTGAGACAGGCAAGGTAGGCTCCTATAAATTCCAGCTGTTGGACAGGAACCATGGTGGACTTCTGCACATTTATCTGTAACCTAAGGTCCATGACCAGGGCTATCGTGGTCTGTGTGGCGTTTATCACTGCTTGCTGCGTTGGTGTCCTGAGCAGGCAGTCATCTAAGTATGGAAAAATTATCACCCTGGCTGCGGAGGTGAGCTGCAACAGCAGCAAGAAACTTGGGAAAAACCTCTGGGGCGGTTGATAGGCCGAAGGGTAGCACTCTGTATTGGAAATGCTGATTCCCTAGGTTGAATCTCAGGAACCTTCTGTACACCGGGTGAATGGTAACATGGAGGTCAAGGGCTGAGAGCCAATCTCTAATGCCAGAATTATTGTGGCTAGAATCACCATTTTGAAACATTGTGTTCTCACGAATTTGCTGAGTTTTCGTTAATCCAGGATGGGTCTCTACCCTCCAGTCTTTTTCGGAGTAAGAAAGTAATGGGAATAAAACCCTCTCCCCGTGTGTTGAGTAGGTACGGGTTCCACAGCACCTAATTGTACGAGGTGGTTTATTTCCTGTTGTAACAGGTGCTCGTGAGAGGGGTCCCTAAAGAGGGATGGGGAAGGGAGGTGGGTAGGTAGGTAGAATAGAAATAAAGAGGATGGAGTAACCCTTCTGGATAATTTCCACATCCCATTTGTCTGTAGTGATGTTGTTCCAGATTGTGTAATATAGTGACAGACTGTCTCCAAAATGGGCTGGAGACGGGATCTGGTTCCGGAATCAAAGAGTGTGGAGGTCTCGTGCCCTCGACCACATCTTCAAAAAATGCTTGTCTGGAGGTGGATAGTTGAGACATAGAAGGCTTCTCTCAGTTTTGCTGGCGTCTTGTCTCCGTTTACATTGTTGGTCATACTGTCTTTGGGGCTGGGAGTATGGGGCAGCCCAGAATCTCTGGTCGTAAAACCTGCCTTGTTTCTTTTTGTTTGCAGGTACATAGATGTCCAGGGTTTTTAAGGACACCCAGGAGTCCTTTAAGGTGCGTAAGGACACATTGGTGTTTTCTGCAAACAATTTTTGCCCCTCAAAGAGTAAGTCTTCGACAGTGGCTTGAACCTTCTTCAGGAACCTGGAGAGATGGAACCAGGATGCCCAGCACATTACCACTGATATAGCAATGGTCTGTGCTGCTATGTCTGCAGAGTCGAGAGAGGCCTGTAGGGCTGTTCTGGCAGTGAGAGCACCTTCAGAAATGTTTGCTTTCTGCAGTTCTTTTCTGTCATCTGGCAGATTTTCAATAAAAGCTGACGTCTTGGAGAACAGATTATGTGTATATTTGGCCAACAAGGCTGAAAAGTTAGCTATGTGGAACTTCAGCATAGCTGAGGATTAGGGGTCATTCTAGACTGGTGTTGTTTTCCCCCTTTGATTAACCACCTCTACCACCAGCGAGGGAGGAGCTGTGGTGGGTGTCTGCCAAATTATTTTTGCAGGATCCATTATGGAGTCATTAATAGGCAGTGTTATCTCTGCTGTTGGGGATGCCTGAAGTATATCTGTGAGCTTGTGTTGGGTTTCTGGTAGCTCTGGTTAAGGAAATGTCCAGGGATTCTGCTACCCTTTCGAATAGGGTCCTGGAAATCATCCCCCGAAGTGCAGGGTGGTGGCATTACCGTTTCGTCCGGTGATAAAGACAAAAATGTGGGTGAGTGGCAGGGTATCACCTTCAGGTTTGTCCTCAGGCTTCTCGAGCTCTTCATCCTGCATCTGAGGGTGCTGGGACAGTTGGTGAAGGGGACCGTGTTGTTCTGGACCTTGTTGGATTGGGGGGGCTGAAGTTCTGGGCCATATATATAGCCCAGGGATCCCAGTACGGCCAATTGGGTGGGAAGGTCATAGGAGGCGTACCCATGGTTGAGCCTGCCAGCCTTGTATGCCTGCAGATGTTTGGTGCTGAGAGTGTCCTGATTTAGGGAAGGAGTGGCGAGGGATATATAGCCCTGCGTCATCCTCTTCTTCCTCATCGCTGGAGAGGGGAGGGGCTGACCCACTGGGAGTGGACACCAGGCTTGGTCCTGGTCTAGCTGGGATACCGTTGGTACCAAATAGGGGAGCCCTAGGCATTGAAGCAACTATCAGGTCCGCCTGTCTCATGAGTTGCTGTGGAACCATGAGGACTGGTGCCAGGGGAGGCAGCATGCACTGACTAGGAATCAGGATCAGAGCTGTCTGTGCCGATGACTTGCTGTGTTGTTTAGGTACAACAGGTGCCACCACTGCCCTGCTCGGTGCTGAGGTTTTCTTCGGCTCCATCAGCCCTGAGCTAGGAGGTTTGGCTTTAGTGTGCATACCTCCATGAGAGCTTGCCGGCATATGGTCTTTAGCTCCTTGGGAAGTCTTTGTGCCAGACGTTCCTGTTGCCTCATGGTCTGGCACTCTCGGTGCAGTCAGTACCAGAGCAGATTTTTCACTCAGTGATCACTTTCTTTTAGGCAAATCTCATTGTAGGGATGAGTGAGACCACTTTTTGGTGGCCTTTTGGGGAGCAGGCTCCTTAGCAGCCATTTTTGAAGTAGAGTCCATCAGACGCTGCCGCTGGCGACCATTGGCCAGGAGGCATCCTGGACTCAGGGTAGGAAGTTGGTCTGAGGGATTTCTCCATCATTAGGAGTTTCAACTGTAGATCCCTGGCCTTCCTTGTCCTAGCAATCACTTTGCAGTGTGGCATTTTTGAGCAATGTGTGTCACACCAAGGCAGTGGACACACTGAGTGGTCGTCTGAGACTGGTATCGGAAGCCTGCAAGTCAGGCAGCGTTTAGATCCAGGAGAGCCGGGCATGCCAGAAAGGGCACTTGCTTTGGAGAAAGAAGAGGAATAAGCCTGTTTTTGTTTCTCTCGTTGTCTTTCAAAGCCAGGGACCCGCTGAAGAGGTGGGGTGAAAGGGAAGGGGAAAGGTATAAATTTTTTTTTTTAATAAAGAAAAACTACATAAAATATAGGCTATAAAGAACTAAATGACAGGCTAACAATACCAGGAAAAAAACAGAAAACTATTGAGCTATCTAAGGTAAGAGAGGCGCTGCTGTCACTCTGACTCAAGGCAAATGCGGAAGAGAAGAAACTGGGGGACTGTTGACTGTGCACACTAGACAACCACTCGGAACAGTGCGAGATGGCTGATGCACGGGCGTGGCCAACCAGGCACTGCTACTACAAATCTCCGATTACAAACGCAGCGTGCCAAGACACCTAAAGTGGTGCACCCACAGGGACACGCCTCGAAGAAGCAGCATTAGTACCATTATACAAGGCACTGGTGAGACCTCATCTGGAATACTGCGTGCAATTCTCGTCCCCCACTTTTACGAAAGATGAATTCAAACTGGAGCAGATGCAGAGAAGGGCTACTCGGATGATCCGAGGAATGGAAAACCTACTTTATGAGAGGAGACAAACAGCTTGGCTTGTTTAGCCTAACCAAAAGAAGGCTGAAGGGAAATAGGATTGCTCTTTATAAATATATCAGAGGGATAAATACCAGGGAGGAAGGGGAGTTATTTAAGTTAAGCATCAACGCGGACACAAAAACAAAATGGACATAAACTGGCCATCAACAAATTTAGGCTCGAAATTAGGCAAAGGTTTCTAACCATCACAGGAGTGAATTTCTGGAACAGACTTCCAACGAAGCAGTGGCAGCCAAAAACCTAACTGGGTTCAAGACTGCACTTGATAAGTTTATGGAGCGGATGGTATGATGGGACTGCCTACAATAGCAGGTGGCCCATCAATGACTGCTTTTAGCAAATATTCCCAAACGGCTAGAGATGGGATACCAGATGAAGAGGGCTCTGAGTTACTACAAAGAATTCTTTCCCAGGCGTCTGTCTGGTGAGTCTTGCCCACATGCTCAGGGTCTAAGTGATCACCATATTTAGGGACGAGAAGGAATTTTTACCTGAGTCAGGTTGGCAGAGACCCTGCAGCATGGGGCATGGATCACTTTCAGAGTTAAACGAGTGTTAATGGTGAATTCTATGTAACTTGAAGTCTTTAAACCATGATTTGAGGACTTCAGTAACTCAGCCAGAGGTTAGGGGTCAAGGAGTGGGTGGGTGAAGTTCTGTGGTCTGTAATGTGCATCAGTGTTTCTCAAACGTGGCCAACGTGGCCGCATTCGGCCATCAGGGGCTTTTCTTGACGCCACAGCTTCCTGGGCAGTGACTGGGGGGAGGAGGGGTAGGCAAGGAGGGGTTGGGTCCTGTCCCCCTCTTGAGCCACAAACATTGGAGGAGCAGGCAGCTGGTGTGAGTTTCCCACCTTCCCGAGGGCGGTGGAGCTCAAGCTTCCGGCTTCAGCCCTGGTGTGGCAGGCGGCACGTTCTGGTCACGTGTCGGCAGGCTCTGGGCTCCAGGCTTTGGCTGCACAGCTGCAGTCTCCTCCCTCAGGCCACTGGGCTTCAGGCTCACACACACCCCTTGTCGCCTCTGGTTCCTGCTGCCGCCCCAGTCCCTCACCCCATCATCCTTGGCCCCCACTGCCTCCCATCTCCCCATCCAAGGCTTAATTTGACCCCCCCAGCTTGCCAGCGCTGAGTAAGTCTGCTGTGAAAAGAGATATTTGCATGTTTGTTAATATCGCTTTTCACTGCCTCTCAGCTAGCTAACAAGTCTCTGCTGTGAAAAGTGATATTAAATATTCAAATATCACTTATCACAGAAGCGGACTTACTAGCCAGCAAGTCTTAAAAAAAAAAAAAAAAAACCACCACCACAAGACAAGAACATGCAAAGCATCTTGTGTTTCTATTCTGTTTAGGTCCAGTAAATAATAGAGACAACTGTATGTTATTACTGAGTCTGCAAAAAAACCCCTACATAAATAAATTACTATGACTGGACATGTATATGCACGAATGTATTTGTTTTTCCTGAAGTATTTTAGGAAAAATTGTCAAAGTGGCCACCAGCAAGAGTTGGTGGCCGCACACTGAGGCCACCAAAAAATTTGTTGTGAGAACCCCAGGACTAGATGATCATAATGGTCCCCTCAGACCTTACAGTCTATGAGTAGAAGGTATCCATGCTGGACCAAAGCCAGGAATTTCACGCCAAGGGCAATCCTGCCAAGATCACGTTCAGCAACATGGTTCTCTGCACAGCTGCATTCTTACATTAATCGAGGAGTTGTCTATGATCTTTCATATCTGCTCTTGGAGGGCTTACAATCAAGATGCGACATTGCCCAGTCACCCAAGGCATATTAATATATCAACACAAAAGTAAATGGCATTTATTTCTCATCTTTTGGCTCTAGATTTAAGATTAATTCTATTCATTAGGAGCATTAGCAGAAAGAGGAGATTTTAAAAAGGTTTCTACATAGTTTGCCTAGCAGCCTGGAAAAATGTGAAAAGTACAATAGATTTCCTGTTTTTTAAAAAAACAGGAAGTTCTGCATTTATTAATTCCCAGAAAAAAAAATTAACCTTAAATCTTCTTCAAATGGACTAGATAGCTCAAGAAACTGGTAATGGGATACAGAACCTTTAAATTCTATGTCACTCATCGAAAATGTGGTTCACATCAGTAGTAACGAAAATTTATCAGCTAATGACTATTCAGTAGCCTATGTGAAATGAGTTCAGTAGTCTCAGTGCACTTCCTAGCATACAACTGTCTACATGACAAAAACCATTGTCACAATTACACTATGTTAAGTCTCTGCTGAGGGGACAAGAACTGAATTGATTTAGAGGCTGAATTCCCCTTGAGGTTTACTTGACATCTTTACACTGCAGTTTATCCAGTCCAACAAATAAACATAATAAAAGATTTTTACTTACTTGGATCAGATTTTGAAAATGTGTCTCTGTCCAAAAGGTTTCTGTTAAAGAAAGACAGATAAATGACACTGCTACTAAAATAGAGAAAGACGATCTCAAAGAAAACAATGATAATTTCTTTCTGATTGAAAGCCTCTACAATGCATACATGATTAAAACAGTTTATTTAAGGAACATAAGGGGACACAGTTGGCTCTCCTCCATCTCTTATGCATATCAGAATTACTCAGAGCTAGTATTCTGCCAATCTCAAAACGTTACACTTTTCAGTTTGTCACACAATTCTGATGCATGTAAACTGTAGATTGTAGACTCAACTACCACAAAGGGTAAAGAGGCAAAACACTATCATTAAAAATATATTTTTAAATGTAATGTCCCACAGGAACCGAAATAACTTTAAGCTGTCATGGTAATTTGCGAGTTTATTATTTCAGCTTTAAGCTAAAAGTAACTTCCCCCAAGATTTAGAACAAATCTTTCAAGTTGGGTAGATCTCTACCTAAACCAAGCTTCTAGGCTCAACCTAATCTTTCAACGCTAAAACAGTCTTTTGGCCCTGGATCCCTCTAGTAAAGTGTTCTGTGTCCAAGCTCTCATTATTTGATTACACTTGGTATCTTTCCTACCAATGTAGTAATTGTGTAACTATACAGTTCACTATTGTTAAACTATCCTTAATGCAAACTAGGAAACTTAGTTTGTACCCGCAGCATCCACTTGGGGAGTTAGAGAGCAGTACTTTGGTGCACACTGCTTTTCACATCCCCTAGTCCCAGCTGTGGGGTAGTGTAGAAATAGCATGGGTAAAGAGGAAGTGGTCAATCTTAATACTGCTCTACTGTTTCTTCTTTCAGGTTAAATAATTATGTAGTTCTTCCAGTGTTGAATTTTGGCTGAAGTAAACAGTAAAAATTAATATGGATTTTTTATTTTTGAGTAACAGCGGTCCTTTTTCCTGTCTCTTATCCTAAACGCTCTCCAGTATTAGGCTTTGTAATGACATTTGGTCATTCTTAATTTATTCCATTAGGATTAAAATGAACACTATCCACATATGTACACTCAGATAGTAATTTCAGACATAATTACCATACTGAATCAGATGAGTGGCCCATCAAAGTCTAATACCCTATATTTGACAATATCCAATACCAGCTGCTTCGGAAAAAGTTACAAGAAACTCTGTAACAACAATTACGGGGCAATCTGCCCCCTAGGGAAAGTTTCCTCCTAACTAACAGTTATACATGTCAAGACAAACTATATGAAAATGGCATTAAGGTTGGGAGTATATACCAATAAATAAAGTAAAACACATTACAGGTGTTTCAGTTATCCCAAAAATCAAGTGTTATAAATCCCCAAAATTCACAATTAAATATAGAAGAAATCCAAACATGTTGGGGTATGGAAATGCTTAATCAGGATACCAAACCACCTTAGTGTAAGGGGACTGTTGCCCCCTTACTAACATTCAGTGGGGGGGGGGGGGGTTTGGTTGGCTAGCTCCCAGTACTAAAAGGGGAAGGGTCTATGGGAAACCAGGACCATGAGACTGATAGTCCCCAGGAACAATGGGGAGAGGCCAATGCTCCAAGTCAGCCTGAATGACAGGGCAAGCAGGCTAATCAGGGAGTCAGGAGGCCAGTGAGGTCCCATCCTCCGTGTGAGCTGGATTTGCCTGGGTCTGAGTGGGGCTAAGCTAAGGAGAAAGCAGGGGCAAAGCTAAGCTGGGGAGCAGAGCTGTGCCAGCTCCAGAGGGACCAGAATAGCAACCCAGAGAGAGCAGACCCTGTCCTGGGAGCAGAGCTGCAGCCCCAAAGCCAGAGGCACAGCCCAGAGAGAGCAGACTTGCCCTGGGAGGAAAGCTGCAGCAACCAGAGCCAGAGGGGCCAGAAAAGCAGCCCAGGGAGCTGGAGGCAGAGCAGCAGCGCAGAGACAGAGTGGTGGAGCTGGGACTGGAGCAGTCTGGAGCTGGGTGCAGCGAGCAGCTGGGGAGAGCGAGGGGGACCCTGGGCAGCAGGCCCAGCACAGGGAGACGCCTCAGCCAAGAGGCTCTGCAGGCCAGGCTTGGATTGTAACGCCAACAGGGCGGGGGCAACACTGGGCAGAAGGTTCCTACCACTTAGGGCCTGAGAGCGTGTGGCCACCACCAGAGCAAGTGTCCAACCCACAGCATCCCTGCAGCAAAGCCAGGGCCTGAGAAGAAGGCCTGGGACTTACAAGGAACAGACTGAACCGCCCTGACATTCCAGAGACACTATTTGTGATGTTCCCTGCCTCAGAGAGGGTTGATGTGTTTCCTTTAAGCTTTCCCATTTTTCCTTATTCTTTTTAAAATGAATTGATTAAATAACTTGCATTTGCTTTAACTTGTACGTAATGGTCAGCGGGTCAGAGAAGTGCCCAGTGCAGACAGAGTACCCTGGAGTGGGAACACCCTAGCCCCTGTCCTAGGTGACCACAGCAGGGTTGGAGGGGGGGGGGGGGTCGAGCCCTCCAGGAATTCTGGGCCCAGCCTTGTTGGGGTTACGAGGACTCTGCCAAACAGGAGAGTGGAAGGGGAGTCCTCAAGGGCAGGGAGGCCACTGGGTAAAGGAAGTGGGAGAGAGAGGACTCAGATCCTTTCGCTAGCCCACTTCACTGGGGTAGTGCAGAAGCCAGGAAAGTTCCCCACAATAGCGGGACTATTCCCCACTTACATTAGCTCTCCACTGTAGCAATTGTGTGCAATAGCTTTATGATTATGGAATTTTAGGTTTGTGGTCACCAATTAATCTAATTTCTTAAGACATATTTGATCTTCTTTCACATTGCTATAGGGCAGAGTTAAGGTCATCCGTTTCTATGCCATTCATTATTTTCTACATTTTTACGTCTCCTCTTTTCATCTCAATTTTCTCAACTCATCTCTGAGCCGCTTCAATTTCTAGTGCGTATCTTTTATAGAAATTGAGTGACCAGAACTGAACACAGTATTCTAGGTGAGGTTACATAACTGATTTAATAAATTGAAATCACATTTCCATAGTATTCCCTATTCCATTAAGTACATAGTCTAACATTTACTTGACTACTGTTGCACAGTGAGCAAAAGGTCTTTATCAAACTGTCTGTAAAAATGCAAGTCTTTTTTGTAACTTTGTTTAAAACCAGTACGGTGTAAGTATTCATAAAGTCTAATGCCAGAAAGGACTGCTGTGATCATCTAGTCTGACCTTCTGCATAACACAGGCCACAGAACTTCCCAAAACCAATGCCTGTTTGAACTAGGCAGAGCATATCTTTTAGGCAAACATCCTATCTTGATTTAAAAATTCCCAGTGATGAAAAATACTGGCCTCCTCTTTACCTCCTACCCCAAATTTCGGGTCATCTGCAAATTTATTTAGTTATGATGATTTTTTGTTTTCTTCCAAGTCATTGATAAAAATAGGTAAAGGGCATAGGGCCAAGACCTAATCAATGTGAGACCGCACTAGACATACCCTCACTCAACAACAATTCCCCTTTTACAATTAAATTTTGAAACCTGTCAGGTATGTGGTTTTTAATCAATTTAACATGTGCCATGTTAATGTTATATCGTTCTAATTTCTTAATCAAAATGTCATGCAGGATCTAGTCATATGGCCTACAGAAGTCTAAATCTATTAATCTTTATCAACCAAACTTGATATCTTTTTTTGATAAGATTGCAAGTTAGACAGGATCTATTTTTACATAAGCTCATGTAATTAATGCCAATCAACATTACCCTCCTTTAATTCTTTATCAGGCACTCCATTATTTTGCTTAGGATCACTGTCATGGAAACAGACCCATAATTACCCAAGTCATCTCATTTACCCTTTTTAAATACCTGGCACAACATTAACTTTCTTTTACTGTTCTGGAACCTCCCTAGTGTTCCAAGAGTTATCAGGAAGGGGTGGTGGGGAGAAGGGGGGGACCAAACATTAACAGTGAAGCAAGCTTCTCAGCCAACTCCTGGATGCAAGGTACCTGGACCCGTTGATATTAAATGTCTAACTTTAGTACCTGCTATTCAACATCTTCCTGAACTGTTATTGGAATGGAAAGCATTTCTTCTTCATCAACCATCATCATCTGATAAGACTACATCATCTGTTTCTCCTCTTCCCCCACCACAAAACAAAAATATTTATTGAACACTTCTGCCTTTTCATTATTGACTATTCTACAATTTCCATCTAGTAATGGACCAACAAAAAATTTCTTCCCAATATAATTTACAAACCCCTTATCGTCCTTTACTCTGCTGGCTATAGATTGATTAGGTCTACCCGACTGGCCCACACAGACAAAAATAGGTGGAGCATCATATCTTCAACTGGTATGGAGATCACCCTGGGGCTTAAGGATGAGATAGGTGCCCAGAGACCCGAGTCAGGCAGCAATGCACAAATCTAGAGGCAGAAGCTTAGGCACCTAGGGAACTTTTACAGCAGAAATCTAGCTGCAGAGTGAATTTAAGTGCCTAAAGAGTTATGCGGCAGCTTAGCAGGGGTTTTTATGGATCACAGCAGCACCTAACTCTTTGTTTTCCGTCTCAGGATACTTGAACCAGGTTGCTTTTGGAAGTGGCATCAGTATGCAGAAACCAAAAAACACATTTCTTTAAGCCAGGGCATTATAGAGAAGAGATCTGATGATGTCGAAGAAATGATTGTAGAAGAAGCCAGCATCATATTGATAGAATCTAATTTCTTTTTGGTCTCCCTCTTTTGATCTCCACAGAGCCTCTTTTTTCTGAGAGCAAAAGAGGAGGTGGAGATACATAGGGCCATTTAAGCAGATAGCACATGCAATGGCGACACAAAAAAGACTAACGGAAGAAAATTCCAAGCACCTTTATAGGTACTTTTTGGTCTTTGGGTCCTCTGGAGAGCCCATCTCATCAAATGGGATCAAAATCTCTCATCTTTGACTGAACCTGACTAAGAACAAGAAAGAGGAGTCAATCTTCAGGTCAGAAGAGAATCTGATGGCCTTAACCCAGCATAATCTCATATAGAGATACTTTAATGATTGACTTCTTTTCAGGCTTGGAGCATACAGAGAAATGTGCGGGGTGAAATCTACAGATTTCTCAAAAGACCTGCCTTTCCTGTGGCTCATCTTGAGGGGGATCCTGAACAGGAGGTTAAGTTGCTGGCTCAGGCAGCTTGAGAGAAATTAATTAATCCAATGAAGACCTCTATGCCTTTATTAGGGAATAACTGACTTGAATCTTCTTTCAGAGTATTTAAGAGGGAGGAAAGTTCTCCTTCATCAATTGAGGACTAGAACGAATACTTGTTTAATCTAGACAGCCCTCAAAAGAAAAGGTCTCTTTTGTTTTGCAGGTTAGGAAGTAGTATCATGTTTATGGCCCAGTGATGAAAGTCCTGAAAGGGAGAAGAAGAGAACCATCCACACTGGCTGGAGTAGAATATAGGGTCAGGAGGTCAGAGGAGGGAGGGAGAGCCTATCACCCAGAACATCTACATGGTTTGGATGTATGAGATGCCAGCTTAAGAAAGAGTGAGGCGGATCAAAGATATCCAAATAAAAGTTTCTTGTTCTGTATAAAGAGTAGTAACAATAAAGCAGAAAGAACTAGCCTAGTTATTCCATACATAAAATAGTTCTTAGTGAATGAAATTATTAGCTTTACTGTAGTGTAACCTCAGTCAAACCAATAAAATAAAAACCGCTTACTTCCCAAAATTGTTCAGCTATTATAATCATACTACATTTAGCCTAAAACTTGAAGATACTGTACCACACTTGATTAAATCAGACCAGTATTCACTAATCCAATAAGCTGCTGTAGCTAAAGTATAAAATAAAAATCACTGATCCCCATGTTGTTTTATGTGGTTTAATTTATACATTAGGGTAATTTATATATTATGCATGGACTGATTGAAACCTAAAACAAATGTTACCTTTATAATCTAGGTCAGTTTTTTAGAGTAACAGCCATGTTAGTCTGTATTCGCAAAAAGAAAAGGAGTACTTGTGGCACCTTAGAGACTAACCAATTTATTTGAGCATATTTTATTTTAGCCTGCTCATATTTGGGTTTTTTTTTTTCTAATTTCAAATTTTAGAGTAATGAGAAACAATACATACTAACTTCATCTCTGAAGAATACAAAATTTTCCTCCTGTAACCTCACATGCAACTTAAAATCCACTCACTCATAGCAAGTGAGAGCCCTCATCTCCTGCAGAATCTCAGATTTCATTAAATATTACTTATCAGCTTAATATGGTGGTGTCATTTTCCCTATAGTCTGAAAATTGACAAGACACTTTAATTCTCTCTTTCCTCACTAAACACAGGTCAATAGAGGAAGAATCCTTCCCTTGTGTTTTGACAGAGGACTTACTGAGCATGACCCAGAGAATTATTTCTAAGGGCCTCCTCGTTATTTGGGTAGTATCAGACTCAGCCCTTGAGTTCTATGGCCTGTATTATACAGAAGGTCAGACTAGAACAGGGATTGGCAATCTTTGGCCCCTGGCAGGCCGGGAAGGTTTGTTTACCTGCAGCGTCCGCAGGTTCGGTCAATCGTAGCTTCCACTGGCTGTGGTTCGCCGTTCCAGGCCAATGGGGGCTGCGGGAAGGGTGGCCAGCACATCCCTCAGCCTACGCCGCTTCCCGCAGCCCCTATTGGCCTGGGACGGCGAACCATGACCAGTGGGAACTTGCGATCGGCCAAACCTGCGGACGCTGCAGATAAACAAACCATCCCAGCCCGCCAGCAGCTTTCCCTGGCGGACCGAATGCCAAAGGTTGCGGATCCCTGGACTAGAAGATCACAATGATCCTTTCTGATCTTGGGCTCTATGAAAGAGGGCAACTGTAGAATGATTCAGAATACTTTCCCATCAGAAAAGGTAGTTGTGACATCCCCCAGGGCAGGAGTTCTCAACCTTTGTTTTTGGGACCCCCCCTTCCCCCACATGCTATAAAAACTCCATGGACCCCCTGTGCCACGATAACTGGTTTTCTGCATATAAAAGCCAGGGCTGGCATTAGAGGGTAGCAAGCAGGGCAATGGCCGGGGGACATGCCAGAGGGCCCCCCACACAAAGCTACATTGCTTAGGCTTTGGCTTCAGCCCCGGGTAGTAGGGCTCAGGACTTCAACCTCATAGGCTGGGACTTCAGCTTTGTGCCCTGAGCCCAATGAGTCTAAATGTTGGCCTTGCTTGGTGGCGCCCCTGAAACCTTCTCACAGCCCCCCTCCCCAGGGGACCCCAGTCCCCTGGTTGAGAACCACTGCCCAAGGGTACAGTGTGGACTTTTCAAAACTGTGAACCTTAATTCTCCAGACCAGGTGTAACGATGCTGGTTCTGGCGGGACCCAACTGAGAGTGCCAATTCAGGACAAATTGCTTCAAGCAGGGCAGTTACAGCCCAAAGCTGGGGTTTCTATGCACACCAAGGCAAACCAAACCAGCCAAACAGAGAAGACTTTGGTTTTACCCCACTGGCTAACCACAAGTCACACAAGCAATTCCCTTAGACACTCCAGTTTCCCAGTATCACCACTGGTGCCCCTCGTTATGGGGACAAATGGTTATGAAAACCAATACCCCAGTAAAAGAAAAAAAGGTTCTCTCAATCCCAAAGGACCAAGCCCCAGACTCAGGTCAATATACAAATCAGATCTTACCCACAAATCATGCTGTTGCCAATCCTTTAGAATCTAAAATCTAAAGGTTTATTCATAAAAAGAGAGAAATATAGATGAGAGCTAGAATTGGTTAAATGGAATCAATTACACACAGTAATGGCAAAGTTCTTGGTTCAGGCTTGCAGCAGTGACAGAATAAACTGCAGGTTCAAATCAAGTCTCTGGAGTACATCCACAGCTGGGATGGGTCATCAGCCCTTTGTTCACAGCTTCAGTGTAGTAAAGTTCCTCCAGAGGTAAGAAGCAGGACTGAAGACAAGATGAAGAAGCTGCAGCAGCTTTTTATATTCTCTTGCCATGTGGTCTCTTTCTTTCTTTGTCCCAAAGACAAGCTGTCCATCACATGGCCTGGAAAAACCTCAGAGTTCTGTCCAGAGGCAGGTCCCTGCATACCTTGCTGAGTCCCAAGGCATGTCTGCCTTCTCTCAGTGGGTCAGTTGTACAGCTGATGGTCCTTAATGGGCCATCCAGCAGGGTAGGCAAAGCTGACACCAACTTGTCTGGGGTGGAACCCAGAAGCATAGCATAAGTTTGAAATACAGACAGTATAGAGCCAACACTTATATCTTTAAATACAAAAATGATACATGCAAACAGATAGCATAATCATAAGCAGCAAACCATAACCTCGTCTTAGACACCTCATTTGTCCCCCTTTATACAAGATTTGGTGCCACTACAGGACTTTGGTTGCAACAATGTTCTATATGGTCCCAGTTCAAGTCAATAACATCATACCAGGATTTCCTCTTACACTGCTCTGCTGACGGAAAAACAGCCTCTCCAGGCCCTGCTCACACAGCCATTAGCATATAAAGGCACACCCAGCGAAATTACATGAATGCTCTCTCAGCCACTCATGAACTAATTCAGGGGAACAGCTCCATATCCTTGTCACAGCACTGCACCCCAGAAGCATGTGCCTTGTATTTTCCGGTTCCCTCACTGTGCAGTGCAAGCTCATTAATTAGTTCATCATTCAATCAAAGAGTAAAGAATATGTAACAGCCTTTGTTAACCTGAATAGAGATTCCCCAAACACTTCAATCAAAACATACTAGTTTAGATAATTTAGTTCTGTTCTTTTATCTAAAGATAGCTTTTAAGTGATAAGTGATACAGGCATAAAAGGTCAGAATTGACTACAAAAAGAAATAAAATGATAATAATTGCAATCTAATTCTGAAGCTTCACCAAGCTAACTAAAATGTGAAGCAAGCAACTTTCTCACCCAACCAGATGCTGCGGACAGTTCACAATCCATCCTAACTAGAAAACCTTCCAGTTAGGACCATCCCTTCCCACAGTTCAATACTGCTACTCTTTGCCCTCCAAACAATCTTACTTCCAGGTGTTGAGATGAGGGAGGAGCGAGGTAATTTGTGTGTTGGGGTATAAAAAGGAAAAAAAAAAAAAAAAAAAAAAAAAACAGCTCCTCATGCTGGAAAAATCCTTGCTGTGTCAAGGGGTTAGACAGTTCCATTGCCTATGTGCCCTGCAATCAGTCCTTCATATGAATTGCAAATTCTTGCTTGCACCTTCTGTGTACATACAGTTGACAGTCAAGGCCTTTATTACTTCTGAGGTGCTAGTCTGTGGGCTTTTCCCAGACTCACAATATGTTTCATTAACAAACCTATAGCAAAATCTCATAACTCCATATACAGTGTTGAGGCACAAGTTTTAACAGGACAACAATGTTAAGCAAATTATGACTTTTCAAATGATACCTCACAAGGCATAATATATCAACCATATAAAAATTGTGAATATGGAGATTACAGGGTGTTATTTTTGAGGTAGAGCATGTTACAGTAGTACTCTGGCTGTGAAGGCTAGACATCTAACCATCAGATTAAACATTTTAAAATGTTAATATTAAAAGAGAGAGAGAAAAGTTGGGGGGGTGAAGTAATATCTTTTATTGGACCAACCTCTGTTGGTGAGAGAAACTTTCAAGCTACATACAGCTCTTTTTCGGGTCTGGAAAACTTATCCAGTATCACAGCTAAATATCAGGTGGAACAGATTGTTTAGCATAAGTACTTAACACATACTGTGAGAGTCCATTTAAAGTGAAGTGGACCATTAATACCCCTCCAGTCTTAGGTCAGGTCTATACTACAGACCAACCTCAGTATAACTACATCTCTCAAGGATGTGAAAAATCCACACCTGAGAGACAAACTACGTTTATGCTTCAGATCTTACAGCAGCACAGCTGTACCGCTATAAGGTCTCCCATGTAGCCAGTCTATGCCAGCAGGAAAGAGCTGACCTGCTGGCATAATTAAACCACCCACAATGAACAGCAGTAGTTATGTTGGCAGGAGAGCATCTCCCGCCGACACAGTGCTGTCCACATCAGCACTTCTGTTGGTGAAACTTATGTCAGTCAGGGGGGTGGTTTTTTTCCACTCCCCTAACCAACAAAATTGCTAGTGTAGACATAGGTCAGTGTAACTTAGGGTGACCAGCTGTCCCAATTTTAAGTACAGTCCTGATTTTTGAGTCTTTGTTATATAGGCTCCTATTACTCCCCATCCGTCCTGATTTTTCACATTTGCTGCCTGGTCACCCTAGTGTAACTATGGCTAATCCCACCCATGTAGACAAAATGCTCCTCCCACTGACATAGCTACGGGTCTCTTGGGGAAGTGGATTAACCACACTGACAGGAGAAAGCTCCCCCATTGGCTTAGAGAGTCTTCATTAAAGCGCTACGCAACAATGCAGTATTTTAAAGTGTAGACTTGCCCATAGGGAGAGGGGAAATAGCTGGTGTCATAAGTATAAAGGGAAGGCTAACCATTTTTAAATCCCTCCTGGCCAGAGGAAAAACCCTTTCACCTGTTGTCAGGGTTCCTCCCCCACTCTGAACTCTAGGGTACTGCATGAAAACCTCCTAAGCTTACTTTTACCAGCTTAGGTTAAAACTTCCCCAAGGTACAAATTAATTTTATCCTTTGTCCTTGGAATATCCACTGCCACCACCAAACTCTAACTGGGTTTACTGGGAAACGTAGTTTGGACACGTCTTTCCCCCCAAAAATCCTCCCAACTCTTGCACCCCACTTCCTGGGAAAGGTTTGGTAAAAATCCTCACCAATTTGCATAGGTGACCACAGACCCAAACCCTTGGATCTTAGAACAATGAAAAAACATTCAGTTTTCTTACAAGAAGACTTAATAGAAATAGAAGTAAACAGAAGTAAAGAAATCACCTCTGTAAAATCAGGATGGTAGATACCTTACAGGGTAATTAGATTCAAAACATAGAGAATCCTTCTAGGCAAAAACCTTAAGTTACATAAAAGACACACAGACAGGAATAGTCATTCTATTCAGCACAATTCTTTTCTCAGCCATTTAAAGAAATCATAATCTAACACATATCTAGCTAGCTTACTTACTAAAGTTCTAAGGCTCCATTCCTGGTCTATCCCCGGCAAAAGCAGCATACCGACAGACACAGACCCTTTGTTTCTCTCCCTCCTCCCAGCTTTTGAAAGTATCTTGTCTTCTCATTGGTCATTTTGGTCAGGTGCCAGCAAGGTTACCTTTAGCTTCTTAACCCTTTACAGGTGAGAGGATTTTTCCTCTGGCCAGGAGGGATTTTAAAGGGGTTTACCCTTCCCTTTATATTTATGACACCTGTAAAGGGTTAAGGAGCTAAAGATAACCTCGCTGGCACCTGATCAAAATGACCAATGAGGAGACAAGATACTTTCAAAGCTGGAGGGCAGGTGGAAAAAAAGGGTACTCTCTCGGTCTTTGTTGCTTTTGCTGGGACCAGAGCAGGAATGCAGGTCAGAACTCCTGTAAAAAGTCAGAAAGCAATCTAGTTAGATATGCGTTCGATTCTGTTTTGTTTAAATGGCTGATAAAATAAGTTGTGCTGAATGGAATGGATATTCCTGTTTGTGTCTTTTTGTAACTTAAGGTTTTGCCTAGAGGGATTCTCTATGTTTTGAATCTGATTACCCTGTAAGGTATTTACCATCCTGATTTTACAGGGGTGATTCTTTTTAATTAAAATTCTTCTTTTAAGAACCTGATAGATTTTTCATTGTTCTTAAGATCCAAGGTGTGTGTTCACCTATGCAAATTAGTGAGGATTTTTATCAAGCCTTCCCCAGGAAAGGGGTTGTAGGGCTTGGGGGGATTTTGGGGGGGAGATGTTTCCAAGTGGGCTCTGTTATATTTGTTAGATGCTTGGTGGTGGCAGCAATAAAGTCCAGGGACAAAAAGGTAAAATAGTTTGTACCTTGAGGAAGTTTTAACCTAAGCTGGTAAAAATAAGCTTAGGGAGTTTTTCATGCAGGTCCCTACATCTGTACCCTAGAGTTCAGAGTGGGGAAGGAACCTTGACAGGTGGTGAGGGGGGTTGTTAGTGGGTTAGAGATAATTGTAATCATAAATCCAAAGTTTCTATTCAGTCCAGAATTTTTAAAAAGTTATGAATTTAAGCTCCCAGGCTTGTCTTTTGAAAGTGATATGTGGGTTGCCTTTTGAGGATGAGGACTGAAAGGTCAGACATAGTGATCACTTTGTGAAAAGTGTTCAAGCAAGTGAGGAATAGGTGCTGGTGAGGGCACACATGCTGAAGGGAGCTCACGGTGCGAGCATGGATATTGGTGGCAGTAGCAAGGTGAGGGATTCAATCTCAGGATAAGACACAGGAGATTCCCATTTTGAGCCAGTGATAGAACACAGCACTGAGGCTCAACAGCAAAATCCCATCTTGGGTTCTGTATCAAAGGATCACAGCACAGTGGTTGGTTTCAGAACCCGCAGTGGGCCCACTGGAGTATCAAGCTCTAGGCACTGAGAAGCTAGATGAGCATGGAACCTCAAATCTCTCTCCACACCTTCACTCCCTGTGGTGGAAGGGAAAGTCATATGCTGGGTTACTGTGTAAGTCCCGCCCGCACAAAAGATCACTGCACATGGGCATTAGTGTCCAGTATGATTGCCAGGCAGAAGGCCCATGACAGAGAGGTGCCAGCTGGCAAAGAGTTTACTACTTTGGGTCAGCAACTCGTATCAGGTCTGACAATCTCACTACACCTAACACATTGCTTTCATGGTATTTTTACACAAATAGTGTACTACTTGTTGGGATCCAAACCTTTTGTTTGTTCATTTGCTATAACAATCAAAATGAACGATAAACTGCTGGAGTAAGTTAACTTTTGTCACCTTGGACAAAGGTGCTAGCTAAATTAATTATTAATAAAATAATATTACATGCCTCCAGTATTGTGTTAATTCATTAAAGAATACAAAATAACACCTCTCAAACTGAAATGGAACAGTCGAATATAAAAATTTAGAAGTGTAAATTTTCAGTTTTGTTTCAATTAAAATAAAATTCCAAACATTGATTTAAATCTCAGTTCTAAACAAAAAAAAAATTAAATTTTGCCAGTTTCTATGGCAATACCATTACCATGCCACCTTACTTCTGCAGCTGCTGCTCTCTGGCCACCCAGCTCTAAAGGCAGCATCCCAGCAGCAGCAGTGCAGAAGTAAAGGTGGCATGGTATTGTCCTGCTGCAGGGCTCTATCCCCTACTATTTTTCCCCTCCTCATTTTTCTGCCTCATTTTTCCATCCCCTCAGCTTTGCGCCTTGAGTGGCTGCCCCACTCGCCCTGCCCAGGTTATGGCTCTGAGTACTGTACTGTAGTTGGGATCCAGGGACCAGGGTTGTTATAGCCGAAGTTTCATAATAATGAAGGACGTTACAGCAATGATGCACTTTATTGTAAGGTATCAAATGAAAGCTGGTGACACACTGGTCACCGTAATCACTGAGATGCATGGATGGATGGTGTGTGAGGAGTAGTGTATTCCTACTAAAAATATGCTTTAAAACTATGTAACCTGGCAGAGTTGACTGACAGGTTCTCTACTAGACTGGATGATTTAAAGTTTTTTTTTTTAAATGTCATTTAAATTTTTTCTTTTTAAAAAACCTGTTTAAAATGAAATCTGACTGTAGTATAAAATGTTAATGTCTTAAAACATTTACATATAAATTTGTTGAATCCATGAGCCTCTACCAAAAACTGAGTTAAGGGCTGCTTTTCTTTCTAATCTGTTTAAGAAATCGGGGAGGGGGAGAACCTAACTTTTGAGGTCAAGCTTTATAAATATGGCACAATAGGTCATGTACTGTATTAAAGCTTTGATCCTGGGGAGACCCAAGGCCTGTTCTACTGGCTACAGGAGTTCTATTTAGCTGTAACTCAACATGTTTTAATGGCTATATCAACGGAGAAGAAAATCACCTTTCTTTAGAAAAAAACTGAAGTACAAATGGGAAAACTGACTAAAAATCAATTATTTAAATAGAGCTGAGGTCCCCCAAGTGTGGGGCAGGCCCCCTAGGAGGGTGTGGAGGAACGTCCAGGGGGGGCATAGGCCAGCCTCACAGGAGCAGGGAGGGAGCACCAGCCAGCCCCTCCCTGCCCTCAGCTCCCAGCCCTGTCTCCAGCCTTTGCACAGCTCCACTCCCAGTCCCGTGCTAGCCTCCAGCCTCAGCTCCGTTCCCAGCCCAAGGCCGAGGCAGGGAACAAAGCCAGGAGCAGTGCCGGACCTGGCCATGGGCCCGGCTGCCAGTCCCCACGGCGGCCCGGCTGCAGCTCCACTCCCGTCCCCACCCCCAGCCTTGGCCCCTGGCCGCAGCCCCACTTCCGGACCCAGACTCACCCCCAGCTGCTATCCCAGCCTCAACCCCCTTACCCTGGTCCGCATCCTTCCCTCTCCCTCAAACCATGGCCCTGCTCCTTGCCCCAGCTTGGGGGAGGGGGGGGAACACAACAGGGGTAAGGTAGGGGCACAACCCTCAAAAAAGTTTGGGGACCGCTGAAATAGAGGCTTTCCACTTCATGATTTGAATCATGATTTAAAATTGCCTTGGTTTAAATCAATCCACCCTGTTTTCTGCCAGACAAAGCACCTATCTATTCACCTATCCCTGACTCTTATGTAAATTAAGTATAGTAAACAAAACACAACGGGTACTACATCTGCATTCTAACTGTAACCCTTCTGCCCGTCAGAGTTGGCAGCAACAAGAGCCGGGTTCAATATCTAGGGGATCCATTCCAATAACACAATGCAAACCGGCTCGAGCCCCCACCCAGTGACCTGGGACAAATATATACCACCCCCGCTGAGCGCCTCCAAGAGGCAATACTTCCCCTCTCGCAAGCACATAGTCTGAGTGTAGCAAAAAGCCTTTTAATAACAGAGGAAACAATGTAGCATTATGTTGGGGAAACACCACCAACAGGATTCATAACACAACCCATGAGCAAAAAACCCACCCCAAGCAAATTGGGGTATGCCCTTTCCCTTTGGTTCTTGAGTCCAGCAACCCCAAATCATCCAAAGTCCCAAAAGTCCAATGACCCAAAAGTCTCTGTCCCTGGTCAGGGCAGCCCCAGAGTTCAAAAGTTTATCTACAGAGCTTTACCTCCCAACCTGGGTGGAGATGGGGGCGGAGGCAAGAGGCACCTTACATGATCTGAAGCTGACCGCCCCACAGCTCCATAGGCCTTCATTCCGCTCCGCCAGCCGCCCCACAAACTGCTTCACTCAGCTCTGCGGCCCACACACAGCTCCCACCGTCCCATGAACTGCTCCGCATCCCACCAGCAGCTCCCGCCGTCCTATGAACTGCTCCACCAGCCTGTCCACAGGGCACGCCAGCCGTCCCGCAAACTGCTCCACAATATATCTTCAGGCTCCCCCACTACTTAACACAACGCTCAGTGATTTCAGCTCTTAGTCAGTTCAGCTCTTTGGTGAATTCAGCTTGTAGCAGGGGAGCCTCAGTGCTCGTGCACTATTAGCCCAAAGTGAGCTCAGCAGCCTGTAACTAGACTTCTAATGAATTAGCTCTGATATTCCACAGTGGAGACAGGAGGAAGTGCAATTAGCATATAAGGCCCTCACCAAGGGGCCCATACCACCAAGTATTAATACTTGTCCCCAGCCTCTCTCCATTCACAGAGTTTTGGAACCCATGACCCTTGCCTAGCGAGTGCTACTTAGTTGATGGTGAGTCCCTCCATCATAACAAAAGGCCAAGTACAGTTCCAAGCACAATTCCCATAATCAGGATAACAACAATTTATTCTTCCTGCCCCAATAACAGAAACACTGGGGATCCCACAGCAGCCAAAGTGACTGTTTGGGCAGCTATGGCCTCATTCTAGGTGGGGTGGGTGTGCCTATGCAAATGAGATCAGCCCCTGAAGTTCTTTTCCACAACTTGCCACACCTCACCACCAGATGTCAGGGTGGAGCTCATCCTGACACTGCTTACATCAGTCAACATAAGGATGTTAAATTAACATGGAAAGACGCTAGAAACTGAACCACAGGGCGTTGTCCTGTCCCTGAGGTGCAAAGACAACCAACTCTGGGGTATAATAGGAAGGCAAAAGGATCCCTGTTTTACCCTGCATCTGGGGACTAACTGAACAGTGCAATTACATTCATGAAAATGGGATCTCAACAAGGGTTTGGCTGAAAGCACCATAAAGGACATTTGGGCAAGACAGACTTTTTTAGACAAGAGCTTAGCCTGTTAATTTTAAGTTTAGAATGTAAGAAGCATGTTATACCTTTTGTTTTATTTGTAACCTGGTGTTCTGACTATCCTTGCTTGCGATCTCTTACATATTAAGATGTTAATAAAACTTTATATTTGTTTTACCCACAAAACCTTACGCCCAAATAAATCTGCTTAAGGTGCCACCAGACTCAACGTTGTTTTTGTGGATGCAGACTAACACAGCTACCCCTCTGATACTTTATATTTGTTTTCACTATAAATAGATTACAGTGCTGTATTGTTAAATTGGAGATTATACTCAGCTGAATCGAACAAGCTTGCGTTCCTTTGGGGACAGCTTATCTGGTAATTTCTGTGAGTGTCCAGTGGATCAGGGCTAGATACTACAGAGGACAGGGTGACCAGATGTCCCGATTTTATAGAGACAGTCCCAATTTTGGGGGCTTTTTTCTATTACCCCCCCACCCCCGTCCCGATTTTTCACACTTTCTATCTGGTCTCCCTAACAGAGGGACACTTATGGGGAACTTCGGAACTGGGTGCACTTAGTGTTAATTTGTAAGGCAAACTGAGGGCTGGTGTAAGTTCAGAGGAGAGTGCTTATGTGACTGAAGGGCTGGCAGTATCACGAAGTTGACATCCAGCCATAGGCACCGAGTTTCTAATCTTCTGGGGGGCGTTCCCCCTCGGCTCTGCCCAGGCCCCACCCCCACTTCACCCCTTCCCCCAAAGTCCCACCCCCGCCCTGGTTCTTCCCACCCCCGCTCCGCCCCACCTCTTCCCTGCCCAGTTCCACCCCCTTCCCCTAGCATGTGCCCTCACTCCTCCTCCCTGCACCTCCTGATGCCGTGAAACGGCTGATCAATGGTAGGCACTGGAAGGAAGGGCGGGGGGGGACGACTCGCTGATCGGCAGGGCCCGCCGGTGGGCAGAAGGTGCTGTGGGGGAGGGGGAGGTTTGGTAGGGGGGCTGTCTGTGGGTGCTCAGCACCCACCATTTTTTTCCTGTGGGTGCTCCATCCCCAGAACACCCATGGAGTCAGTGCCTATGCTTCCAGCTACCATAAGACAGACTCCCTCTCGCTGAAAGCAGTGGGAATAACATGGAACCCCAAGGGAGGTGTACCTGTTGAAACCCTCATAAAGCTCTAGGCCCCATGAAGTCCTGGTGAGAGGTCAATGGCTCCCAGGAAAAAGGAAGGCTCTATACTAAACTATCCTATATTACTCAACTTAAGTTTACAAGAAAATATTAAAATCAGATTAAGGGAAGAGCTAGCCTGAGGTAACAAAGGCAAGTTCCATTTGCTCTCTGCGACAGTGGCAAAGGAACTGAGGCTGCCAAGGTGGTGCACTCCCTTACGTAGAGGGGGTCAATGATGTCACCCTCACCGCCTGCCCCCGGACTTTGCTAGACATTGCTTTTCAATGCAGTTCATCAGCTACACACCAGATGTACCATATCTCACAAATGGAAATGCACCACAAATAAGTTCTTCTTAATATATGTAACATCACAACTAAACAAACATCTGTAAGTTACTTATAGACCACAGAAAATCCCAATACAAACATTAAACACGTCACCAAAAAAAAAAAAAATCCCAAGTATTTAAAACTTTGGAAGTCAGTATCTAAACTTAAAAGCACAATTATTTTGGTGCTTCCTGGATAGATCCCCCTGCAGACTTCTAGAATCTCCCTGGATTGGAAACCCACAGACATACTGTGCTCTATTAGGTTCACAGAAACTCTGGCCCTTTCCTTAATTATCTGACATTAAATAAATGTGATGGACCAAGACCCTGTTTTTCTAGGCACTTCACAAACACAGAGGGCTCCTAGGCTAGGCACTATGATAATGCAAATCAATAATAACAATGAAAAATATTCTGACTTCTTGCTCCTCCAACAATTGTAAGACTATGCCTATGCTCACATTTTATAGCCATACAAATCAGACAAAATATTGTAGACAAAAAAAGAAATAACTGCAAAATCAATACTAAATCAATGCCAAGAGATGAGCCATTTTATCCACACGTGTCTGGATTTGGCCAGGGATGTAGCAAGTCTTATGATGAAGCAAGACACTCCAGCCATCTGACTTTTTTGAGTGCTGCTTCAGGGGAAAGAAGTTCAGTTCATGGGGCAGAGCAACCAATCGGAGCTGCTGCAGGAAGAGCTCTCACCCCCCACTCCCTCTCTCCACCAGTTAAAAATGGCTTCAGTGTGCAGGAGAGGGGGGGGAGGGGGAGCAACATGCACCTTGGGAACAGGATAAAGGGGTGAAGAAGCACTAGAGCTAATCCTCCCCATTGCCCCAGCCTGGAATGGGGGAGAAGGGGTCCCTGCTGTAGTCCCCACTCCCAGGCCTAGGAGAGAGAAGTGAAAAACCCCAGGAAGAGCAGAAATGAGGTAGAGGGCAGAACTGATGGGGTGGAACATTGAATTGATGGAGAGGCTAGAGGGTAGAACGTATGGGTCCTGGAGCTACAAATGAGCAGAACTGATGCAGGAATGGGGGAAGGAGGGGCAGGATTAATTGCTGGACAGGGGACAGACAGATGTAGGGGTTAGAGCTCCTCCAACTTTCTAATCACACAAAACAGAACACCCTTGCCCTGCCCCTTCCCCAAGGCTCTGCCCCCCGCTCTTTCCATCCCCCCCACCCTCGCTCTCCGGCACTTTCACTCACTCATTTTCACCAGGCTGAGGCAGGTTAGGTGTCTAGCCTTCAGGCTACTCCCAGGAAGCTGCTGGCATGGAGTTCCCGGCCAATGGGAGCTGCGGAGCCGGCACTCGGGGTGGGGGCAGCGTGTGGAACCCCCGTGCTCACCCCTACATCTAGGAGCCAGACGGACATGCCGGCAGCTTCCTGGGAGCGTGCAAAGCCTGGTAGGGAGCCTGCCAGCCCCACACTAACTGGACTTTAACAGCCTGGTTAGCGGTGCTGACCGGAGCTGCCATGGTCCCTTTTCGACCCGGTTTTCCGCTTGAAAACTGGACACCTGGCAAACTTATTCCTGCAGCAAGGGCCAAAAATCACCTTGCCAAATAAATTTGGGACAGTGGGCAATACCAATTGTCACACATGCATGTGATAGGCAGAGGGAATTCAAAAAAATCAAGACAAAATTGAGGTGTGGGGGAGGGGGAAAGAAGGACACTTTTTTTTTTTTTTATAATCTCTTTGGGGGGAAGTCACATGGTTTCTCGAGTGGTCTAACTCATTTTTTAATCTCTTGAAGTCAGAGGTTTCATTTGTGTGTGAACATAGTTTTATTATTAACTCTAATTTACTGATGGGGAAACTGAAGCACCAAGTAGTAGTGAAGTGACTTGCACAGGTCACAGAGTGAATTATTGGTCAAGTCAGGAATAGAACCCATGTTGCTTCACTCCCTGTCTTCACCCCCAGTTACACCAGTCAGCAAATGATAAATGGACCAGTGTTCTATGGTTCCTATAGACATCCAAAAAGGAAGTGGAAAATGTAGCTGGAATTTAAGAACAGACAAGCACAAACTAATGCTCTATTAGCTGATAATCAGTATCATAACCTAGTGCTAATACTGGTTCTATGGCTCATAATGAAATAATTACATCATTTAAGATATTGTACTACAGTATAAATGAAGGCAGAAATTTTCTAAAAACAAATGTAATTGCTAATTATTGAACGATTGAAGCATTTATTGCTGTAACTGGCATAGTTTATTCTTCTGTTCATATTGCATATTTTTATTAGAATGCTATTTCTTTTGAGGTTTTAGCCAATAAATGTGTACACAGATGAGTCATAATCATGTGTTATTCATTAGTATCTTTCCTAAAGTCATTCATTTTCCATTTTGATATTAATACATGTTTCTGCTGCCAATCAAAAAAAAAAAGTGCAGTTTACCACTTGCATTATAAAGGAAATTCCCTTAGGGAATTCCCATATATTTAGACATTAACATTTGACAAGACAGACATAACACAGGAATGAAGAGGAGGAGCTAGGAGGAGTTAATAGTCAAATGAGAAGCCAGTTTTGTTTGAACAACCTTGTTTTTCTTTCTGTTGCATGAACCCATGGAATGTTTTGTTTTCCTCTGTCTAGCTACAGCATGTACACAGACATGAACACCCAGTATTTTAGCCAATCGTATTAAGTGAGTTATAGTATTTAAATAACTTCTTGATTGACTGATTATTTTAAAAAAATAGTATCTCTCTATAAGCTAGATTTGGATATACTATTTTACATCAGTACTATTTTCTTCAACACAAGTTTCATAACAGTACTGTTTTATTTATTGCCAAGTTTAGTACTGAAAATCTGAAATAAAATATAAAAAAGTAAACCAAGCAATGTGAATTGAAGAGGTGTTCTCTCATTACAAACAAAACTGAGTCAAAAAGTATAAAATACCACAAAATGTCAGATAATATCACAGCATTTACTTACAAAACCGAACCCTAAAACTAAAACTCCTGAATCCTAGCGCCTGTTTTTCTCTAAACAATAATATGCCTTGTGTGGTGTCCAGTTTCCCTTTGGGTGCTATTTAGAAACTCTGTGGAGACTTCTAGAAATTCAGTATTCTGAGGCGTCACAAACTTTGAAAATTTCAATATACAAACAACTTCATCCCAAAAGGAAGAACATTTACAGAGTTTTAAAACCAACCCCCATTAAATAAGTCCATCCCTCTTCTACACAGAGAGTGGAGGACGTCAGCCTTTTTTATTATTTGTATTACAGACAGTGGTTAGGGAACCTAATCAATTTATACAGTGCTGTACAAAAAATTAACAAGAAGGCCATTCCTGTCCAAGACACCTTGTAATTTTAGATTAAGACAAGAGGCAAATTAAACAAAAGTATTGGTGGAGGAGGTGGACAACCTAACAATAAACAAGCACGTTTTGCTGGGGGGGCGGGGAGTGCTTGGCTGGGCAGATGAAAAGCTATCAGGAAATCGAGGAATATCGTGCTTCTCATTCATTTATCCTTATTCAAAATGTTCCCCTTAAACAGCTACGAGGTTTACTTTGGGGAAGGGAGTTGCAGGAGCAGCTGTTCTGTTTTCAAAACTGCTGAAGGAGTGGCCGTGGTAACCCCGTCACCTCTGGAGCAACAGAGAGAGGATACAGCCTGGGACATTTTAGTAGTACAGTGTGTCACTGGCAACGGCTCAGCAAACTGTTTCATTTCTCAACAGGAAACAACATTAACAATTAAAGCTGCCAAATACTGCAGCTATGGCGGCTGCTTATCTACAGTCGATTGGGCAGTTTTAAGGAGATTTCTAAACACTAGGTAGAGGGTCTCATTGCACACAAAGCAAAAATTCTTCATCTTTTGTGGGGGTGGGAAATCTTTCCCAAACTTAGAACATTCTACTTGCCCACAAGCACCCAGGCCGAGTAAATTCTGATGAGCAAGTAAAATATCATTAGTTAGGTTTTTGTTAGTTACCGTTAACTTCATAGTCAAGGATGGACGGAGTGTGTGGCTGGACTGTTAAGGTTTTGAAACAGTTTCAGAAGGCGCCTTTAAACAATGTTTTGACAGTGGTTGTCCCTCCTCTCCGCATCTCATGAGACTTGGGGAGAGGTCTGAGGATAAGTGCCAGCCTGACTGAGGAAATACTCCTTGACCGCAGAAACCCACCTCGAGTCTCTCTCTCTCTCTCCCCCTCCTCCGGTGAGAGGTTTGGAACAGATCTAAATAAAGATGCCTGCCTCACACGCAGCCCTCCCATGAGTAAATAAGTTGAGGCAGTGGCCCAGGCTGCCATACCGTTTTGGTAGGGGAATCCCCCATCTACTATTTCTCTATGGATTTACCGTCACTCCCTGCGCTGCCCAGAACACCAGAGCCAATCGGAGATTCCCAGGAAGGGAACGAGCCTGTTACTAGATTTTGGTGTCTGACCCACCCCTCTGCATGAGGATTTACAAACTTCTCCCAGCTGGAAGATTCCCAGAAGAAACGGATGAGACAAGTGTCTCCAGACTGAGCTTGCGAAAGGGAACCGAAACCAACTCTCCTTTGTGCGGTCCCCAGCGTTAGGGATTTCACTCCGCCTGCTCCCCAAGTCCCAGTCCTACCCACCCCACCCCGCAGAGGGAAGGGACCCTCCGCCCACACAGCTCATCACAGCGGGAGTGGAGCGCACAACCCCAGCCCGAGAAACCACAAGGGGGCTGGATCAGACACGTCGGACCCCCCTCTCCAATCCTCCCTGGGCACCAGACGGGGCTTTCACACCCGACTCGCCACGCAAGGCGGCACCCGCGGGTGCCTCGCACCGTCTAACCCCGCTCGCTTACCTGCAGGACACAGACAGCTCCACCTTGGTGGCCGGGATGCTGGCGCTGAACGAGTTAAATTCCCCCACGGACGCCATATTCCCAAACCTGCCACCGCCGTCCAGCTTCGGCTGCCCCGACTGCTTATCAGGTCCGAACATGGGGCAGGGCGGGGCGTAAGAGACGTCGCTAGCGGGAGCTCCCAGCAGCAGAGCCCACTACCGCCGCTCCTCTTGCTGGCCACTAACTGACTGGGTGGAGCCACTGGGCTGAGCTCAAACTGCTGCACGCGGGCGGGAAACGCCGACTAAGTGAGATTAGGGCGCGACCGGTGACGTCACCACGGGCCGAACCCGCGCGTGACAGGAACCCCAACCTGGGGGCCCACGAGTGACCAACGGTTTCCAACGTTCCCTGCCCCGCGCAAGGTGGGTGAGAGCGTTCCCTGCCCCGCGTGGCGCCAGCGCGGGGTTGGAACATGAGCCGCCCCGGTGGCGGGAGCTGGAGGGAACCTGCGCCGGGGCGGAGGAGGAGAAATAGCACTTTACCCTCCCTAGCAGCGCTGGGACACGTGTACAGCGGCCCCTGGTGGGGGACTCCGTTAAGTGAAGCCTCCTGCGGCCAAACATCTGGCGGTTACCTCGAGCCCTGAGCCGCCGTGGGGCAGGCGCTACTCGCTGGCAGTCACACGAAGGGCGGAGCGAGCCAGACCCCTGAAGGAAGGGAGTACAGGGCACAGGGGGCCGGAGAGCTGGAGCCAGACCCATGAGGAGGGTAGGGTTACCACCTTTGAAATGCAGTGGGAGCCGGTGCTCAGGCGGGGGCAGCGCATGGAGACCTCCTGGCCTCCCCTGCACCTAGGAGCCGGACATGCCGGCTGCTTCTGGGAGCCGCGCAAAGCCAGGGCAGGCAGGAAGCCTGCCTGAGCCCTGCTGCGCCCCTGACCGGAGTTTCAACGGCCTGGTCAACAGTGCGGACCAGAGCTGCCAGGGTCCCTTTTCAATCAGACACCTGGCAACCCTAACCCGCCCCACAAGGCAAGCCTGTCACAACCTCAGCCACAAGGCTACACTGCAACGCCCCCTTCAACAGCCACCTGTGGAGAGATAACACATAGATAAGATTGATAACATCGCACATCTCCTCACGCTCGCGTGACTCAAATCCTCTCACATATGCGCGCATGCATTTGCATGTTGGTGGGCAGACAGCTACTGAATTTCAATAGTTTTGATCTGTTGTCACTTAAAGTGTGGAAATGGGAACACTGCTGCATCTTTAGCTGGATACAGAAACTTTTAACATTAGATATCCTGGAGTATTGTGATGATAATGCAACTCTTTAGACCCACATAAAAAACCTAGCAGATTAAATTATTATTGTGGCAACTGGCAAATCCATAAAAAAAATGGCCAGGCAGGTCAAATGCCGAGCAGTTGGTAACCCTAAGCCAAGTGCTGAGGGACCTTCCACTGCATGAAATGCAGCCGAGCCCCTTTTGAGCCCTTCATCTATCATAGCCCAGCTGCTGATGAAACTACCCAATGGCTGGAGCCATGGAGAGGGGGGTCACTTAGCAATAGCACAACAGCAAATCAGATTTAGCTGAGGCAGGAGTCCAAGAGGGTTTGCCAGGGGCTGGCACACATCAAGCCTTGTCCCAGCCCCCACAAGGCTTCAGCCACTCCCCTTCTCCCTGTTCCCCCAGCAGCACCAACTCTGCTAGACCAGGACAGGGGCTAGTTTATGCTGGAAACAGTTATGGGGCAGGACAGGGCTTTTCATCTGCTGGGGGAGGGGAACTAAGGGGGCAGAGGGCTTTCCAGCTGCTGGGTCGAAGTCATGAGACATGGGGATGCTCCCGGAGCATACAGAGCAACACTCCTCTCTCCCCCGCCCGCAGACGTAACCTCCCCTGCCTGACTCAGAAACTGCCTGAGGAAGTCTCCTTCCTACCACCAGTGGGTGAGACGTGGGGAGGGTCTGACTGAAAGGGGTCTCCCCTCCAAATGAGTGAGATTTGGGCAGCTCTTCCTGAAGGAGCCCTCCATCTCCCCTATGAGGGAGACTTGGGGTGGGCCTGACAGCCGGAGTCTATCCTCCCCTGCAAGAGTGAGATTTTGGACAGGCCTCAATGTATAAATCTTCCTCCCATCCCCCAAGTGAATGAGAGGCTTGGGAGTGGTCTAGCCAATTCTTCTTTCACTCTTTTTTAAAAAAGACAAACACACACACTTCATGTTTATAATTAACATGCCATCTGGACCCTCATTCAACACCCTGTGTATTTTCAGGAAGGAGAGGGCCTACACCAGTTTATAGCATTATGTTGTTCATAAGGGGAAAAAAACCCTAGCAAAGGGAAACACTAACTTTCTTTCTCGTAATACAGAAAACGCTGTGATAATTAGATGGCTTTCAGTTAAGTGACAGTCCAGGCAGAGACATTAATGAGCAGCTAATCAGAGTGGCCTGTGTACCAGCAGGCAGCACTATTGAGCAGAAGCAATGAAGGAGTCCCCATACCATCAAAAGAGAAAATACCTCACAGCATAACTTCATAACACTTGGGCCTGGGGGAGCATTGGACACTGGTTCTACAGTGTTTCAACAAACAGTGCATTTATTCTAGACCATTTAATGTTTGTATAGCACCCTGAAAAATGTACACCACTTATCTGCTCCTGTTAAGCCTAATAATTTAAAAGCAAAAGCCACCAGAAAATGATACTCTACCATTAGATTAAATGACCTGTGCTCTGATAAAGGATCACCAACTTCAAAAAAAATCACACTTCTTCCTGAATTTCTCACGTATTGTTGCAAGTAACTGCAAAGATTATAACTAATAGAGATTAGTTTAAAAAAAAACTATTTTCAATTTGATTACTTGCCTCAAAGATCTTCAACTGTCCAAGGAAGACAGGCGCTTCTTGTTGGGGATTCTGTATTAACAAGAATGGAAAGAACGTTCTGCAAAGAACAGATGGACAACAGAATGGTGTGCTGTCTTCCCTGAATCAAGCTATGAGTCATCACTCTAAGGGCATGTCTACACTTACGGTGAATTGACGCTGCGGCGATCAGTCCGCCGGGGGATTGAAGACCTGCTAAATCGACCGCAGATCACACTCATCGATTCCAGTACTCCACCAGAAATCAGAGTTTCTCCTGTCAACCCAGCATGGTGTAGACACTGCAATAAGTCAACCTAAGCTACGTCAACTCCAGCTATATTATTAAGTTGCGTAACTTAGGTTGACTTAACCTCGTAGTGTAGACCTGCCCTAAGATTTGATAGGCTTCTGAAATCAAAGGGGATGGATCCACTGGTGATGGTGCATATCAGCACTAATGACACTGAATTGCAGGGTATCTCACAGATTCTAGATGACTTCAGGGAAGGAGGAGAATGTCCTGCAGATCTTCTCAAAGATCATTCCTTCTCTATGAGCAAAGAAAGTGTATCACTTAATAGGTAAGTGGTGTAAGGTAGAGAGGCTTGGCTTTTGGAGTATTAGTCCACCTTCCACAGGGAGAAGGGGCTGTACAGTTTGTATGGCCTGCATTTCAGTAGAATAGGAACCAGTCTTCTCAGGGACAGACTGGCTACAGTAGTCTGGGAGGAAGTGTGTGAAAAGAGGGAAAAAATAAGCACTCATTTAGCACAAAATCATGATGTTGAGAACAAAATGAATCAAGACACCAAAGGCCATGAAACGGAGAAATTCTTTAATTGATTATGTGCCAATTCTAGAAACCTACACTAATCATTGGAATTGCCCATTTATGAGCATAAATTTGATATAATTGGTAGTATTGTAAACTGGTGGGATGAGTCATGTTTAGAATGTTAAAATCAATTATTCTAACATATTCAGGAAGGTTTGAGTGGGGATAAAGGAGAGAGGCAGGGGCACTTTGTCAAAAATAACTCTACCTGTTTCTAAGGGCATGTCTACACTACAGCCCTAAGTTGAGCTATGTTAGTTTGACTTACAGCCCGTGGCTGATGTCCACACTTCCCTCCTGTCAGTGGTGCGCATCCTCACCAGGGAGCACTTCAACCGACTGAAGAGGGGCACAGTGGGGGGCTAAAAGCCGGGGCTCTCAGCTCTGCACAGCTCCCTGCAGGGAGACCAGCTGCTCCCTGGACACTCAGCTCTCCACTCCCAGCAGGGAATGGCAGGGGGACAGTCACCCAGGCTTCTTGACTCCCTGATCAGAGAGCCTCCAGGCATGAGCATAGGGAATGGGGAGCTGGGGGCAGCATGGAGCCATGAATTTGACAAGACAGCCAACGGCCGACGTAAGTAATGCAGTGTCCACACACTGTGTCACCCTAACTACACCAACATGAGCTCTGTGCGTCTCGTGGAGGTGGATTTACTATGTCCGTGTAGTAGGGCACTTACATTGGCTGGACAAGGCTGTAGTGTGCACAGTGACATAATTAGGTCGACATAAGCTTATAGTGGTGGAGCTGTACTGATGCAGCTGCACTACCATAAGATCTCTAGTGTAGCCACTCTATGTTGACGGGAGAGAGCTCTCCCATTGACATAATTAATCCACCCCCAACAAGTAGCGGTATCTATGTCGGTGGGAGAAGCTCTCCCATCAACATAGTGCTGTCCACACCAGCGCTTATGTCGGTGTAACTTATGTGAGTCGGGGAGGGGGGAGTTTGAATAAACCACCTCACTGAGCGATATAAGTTATACCAACATAAGTAGTAGTGTAGACATAGCTTAAGTGACATGCAGGAGGTCTCATGCTGCCAGTACTAAAACTTCCTTAGAATTTCTAAATATTATAGGTGATAGTTTCCTAACTCAACACAGGGCAATTCTGTATTAGACCTCATCTTGACAAATAAAAAAAAGAATTGATCACAGAACTAAATATCCGTGATAGCTTAGGTACAAGGGATCATAACTTAATCACATTTGTTTTGTGCAAACAGAATAAAGTCAAGCTACTAATATATATATATAGATTTGGAAGAATTCAATTTTTGTTGGTAAATGTCATTTTCATTGTACACACACAAACCAACAAAAGTATTTCCATCAATAGTCATCAAAATTTACAGACAGGGAAAATAAGAAAAATGCTGCTTCTTGAGAACTTAGAGTTTGATTTAAGGATTTTAACAAAACAAGCATATGGATTTTTGAATTTAGTTAAACATTCAAGTTTTTTTAAAATCAGGTTTGTTTTTGTTAAAATTGTTTTTAATTAAAACAGTTAAATATTTTTTTTTTAAATTAAATCGATTATGTCAGCCAGGTCAACATGAGAAACTTAAAATACTGGCTTCTGCAGCTAACTCAGTCGTCTTCACCTTCATTTTCCTGTTTGTTCAGAATCTGGAAAAGAAAAACAAGCTTTCCTGCTTTTTCAGGTCTCAAACGATTTCTCAATTTGGAATGATTTAGTCCAAAGGAAGAAAATATTCTTTCTACACCAGCAGAAGAAGCTACTGCTGTTAAAAGTGAGATTATCACTTCAACAGTCTCTGAATCCAAGTGCTTAAGTGACTTCCACCAGTTCACTGGTGTGGCTTTCCTTAAAACATCATCAGCAAACATATATTTCTTGAATGGTTCTTATTCCCAAACTGTATTTTGCTACTTTCTTTTCTTCCTTTTGTCAGGATCCTGAACTCAACCATCTCATGGTCACTGCTGCTTAGGGTTGCCACCTATTTGTACTTCCCCTACCAATTCTTCCCTGTTTGTAAGCAGCAGGTCAAGAGGAGCATGGCCTCTAGTTGATTCCTCCAGCACTTGTACCAGGAAGTTGTCCCCAAAGCACTTGTACTATCTCATACAACCCTCCCTGGGTTCATACTGTTCAAATGAGCCCAGTTTCCCCAGCAATCCAGATCAGTTTGTATAACTGACTTGTCTCTATAATTATTTACCACTCCCCCAATTTTGTGTCATCAAAAGAATATGCCTTTTTACCTAGCCAATAATCCCTGTCGAATAGGCGGGCTTCTGTCCAAAACATAGTTATTGTGACCAAGTTCTGGCACTCACAACTCACATTGAGGCTGGCTACCAAAAAACCCTAAAGACTGGTGCAGTATTTGTCGACCTATCATCTGCATATGATACTGTATGGATTAAGGGCCTGATGCAGAAACTTGCTAAAATTTTACCTTTCTACCAAACAGTTCGCCTGCTGTGGACCATGCTGAGTAACAGACGCATATGGGTGTACCTGGGTAATAAGACCAGCTCATCCTGTATCATAAACAGTGGGCTACCACAAAGCTCTGTACTTGCACCAACGTTTTTAAACATTTACATAAACGACATACCTCCAACTAAATCACAAAAATGTGGATATGCAAATGATCTTGCCATGACAATCCACGCATCAAAAAAACACACACTTTTCCTGTTTCTGTGTGAAAGACCACACAAAGAGGGAAATGGGAGGAAATATGGTCCAGCAATTAGGATACTAGCCTGCAAGTCAGGAGAGCTAACTTAAATTACCTGCTAATCCACAGACATCTTGTGTGACCTTGGGCAACTCACTTAATCTCTCTGTAGCTCAGTTCCCATATTTAAAAATGGAGTAATAGTACTTTCCTACCTCACAGAGGTGCTCAGATACCATGCTAATGGGGACCATATAAGTAATTGGGAAAAGAGATGAAATTATGGCCCTGATCCTGCAAATTCTTATGAATGTGTTTAACTTTACTTATGGAAAATGTCCCACTGAGTTCAGTGGACTACTCTCATGCCTTTTCTTCATTATTCCTGATAATTCTACCATTTCCATCTAGTAATGGACCAATACCATTGTTAGGATTCTTTTTCTTCTGAATATGCTTTAAAAAATGCCTCTTTATTGTCCTTAACTCTGTGGCCTGATTTCACCTTGCATTGGCGCAGCTTTGTGAAACTCACCTTTTAAAACCACCAGGCATATATATTTATGCGTGGCAGAATTCAATTTTTTTATTGTTTTATGATTTTGATGGCTAATATTATATTTAAGCTTTTTTAGATTAAATTTTCACAGTTGCATGAAATTGTGAGATGTAAGCATTTTTTCTACTTTTATCTATTTAAATTTTCAGAGTTGTGAGAACTTATGTGGAAATCAGCCAATAATAGTTTAATGACAGTAGACATTGAGGTTCAAAAAGTTAAAGCTCCATAACCATGAAAACACACATATCTTTTGCCATGTGATGTTGACAAAGTAATTACTTAAAAATCAAGGTGAAGGAAACGTAGCATTATAACAGTTCATGTTTAATTTGGATTCTACTAAAGTTAAAAGATGCTTACCTTGTTTCAGATACATCTATCCTGCCAATTTTTATGGCTTAACAATTACATTTCCTTGACCTTGATTTTTAAGTAACTCCTTTCTTAATCCCCTGTTTCCCCACTGCAAAATGACATATGTCAGATTTAGGCCTCTGAGTCTGCAAGCTGATGTGGCTGGTCAACCCTTCTGCCAGCATGGAGCCCCACTGAACTGAATGGAGTTCTGCACAGGTGCAGGGATCTGATTACAAGGACCTGATTGCAACATCAGGGGCTTAGATTTTAAACTCTTTTTTTCAAGGACACTAGACCTCAACCAGCAGTGCCACATGTCTCTGCCAGCAAAAAGAGCCCCAAAGCAGTCATAACTGAATATAGGGGTATTGCTTCAATGAAGGAGAACCTAGCAAACCTAGTCAAACAGAACTGATTCTATGCCACATACTCAGGAGCTCCCAGGGCTGGTATGTGAAGACAAGGAAAGGGGGCATGGTTAATATTTTTCATGAATGCCTTATAAGTTCTCCAGCTTCTTAAAGACCTTGGGGAAATCATCTTCTCAGACTAAGGTCACTGTGATATGACTTGTCAGGAGTAATTTTCCCACCAATAAGGGAGGAAGAAAATTAGAGAGTCAAACATTCCCAATAAAAAGTTTCACTAAAGTGAAAACAAGTCCTCCTTAGAAAAAGATCTCAAGTCCCTCTTACAAGAAAAAGTTAAAATAAACATAAATCTGGTATTTCCTCTGAATCTTCAGTTGATTCATTTTTAATCTCTAATTCTGAATCAGAAGTTTCTGATAATGAATCCCCTGAATACCCTTTCTTAAGGAGTCCTTCAAAATAATACTGAGTTGAGAACTGGATTTAAGACATTAGACATCTGGTAGGCAAAAGACTAAACATACAAGCCAAGGCCAATACCAAAGATTAAAAATGTATTGACTGATAGATCTCAAAAAATAATTGCATATGGAGAATTATCCTATGGAGGTGTTTCTAGTAGCAGGGTGGATTTGATTTAAATCACTAGTCAGACTTGATTTAATCATGGATTTCTACATAAAAGTGCATTCTTGTTGGTTGTTATAACCTTAATACATATTCTTCACAACTCAGAGATAGATTTAGGTTTCATTTTTGGAAGGTACACACTATACATTTTTAAAGTGATTTATTTTGAAAACTTTTCAGATTAGTTTTACAGCTATATCCAAAAATGAATGATCATTTGGTTATTTCATTTACCAAAGGCAATTGAAGCAGATATTTATGAAGTTATTGGGAGGTGAATTATCTCCAATTCAACAGGTTAATCATTAATATTTGGAGGATTTTCTTGCCATGCTGTATTAGGAGGAGAACATCAGACAGACAGACATTTAAATTGTTTTATTTAACTAAAACAACAAGGTTATGTATTCTGGATTTTTTTCTTCAACAGTCTCAACCTATTGTCCCTCTGCAAATTTGTGTACACAGAGTCAATCCCTTACCTCTCTCTAAAAGTGCAAAGTTTCAGAAAGTTCAATGAATAGAAGATTGTTGGGGGTGGAATAGATCTGGACAAGGAGAAGAAATCTGGAGATAAATGTGAGAAGGGAGGGACAGGCACTAGAAACAAAAGTGAAACTGTTTGAGCAGCATATTCCAGAAGTCTTGAGGTCTTTCTGAGTGTAGCCTTCATTGATTTGAGATCTACCATACCATTCTCTCACTAGAAAGGAAAACCTATAATGGCAGCAGGCCGTAAAAGAGACCCAAAATACAGGCCCTGAACTTCAGAAAAGCAGACTTAGTCTCCCTTAGGGAACTAATGGGCAGGATCCCCTGGGAGGCTAATATGAGGGGTAAAGGAGTCCAGGAGAACTGGCTGTATTTTAAAGAAGCCTTATTGAAGGTGGAAGAACAAACCATCCTGATGTACAGAAAGAATAGCAAATATGGCAGGCGACCGGCTTGGCTTAACAGTGAAATCTTCAGTGAGCTTAAACTCAAAAAGGAAGTTTACAAGAAGTGGAAATTTGGACTGATGACTAGGGAAGACTATAAAAATATTGCTAGAGCATACAGGGGTGTAATCAGGAAGGCCAAAGCACAATTGGATGTGAAGGGTAACAAGAAGGGTTTCTACAGGTATGTTAGCAATAAGAAGGTGGTCAGGGAAAGTGTGGGACCCTTACTGAATGCGGGAGGCAACATAGTGACAGATGATGTGGAAAAAGCTGAAGTACTCAATGCTTTTTTTGCCTCAGTCTTCACAGACAAGGTCAGCTCCCAGACCACTGCATTGGGCAACACAGTATGGGGAGGAGGTGAGCAGCCCTCAGTGGTGAAAGAACAGGTTAAGGACTATTTAGAAAAACTGGTCATGCACAAATCCATGGGTCCAGATCTAATGCATCCAAGGGTGCTGAGGGAGTTGGCTGATGTGATTGCAGAGCCATTGACCATTATCTTTGAAAATTCATGGCGATCGGGGGAGGTCCCGCATGATTGGAAAAAGGCAAATATAATGCCCATATTGAAAAAAAGGGAAGAAAGAGAACCTGGGGAACTACAGACCAGTCAGCCTCATGTCAAGTTCACACATAACACTAAGCTGTGGGGAGAGGTATATATGCTGGAGGGTAGGGATAGGGTCCAGAGTGACCTAGAGAAATTGGAGGATTTGTCCAAAAGAAATCTGATGAGGTTCAACATGGACAAGTGCAGAGTCCTGCACTTAGGAAGGAAGAATCCCATGCATAGCTATAGGCTGGGGACCGACTGGGTAAGCAGTAGTTCTGCAGAAAAGGACCTGGGTATTACAGTGGACGAGAAGCTAGATATGAGTCAGCATTGTGCCCTTGTTGCCAAGATTTCGTGCAGCGTTTCAAGCAGCATCCCAAGTAGTCGCTGCTGGCCTGGCTGCTGTGGTTGTGGGACGATGGAGTGGATGTGATTACCCTTACCCCTGCTAAGCTAGGCAGAATGGGCTCGCTCACCACAGACCCCCCTCCTTCGTAGGACTCTCAAGATAGGGGCCAACTCAGAGGTGAATTATCCGTATCCCTCCCTCATGGCATGGTTGACCATGTCTGTCAAAACCATCTGGAGCTCGCCCGCAGACATGGATGATGGGTTGGAACAGTGGGCCTCCATCCCAGAGAGGGTTAGCCAGCTCCGGCAGCTGGGCATGCTCACTGGCATCTTTGCTGAGCATTTTGAAGGGCCTGACGTCGTGGAGCTGACCCGTACCATCCGCTCCCGGCTTCTGTGGAATGCCCCCCCCCCACCTCAAGACGATGATCCTGCTGATAGTTGGGGGGGCAGTAGGGTGAGTGGGGGATGCAGCGCAGCTCATGATGCAATTAACGGAAATTGACAGTATGACGAAAACCACAAAGCCGCGGCAGGTGAATGTGAAGCAAAAGGAGAGGGTTAGCCGCAATACTATGTTTGAAGACCTACTGAAAGCAGGGATTCCCCTGGGGGAAGTGGATGGGAAAACCAATGCTCAGCTGTTAAAATGCTGGTTACAGCGTAAGCCGGAACAGCATACCAAGGAGAGGGTAGGGGCCCCGATGACAGGGGGACCCCAAAACAAGGTAGATGGCACCCCCCAGCGGCCCCAACCATCTGCCCCGCTGGCAGACTATATTGAATGGAAGCTTCCCACCCAGTATTGACGAGGTGGTGGGTCCCCCTCACGCCCTGCCCTGGAGGTAAGGCGCTATGTAGTGGGGGACCGCCCTTATGTCCCAGTAGAGATCTACTGGCCTAGCGGGGTGCCACAACGAGTAATGGCCCTTGTGGACACAGGAGCAGAGGTGACTATATTGCATGGCACCCTGCCCCGTCAGGGCCGGTCGGTAACGGTGAGCGGCCTCGGAGGGGTGGGCGTTCAGGCCACGCCAGTGCAGCTATGGCTGGCCATTGGGAAGGCCCCACCCATACGAGTCACTGTTTTAATCACCCCCATTCATGAATATATATTCGGTATAGACCTCCTCCGAGGGCAGACCATAGATACTCAATTGGGATACTTTTCCTTTGGGTGCCCACTGTATGTCCAAGCGGTTGTAACCATGCTGCGGGGGCTTCCGTGGTGGAACCCCGTGGTGCTTCCAACCCCCACCACAGTGGTCAACACCAAACAGTATCGGATACCTGGTGGGCATGAGGAAATAACCGCTACCGTTAAAGGACTGCTCCAGGCGGACATCATTCACCCCACCATGAGCGCATTTAACAGCCCAATTTGGCCAGTCCGTAAAAAGGATGGAACCTGGCGCATAACAGTAGACTACCGCAACCTGAATAGGGTTCCCCTCAATCCTGACAGCAGCAGTTCCCAACATGGTCTCCATCATGGAGCGCCTCGCAACGCAGGTAGGGCAGTGGCATGTCGTGGTGGACTTGGCAAATGCCTTCTTCTCCATTGCCATTGCCCCACAGAGCCAGGATCAATTTGCCTTTACATGGAAGGATCGGCAGTACACGTTCACTGTGCTGCCTCAGGGCTACAAGCATAGCCCTACCATCTGCCACCAGTTGGTTAGTCAAGACCTGGAGCAGGTGACTCTTCCAGAGGGAGTAGTACTAGAGCACTATATTGATGATGTCCTGCTGAGCGGGCCCCATAAGGCGGCACTGTCTGAGGCCAAGAACAATGTGTTGCAGGTTCTGGCAGCCAGGGGATGGGCTGTCAACCCTCGTAAAATCCAGAGGCCCAGCCAGGAGGTGATCTTCTTGGGAATACTTTGGTCGGGGCCTCAACGTAAGATCCCACGAAAAGCCATCGAAACAATTACCCACTTCCCAGAGCCCACTAGCGTAAGCCACGCCCAAACTTTCCTGGGCCTCCTTGGGTACTGGCGCACATTTATTCTCCATCTAGGGTACATCTTGCAGCCCATACAAGCAGTAGTCCAGAAGAAAGCCATGTTTATTTGTGGGGGCAAGCAGCATGCCGCATTCCAGCAGGCTAAAGAGGCGCTCAGCCAACACGCAGTGCTGAGCCCAGGCAGACGAGGCACCCCTTCAAACTCGAGGTAACGGTGGCTAACCACGTGGCCTCGTGGGGGCTGTGGCAGCAAGCTTCATCTCAAAAGGAGCCCATAGGGTATTGGTAGCGATCCCTGCAAGGCTCAGCTGAGCATTATACACCCCTTGAACAGCAGCTGCTTGCAGTAGTATGGGCCCTGCAGCAAATTAAGCCCATAACGGGCGCAGAGCCGGTAAAGGTGTGTACCCCACTTCCGATTATGGGTTGTGTCCAGGACGAAAGCCCGCTCACACGAACTGGGGTATCCCAGACTCAGACCCTATGGAAGTGGAAACACTACCTGCAGCTGCGTATGCAAATGACCCAGGCAAGCATTACTGATACACATGCATGGCTTTTGGGCACTGTCACCTTCAAGGAACTGCCTTCCAGTGGCCAGCACACTTATGCCGCCCCGGTCAAGGTGCCTCAACCCCCCGTACGGAGGCCCCTCCCTACACCTCCTTAACCGAACAACAGTGAGAGGTCGCGTGGTTTACTGATGGATCGGCCTCATACAGGGGGGCAGAACGATGGTGGCGAGCGGCCGTTGGGCATATAAAACCCTACCCAACCAATGGTGTGGACGGTGCACATTGGGACGGCTCCTCCCCTATACGTATAGAATGCAAACCATGCATGCTCATGCAGTTCATAATTACATATTGGTGGCACGTCCACGACAGAGCCCAAATCCCATTGTGCAGAGACCCATGGGCTTCCATCAGTTTGTCCGCGCTTTCCTCCTCTGGTTAGGGGTGGCCGAACTGGAGCGGGCTATTGTAAATATTTCAGCCACATTAAAGATTATAAAGAATAATACCATAGATGCAGTCCAAGCCCTGCAATTAGAAGTAGCTTCTTTGTCGCAAGTTGTATTACAGAATCGTATGGCGTTGAACTACCTATTAGCCACTGAAGGGGGCATTTGTGCCTTAATTAATGAAAGTTGTTGTTTTTACTCAAATCAGGATAAGTGCATCAAGACTGATGTTCATAATATGATGGACCACTTAAAGGTGTTACATGACGTGGGCTCGGAGGCTTCTGTATGGGATGACCCTTGGCAGTGGCTAACCTCCTGGCTTCCGGATCTCGGCGCCTGGGGGAGACACATCGGGCTCCTGCTATTGATTGGACTACTGGGCTTTGTATGTGTGTTTGTCATTCTTCAATGCTGCGTGAATTGCTCCTCTGCCCTCCTGGCCCAACTGGCAACCCTCAAACCAGTGCGCACGCTCAAAGTGCGCTGGTGACAGTAACTAATACACCTCAGGTTTCAGAGTAACAGCCGTGTTAGTCTGTATTCACAAAAAGAAAAGGAGTACTTGTGGCACCTTAGAGACTAACCAATTTATTTGAGCATAAGCTTTCGTGAGCTACAGCTCACTTCATCGGATGCATACTGTGGAAAGTTTAGAAGATATTATTATTTACACACAAAGCATGAAAAAATATCTCCTCCCACCCCACTCTCCTGAGAGTTACCAAAAGCAACTACAGCATTTGCTCAAGAAACTCCCTGAAAAAGCACAAGATCAAATCAGCACAGACACACCCCTGGAACCCCGACCTGGGATATTCTATCTACTACCCAAGATCCATAAACCTGGAAATCCTGGGCACCCCATCATCTCAGGCATTGGCACCCTGACAGCAGGATTTTCTGGCTATGTAGACTCCCTCCTCAGGCCCTACGCTACCAGCACTCCCAGCTACCTTCGAGACACCACTGACTTCCTGAGGAAACTACAATCCATCGGTGATCTTCCTGATAACACCATCCTGGCCACTATGGATGTAGAAGCCCTCTACACCAACATTCCACACAAAGATGGACTACAAGCCATCAAGAACACTATCCCCGATAATGTCACGGCTAACCTGGTGGCTTAACTTTGTGACTTTGTCCTTACCCATAACTATTTTACATTTGGGGACAATGTATACCTTCAGATCAGTGGCACTGCTATGGGTACCCGCATGGCCCCACAGTATGCCAACATTTTTATGGCTGATTTAGAACAACGCTTTCTCAGCTCTCGTCCCCTAACGCCCCTACTCTACTTGCGCTATATTGATGACATCATCATCTGGACCCATGGAAAAGAAGAACTTGAGGAATTCCACCATGATTTCAACAATTTCCATCCCACCATCAACCTCAGCCTGGTCCAGTCCACACAAGAGATCCACTTCCTGGACACTACAGTGCTAATAAACGATGGTCACATAAACACCACCCTATACCGGAAACCTACTGACCGCTATTCCTACCCTACATGCCTCCAGCTTTCACCCTGACCACACCACACGATCCATCGTCTACAGCCAAGCTCTGCGATACAACCGCATTTGCTCCAACCCCTCAGACAGAGACAGACACCCACAAGATCTCTATCAAGCATTCTTACAACTACAATACCCACCTGCGGAAGTGAAGAAACAGATTGATAGAGCCAGAAGAGTTCCCAGAAGTCACCTACTACAGGACAGGCCTAACAAAGAAAATAACAGAACGCCACTAGCCGTCACCTTCAGCCCCCAACTAAAACCCCTCCAACGCATTATTAAGGATCTACAACCTATCCTGAAGGATGACCCAACACTCTCACAAATCTTGGGAGACAGGCCAGTCCTTGCCTACAGACAGCCCCCCAACCTGAAGCAAATACTCACCAGCAACCACATACCACACAACAGAACCACTAACCCAGGAACCTATCCTTGCAACAAAGCCCGTTGCCAACTGTGCCCACGTATCTATTCAGGGGACACCATCACAGGGCCTAATAACATCAGCCACACTATCAGAGGCTCGTTCACCTGCACATCCACCAATGTGATATATGCCATCATGTACCAGCAATGCCCCTCTGCCATGTACATTGGTCAAACTGGACAGTCTCTACGTAAAAGAGTAAATGGACACAAATCAGATGTCAAGAATTATAACATTCATAAACCAGTCAGAGAACACTTCAATCTCTCTGGTCACGCGATTACAGACATGAAAGTCACAAAAAAACTTCAAATCCAGACTCCAGCGAGAAACTGCTGAATTGGAATTCATTTGCAAATTGGATACAATTAACTTAGGCTTGAATAGAGACTGGGAGTGGCTTAGTCATTATGCAAGGTAGCCTATTTCCCCTTGTTTTTTCCTCCCCCCCCCCCCAGACGTTCTTGTTAAACCCTGGATTTGTGCTGGAAATGGCCCACCTTGATTATCATACACAATGTAAGGAGAATGGTCACTTTGGATAAGCTATTACCAGCAGAAGAGTGAGTTTGTGTGTAGGGGGGGGAGAGAAAACCTGGATTTGTGTTGGAAATGGCCCACCTTGATTATCATACACCTTGTAAGGAGAATGGTCCTTTAGATAAGCTATTACCAGCAGGAGAGTGAGTTTGGGGGGCGGGGGTGAGAAAACCTGGAATTGTCCTGGAAATGGCCCAACTTGATTATCATACACATTGTAAGGAGAGTGATCACTTTAGATAAGCTATTACCAGCAGGAGAGTGGGGTGGGAGGAGGTATTTTTTCATGCTTTGTGTGTATATAATAAGATCTTCTAAACTTTCCACAGTATGCATCCGATGAAGTGAGCTGTAGCTCACGAAAGCTTATGCTCAAATAAATTGGTTAGTCTCTAAGGTGCCACAAGTACTCCTTTTCTTAATACACCTCAGTCCGCCAACGGGTGGAATGTAGGGGCAAGGTTGCGGAAGATTGATGAGGAGATAAGTGGTGGACTGAGTATGTGACTGGATGTAAGTGGAGGATGCAGGCAGTTTCAATGAATTTTGTCCGACAGACCCTGCCAAAAGATATTGTAGCATAGCTAAGCATATTTTTGCCTGTAAATGAGTCAGTTTATGTAATAAGCATAAATTATATATATAAGAATGTAACCAGTTCTTGACCCCATGTAACCCCGAGATAAGCGCGGAGAATATAGTGTCGCAGAGGATTCCCCCCCGGTGGAGTCCTGCCTGGTCAGCTATCCCGAACAGCCAGAGTCCCCTGCAGCCCCTCCGTGCGTCCTAGGGGTTCCCCACGCAGATTGGAGCGTAAGTTCTTCCTTCCTTCAATAAAGCATAGTTTACTATTCTTAGGCCTGAGTGTCCTCCTTTCACTGGTATCTCCCCCCCAGCCCTTGCGGGCACAGAGGTATAGTGTTGTTCTCACTTATCTACTTTGCAGTAAAAACTACATCTCCACTAGGCCCTGGTCTACACTGGGCGGGGGTTGGGGGGAGGGAAATCAATCTAAGTTATGTAACTTCAGCTACGTGAATAACATAGCTGAAGTCGACGTACTTAGATCAACTTACCATGGTGTCTTCCCCGTGGTGAGTTGACTCCTGCCGCTCCCCTGTCGACTCCGCCTGCGCCTCTCATGAATTTGGAGTACAGGAGTTGACGGGAGAGCACTCAGGGGTCAATTTATCGCGTCTAGTCTAGACGTGATAAATCAATCCCTGCTGGATTGATCACTGCCCGCCGATCCGACAGGTAGTGTAGAGATACCCTAGGATTTAACATCAAGATAATTATCACACATTAGTTATCTTGATGCAAAAAAAAAAAAAAAAAAAAAAAGACACCTGCTGGCAAAATTCATCCCTGATATAACTCCAGTGAACCAGAATATAGTTGTACATTCTTAAACAGCAATGATATATGATAACTAGAAAAATACATATGTATTAGGGCAGTATCTAGGTTTATGTACACTAAAACATTACAGAATCATAAAATGTAGGGCTAGGAGGAACCTCAGGGGTCATCTAGTCCATCCCCCTGCAATGAGGGATGATTAAGTATACCTAGACCATTCCTGATAGGTATTTGTCTAATCTGTTCTTAAAATCCTTCAGTGACAGGATTTTGTAACTTCTCTAGATAACCAGTAATTAACTATCCTTAGAGTTAGAAAGTTTTTGCTAATATATAACCTATATCTCCTTTTCTGCAAACTAAACAGATTACTTCTTTTCCTATCCCCAGTGGACATGAAGAACAGTTGATCACCATTCTCTTTGTAACAATCTTCTACATATTTGAAGAGTATAATCATGGCTCCTTTCCCCTCCCAACCCTTCTCTTCTCTAGATTAAACATACCCAATTCTTTCAACCTTTCCTCACAGGTCATGTTTTCTGAACTTCTTCTCCTTTTTGTTGCTCCCTTCTTGACCCTCTCCAGTTTGTCCATATCTTTCTTAAAGTGTGATGCTCAAAACTAAATACATTACTCCCAGCTGAGGACTCATCAGTGCTGAGTACAGCAGAACAATTACCTCCTGTGTCTTTGGTTAACTTCTGTTAATACATCCACTTTTTTGCAACAGCATCATACTGTTCACTCATGTCCAATTTGTGATCTATTATAACCCTCACATCCTTTTCAGAAGTACTATTGCCTAGCCAATCATTCCCCATTTTGTATTTGTGCATTTGACTTTATCCTTCTTAAGTGTAGTATTTTGCACTTGTCTTTATTGAATGTCATCATATTTATTTCAAACAGGTTCTCCAGATTGTCTAGGGTTTTTTTTTTAATTTTATTCCTGTCCTCCAAAGTGCAAGTAACCCCTCCCAGGTTGGTGTCATCTGCAGATTTTATAGGCATACTCTCCACTCCATTATCCAAGTCATTATTGAAAATATTGAAAAGTACTGGATCCAGGATAGACCCCTGTGTCACCCCATTAGATACATCCTCACAGTTTGACAGCAAACCATTGGTACATACTCTTGTAATATGTTTTTTCAACCAGTTATGCACCCACCTTATAATAATTTCATATAGACCATAGTCCCTATTTTGTTTAAGAGAATGTCACATGTCTATTACAGGAGTGGGTGAGTGAAGTTCTGTGGCCTTCAATGTGCAGGAGGTCAGACTAGATAATCATGATGGTCCCTTCTGACCTTAAAATCTATGAGGCTATTGGACTATTGAAAAGTCTTACTAAAGTCAAGCTATATCATATCTACTTCTTCTTCTTCTCTATCCACTAGTTACCCAGAAGGAAATTAGATTGATTTGGCATGATTTGTTCTTGAAAAATCCATGTTGGCTATCACTAGGACCCTGAGAAAATAGCAGATTAAAAAAAAATTCACAACATTGTCATGGGTAAAGGTAGTGATTTTCACAAGATATGCACAGAATTCAGTTAATTAAAAGTCACTGCTGCATTCCTTTTGCATAAAACCTGCTCCCCCTCAAACTGCTGCAATTTTTCCAAGAGCTAAAGACTGACATGCGCGGATGGCTACTTCCATCTCCCTGCTGTTTGAAAAATCACAGCAGATTGCAGAGGAGGTTGGGAGGGGACTTGGTGGACAGTTTTATGTGAGGCACAGGAGCCAGCGCCGTTGCCGCTTGGAGCACATGCTTCCACCTTCCCACGGAGGCTACAGCTGCTCATGTTCCAAGCAGTAGTAGTAGTGCTGATTACTGTGCCTTGCATAAAACCTGCTGCCGAGTGACTCCTGAACTGCTGCAATTTGTCCAACAGCGGGGAGCTGGAAGCTGGCATCCATATGTACTGGTTTCATGCTTGGTGTAGCTCATAGACCCTCCCTTAACTGCTGTCCTCCCAGCCCCTCACCCAGCTCCCCCTTCATCCTGTCCTGTCTCCCCAGACTCCTCACCCAGCTCCCCCGGCACCTCACCCAGCTACCGCCTTCATCTGTCTGATCCACCAAGCCTCTCACCAGTCTCCCATTCCCCCTAGCCCTTCAACCTTCCTCCCCACCTGTCCCATCCACTTCCAGCCCCTCACCCAACTGCCTACCCACCTGTCTCATCTCCCTAACCCCCCCCCACACCCTCCTTTACCTGTCCCCATGTCTCCTCCTCTGCTGATACCTACTCCCTGTGGCCACAGAGGGGGTGCTTGAGTGCAGCAGCAGCAACCACTTTATACAGGGCTCCTCAGAAACCATTTCCTTGCAATGCTTCCACCCTGCTCCTCGGGGCTCATTAATACACAGTGAGGTATGGAGCCTAGTTGGACAAGTGCATAGCCAATGGGGAGGGCTGCCCTGTGAGATACTGCACACCCATTGGCTATCCTGCTGTCAGAATAGCATTTGGGGGAAGGAGGAATGGGCATCTGTGAGCCTCACCAAACATGAGACTGCATGTGAGAATTCTCACTTCTGCCTCCCTGCTGTTGGAAAAATCATGGTCTAAGGCTAATTTTGTGATTTCCAGAAAATCACAATTTTCTCAGGGCCCTACGTAGCACTTTGTAATCCTCTAGGAGCTTACAAATTGTTAGTTGAATTATTTGTTCTCCAGTATCTTTCTGGCTCTCAAAGTTAGGCTGACTGGTCTATAATTTCCCAGGTCCTTTTCCTCCTCTTTGAATGTAGGTACTATATTTGCCTTTCTCTAGCCATCTGAAACATCTTCCGTCCTCCATGAGTCCTCAAAGATAATGGCTAAAGATTCAGAGATTACTTTAGCTAGTTCCTTAGTTACTCTAGTGTGAATTTCATCGGGCCCTGCTTATTGAATACATCTAACTTATCTAAATATTTTAACCTGTTCTTCCCCTATTCCTGCCTGTATTTCTTCCCCCTTGTTAATATTATTTTTGTTAAGCATCTGGTCACAATTAACCCTTTTAAAAAAAGACTGATGTAAACTAGGAACTTCAGCCGTCTGTGTCATCCATTATTTGCTCATCTTCCCCATTAACTAATGGACCTATGCTTTCCCCCTTCTTTCTAATGTATTTGTAGAACTTCTTATTGCTGTTGGGTTCAGAGCAAACACACAGAAAAGTTAGAAGAAAACCATAAATACTCTTGCTGGAAGGTTGCAACATAACACTGCTTTATTTCTTAGAATTCAGAGCAATAATTCACAGGAACCCCCCCAAAAAAAGAGAAAAAAGAGGTTGTTCTCCAAAACCAGAAAGGTATAACTCGCCCCACCTTGCTTTACGCTGACTGTCTGCAAACAGACTCTGCTAGGCCCAGATCACACCCTTCACTACAGAGCCCTCTAGCCTGCAAGTAAGACCAGGAACCTCCCCCGGCCCCCAACACACACCTTTTAAAATGCTAGCTTGCAATTCCAACACTGTCCTCCGTGCACCACAATTATGTTGCACTACAGAAAAAACACCACATTAGAGCTGTATGTTATACACACTGTTTTGACATCTGAAATGAGAGCATTGTGCATGGCTATGTACAGGTCCAGGATAGGAAAGGAACGGCAGATAATTTCTTGACCTTCATGTGAGAAGATCATTTGGGAAGCCATTATTGTCAGTTGCTGGTAATTAACAGCTATCTGCACCTCTTGCTTCAACAAGTGCAACCTAATTTTAAGAGTAAAAGGAACACCATTATGGTAATAAATGCATAGCTTGTAAGCAGTCTACAGACTCCAGAATAAGTGAAATGTGTAACACTGAACAATTGCTTTAAAATTTTGCTGCTTCTAAATTTCAGTGATGTCACTTAACCGAATGCCACAAGATGCAAACATTGATCACTCCTTTACCACCTCCTCAGTTTTCTTGCTTGTAGGTCATTAATTAATATGTCACAAGGAAAGACTTTTATGACTCAATCTTTGTACTCCTAAGAAAACTATTTTGTAGAAGGGTTAAGGAACTTGGAATGGCAAGAAGGGCTACAAAACCATTTACGGAAGGAATGGGATATATGGAATAGTATACTGAAGATCTTAGTAGAGAGTTTGAGTTTTATCAGAACAAAATCACTTTGCAACTGTAACATGACAGTACTTGTATGACAACTAAATCACTGCTTGCTAACTAAGTCTGTGATGAACATGCTCTATCCCCTCATTTTGCCTATATAAAAAAAGCAAGCTCTGAATCCTGCACATCAGCACACCCTTTGAGAATCTGATGTTGGCCACCAATGGCAAAATTTATTCCACTGAATCAGAATTTTCCTACAGCATTTATTTTGATCATATATTTAGAGTGGCACAGTCAGTATCCAAATGCTAACTGGTGATAGAGGTTGACTTCTGCATTAACCAGTGAAATATCACAAGACTGCATGACTTATTACACAGTAACTGTATTTTACTCAGCTGTTATTTCTGGTTCTATGTCACAAACCACTTTAACTTGCTGTGACATTATTGACATAATCTCGGACCGTATAGATCACTGTTGCAACCAAAGTCCTGTAGTGGCACCAAATCTTATATAAAGGGGGTCAAATGAGGTGTCTAAGACAAGGTTATGGTTTGCTGATTATGCTGTCTATATGTGTGTATCATTTTTGTAGTTGAAGTTATGAATATTGGCTCTATACTGTCTGTAGTTCAAACTTGTGCTATGCTTCTGGGTGACACCCCAGATAAGTTGGTGTCAGCTCTGCCGAGCCTGCTGAATGGCCCATTAAGGACCATCAACTATACAACTGACCCATTGAGAGAAGGCAGACATGCCTTGGGACTCAGCAAGGTATGCAGGGACCTGCCTATGGACAGAACTCTGAGGTTTTTCCAGGCCATGTGATGGACAGCTTGTCTTTGGGACAAAGAAAGAAAGAGACCACATGGCAAGAGAATATAAAAAGCTGCTGCAGCTTCTTCATCTTGTCTTCAGTCCTGCTTCTTACCTCTGGAGGAACTTTGCTACACTGAAGCTTTGAACAAAGGGCTGATGACCCATCCCAGCTGTGGATGTACTCCAGAGACTTGATTTGAACCTGCAGTTTATTCTGTCACTGCTGCAAGCCTGAACCAAGAACTTTGCCATTACTGTGTGTAATTGATTCCATTTAACCAATTCTAGCTCTCATCTATATTTCTCTCTTTTTATGAATAAACCTTTAGATTTTAGATTCTAAAGGATTGGCAACAGCGTGATTTGTGGGTAAGATCTGATTTGTATATTGACCTGAGTCTGGGGCTTGGTCCTTTGGGATTGAGAGAACCTTTTTTTCTTTTACTGGGGTATTGGTTTTCATAACCATTTGTCCCCATAACGAGGGGCACCAGTGGTGATACTGGGAAACTGGAGTGTCTAAGGGAATTGCTTGTGTGACTTGTGGTTAGCCAGTGGGGTAAAACCAAAGTCTTCTCTGTTTGGCTGGTTTGGTTTGCCTTGGTGTGCATAGAAACCCCAGCCTGGGGCTGTAACTGCCCTGCTTGAAGCAATTTGTCCTGAATTGGCACTCTCAGTTGGGTCCTGCCAGAACCAGCCTCGTTACACTTGCATCACCACATTTCTTACTGCAAAATAAAATGGAAATGCCTAATTTTCTTTAAAATGAATCAGCAAAAAACTTTCCAGCTCATATATTCCCCTCTACGCAATTTAAGTTACTTTATGAGGATGACCTTAAATATAGAAGCAGTTACAAAGTTTAGAAAAGTGGAATGCCATATAAATATATCAAATCTACACAGTACTATTGTTTATATACAAAAGTAACACTTGGATTATTAGCCCCAGTTCAAGCTGAAATGCAGTTCAGGTTCTTCCTTATCTCTTCCTCTCTGTCAGTAGTGCAATGAACTGTGCTTTTCAGAGGCACACACCAGTAAGTAAACCAGCTGGAGGTACAGGAGTGTGATCTGAGGCAGGCTACGATATAGGTCTGTTTGTTTGAATCTCCTGCATCGTGTCTCTGTGTTAGCTGACACTTTGATACGTAACCAGAAACATTATGCTGTCACAGATAAATACCAACTTGAATTATATGTCTACTTGAAACTGGTTGTGGCTACCACCTACGCCCTTCATGTCAGATGAGTTTGTGTGGCAGTCTGTTGATAGCCCAGGTAGTTTACCATTCTTGCTCCCATTAAAGTCAATGGGAATTTTGACACTGACTCTATTAGCTGTGGCTACGCTAGGATCATTACAAGTTTCCCCACTACTGCTTAGATAATGTGGGCAATAATGGCTTCTGGTTTGTTCCTCATCGTGCCATCTGGATGTGGTTTGAGCAGTATGAGATGACACTGTATTTAAAATGCCAGCAGATATGGGTGCGATTCACAAGCGGGCCTAACTCCAATATTTAGGTGCCTCTGGCATTCACGAAAGCCCTTCTCACCTAACACTGTAGGTGCCTAAAGTCCCTAGCTAAGTTTCTACCATTAAAGTCCATGGGGTGCCTACATTTTGGTGGCTGGGCATGTGCACCACTAAGTCCTTTCATCAACCAGCAGCTCAGCACCTAACTCACACCTGAGACCCAGCAGATTCACAAACTAGGCATTTCCCCACCTATCTTCCCTTGTGCCTGAACTGGTAGGCATGCTCAGAGCAGATCTACACTCACACAAAAGATACTATAGGAACTGATCCCTTTATCCCAATGATTCATGCACACATCTAGCATGTGGGAGACTGGGTTCAAATCCCCCCTGATGTGCTGCAGGGATTTGGATCTCCCAGCTTCCAGAAGAGTGCCCTAACCACTGGGCTATAGGGTATTCTGGAGTGGGTTTCTCAATAGCTCCTGATGAAGCTCTTCCCCTGTGTATAAATACTTAAATATTCACTAGAGCAAGGAGACTGGAACCTGGGTCTCCCAACTACTGGGCTGTAAAGTTATTCTCTTGCTATGAATATTTATTTTATACAAAGTGGCGCAGCTTCAATAGGAGAAATTGAGAGAGCACCATCCTGGGAGGTGGGAGACCTAAGCTCAAGTCTCTGCTCCACGTTAGGCAGAGTGGGGATTAGAACCCAGGCATCTCACCTCCTGGATGAATGCTCTAACCCTGGGCTAAAGGTTATAAGGGTGGCAGCACCTCCTTCTCCTTTTTTTCTTGAAAAATACCTGGCTTAGGCTCCTAACTCCACAGGAGGGTTCACAGCTGTGAATCCTAACTGGAGATAGGTGCTTCCCTCTATCCCAGACTTGGTACCTAACTCCCTTTGTGGGGCAAGGCTTAGGCCACATCCATTTCCTCAGCATTTCCTGTTGCTGACCTTAGGCAGCTCTCTACTCAGTAGGCTAGCATTTGGGAATCCCAATTTTAGATTCTGTCTACATTGCAGAGTAAACCTGGACTAAGACTCAGGTTTGAGCCTAAACGCCACTTCCATCTACACACGAATCTGTCAGACTCAGTCTCAGACCTAGGGTCCTAAGACCCCATGAGGGTGGAGGGGCCGAGCCCGAGTCAAGCCAAGAGCCAGGGTTTGAACACTTTTGCTTTGCAGTGTAGTTTCAGCCCTTCATGGCATGGGTCCTAGGAGTCCGACAAACATATCCCACAATCTCATGGGGCAACTTCTTCTCTAGCCAAATAATCTTCAGTCAACTCCAGTGAAAACTTAAGCAATCCCCTAATGTGTACTGTAGCAGCTTGGTGAGTCTGTCTTTAACTTATCCATTGTCTTCTGACCACTGAGCTGCAAATACACCATCAGAGAGTCTTCTCAGTTTGTAATGGAGACTCAACAGAAGAAGCCTTTTGCAAAGTGCACTGTTTCTTGGTCACAGGAGCACAGCCAGATTTTGGTAAGTCTCTGGTGCAAGGCCAGCAAAACAGTGGACTTTAGTAGGAATACCAGGAATGATCATGCATACCAGTAAATAGCGAAGAAGCTGGCAGCATTGCAATTTACGGGACCAGTGTGATTCTGCAAGGATTTTTTCCTGCACTGTGCAGGGAGCAGATTAAGTGACTCAGGCCTGAGTAGAGGAAAATCAGGGACCATCACTGCTTCTCAGGCAACTCGCTGACATCATGCCCATTTTATAAGGAGTTTGGCCTGGTGCTGGGCACTGTGCTGAGCACAGAGTCCATGGTAGGGCATGATGACCTGGTCAGCCAGGATGGTGACCTGCTGGCCTCAAGACTCCAGCATGCGGACTGATGGGAGCCACCAGCAGGCACTGAGTGAGGACAGTGAAGTGATTCTGTTGCTGAAACTAGTCCCACAGGAAGCTTGGGAGCAGGAGCACATCCTTGGGCCATACTTGGAAGAGCTGTTTGATGCCGCCCCCCCAAAGGAATGGCCCACCATGGAGTCTGGAGCATATGGGGAAGGGACAGAAGCCACGCCTGAGCCCAGTGAGTTTCTGGTTTCATATTAATAAATACTAATACAGTGAGGGGAGCAATTTTTGTACTATGAACCAGTGTAAAAGTTATTAGAAGCCTTGGCTATCAGCATGTATCAGCTAGTGGTGGATTGTGTACTAATGGCTTGGCTACCTCTCATAACGTGGAGTTCAATACGGCAACCGGGCAATGCAAACAATAAAAATGTCTTGAAAGTGAATTTTTGAGAAGACACAGATTTTTGCTAGGGCATTTCTGTTTCTTAAAAATAATAACTTTGTGTTGGTATGCTTGGAAGTATGCCACTCTGTAACCACTCAGCAGTGTAACAAGCTTCCCAGAAACAGTGAATTGTCTGGAGGAGTGGGAGTGTGGAAATGTGTTCCATTCACAAATCCGTTTCAGTTAGAGGCAGTGCATAGATGACAAAATCATTTATGCCAAATTCGACGGGGTTAGAAATTGTGTCCAGAAATATGGCACGTTGCAAGGGAGGTAAGGGGAATGGCTGTGGAGTTTTGTGTATTTGCAAGCAGCCATGACAGGCTAAGCCATTTGGAAGCTAACGCATCTTCCTGTTGATTCCCTCATGAATTCTCACACCATCTCAAGTGCTGATAGCTGCAGACTTTTCCTGAAGCCGGAATTCCAGATAGGTTGTTACATCTCGGGCAAGGGCGTACTTTCTAGGGCCATCTCAGAAGCTGATCAGCCCACTCCACTCATAGATGTGCCATTCATTCATTATATGTTTGAATACTTTGGTTGGATACACTGCAGGTTTCCCACCAGCAGCTTGGGATAACATCTCCCTTTGCCAATTGGGCACCACAAGAACTGTTATGTCCTCCAAAATGTGGAAGGGCCTGAAATGATAGAAAAAGCTTTTCTACCACAGCCACTGATGGCACTCCCCTGCCCTCCCCCAACCCAAGTAAATCTGTAATTTTTAGAAAACAAAAAACAGCTTTGAATTTTAAACTTATCATTGTCTCTGCACGTCTTTCATTGTGATTAACCAGGCTGTGTCCAGGGAGCTTCTGTGGTCTGAAGCATCCCTCTCACAGTATACTGAAGTTCACTTGTGTCCTTGAAATTCTGCCGGGATTTTTTCCTGCACTGAGCTATTTGAGACACTAACCCTCTGAGTCTTGTGCTGTTCCAGGCCCTTCAACATCTACTGGCTGCAGTACTTCCACAGCTCACCCATACTGCAGCAGAAGCCTGGGACAACTTACTTTCACAGACTGTTCCAAGGAGAAGCGTTTCTGTGATGAACTTATGGTTGAAGTTCTGAATAGGGGCAACAAGCAGGTCCATTACCAAAGACAGAGGGACTTACAGCTAGAGGAAAAGCATGGTGAGATGCAAAAGGAAAGACTGAGGCTGGCTGCACGGCTTGAAGACAGAGTTTCAGCATGGGAGCAGGCACTTGCTTTGCAGTTCCTGGAACAGGAAATGCAGCTAAGGGAGGAGGACAGGGATCAACAGAGAGAACTGTTTGAGCAGCTTATGTCACTAATGGCCACGAGAGTTTGGCTCCTACTGCATCAGCCACACCACAGCCTGAGTCCTCTGAGCAATACCCCATGATGCAGTCCAGAAACAGCTTGGAAAACTCCATGGCTGGGTGGTCTATGCAACTGGGCCTCATGAGCAGCTGGGCAGGCCAACCTTGCCCATACATCCCTCCACATTGACCCTCTGCCCTATGGATGCTTCCCCGTCTCTTCCCCCCAGTGCCAAGGGTGCAGCAAACAGGGAAAGGAGAATGCGGGGCCAGAGGACATGCAAGAGTAGGGGGGTTCTATCTCATATGTAGTTTCACAGTTTACACCTATTCATCTACTTTATATATATTTGTTTTGGAAAGGTTCTGTTGCTACTGGTGTTTTGGTGTGGTAATGGCACCTGGCTTGCCTGGCAACAGGTGAATGTTGCACTTTTATAATACATATTTATGAACAAAGCTTTTTATGTCATCAGGAAAGTTTACTGCTATCGGTGCTGCAGCCCACAGGACTAGCTTTAGCATTTACTTTATTTAGCAATAACGCAATGAACCTATAGGCCTGTCTCCCCTAAGACATTGGCTTCAGCAATTTGCATAAGGCTTGAGGCCTACGAACTTTGGCATAGATAAATGGCCCAGCAGTCACCCCTACATTTTGGGGAACTGAAAATAGAGTGTTTAAGGGGGAAGTCTGTACATACTGATCAGGCAAGCACAGGAATATCAGCTAATATCAACATAAGAACATAAGAATGGCCATACTGGGTCGGACCAAAGGTCCATCCAGCCCAGTATCCTGTCTACCGACAGTGGCCAATGCCAGGTGCCCCAGAGGGAGTGAACCTAACAGGTAATGATCGAGTGATCTCTCTCCTGCCATCCATCTCCATCCTCTGACAACAGAGGCTAGGGGCAGCATTCCTTATCCATCCTGGCTAATAGCCATTAATGGACTTAACCTCTATTAATTTATCCAGTTCTCTTTTAAACCCTGTTATAGTCCTAGCCTTCACTTATTCAGCTTTTGAATATTTTAGGATAGGAACATCTCTAGATGTGTGACCACAAGAGCGCCATAGCAACAAATTGATATATATGATAATAAGTTGAGATCATTAATATACTAACCTACAGGAGAAGGTCATCCCAACATTAGTAGGGTGAGGAAATACAAATAAGGAAGACAGGAGAAACCTCTACTAAATATGCATTAGGCATAGTGGCATCAGTGTAAAATATTATAAAAGTTGTATCCGAACCTCTGAACTGGATGAGAGAGAAATGTAGCCCTTTGGCTGAGCCAGAATGACAGCCACTGCTGATGACGGGGAAGATGATGGCTAACATTTCAAGTTGTTCTGCAAGGCGTGGTGTGAGTATATGGATGTTCAGATGTACATTCTGTATTATCTCTATCTACCTTGCTGGGTTAGAGTGTTTGTGACTTTGTTAAATGTATTAATAAACTATTACAAATACAGAAGGGATCCTAAAGTGTGAGTGTTGCACTTGTGCAAATCAGGATTCCCAACTAAATAGTAATTTTGATAATACTGTGCCTGATTTTCCATCAAAAACTTGTCAAACCTCAAAGTGATAACTGGGAATTCTTAAGTAATCAATATAAAAATACATAGATCTATAGATCAGGCTACACTGCATCTCATCATTCAGTTGATATTTGAAATAATAAAAGTAAATACATGATCAGGAACCATTAAGAATTAGTAAGCAACCACTATTCCTCTATTCAGTTAGGTACATCAGTCTACACTTCAATCACTTCCTTTTATGAATCCTGTCTCAGGGTAGGTACACGTCACTGGGTATTGGGGTCACATGTGGGCAAAAGAAAGGGAAGAGGCTGTACCACAGCCAGCTAGGTCCTATGCTGATGACGTTACTATAAAACATGGTAGTGTGGTCTAGTGGCTAGAGTCAATAGCGCGGCTCTTCTGCTCGGGGTATCATGGCCAGAGTCAATAAATTCTGACTCTTCTGTGGCATTGTGTGGCCTATTGGCCTGTTGGGGGAAGTGGGGCGCCACTCAGGGGTGTCTGGCGTCCAGGGTAGGGGGACTCCCTGCTCCTCCAAGCCCCAGCCCAGGGCCCTTGCAAAGGTAGGGTTACTCGGCACTGAGTCAGCAGGGATCCTCCTGAAATATGTTGACTGGTTCCCCAGCTCATCCACCAGAGCAAAATCTAATCCCCTGGGCTTCTTCCTACCCGGTCTTCGGCAGCGATGGTCCATGGTTCCCATGGGTCTCTGAGGTCCTCAAACAGTGTAGCTCCTCATGGCGCAGCTTCTTCTCCAGGTTCGTAAGGCAGCCTGGAGTCCTTCTGAAACTCTGCGTGTCTTGGCTCTGGGGCTATAGCAGAGAGCCTGCAGTCTGCATTTTCTCCCTTCAGCAGCCTGCCCAGACTGAACTGGGTTGCTTTCTTTTATATCTTACCTCCAGACTGAGCATGCCCAGCAGAGGTGAAGGGGCATGCTTCCTCAGCCTGCAATGCATAGTTAACCCCTGCTGTCCAAGGTGGGGAAGGTACACCCTGTCACAAATCCATACCGTGAATCATCCCCCATCTCATAAGTGGTCATGTCATTCATAAGCACATTGCATAGCAATCAAGTCCCCATCCCTCCCCAAGAACTGAGGGCTCCCCACAAATATCAGTTAATGCTAGAAGCACATTTATAAAGGTACTAGTCCCTCTCTTCCATTGGGCCGTGCAAGTCCATAATGTGGGAGCACAAAGCATCCCTGACTTCTATTGCCTGGATGCAGCCAGCTCCAGCTGTACTAGGTGCACTTTCTGGCTGACTGTACCAATTCTGCTGCCCCTGGCTGTCATAGATCCATTCAGGGGGAAAATGGTTCACCTCTGTCTTCACAAAGATTGTAATGAGCACAGCAAGCCACAGTAATGCAAACAGCATTGATGACACTGGAATCCAGTTGCGGCTGTAGACATGTTCAATGGGATTTCTATCTGCCAAAAGTACATTCAACAACCATTGTACGTCTGCTGAGAGTGTAATTAAACCATCTTTTGCCAGGGCTTCTTAAACCAAGGCACAATTTCATAAGCCAAGGCGAAAGGGAGGGAGCTTGTGGAGTCTCGCAGAATAACGGTGGGGACAGTACCTCCCATTATGACAATGTCACTTGGTGGAAATTGTGTCCAGCCTGCCAATGAATGTAGATTCCCAGTCAGCAAAAAACCTTGGCAGCATGACCTTTCCAAGTGTAACCTACACTGACATTCATAAATTGCCCTCTATGGTCCATGAGGGTCTGCATAACAATGGAGTAGTACCCTTTGCAGTTTATTTACTCATGTATTACTTGAGGGGAGCAAACTATGGGCACATGAGTTCCATCAATGGCCCTGGTGTAGTTTGGAAACCCCATTCTCTCAAGCCAGCAATTACCCCAGGAATATATTTTATGCCCACCAATTTGGGGTAAACCACATGCCTGATGGCAGAGGTTTCTGAGGCAAGTTCTTTACCCGCATTGACTTTCCAATGCCAAATTGGTTCGCAATGGACCTGTAGCAATCTGGGGTAACCAGCTTCCAGATACTTACAGCAGCCTGCTTCTGGACCAGTAAGGGCACCCTCATGTGTGTGTTTTTATGCTGAAGGGTCAGAGCAAGCTGCTCACAAAGCCCCAGAAATATAGCTTTCTTCATGCTAAAGTTCTGGACCCACTGCTGGTCATCCCAGGTCTGCATGACAATGTGATCCTACCAGTCTGTGCTTGTGGCCCTGCTCCAGAAGTGCCAGTCTACATAGGGGGCATCAGTGGCTTTACCAAGTGTCATGAACAGCATCAGCCAGTTTGAGTCTGCCATGCCTGTGGTACTCCTCCTCCTCTTGCTCTATCATAAGCTCGTGTCGCTAAAAGCTGTGTAGTGTATACATAGCCTGAGTGTTGCAGCATATAAGTCCCCATTGTGAATCCAACCCCTTGAGCCTTATTAAGGTAGCACTTCTGCCATTACTACCACTGCCACAGCTGAACCAGTGGTAGCTGTGACATCCTGACACTCCAATATTCACCACTGTCGTGTGATTAGGATATGTTGTACAAAGTATGTCTTAAGAGGTATCATTCTAAAAGTCTTGATCTGCTAGACATTAATATCTCATTGGATTGTATGTGCTATTGTCATATATGAAGTTAGGCTATGTATATGTTACTGAAATATGTTGTGAGGTTGAAAACACCCACAAGCAGCCTTTCAGGTACAACAGTAAAAAGGCCAAATTATGTTAATGGCTTATGGAGGAAATGCACACAAGCACAAGGATTACCTCAGGAACTGTATACAATAGAAACCTCTCAGGGATAGCACTACACAATGGGAACTGTTTGACCCAGGTCATAGCAAAAAAGCTTTCCAGCAAGTGGGAAGAAGATATAAAAGGGGGACAATGATATTATGAGGGTACCTCACTGTCCCTGCAACAATACACCTGGAAACATATGAGGGGCAAGGTCTGAACTGTGGGAAGTGATGGCCCCAGGCTAGAAGGATCTTTAGCCTGTGTATGAAAACCCTGGGAAAACCAAGGCAACTTGTGCCTTAAGAGTCTGCCAGCCTGTTTATCATTCAGGGTGAGAATTTGCTAATATATTTCCTACTTATCTAGGGTATTACACTCACTTTGTGGTTTTTGTTTATTTACCAAGGTAATCTGTTTTGATCGCTTTGCTATCACTTATCATCACTAAACTTCTATCTGTTTTAGTTAATAAACTTGTTTTTGTTTTCTCTAAAACCAGTTTGTGGAATTCATAACTGGGATGGGAGTTTAGGGGGGCAAAAAGTTGTGCATTGAGGGAGGGGATGGATTTCATGACTTTACACTGTATAGTTCTCGGAGCAGTGCAAGACGATACAATTTGGGGTTTACGCTCCAGAGGGGGTGTGCACTTAGCTGCTGAGCCTGCACCCCCAGCTGGAGTCCTCACCCCCCCGCACCCCAACCCCCTGCCCCAGGCCAGAACCCTCTCCTGAACCCTGAACCCCTTATTTCTGGCCCCACCCACAGCCCACACCCCCAGCCCAAAGCCCAACCCCTCACCACACACCCCAATCCTCTGCCCCAGCCCACAACCCTCTCCCACACCCCTAACCCCTCATCCCCACCCCAGAGCCCTCAGCCCCCTCCTGCACTCCAATCCCTTTCCCCAGCCTGGTGAAAGTGAGTGAGGGTTGGGGAGAGCGAGCAACAGAGGGATGGGGGGTGAAGTGAGTGGGGCAGGGCCTCAGAGAAGGGGCAGGCTACGGGGTGGGCCAGCGGTGTTTGGTTTTGTGCCATTAGAAAGTTGCCAACCCTACTTCCAGACCCCAAGCAGAGCCATCACACTAGCTTCAGGCCAACATGCAGCTTCATCAAAGGTTTTTGATGAAATAAGTATTGTTATAAGAAAGACGTAGCAGGCAGCTAGCATAGGAGTTCAGATATCTCACAACTGTAGATGCCGAGGCCCTGGAGAACATTATGGATATGTTAAGGAAATTCTGGTTATTTTATTCCAAAAAAAAAAAAAGAGTTCCTGTAGAATTTCTCCATGGGGTACCTGGGGCAGGAAGCCTAAACAGCTGGATGACTCTGGTACAGAGCAGAGCCATCACTAAAAATAAACACAGGCCTTGCATTATGGGATGTAGTTAGGAGGACTAGCCAGATTAATACAGAGAATGCAATGCCTGTGTTTTTTCTACCCAAACGGTGAAAAAACCCTTGTAGACTGCCATTTCAGCTGATTGTGAGAGAGACAATTGCTCCAAGAAGTGAAATAATCAGTGCTACAAATGTTTGTAAAATGCCTTGGACAGCACACTTCATCTTCTGGGTTTCAGTTCTCCAACTTGGGAAACAGAAAAAGATAATAGAGATCTTAATATTCAATAGACACCGTATTGGACTGTCAGGAAGTTATACTGAGACTACTGAAGACGAAATATTAAAATTAATCTTGAAGAGATTCTTAAATACTGCAGCTATGGATGATGAGGAAGAGGATTTAGACATCTAGGATCTGATTGTCAGAGAGCTTGAAAGTTTTATGCCGCAATTAATTGCATCTTTATTTATTGTGAATACAAACAAGGGTATTTAGATGTCCAACTTGTACAATGGCACCTGCAAAGCACATAGTTAGCTTTCTAAATACTATCATTGCAAAATTATGCCTTGAATATGAAAGGCCACCTTGAGGCTCCTTTAAAGACTAGGCCCTTATCTCTTCAAAAATATTATTGCATTGAAAGTTGCTTTCTAAAAGAAGTTTCTTACACATATTTGGTGTTTACACCTTGTCTTTATTTCAGTATGAATAGATTCCTCCTCTGTGTGCAAGGATGACATATGGGCTAGAGGAAAGCAAACACGAACAGCATGACAATCTTCTGTAAATGCATATGAATAGTTTTTTAAAATATCTGTTCCACTTTGTATTACAAACTAAAAATAGTAAAATTAGCCCTACTAAACAAGTGAAAGGTTTGTATTTTTTCCACCCTTGATTTTTTTATATTTAAAATATTGCTAATTACAGGTTTCCCACTATGTGTGCCATGAGGACAGGGTCCCTTGAAACAAAAATGTCTCTTTTCACAGCTGCAGAATTGTTCTAATTGGCACTAATTGTGTCCTGATTGCTTAATCTTTTCTCTTCCTTGATGTGAGTAGAAAGCAGTTACTTTCTTTACAATCACACTGAAGGCAGCAAAAATAGTTTTGTGTTCTACTTGCCATATTGGGAAAAATGGATTCAGATATAAGAGACAACAGAACTGTAAACAGGGGACAAGTTTTATTTTGCAAAAATAGTTTTTAGCATGTACTACTGTAATCCCTAATAGGAGTTATGTGAATGGTTCTAGATGTAACTACAAATATTGAAGAAAGATGCAGTTTTTACTTCAAAAAGTAACCTGTTCTTATCAGATCAGAAAAATAAAAAGATTGTTAATTACTTAATACACTTGAAACTGATGATGTAATCGTTATATTCACTCTGCTCTGTAGCAGGGATTGTGATAGCTGCCTATTGCATTGGAATCTGCCTACATTTCATTTTTCAACATTTTGCTTTGCACAGAAAAACAGTGGCAAATGTGTACACTGTGTCATTTGGTTCATTATTGAAGAATAATGTTTTTTTTTAAACTGCCTCTTTTAAAGAATGCTTAGTGAGGGAGAAATGTTTCTTGCACCAAAATTTGGAAGCCTAATGCTTAACTCCATCAATAGCTGAGTTTATCTATCTAGCTGCAAAGAGCAGTCCCCCTTTCTGAAAACAGTCCCCCTACACCTTTCATTAGCCAGCTCTGCATGCTTGAGAGATTTCAGTTGCATGGAGGAGGCTTTTGCTTTGAGGACACTTTTCCCAAGTGACCTCAATGCAACAGCTACCCATCTCTGACAGTGAATTAATATCAGAAGAGCTGATTTCAAGAGTACTGAGACCACATTAGCACCACTAGATTGAACATACCTGAGCCCCACTCTGACACTATGTGATGGGGTGTAACTCACCACTTCGGCGCCTCCTACTGGCTGTCTAGGGAATTAGTGCTGCACTCTCTTCTGGTGGTGTCTCGCCCACTGTCATCTCTGTTCCTGAATCCACATCTCTCCCAGGACCGCGGCATCCTCTTCAATGACACTGCCCTCCAGCTGTGCCACACTCTATGTTCCCCGCTTCTGGGGGGGACCTGCAGTCTACTGTCAGGCCACTCCCTTCAGTGGCAAACTGTAGCCCATGGTCTAGCCACTTCCCACATGGCTCCAGCACCTTCTTTGCCCTTGCATCAGGGCCTCAGTCTGCAGATTCCTGCAGCCTGCCAGGAGCTGCCTTTAGCTCTCTGGGTCTCTGCCTGTGTGACAGATTTCTATTACCAATCTGCCTGAGGCATCAGGTGATCAGGGTGAGGCTGCAGGATCGTTTGGGGAGGAGATGATGGAGCACACCAAGTAACTGAGTTTTAAGCTTTATTGATAAAATAATAAAATAACAGCGGAGAGTGCTGGGGATTCCGTTCCCCACGTCACTCAAAGGAAGGAAGAAAGCGTTAGGTGCCCCAAGCCCTAACCCACTTTCATACTCACACTTGCACTACCTGAGGCTGGCCAAGCCTGGGTGTAATGTAAGAAGAAGAGGGGGAGGGGTGGATGGGAGTTCTTGTCCCATGCACAGGTCATCCAGGGTCCGCTGTTGATCTCTGACCTGCCCTGGCTCTTGGGAGGATTTTTAAGCCCTTGGTTCTTCTGGGGGCATTCTGTTCAGAGACCTCTGTCCCCTGTGCTCTTTGTACCAGTCCGAACCGGCTTTCCGCGGCTTCCTTGGTTTCCCCAAAACACATTGGCTTCAGGGTTGTGAGATGGTTATGTTCCCATTTGCTGACCTTCACATTCTCACTAGTTTTGCACCCCCGTTTCAGGTCTGTTTGTTTCAATTCTCCTTTCCCACAGGCTTTTGGCTGTTTAGCAGCAGGGAGTTTGTTTGTGTGTGCGTTGGCCTTGAGTGGCAGTTTCACCCCTTATCTTCAAGGCTAGCTGAATCGTCGAGTTAACCTGTTCCTTTCTCTCTCCCTCCCTCTTTGGCTTCTCACAACCTGCAAAGGAATCTTCCACTCCATACTCACACCTTTAACCCTTCCCAAAATGCCTTGCAATACCTGCAACAGCATTAGCAACATAAAATGCTGATCTGCCTCCCGAGGGGACCTCCTGAGGGAGGGGGCCATTGAGTTGTGACACCTGCAGCACTGCTCTGTCCAGGGTGCTTGCTGCCCTCCACCTGTAATGCAGCCAGTCCTCCTCCCACCTCAAGCTCCAGGGAGTTACTGACCTTGCTCGCTTCTGCAGCCCTTCTTATATGGGCCAGCCAAGACCTGATTGGCTGCTCCTATAAGCCCTTCTGAGATTGGCTGCCTCCTGCACAGCCTCCCTAGGGCTGCTTTTAACCCCTTTTCTGACAGTGTCACTGTCATGATTTCTTACATCCTTAAGTTCCAAAACTAAATAGTCATCACATGCCTCAAGTGGATAGGATTCCTTTGAAAGGGACCTCCCAGACACCATAAGAAACTTTGGGCCCTTAAAGTATTTGAAGGACAATCACTGAGCAAAGTACTCACGTGCTGCTAATCCTCATTTTTAAAAACTTAAACTTGGTATCAGAGCACATGAGAGACAGCTTCCAGGGACTAATTACACTTGGATTGCCTAAATATTCTTAACATATAGGAGACTTTTGTATGAATTTTATTCTGTCACAGAAGAAAAAAAGACTCCATTTGAACATGATTCCATCTTTTGTGTTATCCTGTGGGGCTCTTTTTAAGAGTTCTTCAACTGGGAACTATCAAAGAACTGGAAAAATACAAGTCTAGTAATGTTCTTTAACAAATAGAAGATAACAAAGCCCTGTACAATAAGCAGCATGTGTTTAGTGTTACTGATATACAGTAATTTCCAGGGTCCACTTTATCCTGGACATTGTATTAATGTTTTAAAACAGTTCCTGCTCCAAAGAGCTGACGAGCAAGAAGTGGGTTTTAAGGGCAACTGGAAAGGATGGGCAAGGGAGAACAAAGAGAACAAATCATGCCATATAATCACCTTTTTAATAATGTTAATGGATGAAGAGAATGCAATGTACTGTATCTGGATATTAGTTAAGCATTTGATACAGTTTCTCACAAAAAGACAATTAGCAGTATACAAAAAATCAGTGCAGCACATGTTAAATGTGTTAGAACTCAAACGATAATTCTACATGGGACATCATCCAATGGGGCCATTTCTAGGGGTGTCCTGTAGGAATCTGCTCCTGGTCCAATCTAATTCAATATATTTATTAATGATCATTGCTAATAAAGTTTGCAGAAGACACAAAAATTGGTGGAATGATAAAGATAAGTCAGGTTTCAGAATAGCAGCCATGTTAGTCTGTATCCTCAAAAAGAAAAGGAGGACTTGTGGCACCTTAGAGACTAACAAATTTATTTGAGCATAAGCTTTCGTGAGCTACAGCTCACTTCATCAGATGCATTCCAGCTTATGCTCAAATAAAGATAAGTCAGTTCTACAGAGCGATCTGGATCACATGGTAAGCTGGGCTTGCTTGAATATGTCTTTTAATGTAATTAAATGCAAGATCATAGATCTAGGAACCAAGAAAATAGGTCATGTTTATAGAATATAGGTCTGTATTTTGGAAAGTAGTGACTAAGAAAAAGATTTGGGATTATGGTGAACTGCACATGAATTTACAGTTCAATGGAGTGGCTAAGAGCAAATGCAGTCCTTGGATGTATAAACAGACGAATGTTGACTAGAAGTAGAGAGCTATTGTTACCACTGAATTTACACTTAGTGAAAGCATTACTGGAATACTGTACTCAGTTCTGGTATTCACACTTCAACAATGATGTTGAAAAATTAAAAAGGTTCAGAAAAGAACTATAAGAATGCTTCAAGATCTGGACAACCTGCCTCACAGGTAGAAACTAAAGGAGCTCAATCTATATAGAGTATCAAAAACAAGGTGACTTGTTCACAGTCAGTCAATGAGCACCTAACATGGGTAAAAGGTTTCAGATAGTAGAAGACTTTAATTTAGCAGACAAATGCACAACAAGATCCAGTGGGAGAAGCTGAAGCTAAACAAATTGAACTAGAAATAATTTTTAATTGTGAATATACTTAACCTTTACCTAGGGACCTGGTGGATCTTCCATCTCTTACAGCAGGGGTGGGCCATATCTGGGTGGGGAAACTGTATGCAGGACCATAAATGTAGGGCTGGGGCAGGGGGTTGGAAGGGAGTGCGGGGTGTGGGAGGGGGTACAGTGTGCAGTAATGGGGCTCAGGGCAAGGGGTTGGGGTGCAGGGGGGTGCAGGGTGGAGGAGGGAGCTCAGGGCAGGGGGTTGGGGTGCAGGAAGGGGTTCAGGGCAGGGGGTTGGGGTGCAGGAGGGGTCCGGCAGGAGGCTCAAGGCAGGGAGTTAAGGGGCTATGGGCAGGGGGTTGGGGTATGGGGTGCAGGAGGTGTTTGGGGTGTGGACTCCGGCCCAATGCCACTTACCTCGAATGGCTCCGGAGTGGCAGCGGCATGCAGTGGGGCTAAGGCAGGCTCCCTGCCTGCCCTGCCCTGGCCTTGCGGTGCTCCCGGAAGTGGCCAGCATGTCCAGCAGTGACTCCTGGAGAGGTGGGGGCAGGTGGCTCTGCTGCACACTGCCCTCACCTGCGGGTACCACCCCCAAAACTCCCATTGGCCACGGGTCCCCATTCCCAGCCAATGGGAGTTGTGAGGGGTAGTGCCTGCAGGCAAGGGCAGCGCACGGAGCCCTTTGACCCCCTCCCCCAGGGGCCGCAGGGACATGGTGCCAGCCGCTTCCGGAGCGGCACGGGAGCAGGGCAGGCAGGGAGCCTGCCTTAGCCCCACTGTGCCATGGGGCTGGCAATCCCACAGGCTGGATTGAAAGCCCTGATGGGCCGCACACTGCCCGCAGGCCATAGTTTGCCCTCCCCGTCTTAGAATCTTTAAAGCAAGAGTAGCTATTGTTCGGAAAGATATTCTTCTGCCAAGGGTATTGGTGGCTGCCAGCACATAGGTCATTGATCTATTGATGCTCAGAGACTTTTTTGGAGCTAGTAGTCACGTTAGCCAGACTTCATTCAGGATAAAGTTAAGAAGCAGTCAAGTTCTTTTTGGATTAAGGTAGTATGACAAAAATTAAACTAACTAAACTTGACTTGGATATGAACCATGGCACACTGTTTGAAGAACTGCAAAGAATGGGTAATGAATTGTGCTAAAGACAAATGGTAATGTCATTGCAAAGAGGCGTGGATGATGGCTGCTTGCAAACTCACCTAGCCTATCATCATATTGAGAAGACACCTGAGCAATGCATTTGGGAGGGGCTGTGGCTGCTCTCATGGAAAATGTGGGAGGTTGTCTGCAAGGAACTCCAGGCCATGATGGATCTGCAGGTGATGGAAGAATCATGTGGTGAGTGGAGGAGCCCCATGATGCTCGTGCCTAATCCAAAGAGTACAGCATGATTTTGCATCTATTTTCACATAGTGAATTCTAGATCTACATTTGTTTCCTATCGCATGCCAAAGGTGGACAAGTTACATTTCCATCTTTGTGCTCACTGAAGACTACTGGCAAATTCTGTTAACACCAGAGTCCTATGAAAAGACTGTCCTTTCTACACCTTTTGGGCTTTATCAATTCTGCATGATGCTGCTCAGCCTAAATGGGGTAGTGGTGACTTCTCAATAATTTATGGTCTGGTTACTTTGACTTCACAGCCAGGATGGTGGCCTACCTGGATAACTTACTCATATATAGCAGCTGCTTGGAGGATCATCAGAGGACTATCACAGCCATCCCCCAGTCCCTAACAATATATGCATTCATCCCTGATCTTGAAATGGGGTTATTGTTCATCTTGCTGGGAATCCACAATCTCCCTGTTTCCTATTGCCAGTTGTTCATAAGCCCAGTTTAGTGTCTGGTCAATTTTTTGTTCACTAATTAAATCGATGTCATGAGCCAGGACATTGATTTCTGACATCAGGGCAGCCTCTGGGCCTCCAATTGCCAAGAATGTGAAACACTCTGAGGGACTGGAGGTCGTAGATTCATAGATTCCAAAGGCAAGAGGGACAATTTTGATTAACTGGTTTGACCTCCTGTATAAAACAGCCATAGAACGTCCCCAAAATAATTCCCACAGCATATCTATTAGAAAAACATCCCATCTTTGTTTTAGAATTTTCAGTGATGGAGAATCCATCCCTGGTAAATTGTTCCAATAGTTAATTACTCTCACTGATAAAAATGCACACCTTATTTCCAGTCTGAATTTGCCTCGCTTCAACTTCTAGCCATTGGATACTATTATACCTTTCTCTGCTAGATTGAGAAGCCTATTATAAAATATTTGTTCCTCATGTAAGTACTTATATATTGTAATCAAGTCACCCCTTAACCTTCTCTTTGTTAAGCTAAATAGATTGAACTCCTTGAAACTATCACTATAATACATGTTTTCTAATCTTTAATCATTCTCTAGCATCAACTCTGAACCCTCTCCAGTTTAGCAAAATCCTTCTTGAATTGTTGACACCAGAACCAGATACAGGTGAGTCACACCATATGCACATTTAACTTATGCGAATTCAACTATATGCGCTTGGCAAAAAAAAAGAACAACAAGATACCTGTAAGTAGTGCGGGTGATTCCGCCCACCATTCCACTCAATAAGCATATGCCCCGGAATGAGCTTGAGATGGGAGACGTGAATCTGCTGTTCCCTCAGTTGGCCTCTGTTCTTGCGTGCCTCTCATAGTGTGAGCATCTTGCAGCGCTGAGTGTGATTCTAGTGTTTAAAGATACTGTACGTATTATTCGTACAACATGGCCCCTTAACGCAAGCCAACTACTTCATCTGGTGCTCAGCTAAAGAAACAGCAATCTGTTCCAACGCTGGAGGAAAAACTGGCTGTGCTGGACTTATTGAGAGACTGTATGTCGGTCTCCAATGTGGCACATAAATATGGCCACGATGAATCTAGCATCTGTCCCATCAAGATTCGAGAGAGAGAAATTCATCAAGCTGTGGCATCAAGTGCTCCAATAACTGCTAAGGTGATGAGCCAGGTGCGTGACAAGACTTTAGTGAAGACTGAAAAGGTATTCAGCTTATGGCTGGAAGACATGAACTGTAAACGTGTGCCTATCGATGGCAACACGTTGCGAGAAAAGGCTCTTAGCCTCTATATGCTGTTCAAGCATCCTGCTGAAGAGGGACAGCCTTCTGATGAGAAGGAATTCAAAGCCAGCCAAGGTTGGCTTAACAGTTTTAGGAACCGCTTCAACCTCAAAAACGTTCAGACTACTGGTGAAGCTGCATCTGCCAATGAAGAGGCAGCAAAAGCCTACCCTGAACAATTAAAGAAAATCCTAGAAGAAAAGAGCTATCTTCCAGAACAAGTTTTTAATGCTGACGAGACTGGGCTCTTCTGGAAAAAAAATGCCCGACTGCACTTACACTTTGCAATCAGAAAGACAAGCCCCTGGCTTCAATGAAGCTAAAGACCACGTGACTGTGTTGTTTTGTGGCAATGCGGCTGGGCATTTAATAAAGCCGGGCTTGCTCTACAAGGCTGCAAATCCTCGGGCCCTAAGAGGCAAGAACAAATATCTCCTGCCTGTGTTCTGACAATCAGATAAAAAGGCTTGGGTGATGGCAGCATTATTTCTGGATTGGTTCCACAAGTGTTTCATTCCGGAGGTCAAGAGGTATGTTGAAGAGAAAAAACATGACTTTAAAGTGTTGCTGATCATAGACAATGCTCCTGGCCACCCTGTGGCACTCCAGTTTGCATATGACGACGTTGACGTTGTCTTTCTTCCCCCCAATACCACCTCCAACCTCTCGATCAAGGCATGATTCGCTGTTTCAAGGCCACGTACACGAGGCTTACGTTCTCACAGATACATAGCGCTATGGATGCTGATCCCAATCTTAATGTGATGGAGTGTTGGAAGTCCTTCAACATTGCCAATTGCATCACTTATATTAAACAGGCAATGGATGCAATCAAACCTGAAACAGTCAATGCATGTTGGTGAAACCTATGGAAAGAATATGTGAATGATTTTAAGGGTTTCCCCTGTATAACTGTATGAGTCAACAGTGTGCCCTTGTTGCCAAGAAGGCCAATGGCATTTTGGGATGTATAAGTAGGGGCATTGCCAGCAGATCGAGGGACGTGATCGTTCCCCTCTATTCGACATTGGTGAGGCCTCATCTGGAGTACTGTATCCAGTTTTGGGCCCCACACTACAAGAACGATGTGGAAAAATTGGAGAGAGTCCAGCGGAGGGCAACAAAAATGATTGGGGGACTGGAACACATGACTTATGAGGAGAGGCTGAGGGAACTGGGATTGTTGAGTCTGCAGAAGAGAAGAATGAGGGGGGATTTGATAGCTGCTTTCAACTACCTGAAAGGGGGTTCCAAAGAGGATGGATCTAGATTATTCTCAGTGGTAGCGGATGACAGGACAAGGAGTAATGGTCTCAAGTTGCAGTGGGGGAGATTTAGGTTGGATATTAGGAAAATCTTTTTCACTAGGAGGGTGGTGAAACACTGGAATGCGTTACCTAGGGAGGTGGTGGAATCCCCTTCCTTAGAAGTTTTTAAGGTCAGGCTGGACAAAGCCCTGGCTGGGATGATTTAATTGGGGATCGGTCCTGCTTTGAGCAGGGGGTTGGACTAGATGACCTCCTGAGGTCCCTTCCAACCCTGATATTCTATGATTCTATGATTCAGTGACAAAGAAGTGAAATGCATTGTTCAGGTGGCCAGGCAAGTGGGTAGTGATGGCTTCGTCGACATCCTTGAGGAAGAAATCGAAGAATTAATTGAGAGCCATAGAGAAACATTGACTAATGAAGAGTTAGAGGAACTGATAAATCTACAGAAGACAAAGATGACGACGACGAACAGGAAGAGCCAGCAAGTTGGAATCTTCATAAATTTGCTGAAGTGTTCCAAGCAGCGAAAAACTTGAATGATTTAATTTCTGAATATGATCCCTCTATGGAATGAAGCCTCAAAATCACACGTACTATTATGAATCATTTGAGACAGTATCAAGAAATGTTTGAGCCGCTCAAGAGACAACAGCGACAGTTGCCAATCACCATGTTTTTCAAGGAAAAACAACCGGCAGCAGATGAGCCTACGCAATCAACTTCTCAATCTGAACCAGAGCCAACCACTTCATCTACGACTCGCTCTCCATCACCGAAGCTCTCCATCACCTCCGCCTCCTGGATCGACATGAAGGCCTGACAATCCCCTGTAATTACTCCCCTGTAATTACCCCCTGTAATTAAAAATACAGTACTGTAAAATTATATTTTGCATATGTATTCTTTATTACATACTGTACATTACTGTATACATTATACATTTATACATATTCTGTACAAGGTTGTATACACAAAACCATGTACAGTATACTGTACTTTATGGGCAATTTAAGGGATTTTCAAGGGTAATTTTGACTATACACGATTTTCGCCTTATGCGCTGACTTTAGAATCTAACCCCCGCGTAAGAGGCGACTTCACTGTACACTATTCCAGCACCAGTCACACAAATACAGAGGTAAAATAACCCACTACTCCTATTTGAGATTCCCCTGTTTATGCATCCTGGGATTGCATTAGCCCTTTTGGCCTGGATTATCCACCAGGACCCCCAAATCTTTTTCAGTGTCACTGCCTTCCAGGATAGTCTTCCATCCTGTATGTATGTCCTGCATTCTTTGTCCCTAATGTATGCATTTACATTTGACCACATTAACACACATATTATTTGCTTGCACCTAGTTTACCAAGTGATCCAGATCACTCTATATCAGTGACCTGTCCTCTTTATTTACCACTCCCCCAATTTTTGTGTCACCTGCAAACATTATCAGTGATGATTTTACATTTTCTTCCAGATCATTAATAAAAATGTTAAATAGTGTAGAACCAAGAGTTGATTCCTGTGGGAAGTAGAAACACACCTATTCAGTGATGATTCCCTGTTTACAATTACATTTTGAGACCTATCAGTTAGCCAGCTTTTAATCCATTTAATCTGTGCCATGTTTATTTTATATCTTTCCAGTTTTTAAATCAAAATGTCATGGGGTACCAAGTCAAGTGCCTTATCGCAGTCTAAGTATATGACATCAACACTATTATCTTTATCAACCAAACTTATAATCTCATCAAAAAAAAGATATTAAGTTAGTTTTTTGACTGGATCAGTTTTCTATAGACCCATGCTAATTGGCATTAATTATTCTATCCCTCCTTTACATCTTTATTAATCAAGTCCCATAACAACCACTCCACGATCTTGCCCAGGATCAATGTCAGACTGGCAGGCCTATAATTACTCAGGTCATTCTGTTTACCCCTTTTTAAAACACCATGAGTTTTCTTCTGGCTTTCTGAAGTGTCTTCTGTGTTCCAGGACTTATTGAAAATCAACATTAACAGTCAAGGGAGCTCCTCAGGCAGCGCTTTTAAAACTCTTGAATGCAAGTTATCTGGATCCACTGATTTTAAAAATGTCCCTTGCAAGTTTCCTCTTCTTCTCCAAGCCCCACTAGTTTTATGGGTTCCTGGTTGGCCATCTCCTGGATCTCTGGGGCTTCTACTGACAAATGGTCATTTAACTCCTTCAACACTTCTCTCAGGGATTCCCAATCCCAGCCCAGGATGACAAAATAAGATAGTTTTACAGTCAGTCCTGCCACAAGAGTCACAAAGTGCTTCACTACAGTCAGCTCTGTTTGCTGCCTAGAATAGGATTTCATGGCCCTGTGGACACACTGTGGGAAAATGGTTTCTCTGGGGACTCCTTTTACACTGATCAGCTGGTCCCTGACCAAAGTCTGGTTGCACCCAGAGTCAACTAAACTGACTGCTTCTGTCCTATTAATTTGCATGGGGACAACCATCTTAGCAGGGCCTTGCTTACATGCCCATGTTTCCACTGTCCACACCTGTCTGTACATAGAGTCTATACCATGCCATTGCCATACCATTGCCATGGAGGTGACTCAATTGTCCATAAGAAAATAACTGGTGGGGGACATTTGGAGCAACAACCATGAAGTCCCCCCTCATCTCCAAGGATTACTGAATTACCTGTATCTCCTGCATCAGTGTCTGCAGCTGGATGATGACTAATTGCATCAGTCACTGCTACTGTACTATCTGTTGTAACAACTGTTCCTCTGTCAGTCCTCTTAGTAGTTGATCCAGACCGGTCTGGCTTCTAGACTCCAACTCGACTCCTGTCAAGGGTGTAAAGTTGATTTTTTATCCCAGCATCCGACCCTTTCTTGGGGCTGGAAAGGTGCCCATGTTCCCCACCACTTGTGGCAAAATGACTCACCAGCCTGGGTGCACCCTCATGACTGGGTGAGCATTGTAGAGGTTTTTTTTTCCATAGCCCCCTGACTGGCTGTTCAGCTTTGCTGGTCATCCCCTTTTGTCTTGTGACCCAGCTCTCTGGCCAGGTCATGTTTTGTCTGACTCCTTCTGGGGTAAGTCAGAGTGCAGTCCAATAATAGTCTAGCAGTCTTGTGCCAGGTCTCTGACCTCACTCTAGGCACTTTTCCTTAAAACATCGTCCAGGGCCTTCACTATGTCTTTTCTTGATGGCTTGTATGGGAACCATAGTCTCTGATTTCCAACAGCTTTGCTGTTAAAACTGGGAGATTGAATCCATTAACATTCTGCACCATGTCCCAATCCTCATTCCCCAAATCGCTGATGCTAAAGTATGTATGCCTTGCTCAGGGTGTCAACAAACACTATTAATTGTCCCAAGCAATATCTGATCTCGACCTGGTATCACTGGCTCATCAACATGCGTTGCAATCTCTTTGGAGCATTAAGATGGCACTTTGTCATGATTGCCTCTGGAGGTTTGTGGTCTGACTGCACTATTACTGGGTGGGCACAGGTGTACTGATGGAATTGTTCCACCCTGAATACCAAAGCCAGAAGCTCTTTTTCTATTTGGGTATACCCCTGTTCAGTCTCTGACAGGGCTGTGATGACACAAGCAACCGTCTGTTCCTGTAAAAGAGCTACATCCAATCCTTTCTCCAACGCATCACACTGGCTTCTCAGTGACTCTCCTAATTGGTAGTACTTCAGGAAAGGGGCATCTGTTATCATTTGTTTCAGCATGTCAAATGCTTGCTGTTGGGGACCTGTCCAGTCCCACTCAACATCCTGCCATGTGAGCTAATGAATGGGTTCCACTGGTGCAGCCAGGTGTGGAGAGAACTTGGTTAGAAAATTTATCATTCCTATAAAGGCTGAACCCCCACGCACTGGAGCTGGCATGTCTCTGACGGCTTTGATATTGTTGGGATCAGCTTTCAGTGTCTCTGCTGTGAGCAGATGTCCAATGCCTGTCATCTCATGTTGTTTCGGTTGCTTTTTTTTTTTTTAAGTTCAGTTTTATGTTCTTGACTTGCATCGCTGTAGAAAAGCTTGTAATTTTCTGCTATGGTCTTGTTCACCTGCTGTATCATTACTCTTTTCACCTACAGGCAGTTCTTCCAGCACTTCAATGAGTCTTCTCTGGAACACCTCTGGTTTTGGGCTTATGCCCATCAGCATGTACAGCCATCTGTAGTGGCCAAATGGTGTTGCAAAGGTTATCAGCATGTTGGACTCTTTATCCAGGCCTATGTACCAAATCCATTCCTCACATCACAGACCACAAAGATTCTGGGTTTGGAAAATTCTGGCAAGATGTCATCAATTGTGGGCAGTGGATAGTGGCACCTTTGGGTCTATGCAGATACCTAATTAACCTGATGGCCTCTTTACTACCACCATACTGCTTACCTCGTCTGCACTCGCCTATACAGGTGCTATGATTCTCCTAATCTGCAGACTTTCAAGTTCCTTGCGTATTGGATTCCATAAAACCACTACAATTTTCCTTCATGATAAGCACACAGATTTCACTTCCAGTCACAGCTTTCTTTCAAGGCACCTTTGAAAACATTCCCATATGCTTCAAAAATTGCCTCCATTGTCCGCGGGATTTCCCCTTTTGCTTCTTGCACTGCAGCTATAAAATTCTGATGTTGCACCATGGTTAGATCCATGGTTTGTGTGGAAGAAGGGTCTGTGGTGCTTATCATCTACCACCACAAACTTCAACTGGCACGGCCTGTTATTTTTTGGGTTAGTTACTCTGAGGCAGGGGTGGGCAAACTTTTTGGCCCGAGGGCCACATCTGGGTATAGAAATTGTATGGTGGGCCATGAATGCTAATGAAATTGGAGTTGGGGTGTGGGAGAGGATGAGGGCTCTGGCTGGAGGTGCGGGCTTCGGGGTGGGGCCGGAAATGCGGAGTTCAGGGTGCAGGAGGGGGATCAGGGCTGTGGCAGGGGCACGGGAGGTGAGGGCTCTAGCTGGGGGTGCAGGCTCTGGGGTGGGGCTCTGGATGAGGGGTTTGGGGTGCAAGAGGGTGTGCCAGGCTGGGCCTGAGGGGTTTGTAGGGCAGGAGGGGGATCAGGGCGGGGGCAGGGTGTTGGGGTGCAGGAGAGGGTCAGGGGTGCAGGCTCCAGGCGGCGCTTACCTCAAGCAGCTCCTGGAAGCAGCAACATGTCCCCCCTCTGGCTCCTACGTGAAGGTGCGGCCAGGTGGAGTGGAGCCCCATGGCTGCCCCTATGCCCTGAGCTGTGCGGCCCCCAACCCTGTTCCCTGGCTGGAGCGGGACAAGCCCTAGACCCTGCTCTCCAGTGGGAGCTCAAGGGCTGGATTAAAATGGGTGGTGGGCCCGATGCGGCCTGCGGGCCGTAGTTTGCCCACCTCTGGTCTGTCACATTTTCTTACAGGCTGCATTGTGTTCTTATTGTATGTTATTAGATTGCACCTGCTTATTGTAATGGGTGTGTTCAAGTCCAATTCACCCTGAGGAATCACATTGCAGGAGGCTCTGTTATCCAGCTGAAATCACACAGGGCATTTCCCTATTAACATTATTGCATGGATGAAGGTTGGTATCATCTGTTGTTGCTTTCCTTTCCCAACAGCCTGAAGCTATGTTCTCGGACTCCAGGAGAGAGTCAAGAGGTGCCCTTCCCCTCTGGTGTGAGTCAAGAGGTGCTGTCTGAGGTGCCCTTCCCCACTTGTGAGAGTCTGGCTGAATCTTTCTGGGACCTTCCTTTGCTTTTGCACATACTGCTAAAATGGTTCACTTGCCACATCCTTGCAATGCTGTCCTAGGGTGGGATACTTCCCCTTTGCTTGTTCACGCTGTCTCCTACAGCAAACGCATCTCACTATGGGTACGGAACCCTGGCCACCTGCTCTCCTTTGCTCTTGTCTCATTGCATGTATTTCTGGGGGTGTTGTGCCTCCCAGGGCTTTCATCCTTTCTCTTGAGGTTTCCTCTGTGCATCCTATGTCTAAGCATCTGTCTAAAGTGAGATTGCCTTCCCAGAGCAGCTGCTCCCTCAGGTGGTATCCCAAGTGCCACAGACTAACCTTCCCAAATCAGGGAGTCTGTCAAATCCCCAAAATTGCATGTAGCTGCCAATGTACAAAAGGCTGTACCATAGGGGTCTATCCTCTCCCCTCTACTGAAAAACCATGTCACTCCACAAGTTTTGTTTTGTTTGGGAGAAATAGTTCCCCAGAGCTCCTAGGTGGGGGGGATCAGTGTTTGGTAATTCCACTGTAAGCAGATTTCTTAAGGGCCTCGACAGACTTTATCTTCCAGTACGTCGGCCCAGCCCGCCCTGGGACCTCAAGCTGGTCCTATCCTCACTTATGGGGCCCCGCTTTGAGCCCATGGCTACCTGCTAGAAGGGTATCCAAACTCAGTGCACTGACCTCCGAACCACCTTACATGGTATTTTATAAAGACAAGGTGCAACTACACCCCCACCCTGTGTTCCTGCCTAAGATTGTCTCCCAGTTTCATGTGAACCAGGACATATTTTTTACCTGGGTTCTTCCCTAAACCCCATGCCACTAACAGGGACCGCATGTTCCATTCCTTGGACGTTAGACATGCCTTAGCATTTTACATTGAACACACAAGCCTGTTTCGTAAGTCACCACAGCTCTTTATTCCTATTGCAGAAAGAATGAGGGGGCTCCCGATCTCATCACGGCGCATCTCATCTTGGATCACATCCTGCATCAAGATTTGCTGTGACCTGGCTAAAGTTCCAGCCACGCCGATTACGGCGCACTCTACCAGAGCACAGGCGGCGTCCGCAGCTTTCCTGGCGCAGGTCCCTATCCAGGATATCTGCAAGGTGGCAACCTGGTCTTCAGTCCACACCTTCACTTCCCACCGTGCCATTACCCAGCAGGCGAGAGATGATGCTGGGTTTGGTAGGGCAGTCCTGCACTCGGCAATTAGGTGAACTCCGACCCCTCCCCCAGGGTAACTGCTTAGAAGTCACCTATTGGAATGCACATGAGCAATCGCTCGAAGAAGAAAAAACGGTTACTTACCTCTCGTAATTGTTGTTCTTCGAGATGTGTTGCTCATGTCCATTCCAAATCCTGCCTGCCTCCCCACTGTCGGAGTCTTCTGGCAAGAGGGAACTGAGCAGGCGGCAGGTTGGCAGGGACATATATACTCTGTCACAGAGGTGCCACTCTAAGGGTCTCCACAGCCAACCCGATGGGTACTGCTAGGGGAAAAGCTTTCCGGCGATCGTGCACATGGTGCGTGCACACACCTATTGCAATGGACATCTCGAAGAACAACAGTTACGAGAGGTAAGGAACCGTTTTTTCTCCCGGAAGTGGGGAGAACTGAGTGTGACACGGCCAGAGGGCTGTGTCCTGAAGAGGGTGCTGTGTTCTTTGGGACAACATGCTTCCTGGAGCAGATGTGACGGCGGCGAGATGTCACCAGATGAGGGCACACTGGTGAACTAAACTAATTCCCAGGACAGTGAGCAGGAGGTGCCACAGTGATGAGTCAAGCCCCATCACAGCATGTAGTAAATAAGGCCCGGCATTTGAGAAAGAGGAAGGATAGTCTCATAGTTACAGCAGTTGAATGCTCTCCTGAAAAATGGGATTCTGTCCCTGCCTGTGCCATACAGTTTCTATGTGATGCACATCGTCACTTCACAGGTGGTCACTAATTGTGTGTTTCTCATTTTCTGGGTGCCCAGTTTTAGTCCACAGGGTCTAACTTACAGAAATGCTGGGCATTCATGACTGCAGCCAGAGTCAGAGGGAGCTGCGTTTGAACATATACAATGCGATATTAAAATATTCTAAAAAGTCAGGTCTTAGGCAACTCATTGGGCAACCAAAATTAGTGGATACTTTTCACCTTATTTTTTCTGAATCAGATTTTTCAAGGTATTTAAGTATCTAAGGATGCAGATAGGCTTCTTGTGAGATTTTTCAAAAGCCCATAGATGCCTAACTCCCACTTAAAACAAAGAGCTTTTGACAATCCCACTAGGTTCCTTTCTGCATTTTTAAGTGCCTAAAGACCTTTGAAAATCTGGCCCCTGTTTCACAGCCTTATCTGTAAAATAGGGATAATACCACACAGTCACTGCACAGGGGTGTTACAAAGTTAAATTTAATTAATGTTTGAGAAGCACTCAGATACTAATGTTTAAGGAGCTCCATAGACAACCCATGAGAAAAGAATTCTGTATTCACAGCAGGGTTTGAATAGTGTACAGTAAATAAGGCCTAGGGCCATACATTGGACAAGGATGATAAAACAAAATATTGAATAGCTGCTCACTAAGTGAGCACCCTCCCTCCTGTGCACTGATGAGGTATGGGCCCTGTGGAAAAAATAGTATATGATCATGTAACTAAAGACTGTATCACAGTGTATACTCACAAAGGGTGGGGAGGAGGGGCAAGTAAAGTTGCATCATGTAAAATGAGTTGGGATCCTTTGGTATGAAAGGTGCTACATAGAGATAAGATTATCATTTAAAAACACATTAGTTAGACTCACAAAGAAATAATGTAATTTGGCATCAATCTTCGCACATCCACAGAGGTTTAAAAATGCATACTGAAAAATAGAAGATAAGGATATCAGGATTTATTTCCAATCACTTCAGTGAAGACTTTGTCTCTACCATCTGCTATTATTGCACAATGAAATCCTTTTGGAATGCTGTTTGTATAGTAAACAGACAAGAGCTTCTTTCAGATGTTTACTATTTACTGCTTCAATTGTTCCATTTGTAACCCTTCTGCCAGTTGGAATCCGCAGTGACAAGGGCTGGGTTCAATATCTAGGGGTTATTCCTAGATACAACACAGAACTGGCTCGAGCCACCACCCAGTAACCTGGAAAAATTACCTCTCATGCCCTGGGTGCCGCTAAGAGGCAATACTCCCCTCTCACAAGCACAGAGTCTGAGTGTAGAAAAGAAACTTTTAATAAAAAAGTGGGAAAGTAACCTGACATTAACTTGGGAAAATGCTGCAAGCAGGATTTGTAAGCATAAAATTATGAGCAAAACACCTATCCCAGAGTAGGCTGGGCAGTGTCCTTTTGCCTCAGGTTCTTAAATCCAACAACAAAAAGTTCCTTTAACATGCCCCTCCCTTCTCCCTCCACTGCATCCCACTCACAGTCGTTGTGCTCGATCAGTGAAGACCCAGAGTTCAGAGGTGCATCTGCATGAGTTCATCTCCCACCTTGCTCCGCCATCCGGGTGCTCGCTCTTCCATCAGCTGCCCACCGCTGCACCAGCTGCCTGCCCACCACTCTGCCGGTGACCCTGCTTGCTGTTCCCACAGCTGCTCCACTCATTGCTCTGCACCTTCTGGGATGTCTTTAGGTACCACTTAATACAGCTTTCAGTGATTTCAGCTGTTCGTGAGGGAGGCTCACTGCTAGTGCAGATTGGCCAGTCCCTTGCATCAAAGACGCTGTCCCAAAGCACGTCTAATGCTTAGACCTGGTTATCAGTGATTGCAGCTCTATTGGTAGGACCTTTAGGCAGCACCCACGCCACCAGCTAGAAAAGTACCTGTCACCACCCTTTCATCCCTACTAGGCTTTGGCACCCCTGCCCCATGCTCAGCAAGCAGCAGTTCAGCTGAAGGTGAGCCCCTCAATCAGGGCACACCAAGCACAATTCTGCTGTCCTTGATTCACACAAGGATAACAACCCTACCACTGCACCCAATAACAAAGTGGCTTGTGATCCATCATCAGCCAAAAGTGATCATTTGGGCAAAGCAGCCCCATCATGCTGAGCCCCTAGGCAGGGTAGGTGTATTCATGCAAACAAGGTCACCTCCTGAAGTTCTCTTCCCCAGCTCATCACTAGACATCAGGGGAGAGCTCATTCAGACCCTGCTTACATGTTGTTGATTTAGATTCTCTTTACTACTACTTTCTTCAGTTCCTTCAAAATCACTTTAATTGAATTCTGATCCCATGTCTGATGGCTAATGCAATAAACATCTTGAACCAAATTTTGCTTCCATTTATACCAGAATAACCCCATTGAATGATTTATCTTCTGAATGTAAGAAGGTTTGTACACAAGAAGGTTTCTGGGTGCTTTAGGTCATTTTCATGTTGGAAATATGGTCCTTCAAACTTCTTCCACAATAAAGGGCATAATTTAGAAGAAATATATTTGTATATACTGCAGTTTCATTCACAAGGCTTAATACCGTAGTAGGCACCAGTCTGTCTTCTTTTAAAGCTTCTAATTCCTCTCCCCATGTTTACCTTTCCATGTAAGTGAAACATGTTAATTCCTCAGACCACAGAACTTTGTTCCAACCAGTCCAAAGCTTTGCCAAGTTGTTTTGACGCAATTTGTGCCTTAGTATCTGACATGGTTTCTTAGAAGCTCCTAGTTCTTTCATCAGTTTTCAGTTTTATACCAATAGCATAAACACTATGTTCCTTAAGCCCTTTTGAGGTTTCCCAAAATTTCACACCTAATTTTTCTTCACTTATTTCTCTAAATTACTCTCATCAATCAGTTGCTACCTTCCTAGCTCTCACACTTGTTTTCTTTGCCTATCTGTTGTTTTATTGTAGCCCACATAAATTCACTCAGAGTCAAAATTATTGGGTACTTTTCCTTCAGGAACCTGGTTATCCAAAAGACAAGATATCTGTCTGTTTCTGAGGTCAGAGCTCAGTAATTTCTTTTTACAAATATTTACATTACACTCTTTCCCCCGTAAGTATACAGTATGTGACATGTCCTAAAGCTTATGTTTTCCTCAGTGAACAGCTGAAAAATATCCATTTAAACAATTCATTTTTCCTTTGATCTTGTTACTTTTCAGTATGTGTCTATAAACTTTCAAGTCAGGTTCCAAGTTACATGATTTCTCTATAGTTCCAATAAAACATTTAAAATGTTGGAGTTTTTCAACACCAGACATTTAGTCCAAGTTAATATAATTGAAAGAGCAATGCTGTTACATAGCAATAATAAGGTTGATCAGCAGCTTCCCCATGTCCAGCCCATTATCAATATATATTTATGGGAAGAACTGCACAAAACATGACACAACTTTTCATCATGACCTCTCAATATTTTGATGTTTTATAGAACTGAGCCAGTTACATGGTATAGACAGGCTTCAACAACCTGGTTCTGAATTCAATGTTTAAACCATTTGGCCCTGATTCTTCACTTCATTACACCAGATTTAGGCTGGTGATGCCCTGATTTCAAAGGAGCATGTCAGTGTAAAGCTGGAGATTTCTCTTGGGCAATAGGATCCCTAGGTGGCAAAGAACTGGCTTACTAGCTCTATATCACCCTCCTTATATGGGTTTTTTTTTTCAGGGGAATAGCACATGACTGGATTGCTACTGTGTTCTGGCAATCTCCAGTTTCCAAAATGGCCTCTTGGGGGGAGGGGGGGGGGGGCAATAGGCACGGGGGTACAACTTTGTAGCTCTTTACTTTCCCACTCCCTGTTCTAGTATGTGCCCAAATAAGGGTCAGGCAGAATCTAGTCTATAGCAAGAAACTATTGATCTTGCTAAAATCAGATAGGACCAGTGTCATTAAGCAAAATAATAATTGTAATAGATAACACCTGTATTAAAGCATATGTAGGGTTTGGTAGCTTAGGAGCCAACATGTAAAATTCACTGTATTCATATCAGTGGCTATAATAAGTGGAGTGAGGGTTAATTTCATTATACATCTGAATTAACTCCACATATTTTCCAAATCACAGAATGGCCAGATAGCATTATGGTTGCTGTTTTGAAGAGGAGTGTTAACAAATGACCTCCTCCTGGACTACTCCAGGTGGCCTCAGGGCAGTCTTGCAAGCAGCCCCTTGCCTCAATTTCCCCTCATGGCTCCTTAAACTGAAAAAAGAGACTTTGACAAGTCCCATACTAATAGCCCCTCCCTAGGTCTGATTCATTACGTTAAAGTTCAAAATGAAATGCAAAACTCTTTCCTCCAGCCTATGTTGGACACAACCCCAAACTCCCCCAGTGTCTCAGGGCTTTCCTGCTTTAGCAGGTTACTACCAGTCCTTCCTAGCTGGGGCAACTCTTCTCAGCTCAGGGTCTTCCCTGCAGGAGCTGTTCTCACTCTCTGCACAACTTCCTGAGCCCATTTCCAGGTGTTCTTATAGGGGAATCACCTGATACCTGCTCAGGTGTGCCAACTTAGTAACTAGGGTTGGCTGTCCCCAAACGTATAGCCCTTAAAGGGGCAAGCCACCCTGTTAGAGCAAGGATTTTCTGGAGTCATTTTGTAACAGAGTAATTATTATTTTTGTAAGGTTCTTTTATAGATATGCTTATAGTTAATGGTGATATGTACAGCAGTATGTCAGAAGGCAGTGGTAAGCAAACAACTGGTTCCTGCACCAAGAGGCTTACATTCTGAGGACATGATCTTGAATACTAGAAAAAGATTTTTTGATTTTTTTTTTTAAAAGAAGGGTAGGGGGTCAGTGTAAACACTATGAAACAAGTGGATTTTAAGGAGTTTTCTGAAGTTAGGTTTATAATATCACTGCTGCTTAGCAATACCTGTGGTATATTCATAGATTACTATGTTACAGAGTTCAGAGTAGCAGCCGTGTTAGTCTGTATTCGCAAAAAGAAAAGGAGTACTTGTGGCACCTTAGAGACTAACAAATTTATTTGAGCATAAGCTTTCGTGAGCTACAGCTAACTTCATCGGATGCAACAGACTCCAACGAGAGACTGCTGAACTCTCTGAACAGCAGTCTCTCGTTGGAGTCTGTTGCATCCGATGAAGTGAGCTGTAGCTCACGAAAGCTTATGCTCAAATAAATTTGTCAGTCTCTAAGGTGCCACAAGTATTCCTTTTCTTTTTATATTACAGAGCTATCAGTAATGTGAAAAAAAATTAATTGAAGTGGTCATAAAAAGGATTTTTTCTATAGGAAGCTGCATGAATTTTAAACTACAAATATTCTAGCAGCTGTTGATTTGACCTGTAAACTTTGCAACACAACATTATTAAAGATGTAAGGTTATGAATCATGAATGACGATTTACAAGCTCTGAAAATTCAACATTAACAGCTTGAACCAGTAAAGAAAGAGAGAGAGGACTCCTGCAAAAACTGTATATATTGTAGTACACAGCTCTCCACTGGGAGCCATGGCCTCATACTGTCTCAGAGCACTTAAGTTGGAAGTTTTTCTGTAGGCATTCTGTTAAAGTTTAAGTGAAAAGTAGGGGAAATATGTGTGTGTATTTTATGGTGCCTTTATAATGCATATGGCTGGCCTCAAAATGTTTTTTAAAAAAATTTTAATTGGAAATACCAGGTTCTGATGTCCCTCTTTTTCTGAAACACTTTGCTAATCTTTAGAGGAAAAGTGAGCTCCTCCTAACTGAGGAAAAAGGGGCTATGGTCTTATGGACCAATTTTGGCCCTCTAATATACATGCATAATGCCCATGGAAGTCAATGGGAATTGTATGTACGATTAGGAATGCAGAATTTGGCCCTCAGGCAGTCTAAGACTTAAAATCCACACAAAACAGTTTATGTAATGTTTCTTTATAGTCTCCTTTAAACCCTAAATATAACATTATAGGCTTTTATTGAAAGCTGGTTGGGGATATATAATGTTTAACAAGTATATGCAAATAGGTTTCATGAATACATAAAACACACAGTGTTTAGAACAAAGTGAAACAGGTATGGATGCCTACACCCCATTTATCACGAAAATCAAAGTACTTAATCAGCCAGATGGCAATATACTTGATTAGTGTACACAAGTGAAACGTTGCCCACACAAAAATGTGCTTTTGCAAGCATAACAGGTGTAGTCAAATTTGTTGCCTCCTGCTTTGAAATTTTCTCTCAAATGTCTAACAGTAGGAAGTATCAGAGGGGTAGCCATGTTAGTCTGGATCTGTAAAAGCGGCAAAGAGTCCTGTGGCACCTTATAGACTAACAGACATATTGGAGCATAAGCTTTCGTGGGTGACTACCCACTTCGTCGGATGCATATAGGGGAAATTTCCAGAGGAAGGTATAAATCTGCAGGCAAGAATCAGGCTCGGGATAAGGAGGTTAGTTCAATCAGGGAGGATGAGGCCTTCTTCTAGCAGTTGAGGTGTGACCACCAAGGAAGGAGAAACTGCTTTTGTAGTTGGCTACCCATTCACAGTCTTTGTTTAATCCTGAGCTGATGGTGTCAAATTTGCATATGAACTGAAGCTCAGCAGTTTCTCTTTGAAGTCTGGTCCTGAAGTTTTTTGCTGCAGGATGGCTACCTTTAAATCTGCTATTGTGTGTCCAGGGAGGTTGAAGTGTTCTCCTACAGGTTTTTGTATATTGCCATTCCTAATATCTGATTTATGTCCATTTATCCTTTTACGTAGGGACTGTCCAGTTTGGCCGATGTACATAGCAGAGGGGCATTGCTGGCACATGATGGTGTAGATTATGTTGGTGGACATGCAGGTGACTGAACCGGTGATGGTGTGGCTGATCTGGTTAGGTCCTGTGATGGTGTTGCTGGTGTAGATATGTGGGCAGAGTTGGCATCAAGGTTTGTTGCATGGATTGGTTCCTGAGTTAGAGTTACTATGGTGCGGTGTGTAATTGCTGGTGAGAATATGCTTCAGGTTGCCAGGTTGTCTGTGGGCGAGGACTGGCCTCCCTCCCAAGGCCTGTGAAAGTGAGGGATCATTGTCCAGGATGGGTTATAGATCACTGATGATGCGTTGGAGAGGTTTTAGCTGAGGACTGTATGTGATGGCCAGTGGAGTTCTGTTGGTTTCTTTCTTGGGCTTGTCTTGCAGCAGGAGGCTTCTGGGTACACGTCTGGCTCTGTTGATCTGTTTCCTTATTTCCTCCTGGGTATCATAGTTCTGAGAATGCCTGGTGAAGATCTTGTAGGTGTTGGTCTCTGTCTGAGGGGTTGGAGCAAATGCAGTTGTACCTCAGCTCTTGGCTGTAGACAATGGATCATGTGGTGTGTCTGGGATGGAAGCTGGAGGCATGAAGGTAGGCATAGAGGTCGGTGGGTTTTCGGTATAGGGTGGTGTTAACGTGACCGTCATTTATTTGCACCGTGGTGTCTAGGAAGTGGACCTCCCAGGTAGATTGGTCCAGGCTGAGGTTGATGGTTGGGTGGAAGCTATTGAAATCATGGTGGAATTCTTCCACGGTTTCCTTCCAATGGGTCCAGATGATGAAGATGTCATCAATATAGCATAGGAAGAGAAGGGGCATGAGCAGACGAGAGCTGAGGAAGCGTTGTTCCAGGTCATCCATAAAAATGTTGGCATATTGTGGGGCCACGCGGATGCCCATAGCGGTGCCACTGGTCTGGAGGTATGTATTGTCACCAAATTTGAAATAATTGTGAGTAAGGATAAAGTCACAGAGCTCAGCAACCAGTTGTGCTGTGGCATCATCAGGGATACTGTTCCTGACAGCCTGTATTCCATCTGTGTGTGGGATGTTTGTGTAGAGAGCCTCTACATCCATGGTGACTAGGATGGTGTTTTCTGGAAGATCACCAATGCATTTTAGTTTTCTCAGGAAATCAGTGGTGTCACGGAGATAGCGGGGAGTGCCGGTGGCATAGGGTCTGAGTAGAGAGTCCACATATCCAGACAGTCCTTCAGTAAGAGTGCCAATGCCCGAGATGATGGGGCATCCAGAATTTCTGGGTTTGTGGATCTTGGATAGTAGATAGAATAACCCCAGACGGGGCTCTAAGGGTATGTTGATTTGTTCCTGTGTTAGTGTAGGGAGTGTCCTGAGTAGATGGTGCAGTTTCTTAGTGTATCCCTCAGTGGGATCTGAGGAAAGTGGCCTGTAGAATTTGGTATTTGAGAGTTGTCTGGCAGCCTCCTTTTGGTAGTCAGACCTGTTCATGATGACAACAGCACCTCCTTTATTAGCCTCTTTGATTATAACGTCAGGGTTGTTTCTGAGGTTGTGGATGGCATCGCGTTCTGCACAACTTAGGTTATGAGGCAAGCGATGTTGTTTTTCCACAAATTCTGCCTGTGCACATTGGTGGAAGCATCCTATGTACAGGTCCAGACTGTCATTTCGACCCTCAGGAGGAGTCCACATGGAGTTCTTCTTCTTGTGCTGTTGGTGGGAGGGCATCTGTGTATCAGTGTGCTTTTCAGTGTTATCTTGAAAGTATTCTTTGAGTTGGAGACGGCAAAAGTAGGCTTCCAGATAACTGCAGAACTGTATCGTGTTTGTTGAGGTGGCGGGGCAGAAAGAGAGTCCCCGAGATAGGACAGATTCTTCTCCCGGGGTGTGTGTGTAGATGGATAGATTGATGATATTGCTGGATGAATTGGGGTACTACTGTTGTGGCCCCATGTGGCAGGTAGGATTTTAGACAGCTTACAGTCCTTTTTCCTTTGTAGAGAGGTGAAGTGTGTAATGTAGATCTCCTGTCTTATTTTAGTAAAGTCTGTTTGTATGGAAGGTTGGTTATTTATGAGTCTCCAGGTTGGAGATCTCTTTTTTGATGTTTTCCTGTTTGCTGTATAGGAAGTGTCTGTCCCAAATAACCTGAAAGGCTGTATATGTTGTGGCAGATATGGCAATTTCCTGCAATATCTTTGGACGATCTTATTGTATTAAATTTGTGTGTCATTGTGGCACAGGGACTGTATGTAATTCCATAAGAGAGGGTGACCACAGCCCTCCAGGAACTAAGAACAGTGTATGGGGTAAATAGGCAAATTCACTCAGGTTGTAACATCTCCAGAAAGGTACCATCATCTGGAGAGACTCACATCTATACTGGTTCAAACTGGATTCTTCAGAGCCCAAAGACAGGACTTTTGGCTTAATAGCTTGTGTTTAAATTGACACCTTCTTTCTAATCGAGCAAACAGTCAGAAACTTCCGTCCCGGGGCAGGGGGCGGGGGAGAGGCTCAATCCTTCCTGGGAGGAGTCGGAAGAACTTCAGCCAACTAAGGCTCCATAAGACTAACGTGTGATCTCTGGTAAGCTTTTAGCAAGTATATAGGAACTTCTATTGATTTTAAAATATTTTTTCTGTGGTGCTTTCCCCTTAGGAATAAACGTGCTGGTTTATAAAGAGCCGTGTGGTAAATTATAACTTGGGGCACTACACGGTTTATAGCCTTTGAGGAGAGAGCAAAGCACAGGCAGTGGCCTGTCTAGGCAATCTGCCTGGCTGGGAATGTAGCAGCACGGACAAAGAATCGTGCAGCCTGGAAGAACCCTGGTCAGGAGGGAGAGAGACGTGGATCTTAACCTAAGAGAGATGATGGCTGAGGAGCCAGGTGCTCAGAGTGGGTGCCCCTTGCCATAGAGGGGGAGTACAGGCAGGCCGGCCATTTGTCTGGTATTCAGTCCTCTTTTTGGGTGGTTTGTTGCTCTTCTAATATTGAGACAAAACCAGATATGGTTTTGTCTGGTATCAGATGGGGATGGCATTTTTGCACATGCCATGAGGGCAGGGTGGCATGGTCTTCAAAATGGTGTCCTCCAAGTGGTGTGACCTTGTGTGTCACCCTACATACAGGTGCAGTTCCCCTGACCTGTGGCATGAATCACCCTTTAAATATAGGTATTTCCTCTATTTTTCCCCAGACATGTGGGACACGTCTATGAACTGCGGATGCCTACATCTTTCAAATGCCTTCTCCTATACTAGCCTCCAAACTATTAGAAGCACATGAAACACTGGGTTGAGAAAAATGAAATAATTTGTGTATGGTTTATGCAATTAATGGTTGTCTTTTATGCATTTCCAATAAGATTTGAGTTTTCCTCTGATGTAAAATATGTTGTCTCTAACTGCTTTGTGTTAATAGTCAATGACATTAAGAATGAGAGCACTTTTCTTCACCCATTTGACCTGATCTCTTGGCTGTTGCTCCATCAGATCTTCCCTAAACCAGAGATGCAAGAAAAGAGAAGCACATAAGAATGGACATACTGGGTCAGACCAAAGCTCCATCTACCCAGTATCCTGTTTTCTGACAGTGGCCAATGCCAGGTGCCCCAGAGGGAATGAACAGAACAGGTAATCATCAAGTGATCCATCCCCTGTTTCCCATTCCCAGCTTCAGGCAAACAGAGATGAGGGACACCATCCCTGCCCATCCTGGCTAATAGCCATTGATGGATCTATCCCCCCTGCATTTATCTAGTTCTTTTTTGAACCCTGTTATAGTCTTGGCCTTCACAACCTCCCCTGGCAAAGAGTTCCATGGGTTGACTGTGCATTGTGTGAAGAAATACTTCCTTTTGTGTGCTTTAAACCAGCTGTCTATTAGTTTCATTTGGTGGCCCCTAGTTCTTGTGTTATGAGAAGGAGTAAATAACACTTACTTATTTAGTTTCTCCACACCAGTCATGATTTTATAGATCTCTATCATATCCCCCCTTAGTCGTCTCTTTTCCAAGCTCAAAAGTCCCAATCTTATTAATCTCTCCTCATATGGAAGCTGTTCCATACCCCTAATCATTTTTGTTGCCCTTTTCTGAACCCTTTCCAATTCCAATATATCTTTTTTGAGATGGGGCGACCATATCTGCATGCAGCATTCAAGATGTGGGTGTGCCATGGATTTATATAGAGGCAATATGATATTTTCTGTCTTATTTTCTATCCCTTTCTTAATGATTCCCAACATTCTGTTCGCTTTTTTGACTGCCACTGCATGAGTGGATGTTTTCAGAGAACTATCCACAATGACTCCAAGATCTCTTTCTTGAGTGGTAACAGCTAATTTAGACCCCCGTCATTTTATATGTATAGTTGGGATTATGTTTTCCAATGTGCATTACTTTGCATTTATCAACACTGAATTTCATCTGCAATTTTGTTGCCCAGTCACCCAGTTTGCAAGATCCCTTTGTAGCTCTTCACAGTCTACTTTGGACAAAGTGCTTTTGCAGTATTAATTGATCACACCTCAGAACATCAATGTTAGAAGTTAAGTTTGCTCTACCTGTTTTATAGGTGGGAAAATTGAGGCACAGTGAAATGAAGTGACTTGTTCAAGGTGATGCAGTAGAAATGGGATTAGAACTCAGGTTATCAGATCCCTATTCCTGTAGTCTAACCACTAGGCAGTGCTGACTCTGATATGGTCAGAATGTTTATTCTCGATAGCAGCGTGTTGGACACACACACTCACTCACACTCTCTCTCTCTCTTTATGTATATAGTATCATCTATTCTCCATTCTGTTTATCTCTGTTTTCACTGTAATCCAGATGGAGAAAAGGGCTGAAGTTTCCTTTCAAAGGGTTTATCTTCACTACCAGGGTAAGTCGACCTATGTTACACTACTCCAGCTAGGGGAATAATGTAGCTGGAGTTGATGTAGCTTAGGTCGACTTACCTCGGTGTCTTCACTGCACTGCGATGATGGGAGACGCTCTCTGGTCAACTTACCTTACTCTTCTTGGGGAGTTGGAGTACCGGAGTCGACCGGAAAGTACTCTGCTGTCAATTTAGCAGGTTTTCACTAGACCGGCTAAATCAACACCCGCTGCATCGACTGCAGCAGCATCGATCTCTTGGTAGGGACGACAAGCCCGAAGTAACCTGTGTATGAAGGAAAATGTGTCTTCCCTTTAATTTTGCTTCTTTAGCATGTGTAAAGAATATCTGGATGCAGGGACCTGGGGTGGGGGTTGCTTTGTTTAGTTACAAAAAAATAATTATATGATTTTTAAGATAGATGTTTAGGTTTTTTCTACGGATTAATAGAGAACTAATAGGATTATAACATCACAAGTATGGTACCAAGGAAAGTTGAAAGGGGAAGGGATATTTTTCAGTAAAACTTTAAAACTCTTTGGCCTAGCTGCTCTGCTGGTGAGTGCAGCAGGGGGACCTTAGAGAGCCAGTTACAGACTCCTGTTCCTCAGCTTTGTATACCAGCTCTGGCAGAGATCAAATCAACCTGGGGGGCTGCTCTAAACTCTTCTAGTTGGTAGTAGCTCCCAATCAGCCCTCTGCCAGCAGGGGACAACCAGAGTGCAGTCCCGTCCCCAATATACCTCTGACATGTCCCTTATGCAGGGGCTGCAGAGGAGGGGCATAGGAACCAGCTGTATACCTGCTGAAGATTCCTCCACACCAGCTGATGAGATGTGTCTGCTTTCCATTCCCCGTCTGGTGCACCCTGAAGATTCCCTACTGCTTTTTAATAGCACTATGTTAAAGCACACCAGCAGGGTCTAAACAGACCAATTAATGCACAACATATTAGGGTGGTTTCAGGGCCGGCCCACAACATTTTGGAATCTGAGGCAGGGAATTCAAATGACGCACCCATGCCACCTCGCTTGGGCCCAAACTTTGAAAGGTCTCAATTCTGCTTTCTTCCTGTTCTACTTCTCTCATGGTACTGCTCTGCTACCTACCCCAATGAAGGAGAACTAACAACTTAAAATGCCTTGTTCAAAAATTGTAAGTAACACTTAACTTTCAAACGCCTGAACAGCAAATGTAACTTTTCTTGTCTGCATAGTAAACACTGGCATTTTTATCTGTTTGAATAATCAAAGTGGTGTTTTCTGTGCCCTCTTGGTTGCAAAGATTTGAACTGCTTCCTGCTGAAAGTCCACAGTCTGGGCCAGCTCCTGCTCTATTGAGATGGTTACAAGGCCGACCAGCCTCTCCTGTGTCATTGTGGAGCATAGATGTGTTTTTATTAACTTCAGGTTGGAGAAGCTGCATTCTCCACTGGTTTCAGAGTAACAGCCGTGTTAGTCTGTATTCGCAAAAAGAAAAGAAGTACTTGTGGCACCTTAGAGATTAACCAATTTATTTGAGCATAAGTTTTCATGAGCTACAGCTCACTTCATCAGATGCATACTGTGGAAAGTACAGAAGATCTTTTTATACACACAAACCATGAAAAAATGGGTGTTTACCACTACAAAAGGTTTTCTCTCCCCCCACCCTACTCTCCTGTTGGTAATAGCTTATCTAAAGTGATCACTCTCCACTGGCAACTGTTACAGGAAGTATTAGAAGAATGTGCAGAGCAACAAGAGCATTTGGAAAGAGGATGGTCATCTTATTTGTGCACATACATTCCAGAACAGCCTTTGGAGTTGATCCTGCTGAAATGTATCTTGAAAGGGCTTTCAGTTCATCACCTAAATCACTCGCATCAATATCGCGCATGTCATCATGTGTCAATACTGTCTCTAGTGCCCTGCATTGCTGGTGTAGGTCTTCTTCAGGTATAGTGAGGAGTTTTGGAATATCATACAACATCCCAAATATACTGCCGTGTTCATTGAACTGCATGAAACATTCTTCAACAGATTGTATTGCACTATCTAGCACCTGGTTAAAGAATTCAACTTTGAATTGTTGTTTGGGGTCTCTTATGGGATTATATCCCGTGCCTCATAATCAAAATGTCTTCTTCTTCGGTGACTCTTGTATTCTTGAATGGGTGGGAAAATAGCTTCAGCGTGAAGTTCCTCTGCCAACTTCTGTGCACTCTTCAGAACGTTTTGAAATCCCTCATCTGACTGGTAAGACTGTAGGTATGACTTTGCTTTGTCCAGTTGTTCCATTTCTCCAGATATATCAAGGTCAACACCTTGGAGTCTCTTGCTTATAACATTTATTTCAAACAGTATGTCACACCACAACACTAAGCCATACAGAAATTTGAAGTTCTGTACGTTTCTGGTGATTCCATTTCCCTCTGCCACTGTTCTCCCACGAACAGTTCCTGTCATAGCGTTATCCTCCATAATGGCAACTATGGCATCACCTATCTTCCCAATTTGGTGTTTGATAGGCTTTATTGCCTCCACTCGACTTTCCCATTGTGTGGCACTCAGTGGTTTCAGTGCCAGAGAGGATGTTCCCAGATGTTGCTTCAAAATTTGCCATCGATGAGTTGGTGCAGAGAAAAGTACATAGATTCTTTGAATTACATTAAAAAATTCAGCAGCCTCACTAGAGCTGATGCTGCATCGCTGACCACCAAGTTCAATGAATGAGAACTGCATGGGACAAAAAAAACTCAAAGGTTTAACTCTCAGATCAGTGTCTGCACTCCTCTGTTCTTTCCTCTCATGTTGGCAGCATTATCGTAGCCCTGACCTCTCATGTCAGCTATCGCAATTCCTGTATCTTCTAGCTTTTTAAGAAACACGTTTGTCATACCAGCTCCTGTAGTGTCATCAGTGTCAATAAATTCTAGAAAATGCTCTCTGACCGTCACCATTGCAGGGACATTTTCAGTAGGTTCTGTTGTTGTTACAAAGCGCACCATTAAAGTTATTTGTTACATATGGCTGATGTCAGTGTGCAGTCCAGAATAACAGAGTAATATCTTGCTGACTTCAATTCTGCCACAATCTTCTGTTTGACTTTTGTTGCCAGTAACTGTATGATCTCATTTTGAATTGTTTTTCCAAGGTAGTGGTGTGTGTACATTTCTTGGGTGGTGACTCTTCTTAGATGATCCTGGAGTACAGCATCAAACTGAGCCATCAGCTCCACAATTTTAAGGAAGTTTCCATTGTTTGGCACATACAGCTGATCTGAAGTGCCACGCAGTGCTAGGTTTTGGGTAGCGAGCATTCTCACAATGGCAATGAGCCTTTTCAGAACATTTTGTCAGTAAAGAGACTCTGATGCAATCTTCTCCTGAAGCTGATCATCTATGGTGGCCTTTAACCTTAGTCTCATCTCAAGCTCTTTCCACCTATAGAATACTCTCTTGTGATTTGTTGCCTTCTCATGGCATGCCAGTTTTCTAGCCAGATTTTTCCAGTCCTTTGTTCCTGTAGAACCCAATGTGGCTGGAACATTAGACTGAAAGAGTTTACAAGAAAAACAGTATGCAGCATTCTGTTTTTTTGAATACATAAGCCATGGCCTCTCCACTTTGTCATCATTGGGGATTTCATGCGCCAGTAATGTGTTGGATGGAAACTTCTATTTTCATTGTCTTTGGGGAACATGAAGTTTTTCACTTGCTGTGGCCCATGCAGTACAAGGAAGTCCCTCAGGCTACTGCTCCAGTGGGTCCACAGTCCTGGATCATCTAGACTAAAGGAACTAAATTCAGCAGCAGCTGTTTCTTGCACCTCCACCACACTCTTCTCTGATCTACACTTTTCTTCAGGAATGTGCATGGTTACATCCATTTGAGATGGAGATATGGATGCTGCAGTAGCTGCCAGGTCACCTGCACTCTGACTAACTGGAAGATCAGGCATCTCCTCACCATTCACATCCTCACTGGGGCCTGAAGGCTCACCGTGAACATTTGTGTCTCAGGAGAGCTCCTTCCTGCTTAGATAGAAAAGCTTCTTTTGCTTTCTTTCTTTTTCTGAATGCTGCCCGAGAAGAGTGTTTTCTTCTTTCACTTATGACTGCTGTTCTGTGCTAGCTATAGTGTCTCTCAACACTCAATTGAAGGGAACAAATAAGCAGGCTGGTAGCAGGGCCAGAGTGAGGGAAGATATCAGTGTCTTAAGGGCCTACCAGGCTCGTACTACTTCAGTTGACTGCCGGTTCTCTTCAAGTGAGTTCAGGGAAGTAGCAGGAAACAGGAAGCTCCCTGAGAAGCTGGTGTTAATCAGTCCAAGCTCCTGAGGGTGCTAGAGAGGTAAATAAGAGGCTCCTCCTCCTCTCTCTCCCTGTACCTCCTGCTGCTTTCTGTTATTCCCTCTCACCTTTTCTCCTGCCTGCCTGCTATGTCTCTTGTGCCCTCCTTCCTCCAGCACAGCACTCCACCATCTCTGTGCATCTAAAGCTGAGAGAATAGCTCAGTGGTTTGCTCATTGGCCTGCTAAACCCAGGGTTGTGAGTTCAATACTTGAGGGGGTCATTTAGGGATCTGGGGCAAAAACTGGGGATTGGAGAGGGTTGGATGATCCTTAGATGATCTCCTGAGGTCCCTTCCAACCCTGATATTCTATGATTCTAATACATATGCACCAGCAGCAGACACAATTTTCTACACTCTGGGTCCTAGTGCCCCCCCCCCCCAGTCTGGCACCTGAGGCAGCCGCCTCAGTTCACCTCATGGTAAGGCCAGCCCTGGGTGGTTTAGAAATCACATCCCCATAAATTGCATTACCACACTGTGTAGACCAGTCCTAAAAAGGTGATTTGGCCTTCTATTCCAGCCAAAATTCTCCTTTCTAACTGTCCAAAGGAAAATTAGAAATTATACAAGCTTAATTATTTACTTACAAAGGGTTTATCTGTCAGGATATTTTCACAACACCAATCCAAACTAGTTTTACACTCATCCAGATCTCTCTAGAATTTTTCTCCCTGCCCAATTTCCTTTCACCCAGCAGAGAGGCCTTTTTCGATGAGTCCCTGGGGAATATCTGCTGTTTCTGTGGAATCTGCTGTCTGGGAGAGATCCCGCCCATTTTGTTCTAATGGGGAACTTATTATTTTCGCAACTTTTCCTGCCTCAGTTTCCACAGGTACATTCTCAGGTTTTGGGGCTACCATGCTGAAATCCTGTTGCCCTGATTCCTCCTCAGATGGTCCTTATAGATAACTGAGTTTATCCTTATAGATAACTGAGTGTCCTGTACTCCACTTCGTATGTTCAAATCAGTATTGTATAGGGTTCCTCTCAAGGTTTATCCCGCTTAGAGTGCCTATTTTTATTTTTCCTATAATTGTGGAACCGTACCAGGTCCCCTCTTTTTAAAGTTTCCCTGTATGACCTTACATCATCGTCCTTTCATTTTATCACAGTCCATCCTGGGCATATAGACCCTCATGCTGGTTTGGCAACTAAAGGGTTAATAGGAAAACTGACTGATTGCTTTCTTGGGGCTGATTGGTGGCCTCACAACTGCTGTATAGATGCAAGGGTGAAGGACAGGGCAGCTGCCAGAGATGGAGGAACTTCAGAGAGGAGACCCCTTCAGCAGATTGGCAAGGAGCTGCCAGGGAAGCCTGGCTTCCAGAGAATGAGAACCAGAACAAGAGTCTGGGAAATGCCTAGAGAGGAGGTGAGGTAGGAAGCCACTCAAGGAGCAATAAGGGACTGGAAGAAACTGGTTCTAGCTGCCTCAAATAAGATCACTGAGTTGGAACCCATTGGTGTGGATGGGCTTGGGTGCCCCTACCACCTCTAATGCAAGGCATAATAAAGACTTGGGAGCAAGAAAAGGCCCTACCCCAAGGAACCTAGCACTGTCTACCCTCCACAAGGGTCACAGGACCCTGACTATTACCCCAAAAGGGCTGACTATTAGGGGCCCTACCAGAAGACTGGAGTCATAACAAGAAATAGACACAGGACTAAATGATTGACAGAGTAAAGGGAAGAAATTGAGTCAACGGTGTAGCACCCTACTCAGCAAAGATGGTTCCCGCTGGTGAAGGCAGCCTCTGACAAAGTCTAACCTCAATTTTTTTCTAGCAAAGGTGTGAACTTTTCAGTTCTGGATTGTCGAGATTCTACAAAGTCCAAAGGGTTCAAATTCCTGTGTTCATCTTCAGGAACTTCATACAAGAGGTTTGCCCAAAACAGGAGGGATGCTAGAATTGCACACACCTGTTCAAACAATTTGGGTTCAAATGGATTTGTGTGTAATTGCACCCTCAACCACAAATCAGGTGAAGAGTTCATTGGCTAGGACCTCTGCCACTGTCACAGCCTCTTGGTTCATCATTGGGTAAACTTCAGGATCCAAGTAGTTCATAGCAATCAGAAGATATTGATTGCCTGACTCTGTCTCAGGCAGAGGCCAAAACACATCAACAACAATGTGCTCCATTGTTGTGCTCATGAGCTATTGCTGCATAGGGGCTCACCCTGTGTTAGGGGGACCCTTCTTTGCAATCCAAGCATCACATTTCCTATGCCAGTTTTCTACATTCTGCCTGTATTTTATCCAACAGAAATTCTCTAAGGTTTTTCCAGTCCCAAAATATCCATCAGTTCTGAAATCACGACAATCTCAGAAACTCCCTTTTTAATATATTTGATACAACCAGCAGATACCTGGCCTGATCATCTGTTTGTTTTTCCATCTCCTGTACAATTTTATTTTTAATTTCCAAGTTTTTCAACAGTCACCAGAAAGCTTTTGTTGTGGTATTCTGAGGGGAGACAGAAGAGGCACTTTGAGTCTTCAAGATTGATAGGAATAGCTCCTTTGCAAGAACAGCAGGTCTTGAATCTGAAGGACTTGGTCTCTGCCATGTCTAGGGGAGTGCTGCGTCTGGAGGCACCATGTGGACTTGAAAAAAATCTATGTTTTAAAATGCCAATGGATTAAAGTAATAAAACTAACTTCTCTAATTATCCAGCTAGAGAGATGAATTGCACAGTGCACAGAGATGAGGACAATGCAAGTGTCCTGTCTCACAGCCATGTAAGAAAGAAAGAACGGGAGAGTGGCTGCGTCTACGGAGGGCAGCTCCAATGGGCATGCATAGTGCAAGTGCTGCTCCAATGGATGCACACAGTGCTCCAGTGGACACTGCTGCTCAAAAGATTCCAATCGCATACTCACAGGGGATATGCACACCAGAGTGGAATACATGTGCAGTCACTTGACGAAAAACCATAGTAACTTCTGTATGTTGTGGTAGCTTTCCAGGAAAGGAAGGATGGGCTGTGGTTGAGACCTGATTTGACACCAAGGGGCATGTTAGTCACTAAAGTTCTTATGGACCTGAAGCAGAACTGTTTGTTTGCTGAATGTTTCTCACAAGCAGGAAATAGTAACCAACAAACAAATGGTTACAAATAGTAACCATTGCAAAATGCAAGCCAATGGCACTAGAATACGCTAGCATAGAAGGAAATTACAAGGGGAAAGGGGTGAGCTCCCAGAGTGTCTATTGGACTGGTTGCAGCACAGCTATATATTTAGATGATGGGCAACAGAACAGTCGAACAGACTTTCTAGTTGGGAAAGATTGGTACTGGCGGAAATTGACCTTGTGGCAAATTGCCGGCACTACTATCATGGTCCTGCGCTTTCTCTTCTTGTGGGCGGGGGGGATTTAGGGCGCCATTTCTCACCCCTGATCTGGGGAATCAGCTGTCCCACTAGTATCCTAGAGAAGGGGAGTGGAGAGGAAGGGAAGCGGGCCTACCCTCTACTCTGGGTCCCAGCCCAGGGCTCCTAGGGATATCACTTGAACTAGCGATTCCTTCCCCTGGGCTACTTCCCTCTCTGGACCTTCAGCTTGTGGGGCTTCCTACCCTCTCTCTGCTTGGGCCAGGGTTCTCCCAACCCCTTGTGTCTGTGGAGTCCCTCTGCTCTGCACAAGCTGGGTTTCCCTTTACCTAGGGTCTTGGTCTTCTGGCCCGCCACAGCACTTCTCCAAACTCTCCTCTGCTTCCCTCCAAACTGCTCTCCTTCAAACTGCTCTCTGCTCCAACACCAAATCACTCTGCTTCAACTCCTCCAACTGTCTGATTAAAGCAGGGTTTTTTTTTTTAATCAGGTGACTGGCTTCAGGTGCTCTAATTGGCTTCAGGTGCTCTAATTAATCTATAGGAACCTCTCTTCCCTCTACAGGGAATAAGGCTCTCATCATCCTGGGGCTTACATGTCTCCCCTCTATCACCCTCCTGCTGCCCTCTGGCCATGCTGTATCACACCTATTAAACGTTTACCCATAGCACACCGTTTACCCATAGCAAAATGGAAAGAGGCCTTACAGGTCATTGAAGAAATGTACCAGGAAGACATAACTGAGCCTTCAGTCAATCCTTGGGCCTCACTCATAGTTCTGGTTAAGAAAAAAATAGCAGCATCAGATTCTGTGTAGACTGTAGAAAATTAAACATACTACTTGAATGAATTCTTATCCATTACCACAAATAGAACATACCCTGGATGTGTAACAGGTTCAGTTTTGGTTTTTCACACTGGATCCGAAGTGGGTAGTGGAAGTGTATACACAGAATCAGATTATGATGTCTGGTGACAATTTAAAGTGATGGTTTTTGGCTTGTCCAATGCTGCTGCCATATTTAAGAGGCTAATGGAGAGAATATTGCATGGCAGGCCTCTCTTAGCCTTGGGGTTATACCTAAATTATATATCATGGTATATGTTGAAAACCTTTGGACAGGAACTGATACAGTGACAAATTTAAGGCAGCCAACCTGAATCTGAACCCAAAGAAATGTGAAGTGTTTCAAAGAGAGATACTTTTCCTCAGGCATACAATCAATCAATCAGTGAGGGGGGAATTTGCATTGACAAAAAGAAAACTGAGGCTTTGAAAGGGGTTTTGAAAATGGACACAGATGCTAGTGCTTATGGTTTGGGGGCACTATTGGATTTGAGAGGGTGGTGACTTATTACTGCAGAAGTCTAAGACCGAGCTATGATGTACATATACCACACAAGTGCTGTATATGCTTCTCCTTTTCAAAAAGGACTCAGATGTCCAGAGGGGCTTATATGAAGGGCTTCTTCAGCACCAGGTGACAAAACTACTCCATCAGCCCAGACTACCGCTCAGAGTCTCTGGTAAACCAACAGGCCACACGAGACTCCAAAACCCATTTGGCATCAAGGAAATCCCATTCCACCAGAACCTCCTTAATATCTTCATCCCAATCCTCTGAAGAGAGAGGACGGGAGGAGGATTGCTCTTGCAGTAACTGCAGATACAGATCTTCTACAGCAAATGGTCACCAGCCAACCTCTGCAAAAATCTCTAGATGCCAGCAACACACCCAGTACTGGCAATCAAAGATTGAATCATCCAGCACCAAGACAGCCAGTACTGAAGTCAGCAACACAAGGGTGCTCTTTGGATTGCCCCACACTGATGCTGGAAGTCCTGATCCCAACAGAGTACGGTCAGACTGAGACTTTCATCTACAGTACCAAAAGCCTCAACACTGCCATTCTCCATCCTGGGTTGTTTCAGATAGGGGAGAAATTTGATGATGGAGTCAAGTATTTGTTTGATGTAGTCCTGTTTATTTACAAAGAATGTAAATAAAGTGCTGTTTTCCTGAAGACAGAAGGAAGCAAAGGAGACAGTTTCTTTGCTTACAGTTCCAGGCCTCTCTCCAGCCAGCACTCTAACCAAAAGCTCTCTCCTTTTACCTTTTTCTTAAGGTCATGCTACAAATGCTTCCCTGAGCTTCTTTGCTGCCTTCTCTGTTTCTGTCATGTTTTTCCTGCTTCTTGTTCACATATGCAGCTCTATCAAACAGTATCCAGCCTCCTGTGTTTGCATTCAGCCTCCAGTCAAACCTCTCTACCCACATAGCTCAGATTCCTAACCAGCCCTGCAAATGGTCAGTTTTGGGTGGTGACTTCTATTCTTTCAGCTATCAGTTCCAAAAATTGCTTTTTACATTTATCCTGAATAAAGGGCAGCTGTTATGCCCACCAGCTCCAACAAGATTTCACCGAACCCCCAGCATAGCAAAATCCTTCTTCACTGCATCACAATATTCTTTAAATATGCAAGTTACACACATCCTTAAATACCTCCCTGAATCAGGAACAGAGGAAAAATCAAGGCTGATAGAGGCTATTATGATGAACTAATCTACGTTATCACTAGTATAAAATTTCAGCCACTACTGCATAAAGATTCCATATGGAAGCGTACTGTAACTCTGTACTCCTGATTGGAAGGGAACCAATTATCTCGTGAAACTGGATTGAGAATGCTTATTAATACTGCTTCAATTAATTTGGTGTTACACTTTTAAGAAGTTGGAGTTCAAGTTGACAATTTTCAAACTTTTAAAAACTCAGTTCCGGCAGCATCTGTGATTAAAACATCTAATAGTAAACTAGTTTGGTCCTCATGCTTTCGTAGCTACAGATGTACTTAAATTCATCCAGGACATTATATCTTGCAATACACCAGCAGAACCTATGTCTCATTAATTCAATTTAATATTGACACATTTCAATCAGTGTGAGAGAGAGGGTGTGGGAATTATGCAGCGGAATGTTATAGACTACAATAAAAAGTTTCTATCGACTTATAGCTCCATTTGATCCAGCAAGGGAAAAAACCACATACACACTCTCCCTCTCTTTCTTTCTCTCTCTCTCTCTACTGGACCCTGTCCTGTCAGTGTCCCTCTGTATAAAGTGGACATCAGCAACAGATCAAATGTTCAAGATACAGGGGCACCCTAGGCATGAAAACTATTGCATATGTTATGGACTACTCAAATTATAGAATTCTGAAAGGAGAATTAATTTTATGATAGGATGTAATATTGCTTTCTACCAGAGGTGGGGTTTTTTTTGTTTGTTTTTATTGTAGGTAGGTGGGAATGCCTTACCATTAGAATTAAAACTAATGATCTCAATGAAAATAGCTCCTTCAAGCTGCGTCAATGATGAAAAGAATGGTCTTTCAATACTGGTAATAAGGAACTTCACAATTAGAAATACCTATAATGGGCTTAGTAATATAGTGGCTCTCAACAGAAGAACTTGCAAATGAAGAGAACTACTAACATTTAACGATATTACGTCTTCATGGTGGAAATGTCTGCTTAACAAAACATTGAAAAGAAGATGTCAGTATTCCTTTCTCTGTTTGGTAACTAATGGGTTTTTTAAAAGTACATAAAATCTCTGACCCCATGCTGTGTGTGCCACTATCTAGGTTGTGGCTATAAGCAGCAGTAGGGGCATTGACCGGTTGTCACTGTGAGGGGTTCCCTAATAATGCAAAAAGTATCCACAGAAAATCATATGGGATTTCTTCCTCAGAAACTGAAAAATAATATTGGAACTCCCCAGAGCCCTCCCTAAAGTTTTATATGACTTCTCACTATGCTTGTAGCTATCTACTCAACTGTATAGCCCAGATTCTTCATGGTGTTTGTGCTGCACTCAGTGCAATTCAGGACGGTGGGAAGGGAGGCAAAGGTGGTGTCATGCAACAATTATGGTCTTCAGATTCTGGAGTGTGTTTCGGGTTTAGAGTGTATCCCTGCCTGGCCAGGGAAAAGTATAGTGTCTGGTATAAGCTAGTGCAGCCATGCCCACAGCCTCAAGGGTTGATTAATCAGCCAGAAAGAACTGGAGTACAAAGTTGCTCCAGCCACTCTCCCATCCCTTGACTATCTTTATGTCAGGGACTGAAAGGTAGGTGGAGTACAGCCACTATTCCAGTTGTATTCCTCCTGGTAATTCCTCTTACAAAACAGGACTATCTAAGTAGCTGGTTAAGCTGACTTTCCAGTTGGTTAGTGAGTGCATAATGGTGCAAAACAACCAGAGCAGGGGCCCCAGAATCGGATCCTACATCTTTAAGGATGATATAGAAGACAATAGAATGAACACTTTTATAGGTCAAGATTTGTGAATAGTCATTTCAGTCTGTGATGACAGCAATGTTCCTTGTCTTCTCAGTTACTACAGGGTTCCATCTATCTAGTTAAACTGGTTATATTTGTAATATTCTTTTTAACTCCAATTTTTGTTATATTTATGATGGGCAGAGAGATATTCCAAGATCCTGCACCCTTTTAAGGTTCATGGTAAAGCTCCCATTGACTTCAGTAGTGCAGGATTGAGCTTCAAAAGAGGGAGGACTTTTTCCAGGCTTGTTTTCTTCTATGTCGATATGCAATAGTTTGAGGTAGTTTTGACTGTTACTGAATTGTCTATAATCTTAGTCTTCCTGTAATTGAAGAATAGTTGAATTAAAAGCATAAAATAGTTATTTACATCCCACTAACCTATTACGGTATTAAAAAATACATCAGGAACGTAAGAAACAAAAACTGATTTTTTTATTTTGACATTAAAATCAGAATGACATCAAAATTTGAGATTCATTTATGTTGAATTACACAAGTACTTCCTTAATATTCTACTGAAGTATAATGTTCAGCTCCTCAGTAAGTGGTAAAGAAATCTGTAGGGTGAGTTTCTGTTGAAAAAGTGAAACAAATGTAATTAAGAAATGTATGCTAAATTAATATAAAGACCAGCTCCAAATCTGAAACAAGAATATAAGTTTGAGTATAGACTGCCATAAGACCCTTCACTTGACCTTACAGGTAAGACTCAGTCGAGACAAACTGGACATAAGTTCTGAAGAGAAGTCCCTACATTCCTTAGTACTTTGGTGGAAATTCTGCCGATAAATTAATAAAACAAATCATATGTGAAAATTAAAAATCAAATCGGAGTAGTAGTCCCAATGCTAATTTGATACTAAATTTAATTTATTTTATGCTATCTCCTTATTTTCAATTTCCATTTTGCCACAGATTCTTATCTTTAGGTTTCAGAAGCAACAACCCATTATGATAAATGGGGGAAATTCATACTCAGACTTTTTTTTTTCCCAGGTTCCCTACAAATCTGAGTGCACATTACTGCATTAACCTTGAACATGTCAAACCAAGTTTAATCTCTGCAACTATGAGAGCTAGAAACAATCTTTTTTAAAATGAAAGATAAGAATCTCCAGCCCAATTTACATGAAGGGATGAATTCTGTGGCAAATTCTGTAGCCTGAGAATAAAGGGGTTGCCTCGAAGCACTTCAACATTTATAATTTTGTATGAGGTCATCCAACAATAAATTTTACGTATTCCTGCTGATATTTTATGTACAACAGTATTATCATCATACTATAGTAGGAGTAGTGCCTAAAATTTATCAAGGATAGTTCTATACAAGCTCTTAACTTATATCTTGATTTTAGTAACGCTTTTTGACATTGTCCCACATGACATTCTCATAAGCAAATAAGGGAAATGTGGTCTGTATAAAAGGGAAATTAATATAAGGTGGGAGCACAACTGGTTGAGTATGGTCTTTCAAAGAGTAGTTATCAATAGTTCACTGTCAAACTGGGAGTGGGTATCTAGTGGAGCCCCACATGGGGCAGTCCTGGGTTCGGTACTATTTAATGGATAATGGGTGCCACGCTTTAGAAAAAGATGTGGACAAACCGGAGAGAGTCCAGAGGACAGCAACAAAAATGATAAAAGGTTTAGAAAATATGAAAAAAAAACCTTGACATGTTCAGTCTTGAGAAAAGAAGACTCAGGGGAGACCTGATTACAGTCTTCAAATATGTTAAGAGCTGTTATGCAGAAGACAGTGATCAATTGTTCTCCATGTCCATTTTAGCTGTAGTGGGCTTAATCGGTGGCAAGGGAGATTTAAGTTAGATATTAGGAAAACTTTCTAACTATAAGAGTCATTAAATTCTGGAATAGGCTTTCAAGGGTAGTTGTGGAACCCACATTGTTGGAGGTTTTGAAGAACAGGTTGGATAAACACCTGTCAGTTGTGGCCTGCATTTGTCCTGCCTCAGCACAAAGGACTAGACCTGATGACTGCTTGAGGTCCCTTCCAGCCTTCTATGTTTCTGTGAGTCTTAACAAGTGCAAAACCCTCTCCTTGCAGTATTCCAAAAGAATCTGATCCACCCCCTTCTCCTAGAGAGGGCTGGATCCAGCCAAAATAAGCTTCAGCAGCCACCATCCATGGAAGTTATGGAGCTTCCTGAACTACCTAGCCTGAAAATTTATCCAACTCCCACAAAGCATACAACAGTAACAAGAGGAAGGCTCTAAGACTGGCAGCAGCCCTAATACAAAACCAAGTAGCCCCCAACAAAGTGATCCATGTCAAAGAGAAAGAAGGACCTTCCTACTCTCAGGTCATTTTTGTTTATAATTCAACCCAGCTAGCAGAACCCCTCCATCATTCCTCCTGCACCCATTACATGGGAATTTCTACAGCTCTTAAGGTGTAATATTCCTGTGAGCTGCTGTACAGCTTCAGATGTGTGAGGGTAGGAAATGGTAAACAGTCCTAAGAATTAGAAATAGTGGAATACAGGAGATGGGGAGTTCATTACACACTAAACAAATTGTTGTTGATTTTCTTCCAGAATAAAATGTAAAGAATCTGTTTTAAAATGTGAAAAAAGATAATATTTATCATAATTATATGATACATATTATATATATATATAGCATAATTATAGTGACACAGACCATGTCACAGAACCGCAAACTGTAAATAACCAGGGCCAAATCCTGAGAGGCAGTCAATGGTTAACTTCAATGGGAGTTGCAGGTGCACAGCACAACTAATGATTTTGTCTATGATATTTTTCCAGAACCTCATTGTTCTGCCAGGTACAATATTTCCCTACTTTTCATCGCTTTTTACCAAGAAATCTGTATATAAATAGAAGTTTTCTTCTCCATAATCTGCCTGTTCCTCCTGATTAATTCATCCATTAAAGCTGCAGATCAGTGTTTGTAATATTATACTATAAAGGCATCTCTGATAATGAATTCTGTGAAATCACAAATGTTGGATCACAGCATCACCAAATGAATGATCTAGGAGGAAGAGGCTGATTATTAAGTACTGTAAACTGTTTCTATTTATATACAAATACATTAGGGCTCTAGTGTGTATTTAGACACAGCCCATAGTAAAAGGCGCTGCAGAGGCAAAATTCTTTTCTGAATTCTCGAGTGCACAAAGGAAGCATGCTTCCTGCTACATCCCCTCAATCTCCTGGAGTATAGTTTAATCCCTCTGCCATGCAGGTTCCATTCTAAGTGCAAGGATAGCAATCGTGCCTTGTTCTTAGGCAAACCATACAAAGGCTCCTGTACACTGACACCCATGTCAAGTCCTGGCATATCTGTGCATTTGCAATCAGTAACAGTATAGTCCTTGTAGGATACAGAAGTAACCTGTACAGGACTTGGAACAGATCTATGTTTTCCTCCCATCATGCTCTTTTAAAGTTGTTTTCACTGCTATTGTTCAGAAATACTGTTCTGTGAAAATGTATTCCTCATACCAGATTGCTAATTTGAGAAGCCTTTCTTAATTATTAGAAAGGTAAATTAGGAGAAGGTGAATAGGTAAATTAGGAGAAGTAAAGCTTGTAACATGAAAACAGGAGTTGAACATTCAACCATATTGAATCAATACTCCACAAAAGCTGCAGTTCATATTTACTAGTTTTTTCTTATCAACTGGAATTTCTTTCAGCCTTTCCCATACACAACCCCTCCCTGAGTATGAATTATTTATGTTTCTAATAGCAAGTACCACTTCTTTATTCTTGCACAGCGTATTGTATTTTAACAGAGTCTCAGGACCGTGAGAAAGTAGTGACGTCTGCGCCTGTTTTTGTTTGTTTTTAAATACACTGGTTGTAAGTTTCTTAGAACTCCAAAACTGTGAATTTACTCTGAGTTTTCCATAGTAGAAGCAGCCCTAATAAACTGCACGAGGCTGATGGCAAAGATGTGATGGATCTCTGGCTGGGAGAAACATATTCTGCTGTTTTAAAGTACTAGATGGTTCAATTAATGTAATTTTTGTGGGGTTGGAGACTTTGCTACCACATGCTGTGGGGGTTATTCCTTGTATTCCTTGTTATTTTAAATAATTGTTAGGGCAGTGAGATCTGGGGTAGCTGCCTTGTTTGTGTTTAAAAAGAAAAAAGAATTATTTTGTAACAACTTTTGACATCTTTGTTGATCTCTTTTTAAGTTTTCATCTGTTTTCATGCTGTCGTACTAGGGGCTTGCTTGACTGGTTCCTTCCAAGCATATTTCTATGGAGTTTATTCTCCTCTCCCACTCCCCATTAAGTTTGTGTTGCTTTCAGCTTATTCAGACACAGTTCTGCTGTTAAAACCTTTCCTTTGAGGGGATTCTGATTACAGTTATTTATGACATTTTCCTCTAAAAGTGAGTTATCCATTTTTCTTCAAAGCAGAAACTTATTCTCTAGGTTTGTTTGCTCAGTTGATTTCTTCAGTAAGATGGTATTAGAAACAAATACATGTAATGGGTTTCATATCTTGATTACTTGTGAACTTAAATTACTAAGTCAGATAAGTGGTGTAACATAGCAAAAACACTGTATCCGTTGCTTGATGATTTGACTCTCTCTTTGATAGGAGTAAGCTCTTAGAGACACCTCTTTTTACCTCCACCGATGAAGAACTATGGGGAAAATTTGGGCACCATACACCCCTTGCCAAATGCAAAGCCCAGCTCTGCAGGGTGTTTGGGGATGGAGCATAGGTGGGGAGGTTACCAGAGTGGGAGGATCTACCACTGTGCTGATCCTCCTGTTTTTTCCCCTGTGGAGAAGGAGGCTAAGGACACAGAGGATACTCCAGTTATTGGGAGTAGCCTTGGTTTCTCTTTCACAGCCAAAGGGAGGATTCCTCCATCCTCTACTTGTGGATCTCCCTAGAGACCTAGATCAGACACTCTTCTTTGGGCACTGGGTTTACCACTTAGCATACTATGGTAGTTACAGCTTGAATCACAGCTGATATTAAAACAAATTCATTTATAAAACAAACATCTTAAATGGAACCATAGAAATATAGGACTGGAAGGGACCTTAATAGTAGTTCATCTAGCTCAGTTCCCTGCCCTGAAGCAGGACTAAGTATTTCTAGACCATCCCTGACAGGTGTTTGTATAACCTGTTCTTAAAATCCTCCAGTGACAGAGATTCCACAACCACCCTAGGTAATTTGTTCCAGTGCTTAACTACCTTGACAGTTAGGCAGCTCTTCCTAATGCCTATCCAAATCTCCCTTGCCACAATTTAAGTCCATTACTTCTTATCCTGTCCTCAGCGGTTGAGGAGAACAAATTTATCACCCTCCTCTTAACAATGATTTTTTACATACTTGAAGACTGTTATGTCCCCTGCTCTCTGGCTTCTCTTCTCCAGAAGAAACAAACCCAGTTTTTTCAATCTTTTCTTGTATGTCATGTTTTATAGACCTTTTATCATTTTTGTTGCTGTCTTCTAGACTTTCTCCAATTTGTCCACATCTTTCCCAAAGTGCAATACCCAGAACTGAACATAATACTCCAGTTGAGATGTTAGCAGTGCTGAGTAGAGTGAAAAGATTACTCCTTGGGTCTTGGTTACATCACTCCTGATAAACATCCCAGAATGATGTTCACTTTTTTGCAACAGTGTTACCTTGTTCACTCATATTTAGCTTGTGATCCATTATAACCCCCAGATCCTTTTCAGCAGTACTCTTTCCTAGACAGTCATTTACCATTTGTATTTGTACCATTGATTATTTCTTCTTAAGTGTAGTACTTTGCATTTTTCCGTATTGATTTTCATCCTATTTATTTCAGACCATTTCTCCAGTTAGTCAAGATCATTTTGAATTCTAATCCTATCCTCCAAAGCACTTGCAACCACTCCCAGCTTGGTATCATCTGCAAATTTTATAAGTATACTCTCTTTGCCATTGTCCAAATAATTTATGAAGACATTGAATAGAACCAGCCCCAGGTTTGCATGTGAAAATAGAAAATTAACTATATCCATTTTTCTTGGACATTCTGGGCACTCATTTTTGATAACATATCTGAAACATAAGTAGCTGCTGAATAACATTGTGGCAGATTTTCCCATGCTGTTGGAATAATATAACACAACAGTAGCAGCTAACATTTCTCCATAGCTCTAAGTATGGTGTGACTATCATAATACCATGATAACTTGTGGGGATGTGTCATTTTATCACCGTTTTATAAACCTGGAAATGTAGGCTTGTGTAAGTGATAGACACAAAATTAGAGAGACAAGGTAGGTGAGGTAATATTTTATTGGACCAACTTCTGTTGGAAGAAGGTACAAGCTCTCAAGCTACATAAGGCTCTTCTTCAGGTCTGGGGAAGGAAGCAGACTTTTCCCCGACCTGAAGAAGAGCTCTGTGTAGCTTGAAAGCTTGTACCTTCTTCCAACAGAAGTTGGTCCAATAAAAGATATTACCTCACCTACCTTGTCTTTCTCATATCCTGACCATTTACAACACAGCTAAAAACACAGCAGACAGAAAAGTAGACAGATGTGTGTGTAATGACAAGAGATACATTTTCCTACAAATTTTCCTACATTCCTCCTAGGTAACATAACCCAGAAAGTCTTCCATTCTTTAGTTAACCTCATACTCTGCTGTACAAAAATCTGATCTCCAGTAATTTTTTTAAAGAAACAGGACATGAATAGGAAACTATTAGAATTGTTCATCAGGTTTGGGAAAAAGCATATGAAAGATCATTTTCATAATTTGTCAGCACAACTCTTACCCCATTTTCCTGATACTGTAAGTCCTCGCCACGGATGACATTTCCGTTCAAAACAAAAGCATTAGGTCTTGAAGTCACACCAAGAACCTGAACTGTGTTGTATATCAGAGAATCAACTCCACGGTAGCCATTTTTAACAATCTTTGTCCTCATTTGGCCCTATAATAATTCAGAAGAAGGAATTTTAGATTAATAGTAACTTGTTGGAAATTATTTGTTGAATACTTGTTCTATTGTTGTATCTCATTGTTTTACTCCATACAGAATGTCCTATAAAGTATACAAATTTTAAAAATAGAAAGGTGAAGAATTGTAATAGTGGACACATTAGGTTTCATATAGAATAAGATTTTGCATATAATTAAAAACCAGCAAAATAAGAAACAAAATAAATATTTACAGTACATATATGTAGTCTTCTTGCACCTCGTTGTGTTATTTTTGTAGCACTGATTCTAATACCCCACTCAGATATTACATTGGCAGGTGCAGTACCAGAATCTAGACAAATAGTTTAAGGCAAGTGTAGCAGCTATTTACAGTATACATGAACTGTTTTCCAGTTAATGTTTTCCGTGTACATTTGGTACCATATATTTAATCTGATATTTTTATTATCAGAATAGTGCAACTTCTGCTACAAACCTTTTAGTCATCATATTTCACAACTTTGAAGACATTGAGGAACCCTATAGTTTCTAGGGAGCTGTGTTTCCTAGACTTGTAATATTGTATGCTTGTAACCAAGAAGGCTTTAAATTACTTAAATGAAAATATAAATTTTGCGGACTAAGTCTGAAGTCCTTACTTGGACAAAACTCCTTAATGAGTCCCGAGGAAGTGCTGCAGGATCAAGACCTGTATTTGTAAGTAAATATTTTGACAATTGAAAGTAGAGAGAAAGTTTGTTTTTATTTTTATAAACGTTCCATTAGAATTAGATGAGATGGAATTATGCATCAGTAGTGTCTTATATATATAGGAATATAAAGCATACACTGAGGACTCTCATATGTTTTAATGTCACACATCAGTCATACATTTGTAATGTAGAATGACTTTTTTTTTTTACTTCAATATACTGGTAATAAAAACTTGACATTGGAGGTTACCAGAATACAGAGAGGGATTTCAGACAAAATCAAATATGAGCAATGAGAAATGGAAGCATCACTAAGTAAACAATCATATTTGCACAAATCCCAATTTAATATAAAACTGTTTGCTCTTTTTCTGTAGTCTGCCTACAGTAAATTGCTAAATACAGAAAACTGAAGTAATTTTTTTCATCTTTTACACCCAGTGAAAATGCCATTTTTCTTAAGACAACAAGATGAAAGAAGTGGAATTGTTCTCAGTGCATTCAGAGAAAAAAGAATTAGATAATGAACCTTAAACGCTGGGCACCATTTGCTGTAATACACAAGGAAAGAGCTGATCCCACTCTATTTACAAAAATACCCATCAATTTATTATAATCTGCTATTACTACTAGAAGGAATAATTCTAAGAACAGTATCACCCGTGCAAATTAAATATAATTTAATTCCTCCAAGTAACTTCTACTGATGGCAAACTTTGGGGAATGTATGATCTGAAAACCATTCACAATGTAGATTCAAGTAGAGGCTAGGTTATTTTCCCCATTTTCTGAATTATTTAAGTCTTCACCAATATACGTGGTTTGTCTTAAATATTTCCTCCTAGAGACTGAATTATAGATATGTAATGGGGTTTACAAACTACATATTGAGCATGGGCAGAAGGGAAAGGAGAATCTTTCCTCCTTATAATCAAACAGCTTGATCACCCTCACCCCCCCAGAAACTCAATAGGTGCCAGAACTGCCAATCATGGAGACAGGCAACCAGAGCTGGGACCAATAGAGAAAATAAGACCTGCTATAAAGGGGAGAGACCAAAGAAGGAGAAGGAGGCAGAAAGGACTGACATAGCAAAGGGGCAACAGCCCTGTGCCAGGCTGCCTCTGAGAAAGCAACCAGGAGACAGGAGGAGATTGCAAGCCCTGGACCTGAAATGCTCATAGGCTCCATTTTTAAACACAGTGAGACTGAGCCTTTGCTTCTAGAGCTGCATGTATCAGCACTTCAGACACTAAGTGGTTCTCAGAAAGATTTAGTGGAAAACCATTCACAGGAACAATCACAGTGCAGGGAGTACTGAATAGATGACAGCATGGAACTCACCGAGTTTCCGACTGCACCCGCATGGGAAAGAAGGTTAAAAAGATGCAGGCACCTCCTGCAAGTCAGAGTAACACCTCCTTTCACCCAGCAGCCAGAAATAAGCAGGTGGATGTGGGGAAGGAGATTGCCTGCCTCCCTCCCAACAGCTATGGCTGGGAGAAAAGGAGGAGAGGTGAAAAATGTATTGTCAGGGTCATCTCATGATGTCCCATCATTACACTTTTCAGAGTAACAGCCGTGTTAGTCTGTATTCGCAAAAAGAAAAGGAGTACTTGTGGTACCTTAGAGACTAACCAATTTATTTGAGCATGAGCTTTCGTGAGCTACAGCTCACTTCATCGGATGCATACTGTGGAAATTGCAGAAGACATTATTATATACACAGACACCATGAAACAATACATGGTGTCTGTGTATATAATAATGTCTTCTGCAATTTCCACAGTATGCATCCGATGAAGTGAGCTGTAGCTCACGAAAGCTCATGCTCAAATAAATTGGTTAGTCTCTAAGGTGCCACAAGTACTCCTTTTCTTTTTGCATCATTACACTATATATCCTGGTGGCACGACATGACACAAATATGGCAATGCACTATAACAATGTGATTATTTTGTAGCTGTCTCTAATTTTGTTTGACAAAGTGGCTCACCAACTTCAGATGTTGAATATCAGCGCCGTAACAAAGTTATTCAAAGATAAGTAACAAAATACTTGTTGCTACTTACTTCACTGAATGTATATTTGGCCAAGAAATAGACTTCCTTTTCGATAGAATCTGTCAAAACACAGGATTCATGATATTAAGTTGATACAGAGTTGAATTTAGTAGTAATCAGCAAATAAGAACAGACAGACTTTTGGGCTGACTGTTCAAATGCTACCTATACATCTTCAGTTCTTCTGCAACAATCTAAGGTAATTTCATAGGAAGTTGAAACCTAATTACTATCTTTTTATTCCTGATGTGCTTGTTCTGATCTCACACCAGTGTTATATGAGTGTAGTGCCATTGACTTCAGTAGCATCACTCATGATTTGCACCAGTGTAAGATCAGGATCAATTTTCCTGTCACTTACACCAATATAAATCAGGAGTAACTCCAGCTAAATCAATGGAGTCACACTGGTGAAAAATTGATATGAGGACAGTCAGGCCCCCTGACTGTTTTGCAGTAGTGTGACAAACATACCAATAGAATCACCATCATCCCAGAAGAGGGATCCAGAGGCTTCTCCTTGTTTATCCAGAGCAATTATAAGTCCAAATGGGTTCAGACGGCTGATGAGAAATTCAATGAGAAGGATCAATTAATATGGAGGTACTTTTTCTCCTCCTCAAAGTTCACAGTAAAACTAGAAATGTTGTAATTTCTACAAATTATTAAATCAGATTTTACAACAATAAAAAGAGACCAGAATGTCCACATGCTCACAGAGATGGATCCTTTGCTGGAGCTGCTGATGAAGACGACACCAGGTATCCTTCTGTGATGGAGGGGGACCTCCCTCAGAAACACTGCTGAGGACAAAACCCTCCCTACTTTGGCAGCTTTGATGTGCCAGTTATCAGGTAGCCTGAGGGATGACTTTGCTCCCTAAGGCTCAGTTTGGCTGCTGCATCATGTGTTGTGGTGTGTACCAGTTTCCTGTCTCACCTGGTCTTTATATTGGCTTTTGAGTGTTTCAGGCATGGTCAAATATTTCTTGGTCTGTGTTTGTCTGGAACTACCATTTTGCTTTGGTTATATGCAAGCCACCTCTTGGTATTAGGTAGAAATTTTCCCCTACAACTGACTGGCTGAGCAGTTAGGGCCTTTCTACTTACCCCAGAGTATTTGGTAGTTCCAGGTAAGAGTGGAGTGGAGATCTAAAGTTTACTCTTTTGCCACATATTTATTTAAAATATGAAGTAACTGGCCGGCCAATGCAGCAGAGGCATTTGACTTTCTAGTCCCAACTACCAGACTGGGAGTAGGTTTTGGCTGGATCCTGCACTGGTAGGTCAAGATGGTGGAAAGCTTCTAGGTCAGTGGTTCTCAAACTTTTCACTAAAGCCAGTCACCAACTGCATTTTGTCTTTTTTTTTTTTTTGCAATGCACAATTACATATAAGCACCTTCTGCCCTGGCACTGCAACCCTAATCCCCACCTGGTGTGGAGGATTGCCCACAGCAAGGTGGGTAGAAAGTAAGCTCACCTTGCACTCACCCCACAGTGGTGGCTCTGTCTCATGGAGCTGGCTCCCCATTCTAGGTTTAGCCTGGCCACCTCTATGTCATGACATCCAGCCCTTGATATGGTGACTCATCTAGAAACTTCCCATGCCCCACTACTAGGTTGGGATCCACCATTTTGGGAAATACTGTTCAAGATGATTTACAGACCGGGGAACCCCTTGTGTGGGCCCTCATACAACACAAGAGCAACTGGTGGGATAAAGACTTAATCCCCTGTTGTACCAGGAATTGGCCAAGTGTAGTTTCCCTTAGTTTCCCTTATTTCCCTTTGATTGCCATCTAGCCATGCCACACTGGACTATTTGATTGCCAGGTTGATTGCTTGCTAGCCTTATATGTCACCAGTGTATGCCGACTTAAGAAAAGTTGTACCCATTGCTCACCACACTCATCATGTGTGTCTGTTTTATCCCCATTGGTGTCCAAGCATATAAACTTGGTTTGAAAATAAATTATTTCAGCTGGAGATTCCAAAAGATATGGTCAAATGCTTAAACTAAAATGTAAACTTTACATAGGAGGGGTTTCTCTCTTATTACTAATTAATATTTTGTTTATTTGAAGGATTTCAGCATGACAAGAATAAAGGTATCTACTTCTTTCCCCTGCAGAATCCCTGAACAGAAAAATGTGGTATATCCTTTTGAAATAAATACATTATTCTATGGTAGTTACCTCAGAGTAGTAGTTGTGGCCGGCGCTTGGGTTGGCAGAATGTAACCTCCACGGAGAAAGAGTGGGATCTTGTCCAATGGGGCATCAACACTAACATATTTTCTGTGCCAGGAAGCTGGCACTTCATCACCCTACCACAGAAACAAATACAGTTCAAAGCTCTTTATTTTAAATCCAGATATCATCATTAATTACCATACAGCTATGAAACAGATCTGGATTTACACTGATGTAAGTAAGATAAGAACCAACCCCCAGAATAAAACCTTGGAATTCAGTGGCATTTCTTCAGATTTACATCAGTATCTAACAGAATCTGGACCTTGAAGTTATGCATAAGTGGTACACCAAGGACAGAAAAATCATGAATAAGATGCAGTGAATCATCTTAAAAATTGTGTCATTGTTCAGTATCTTGTGAAAAACTTGTGAATAGTCTCTAAGCAGAAAGCAAGAGAGTCTTGTTAACCTTTCTAGGTATATGGAAGCTGTTACATTTCAGTTTTGTGATAAGAAATTTATAGTCATTTGGAATGAAAACTTTGCTAAATTTTCTTCAGTCTTTGAGGCAAAACGGTACCATAGTAATTCAAGAACACCATGGCTCTTTGTCTAGAAAAAGTCCATTCAGAATGCTGGTGCAAAGATCATTGTCCTAGCCCATCACTTTGACCACATCACCCCTCTCTTTCTATCTATTCATGGGCTTCCTCTTCTCTACCGTATCAAATATAAGATATTTATCTTCACTTTCAAGTATCTTGATGACCTATCCCCACCCTTCTTATCTTTCATTCTATACTGAAAAGTTGTCTCCTGCCTCTGATTGTCCCATGATGCCAGCCTCCATTGCCTTTGTGCTTTCTCCCATGCTTTGGCATAGTTCCCTGAAAATATCAGCAAAACCAATTTATTTTCCTTCAACACCCTCCTTAAAACTTTAAGTGCTGCCATCACAGTCAGCTGAGATGTGGAGCCCCCTGGTGTGAGGTGCTGGGAGTTGAGAAATAGAATTGTTTGAATACTTTTGCTTGGTTTGCTGACAGTTTGAAAACAAACACACACACAAAAAGTAAAAAGAAAAAAAAAGTCAATCAGAAGCAAATTATTAAGAAAACTTCAAACCAAAAAATGAAAACAAAATTTCATTTGGGGTTAATATAAATGTTTTGTTGGACCTGAAATTAAACAGTTTGATTTTGAGCTTTAACTTTTTTTTAATAAAGTTAAATAAAATTGAAGGAAATTTCTAAACAGAAAAACCCCAAACATTTCAAATCAAATTGAAAATGTCAAAATGAAACAGGATTTTTTAGGATTTGCTTAAAAAACCACGCAGTTTGGTGAAAATGACATGTTTTTAAATTCAGATTCAGTGACACTGAAATGTTTTTCACAAAAAAAAAGGGGGCATTGGGTTAAAAAATTTCACCCAGCTCTATTAAGAGGTGAAGTTACCAATGTGACCTGAAGGCTGACTCCTGAAGGACTGAGTCCTTACTGAAGGAGAAAGGGGAGAAATAACTTAGACCCTCATCCTGGAGCCACTGGCTGAATGTGAAAAAATTCACCTATAAAAAAAGGCGCCAAGTGATGATTCTATAAGAATAAAAATGTTTATGGTTCCAGGCTACTAACATTTTTCTTCTTTCCCTTCTCCTATTCGTAACTGCTCAGAATAGTTAACATTAACCTTAAACTTCTGGGATGGAATTTGCAAAGGTGCTCAGCATTGGCCTAAGTCTTCTCTTATTGAAGTCAAAATGCATTTCACCATTGACTGTAGTAAGAGCAGAGGTAGGCACTGGTGAGTTGGAGCCGCTTCACACCGGTTCGCATGAACCGGTTGTTAAATTTTGAAGCCGGTTTAGAACCGGTTGTTAAAGGGATGGGCAGACTCCGGCCCGTGGGACCGTCCTGTCCGGCCTGCCTGAGCTCTCGGCTGGGGAGGCTCCCCTGAGAATCCCTTTTTAATTTTTACTCACTCGGCAGCGCTCCGGGTCTTCGGCGGCACTTCGGTGGCGGGTCCTTCAGTGCCGCCGAAGAACCAGAGCGACGGAAGGAACTGGTTCTTCAGCTTTTGGCAGCTCATCACTGGAGGTAGGCCAGTTCAAAGCACTTTTGAAAATTCAACCCTTAGGTAATGGAACTATTTATACAGTAATAGAAGCTCTCGAGCAAACACTAAACATTTTCAAGACCCAAGATAGGTGGTTGGCTGGAATGGATTTGATTGCTTGTTTGTGTTTTGTAACTTGGATTGTTCCACACTTCTCTGGGACAATTTTTCAAAGAGGCCTCAGCCTCATAGGTCAGATTGCCCTCCACAGTTTTTTATGCCAAAATTGTTGTGGTGTGCAAAGTTTTGTATTACTGTGTAAATTTGCAGTCAGGTGTGCAAATCAGATAAATATATATCCACCTGATTTGTATGCATGAAAGCAGTGTAGCATGCAAATCTGAAACTTATGAATGGAAATAAAAATAGAAACCCTGACAGTTGTAGGCATGATTTTATAGGCTGCTCTTGCAAATTCAGCCCTCTGTGTCTTAGTGCTGTATAAACCAAAAATAGAAAATAAAATGCTCCTGAAAGCTGGGTAATTTTCTTGCTCAAGTAGCCAATCTGGTGCAGAAGGTTTTTTTTTTCTTCTGGATTTCTTCACCACAGATGCTTTGGAAAAAGATACTCCTGAGCAGTGCTAAAAATTTATTTTACTTAGACTGTAATGTTTTAAATTATGTTCAAACTGTAAGAAATTGTAAGCTTTTAAAATACATACTGTATAGTAGTCAAACCAGGATGCTTCAGGGAAATACACATCCACCAATCTTGCTCCCTGTAATTGTCATAAAAGTAGTTAAACTATTTTTCCACATTTTTGACAGTATATTGCTAATTTTTTTTTTGTTTTGTGCTTAAGTATCTGTATATTCAATATCCCTTTAAGGTGAAATCTTAGAATCATAGAATCATAGATTATCAGGGTTGGAAGGGACCTCAGGAGGTCATCTAAGTCCAACCCCCTGCTCAAAGCAGGACCAATCCCCCAATTTTTGCCCCAGATCCCTAAATGGCCCCCTCAAGAATTGAACTCACAACCCTGGGTTTAGCAGGCCAATGCTCAAACCACTGAGCTATCCCTCCCTCCCCAATATTTATTAATATCTTGGATATTAATAAATGTTACTACTGTGGCAATATACTAGATCTGACTAATCTAGCAGTGCTTGACAGCTGCCTGCATCATGCTGAATTTGGCTCATCTCAGGTATATTGGATGAGTCCATGGCACTGTCAGATTAATTATTTTAGCCCAGTATCCATGCTGCAGGCCCCAATCCAGCAAACAGCAATGTATATGACTTCAATGGGACTAATCCCATGCTTAGAAGTTTCACACATGTGTCAATACCTTCAGGATCAGGGCCTTAGACTGGATAATGGAGTGAGGTTACACAGATGTTGATGGCACTACTTGAGGGGAAAGGCCTCCTTATAAGGGGTAGGTATGAGACACTCAGTTTGGAATGCTTGACTCCTCCCGGGGGGAAGTGACAGGAAGCAAGGTTACATACATCTCTCTGCCTAGGACTCTTCTTTATAATATTTTACAGTGTCATTATAATAGGTAACTTATTGCTAACTGCACAATTACTAGTATATATTTGGTGACACGTTTATTATTGAATTTCAGAGAAAAAGTCATGTTAATTCTAAAAGTGCTTAGTATAGGATTACTCTGGAAAAAGTTTGAATCAAAAGAAGTACGTTCCATACGTTCTTGGATCAAAATAGATTGTTATTCTCATGTATAAAATCCCCTAGACTCTCCACATGCACATCTCCCCTTTCCATGCAGAAGCAGGGCTCAGCTGCCAGGGAACAGGTGGACAATGGGAGCAAGAGGAGGCATGGATGGTCCTAGCCAACAACAGATCCACTAATTTGGGGTAGGAATCTACGGTTTTTCCTCCCATGGGAAGATTTTTTGTTCCTAGAGCCTCTTTTCATGGGTTTTTAAAGCAGTAGGAGATGATCTGGCCCATTACTTACAAAGTAATCTGTAGAAACGTGCAATAACCATGAAGACATGTGAGTATATCTTGAAAATTTTACATCACATATGGGAATAAGCACATATTGCACAGATAGCTGAACATATAATTTGAAGTGCCTGGCCTATTTAACTGAGTACAAAATAAACAGTGTAGTGGTGACTGGAAATCTGTCAATAGAATGGGACTATGACAAAGTCACCCATCTGAAATGTTTAATGGAAAACTCTTGAAGTTGCCATCATGCCTGGGCAAATGTAAACAAATTGAAGGAATGTCTAAGAATATATTGCATTATTAAAGCACGAAAGTCTTCAGTTAGACATAAGAATTAATATACTGGATCAGAACCAAAGTCCCGCTACTCTAGTCTTCTGTCTGACAGTGGCGGTGACCAGATCCTTTACCAAAAAAAAAAAAAATGCAATAATCCCACAGTAAGCAGCTGCATGGCAATCTGACCCTCCCCAGGTTTCATCCTGATCTCATAAATTAGAGATTGCCTTAAATCCTGAACCATGAGATTCAATACCCCTTCCAAAATACCTTTTTGATTCTTGATCTGCCTTCTCTAGACCGTTCACCATTTTATGTACTTTTATCATATCCATCTTCTCTCCAAGATAAACAATCCTAGTTTTTTCGCTGTCTCTTCATATGAGAGTTTTTCCCAGGTCCCTGATCATGCTTGTCACCCTTCTCTGAACTCTCTGTGAACTCCCCCAGTTAGTTTTTAGCTGTTAAGAATATAGGGGATATTTGAAAATGAAGGACTCCAAGAAGGCTCAGAAAGCAATCTGCCCCGGTGGTAAAAATGATTTCATACACAGGAATAATAATATCTCTTTGAACTTCAGAGGCACAAGTTTAAGATAAAAATATGTGACAAACAGCAGTCTGTTTGGGGCTAGACCTACAAAGGGGACTTAGATTCAGTTTTGAAAGGCCTAATGTATTGGCATCCTGAAGCCGAGGGGATTCCACAGCCCTGAGTAGAGGACCCAAGGTCCCTATAGAATGCATGGGGAGAGTTAGGTACCTAAGAATAGGATTCACAAAAGCCAGCAAGCTGAGTGGGGAGCCACCTAATGCTGAGGAAAAGCTTCCCAGGAAAGCGTTCTAACCACTGAACTATAACAATATAAGGGGGCCACTGCTGCCACAACCACCTCTTTGTCCTCCTCCAGCTGTGCTTTGCGTGGGGCCCAATTCAGTGGGCAGCCTCTGAAAACGCTGGTTGGGTCAGGCCACACAGGCAAGATAGGCAGGGGAATGCCTCGGTCAAGAATTGTCTGGGGCGTAGATGCCCAGCAGCTACATCCCAGAGGATCAGGATTTAGGTGGCTTTGTGTATCCCCACAGGCAGACATTTAAGTGCCCTGGGGCTTTCCTGGTGGAAATTTTGGCACCTGCAAAGTTAGGCAGCCACTTAGTGAAGGTTTTGAGGATCTAAATTTTTGAGTTAGCTACCTGAAGTGGCAGGTAAGTACCTAAATCCCTTTGTGCCTCTGATCATCAGTATTGGTAAAAAATGACATCGTTCACTCAGGTTCTAGTAACAGACTTATTCCAAACAGAAATTTACATTACTACAAATATAACTATTCATAATGGCTTGACCCCTCTTCCCAGTGCTCACCCAGCCTTGCTGCTGAGTATCAAGGAAGTGGTAGTGTGGGGGAGTGTCAAAGGGTGTGCCTGCCCTGTTGCATGGTCTACTGGTCAGCATGGCTCTGCTGAGGCCTGCCTCAATTTCCCCTTCACTTATGGCCCCTTAAGTCCAGATGTTCAAAACATTCCCCCTTCTGTGCTCCAATGTAGTAAGTCCTTCATAGTCTTTCCAAAGAAAACTCAAACTTATGAAGTGTTTGTCCCAATTTCAGATGGGCCCAGCTCCTCCTCCCTGAAGGTCTATCCTCTATTTAAAGGTTTATTTCTTTCACCCCAGTCCCAAGCTGGGCACAGCCCCTCATCTCTCTGAGGGTCTGTCTTCCCCTCAGGGTTCAACCACTCTTCTGTTCCAGTTCCAAGCTAGGGACAGCCCTTCCTCCCTGAGATCCATCTTCCTGCCCCTGCCCCACTATTGTTTGGCCTTCTTCATGGGTCATCCCTAGTGGTATCTCCCGCCTGCTAACTCAGAGCCCTGCAGGAGCCTTCTTATTCCCTGCAGTGTCTGCAGCCATTTGCCAACAACCTGCAGCAGTCTCCCCTGTTTTAAAGCCCAGGTGCCCTCCATTAAGCCCCATTGGCAGCAGAGTCCAGGTGCAGACTAAGGATTGCAAGCAAACCCACTGAGCACCTGGTACTTCAGACTCAATGGCAGAAAAGAATCAGTGGTCCTAATGGCCTCACACAACAGGGGGAAATGCCCTGTGCATCCACAGGACAGTGGGTTTTTTTTAAACCAATCAGAAAGTAACTAACTAATGTTGTCATTAGAGAGACGAGGTGGGTGAGATAAAATCTTGCGTTGGACCAACTGCTGTTGGTGAGAGAGACAAACTTTTGAGCTATATAGACTTGAAGAGCTCTGTGTGGCTCGAAGGCTTGTCTTTCTCACCAGCAGCAGTTGGTCCAATACAAGATATTACCTCACCCACCTTGTCTCTCTAGTATCCTGGGATCAAAATGGCTACAACTGTATATGAAATTGTCATTATCAGCTTAACAGAAGGACTTTGGTTTCATTTGGATTTGGTGTTGGGAAACCCCTAGCATATTCTTTCACAAGTTCCAATTCCAAGATTTTTGGGGCAGTTTTAATTGGAGGTTAGTTTAACAGCTTTGTCCACAAGCTGGCAGTCATTCTATATCTGTTTCTCTGTCATGGCTTTTCTTCTTCCTGCTTCCAAAATCTACAATCCCTTTACTGCTACAGATGGCACCTTTCAGGGACATCTGCAACATGAGACTCAGCAAGTAGGAGAATCCAGCCTGTGTATGTATAGTTGTACTTTCTGTACAGCTAGGTCTGTTTGTGAAACTGACTCCTCAGGGATTGAGAATGGATAAAAAAAGTGGATGATGAAGATAAATGTACAATCACCCAGCCTGTGTTTTAAAGCCCTGAACAGTATTAATCTCTTTGGTTCCTATATTATAACATTTTAAAGTTAGAATACTTGCCTCTTGAAGAACTGGAGCAATCATAAAAGCTGGTCCCCAAAGGAAAGCTGTATCTATTCCATGAGTCTGCTGATCAGAAGTAAATCTAGTTTTGAAAGAAAGATACCCATTGTTAATTCAAATCTTTTTTTTTTCAAAGACCTTGTGAAATATTTTGATCCTGAGATTTGCTCACTGCACCAACAGTCTCTGGTTTCCTACGTTAGTGTGTTCCATCAATATCCAGATACCTTTTTCATGACTGATAGCAAGAAGTTTTGGTTTCTCATTTCCCAGCCTTTAGGATCAATAACTTAGACCTCATCCATACGGGCAATAATATATTGTTGACTGAAACATGATTTAAAACATAGTTCAACACAGTTTTCCTAGCTAACATAGTCAAGTCACATCTATTTTACATGTATTAGAGCATACATGTAATCATGTATTTGTCTTTGTAGTAGGCTGTTAACTAGCCTAGAATATGGTTTGAGAAAAGTTTATATTCCAGGCAAACCACATTTAAATGTATTTCATGCTAACCATCTTTAAGAACAGTATAGCGAAAATAATTCCATTGCCATTGTAAACAATGCCTTAGTATGTAAACAGAAGAAAGTCTTTAGTTATCCAACCTGATTTCCTGACGAGAGAATCTAGAATCTAGAGGGCTAACCCAGTACCAATGGCCCTGTGGAGAAGCACGCTACTCAGCTTAGTTCACGGATACACACCATACCTGAACTGCCACCTCCAGGCAAGACCCAGCCTGCTCAGACTGCCCCATTGGTAAGAAACATCCAGCTGTTCATCCTACTCCCTCAGTAAAGTACTAGCAGGGAGCCTAAAGCACTACTTTGGCAGCCACATATTTGGATATCAGACTATTCTGGCCTCCTGGGAAGTACAGGCCTTCGGGGGGGATCAAAAGAACCACTTGGTCTTCAACTCTTACAAATGCCAATGGAACTCAGATCTGTCAGCCACCTGAGCAGAAGAGCAGCCTGGAGAAAATGCATGAAAAGATCCCTAAACCCTCATAAGGTGCAAGCATGATATACATTATTTCTAAAACCTTCCTTCCTCATCAAGCTCCAGACTCTCCAACTCCCTCCAAACTGTACCTCACAGAAATATTGATCAGCCTTTGCTGAACAACAATATTCCTCCAGCAGGCACAGAGCTGCTGGGGAACTCCTCCTGTAGCTATGCTACCTTCAGCATTCCTGAATTCATTGATCTGGATATTCAAGTGGAAGAGAACAGACACGGGGTAGATTTTAAGTGGCAGGCTGAAACTTTATTAAAATGTAACATCGGAGAGGGGCACTGTTCACCCATCTGTCATGTTAGATACATTTTAGAATACCTCAAGCATAAAGACATTACTCCTCATCCAAGACAAACATCTGTGAATTCTAATACACACCTGGATCTGTTCCTGGCTGCTTGCGGGACCAGTGCACTAACCCTGAAGGCATTGAAAAAGGGCAACACCAAATGCAGAGCATAGAGCATCCACTAACCCTGATAGAATCTATATGGTTATGGGATGTCTATCACCTTCTCTGCATGCATCACCTCTGCACCATCCCTCCAATAATTTCCTTACCACAAATCTTCTACATGGGTCAGGGACTCCCACTAGTCTGCACTAAAAGGATAAACCAGTTGGGCAACCCAATGTAGTGGATGAAGCCAATCCACAGCGGCTAAAGACAGAGCATATCAACCCACCTAATGTTTGGGGATGGGCCAAAGACATTGGATACCTTCCCGAATTCTGTGAATTCAGTGAGGTTGGCCAAGTAAGCCCTTAAATCATTGGGGCAAAAAGTATTTTCAGTTAATCCTGTAGCTAACCATAGCCATAGTTCCATAATGGGTGAGACATCACCTGTGGATTTGTGCTGGCACACCGTGCACATTTTTGGAATCTATGGTCCTGAAAACAAGATAGAGCATCTACAATGCCATTTTCTACCCTGGCGCCACACACACACACGTAAAACAAAATGCCCTCACTAGTCTCATTACCCATGCCAACTTTGCTGACTGTTGATTCGTTATGTGGACCACTGCTTGGTTGTCTAGCTGTCCCTTGGGGACCTCTTCTGCCCTTTCTCTCTGCAGACCAGCCACTTACATCTCCCTTTTATCATGGATGGAGTTAATGAGGTACATCTGCCATAAAGAATCAGTAGAACTTCTGCAGGTTTATGCAAGTTCTAACACCAGCTGACAGGGTAGGTAAATAGAATAGCATTAGACCTGTTACATAGACCATGAAACTGATAGAGTAAAGAGCAATGGAGAGAGTCTTGGGGATCTGATATTTTCCAGTGAATACAAAGTTTCCCTCCTAAACTATTCATTTGCACGTGTTCGTAATACTTTCTAGTGGTTAATCCAGAGTCTCATGACCCCATAGCTAACGTGGAAGAGGCCTTCCTTAGCTCAAGTGGAAGAGGCCTGTATTTTCAGTGTTTACAGTCCCAAGTTCTGTCTCCAGTAATGACTGTGGTGTCTGAATACAGACACACAAGGAGCATATTATTGTTGGAAAGTAATGTCTCCTTAATTGAAAATCAGGAGCTGATACACTGAGGAGGCTCATATATGTCCTTCCAGCAAAGGGTGCAGTGTTTTTCATGGCAAATCCATAAGAATGGCCAGACTGGGTCAGCCCAAAGGTCCATCTCGCCCAGTGTCCTGTCTACTGACAGTGGCCAGTGCCAGGTGCCCCAGAGGGAATGAACAGAACAGGCAATCACCAAGTGATCCATCCCCTGTTGCCCATTCCCAGCTTCTGGCCAAGAGGAGATGCCACTATATCCAGGTGGAAAAGAGAACTGCCCTCTCCTTGGAAGATGATGTAGCACACAAAGTCCTATTGCAGAATAACTGATGCTTCCTTGAGAGTACGTTCAAGTATTTATGGCCTTCTCTGCAAGCCTTTCAATCTACATTGCCTAAATTAATTGACATTTGTCAAATGGCTGCAGAAACTGACCAAATCTCTGACTGCCAGACACAGAACTGGTATTACATAATTGATTCTTCATGCTGAAGATGTAACACTACTTAACTTTAAACACAGTCCTTTTACAGTAAATATTTTACACACCAGTCATCAGACAAAGAATAAAAGTAATTGCCTTAGCTACCTGTAAGACACGGTCTTATTTAGGTCTGGCTGGAAAATAAGAGTTCCATTTTGCAAAATAATTCAGGTTTCATCATTTGTTTTCAATCTGGATCAGAACAAGACCCAGACCTTTTGAATTTTTTTTTGTTAAAGAGGAAAAAGGGGGAAAGGGGACGGGCACACATCACAGGCAATGGTCCAGCTGACTAGCTGATTCATATTTTGTCAGGAAGGTAAAATGAGAGAGAGACAGAGAGACCTCAGAATACCCCATAGCCCGGTCGTTGTGACGCTCACATGGGATGCAGGAGACTCTAAAGTTCCTGCTCTGAATCAGACAGAGCAAAAGTAAAGCATGAATGCCCAGTAATCACTGGGCTATTGAGTGTTCTGGGGTCTCGCTCTCATTTTGACCTTGTCTGAATATGGATCAGCATTTTCTAACAGAAAAATGTTTAATCAAAAAATTCCTGACTAGCTCTAATGGTGTCATCATCACCTTTGATTTCCTTCAGTTATTTCGAAATGTATATGACATTGCTAAAGTTTCCATACACTGACTTTATGTGGTTTTATTGCTTAGGAAAGGATTCTCTCAATGGTGTCTGTGTCATCATACCTCTATATGTGCATAGCACATTGTATCTGATCCTGAAGGAGTTCTGTATTGTAGTAATTCCAAAAGAACCGTGGCAATTGAAAAACAAAGGGAAATGTACCCAATGTTCTAGTTGTTAAAATAGTGGAGAGTTTGGGAGAGTATATTGAGTCAAAGGTTCATGTGCCTGAGGACTTGCTCCAGGCTCTACCTAATTGGGTGTGTGACAGAAAACTTTCAGTAAGAAACTTTGCTTGATAAAGACATTTATATTCTTATAAAAATTTGAAAGTGTTGCAAGAAGAAGGGATTTAAGAAGGGAACCCATTTATTTTTCTTCCTGCAACAATCCCACTACCTCAGACATAATAACAAATAACAAGCGATAATTTGATTTTTTAACAGGGTGTTCATAAAGGTGATTGCTTCAACAGACTGAAAACAAACAACACAGGTTATGTGTTTAGGGCTTTACAGAGTGTATGTCAGGAGATCATCATAAACCAGGATTTTTGATTTTTAAATCTGTTTTTGATATCTGAGTTTATGTATTATAACCAATCCCAGTTTCATCCTTTGTAAAAGTTCGGAGTTTTCTGAATTGTCTGGCTGTTTTAATAGCTAAGATTTTTGGTTGTTTTTGAAGGCTTACCCTAATAAGTTTGTTTCTTTTAAATTCTCTTAATTCTAACCTCAAAAGCTTTTCACTTATTCAACAAGTTTTCTTTACTCTTGATTTAGCTGTAATAATATTAATACAAAGATAAAAATATCCTATGCAAGGGTGAGAGTAAGTGGGAAATCATAGGGAAGCAAATGTATCAAAAGGAGAAGATGAAAGTGTTTATGTTTAGGTATTTGATTTGCACATACAAATACCAGTTATATGTCTAATTGGCTGTTTGTACATACAAACACCACAGCTGATCTTGCAATCATGAGCATAAATTAGGCATGCAAATGAACTCACTCAGGTTGAAAATGTAGGCCCTTCTACTCATGCCCCAATCTACTGTGTTTCTCATAGTCTATGAAAGCTAGTTAGCCTATACACATTTCCCACTGTTTGATGTTGTCCCACTTTTCCTTTTTTAAAGATATTAACCAAGTCTTGAATCTTAACATGCACATACGGTGTAGTCTTTAAAGCTGTTTGTCATAGACCATCACTTCAAGTCCTTTTCTAACTGTTGAGCTATTGAATTCTTTTATTATTTCATTGCCTCAGTGTGAGGCACTAAAACACAAAGCAGAATCCAACAGGCCACAGTTGTTGTATGTTATTTGCAATGACCACGTGGCCAGATTCCATCATTGGAGATTTTTCAGCGCAGGCTGGACAAACACCTGTCGGGGATAGTCTAGATAATATTTAGTCCTGCCATGAGTGCAGGGGACTGGACTAGAGGACCTCTCGAGGTCCCTTCCAATTCCATGATTCTAAAACTATTGTTGGGAGGACATCTTTTAAAACACATCTAATAAGATACCAAAAGAAAACATATGCAGATTTCAGTTTTCTCTTCTATAAAGAAGAAAAATACTAAGTAAAATCCTACAATATTACCCTTAATGATTCTATTTAATTTCTCAAGAAATATCAAATCAAATCCATAGAACTTTTTTGTACTACAAACATCTAAGTAGCTTTAGATACTTGATTAATTCTACTGAAGCAATGAGACTGCTTTCAAATGCAAGCACTATGCCCAGTAATAAGCGACTGCAAGATCTGGCCCTGAAATATTGATAGCAGAAGTGGAGAATAGATAGGACCACAAACTTCACATCACTGAAGACTACATGAGGGATTCTTTTATTAATGTGCATTAAATCACTGCTATTTACCCTTGATATGAATATCCAAAGAGCCCTAATGGTTAAAAGTATGGACAGAAACACTGTTAAGCAGAAATATTAAAAATAAATATTTGAAACATCATACAACCCATTCTATTAAACAAACACCTGGGAACTTTCCTCAATTGTTATTTATTTAAGGGGGCGGGAATATTGCTTTTAAAGTAAAATCTATGTTAAATATTACATGAACGATGCAAAATATTTGTACTGTTTTACTGTAAACTTCTCTTGTTAAGGCAGAGGGATACAATTTTATCATTATTATTATCATCATCAAAATAAATATAAAATAATTGTTACACTGGATCTGCAATAAATATGAATACAATATGACAGATAGGAAAGAGACTGATAGCTTACTCATGCATTAATCCTCGCACCACTGTGCTTCCATGGACATGAGAGTCAAAGAATAAGGTGTACAAATAAGGCAACAGCGTGTATCTAATCAATAGTGTAGACCGAGCTATCTCAGCAAATTCTGCTCCAAACACTGCAGGGTCTTGCTCCTACCAAAGAAAAAGTTATTTGTTTTGTATTTAAGTTTACAAATATGCAATTATTACACAGAAAGTAGCCTGTCATAATTTAAGAAAAGCTTCTATTGACATGAACAGTCTACAGCTGAATGCTTAGAGTAAAAAAAAAACCCCTAGACTAATAGTATAGAAAATAAGAAGAATCCAGTCTTACACTGATTTAGAAACCTTTTATTCCTAAATATATCTGTGAACGTCATAAGCCATGGACTTGATCCTTAGCGGTGCTGAGCACCTGCAATTGCCCTAAAGGTCACTAAAGTCATTGAGAGTTGTAGATTTTTAGGTCCTCTCAGGATCAGACTCTGTATATTTAGAAATCATTTCACCACTGAAATGCAGCTACCTCTGGTGTAGAATGTGTAAGATAAATGGAAAATGGATACTCAATATGCTGCCAAACAGAGGGAACAGGGAAATTCTTTTGGCCAAGACCATAGAGATAAACCTGTATGAAAAGCGCCTTGTGATTTTATGGCCTTTGGGTGAAATTGTGGCCCCACTGAAGTCAGTAGCAAAACTCCCATTGAATTCAATGGGCCAAGATTTCATCCTTATTTTTAAGAGGTCTCAACTTGGTTTGTTACTCTGCACTACAATTTTTGGATGCAAATAAATGCAGACCAAATATTTTGGGGGCACGCTTAATTGAATCTAGACATCTACCTACCTGATTTCAAATACTACTTGATAGTTATGTCTTAATGACATCAATTATGCTTACAAATATTTGTGCATATAATTCTTAGGGCACAATAGGGTAGGCCATTACTAAAAGCCAGGTTGTGATTTGAAAGCAGTGCAGGAAATTTAGCTATACATTTTCCAGCAAATTTAATCGAAAATGTGTTCAGTCCCCTGCCCTACTTTAAAAAGCTCAACCCTCATTCCTAAAATCTATATGCAGAAGACAGGACTTCTATTTTTAAGGTTTTCTCAAAAAGACCCTCACTAAAAACTGTATGGCCTCCTCAGAAGGAGAAAGAGCAGATTCAAAAATTCACTGGATATTGTTGACCTGTTGTATTCAGTGGATTCACTCTGCTATTTATTGAAGTTCATAGAAACTATGGACTGAGATCATGAAAAGGAGTTGTAAGACTCCATATCTGTTTTAAAAATTTCTCCTTAAATGAGTCAATTTCTCTTTAAAATACTGCATTATGAATTCCTGGAATAATGAAACATAAAAGGAACAGAAATAATAAAATTTTGCTTTTATATTATCTAGTGTTTTTCAGGCAAGCATATTATTAAGCCATGCAACATCCCTGTGAGTCAGACAAACCAGATGCTTAAGATCAAATTTTAATATTACACTTAAGTTATTTTTAAAGTTATTTTTACCCTCTCTTATACATACATCTGCATTAGTCAATAACCATGTTTCCTGCTGGTTTCTAAGCTCTGGAATGCCAGCTACTTTTTAAAAGTGGAATATTTTTACCACTTGGACAGCCCTAGTGTACAAATATTGTCTAAATACAGTAAAAATAGTCAGTCGCTGAGTCACTCAAAGCTCCCTGCAAATCAGACTTTTACAAAAAATGAACAGAACTGTTTTATGATTTTTAACAGTACAAGAAAGAATTAATTCTAGTTGCTCAATTCACTTTTTCTTGAATTGGCATGTAGTAATTTGAGTGTGTGGGGGGAACATCATGTGGGCCCTATTCTGCAGCCCTTACTAATGCCTTACTCCTCAAATGGATCCATCAACATAAGGATGACGGAATTGGGCCCTTGACCTACTTATTTATGAGTTGATAAGCTACAGCCTTCATGAAGAAAGCACTCATGTAGCCATATGTTTATATTTCCATTGTATGCACTCATGTTTGACATGCAAATTAACTACCAACCTGTATGTAGACTACAAATATACTCTCATGTAGGTCAAACACAATTTTACATTTTCATGCACAAACGGGTGCATGCACAAGTGCAAATCAGATAACTGTAAATCTAAATACAGTGGACACCCTACACACAGAATATTTACCCACAGTAGTATCTGAAAAACCAGACATTTCCTATTCTGATTATAGGGAAATACTTTGATATTTCCTATGCCATTGGAAGGTAAATATGGGGGCAAGTCTTGACTTTTTAATAGCAACCATTGTGCCTGTTTCCATGTGCAATTGCCCAATTTTTAAAGGCACATACCCATTTGTGCAGGCCAATGTGAATGCTTGTGGGTGCCCCGTTACATCTGCCTTTAAAAATCTGGCCTTGCAGCAAAATGAAAGTGAAGAGTCACAACATGAACTCCATCTTTGCACATTTCATCTTACAAAAGTAAAAACAGCCTCTTGTAATAGCAGAATCTTTCTTGTTACAGCACAGTGGAGAAATATAATATATATCCAAAGACCAGAGGAAGGGGGGGAGGGATAGCTCAGTGGTTTGAGCATTGGCCTGCTAAACCCAGGGTTGTAAGTTCAATCCTTGAGGGGGCCATTTGGGATCTGGGGCAAAAAGTGGGGATTGGTCCCGCTTTGAGCAGCGGGTTGGACTAGATGACCTCCTGAGGTCCCTTCCAACCCTGATATTCTATGATTCTATGAACACACCTTCGACCTTTCAGCAGCTAGAAACAACATGATATTTCTTTCTAGCTGAGATAAGAGCTAGAATGAGTATATGGATACAGAGTTAGATTTGATCATGCGCTTTTTCAGTTATGAATTCAGTTTAGTTGCTTTTTTTCAGATTTCAATTATTCTAGGCTGAGTAACTGTTGTTTCTACTGCTACTGTCCTTGAAGTTTCTAATGTATAAGAAATATAATTTGTCCAAAATTTCTAATTATGATATATGTCTGAAGCTTAATTTAAGATAATGCAGGCTGTACCCTGTCTACCCCTTCCTGTAATGTATGTTAAAAGGTGAACATAAAAGCATTTTAAAAACATTCTAAGCAAATAAAAGGATATCTTATATGTTCATATTTTAAAATTACAACCAAACAATAATTTATGGGCAGGAGACAATCGCAAATCTGTTCCTCCTTCATTTGCCTTCAAATAATTGTTTCCCTGCAATACTTGATAACATCACTAACACCTAAAAGAGAACAGGAAACAAAAACTAGGGTGTTGGCAGGTAAATCATGGAGGAAGTGATTTTTATCTACATTTTTGTAATTGTAAACTGTGAACAAATTTATTTCTATGCAGCTTTGGGATATTAGACTTTTTTTAAAGTTTCCATCCATTTTTAAATTATGGGAATGCATAACAATCCCTTCTGTGCGTGACATCTGATAGCACTGCACCATATAAAAGATTCCTGTTCACCGAACAAGGATTTACTCACAAAAATGCAGAATGATTTCTGAGAGTACAATTTAAATATTACAATGATGAATATGAAAATCAAGGGCTGCGGCATTTAGTAGCTTTGCTTTCTTACCATCTGGCCCTCTCCATTATGATTTCTGGAGAAAGGATAAAATGAACCAAGTTGCATCCATCGTAAGCAGAGTTCATAAGTTGTATCAAGGAGAAACCCACAGATATCAGCACCAATCTGAAGAAACATAATACTTAAATAAGTGCTCATGAGTGTGAGTAAGAGTTGCACAGTCAGGCCCTAAATCAATGTTACAGTGAAACCTGTTAATAAAGGTCAACAAAAAGACAGCTATTTTTCTGGTGATTTTATCAGGTGGTCCCACAATACAGCGTAATGAACATGGAAAAAAATTTGCAGGGACTGAGAATGTCAATATAGATTTGACTACATTTTAATAATTGTATTATTTCTTCAATTCAGCTTGCAAAATTAGAAATATATTTTGGAATTATGAATGATGAAACATATATCAGGAGTTATTATGAATGATGAAACATATATCAGGAAGGAAACCTATTTTTGCTGGTGTAATGCAGACCCTGGTTTTGGGCAGGCAGGATCAAAGCTGGGACCTCTGGAGCTTAGTGCATGAGCTTCTACCACATGACCTAAAAGCCAACTGGCTGTTAGCTAAGGCTGTAGAGCAGACTCAGTCGCTCTCTCTTTAAGTGGTCTTGGTGCCACTAGATGGGACAGAACACCACACCCAGAAGGTGTGTGGGTTACACTGGCACGTCACACAATTGTTTCATATGAGAATCTTTGATTCTTCTTTAACTAGAAAAAATTGACAAAGTTAAATTTAATCAGCACCTGCTTGCCATATGAAGCATTTCATTTAAGCAAACATTTGGATTAATTTCAAATGGTATTATGTATGAAACAGTGAGAGCCTTTAGACAGACTTACATATGGAATCCCAAAGAGATTAAATTCCAACATTCCAATTATTGACATGTGCATATCTTTCCAGCGTGAAAAGTTGTCACCTAGCCAGTGACCGGAATATTTCCCACTTCCGACAAATGTAGAACGACTCAGAACGAATGCTCGCTTTCCAGTGGCCTTCTGAACAGCACTGGGAAAAAATGCATAAACATGCAGTGAAGAAAACCCAGCTCAAGCAGTTTTCACATTATAAGCTTAATTCTGAAGTCCCCATATAGGCAAAATTTTCATCAAGGTCAATGAGAGTTTTATCCATATAATAACTGTTATTGTGGTCCGTTACATTCTTGAGTCATGTAAAATACAGAAATCAGTACTGCATCCTTGTAAAGAAAAATGACAACCATAAGTTGGTAAGAATGTATGTCATGATTGTCATACAGATCATGGAATCCATGAAGTTTAGGGTCGTGTACTCATTCAGGTTCCTCATGAATCTGAATGTATGTGAATAAGAACATAAGAATCTCTCACGATTTGTATTTATGTTCTTCTGAGGCTTGGTTTTCCCTCAGAGAGCCATTTATCAGGTTGAAATAAAACTAAAGCAGGTCTTGTTGTGGAATTTCCACCATCCAGAAACTGAAACATACTATGAGAAGACGAGATCTCTCAATAGTTTGATACTCCAAAAGCTCCCCAAATTATTAAAAAAAAAAAAAAAAAGCCAGTGAGAAACATATACACACAAATACAAGGAAACGTACAAATACTGGAACTTGTGTCATCCCTACTTATATTCATGTTTCGTTTTAGTTTAAGATGTCCGTGTTGTTTGGAAATGTTGTGCAAATAAGTTAGCAAGTTAGTTGTGGGTGAGAGACTGAGTGAAAATGGGACAATGCTTAAATAAGCAGGTAAAGTGAGTTAGACTCATAGACTTTAAGGTCAGAAGGAACCATTGTGATCATCTAGTCTGACCTGCACATTGCAAGCCACGAAACCTCACCCACCCACTCCTGTAATAGACCCCTAACCTCTGGCTGAGTTACTGAAATCCTCAAATCAGAGTTTAAGGACTTAAAGTTAAAGAGAATTCACCTAGTTTAAACATGGAAGTGCACCATTCTCCATGCTGCAGAGGAAGCTGGAAATCCCTCGGGGTCTCTGCCAATCTGATATGGGGGAAAATTCCTTCCCAACCCCAAATATGGTGATCAGTTAGACCCTGAGCATGTCCACACTACTTGAGCGTGCGTAGGTGTTGGATGAAAGTCCAGGTGACGAGTTGTCCAAATTTTACACCCAAAACAAACTATAGGACTGCACAGAAGGCTAATAGATTGAGGTACTTGGCAAGAACACGGTCAGACAAAGAACCAGGCTAGTGAACTCACCATGAAGGCCCCCTGAAAATTCTGGACTATCAAGATTTGACAGGGCACTACATAAAGGAAAGAGGGTGGCTGCAAAGCAACACCTAAACTTTAAGACAGTACTCTTTCGGGGACACGGAAGGAGGAGGGAAATTAAAAATCTGGATGAACATGGAGACTTACATAATGGGAAAGAAGGGACAGCAGTGGTTAAGTACCCAAAATATGAGGTGTCCCCAAAATATTTTATAAAGTTTCAAAGTCATTGCAAAAGTAGGGCAAAATTCTCTTCTCAGCTCCACGCAGAAGTACTCAGCTCCAATATCTGCGGTCCTTACATGTACAGAACTCCTACTGAGATCAAAATTTATCTGCAATTATAGGAAGAGCGAAGACTGAAACTGAGAAATATTATGCGGATCTTAGAGGAGAAATGTTGCCATAGTTTGTTACTGCAGAGTATGCCCCTGTCTTTTCATAATATTTATGATGACTTCTGATGTTATCAAGACTCCTCCCAAAATTACCATGTCTAATCTATAGCCTTGACAATAAACTCTAATATCTATATTCATATTGCTATTAGTAAGTCTGACACCCCTCTACATTTATATGGTTATCCAGTCTCATGTCTTTTCCCATAACATTCACTGTATAAAAATAATTGTACTATTTTGCTTTTAGTATAGGAATTTGTTTACGTAGTACTATTAGATAATAAAGTATTAGAATATCAGGGTTGGAAGGGACCACAGGAGGTCATCTAGTCCAACCCTCTGCTCAAAGCAGGACCAATCCCCAATTTTTGCCCCAGATCCCTAAATGGCCCCCTCAAGGATTGAACTTACAACTCTGGGTTTAGCAGGCCAATGCTCAAACCCCTGAGCTATCCCTCCCCTCAACCCCTGAGTATTGCTTTAATGGCAAGTATAAAGCCAAATGGAAGTAACAAACAAGCACCAAATCAAACTATGAAAGAAATCTTGAGCTATGCTAAACAAAATGCATCCTTCCTTTCACTGATTTCCCCCCATTTCCTGTCCTGGTAAAACACTGAAAGTTAGGAACCCAAATTCTATTCAATTTCACTTAGATTTGGGCACCTAACTCCTTAGGCTCCCTGGAAAACTGCAGCCTAGATTATTAATAGTTTTGTGTATTATCCTCATCAGTTTCCCTTATTAATGAGATTTGCACAAAAGTGCTGGCACACACGTTTATATAAGTGATTTAAGTATTTTACTGTACTGGCTCTTTAACTGGCATAGATTTTTCAAAATGTGTTATGTTGACATTTCTAGAACAAACGGATTGGTTTTCATACAAATAAACAAATAACTAAACATTAAGCTTATGGGCTAACCACTGCAAGGCGTGCAATGCCTGAAACGCAATGGAATCGGTATGGTTCTGTTGTTCAAGGGGGCCAGTTGGTGGAGCGGCCACATAAAACAAGACTCCAGGTCTCTTTTAGAAGTAACATCCTGGAGCATTACTGGCAAAGAAATCTGCCTTCCCTAAACCTTAGTATAGGTCTCCTCAGATAATCCAGCTTTATGGGCAAATTACTGGTCCACACTTGCAACACAGTGCTGAGTAGTAGTAATGGGTGGAAAACAATAAACTAGAGCTGGTTGACTAGTTTGTAACAAACAATTTAACAAGTTTTACCACTTTGTGAGTCATCACAGAACCAAATCTGATTTTCTCAAATACATTTGTTTGAAGTTATTCACAGAACATCATCTGTGGATAATTCTCGGGCTGTAAATTGTGTGAGAGTTGATTGTTGCAAGTATTCAGTATTCAAAAGCCATCCTATTTGACTGGAAACAGATCACATGACAGGTTTCTCTTACCTGATTGGATTTCTTAGAATCAGATTTTAGATACAAATACTCATGATTATTACTTTGTAATTCAATTTCTGCAAATATTCTGCAATATATGCAGTTTTGATAAACATTCCTGCCATTAACATCATTTACTTGATTATTATTTGTGGAAAGTGAATGCAAAAGGGGCATGAACACAGCCATGGAAGACATTTGTTTTTAAAAAATCCAAATGAATATTCTCAGAATATTGTTTGCAGTATTTGCCCAGTTCTACTGCACACCCTGCTTCTCTTTTTAGATGCATTAGGAGCTACTTTATATTTTGAAAATGATTTTTCTGTCTTCAAGAATTCTTTGTGTTTGGTTGAATAAAATGTTTGTATTTCTCATGAACAGTGCTATTCTTCAGAAGCAGGAGGATGGCTGAGAAAGGCACTTTTGTGTGGTGCTATGTTTATGAAGCTGAAATGAAACAGATTTGAAAAGGGCCAAAACTGGCCTTTACTTTCTGTGTTAGGTCTGTACAGCTGACACAGCATGCAGAGCACACAGGCTTACTGTTTGCGATGGACTGCCTTGTGGGTGGCAGAATACTTGGTTATAAAGCCTCAGGGCAGTTTTTCAGATGTGGAGGTGGACTGAAGGATAGGCTCCTTTAATATCCTAAATACCAGGATGTGAGATTGTGGGCCACATCTGAATTCTCTACCGAGCTCTCTCTGGCACAGAGACTGTGTATTCGTATGTGGTTGTACAGAAAGTAGCAGAATGATGGGGCCCACACTACCGTTAGTAAATACTAATGTTAAGACTGAGTAAAAACAACATAAGGACGCCAGGTTTTGGCTCTTTATTAATACAACAAAAAGAATTGTGTCTAACCTCAATTTGTACTGAAAACAAGCATGATGTGCCCATTTGATTTTTCTTTTTTGAGAGTCTAAAAAACATATCCAACCTTTGAACTAACTCTAGTTTCATAGTGACAGATAACGTTAGTCTGAAATAGCTCAGAGTTTTCCAGCTGCAAAAATGATAATTTTTACATTAACCTATAACTGCAATGCAATGTAACTCCACCATTCAGAATGCCCTTTGGGTTTTCCTTGCCACATCACAGACTTATGCCAAAAAATAATATACTCTCCAGGCAAGTCAAGACATGTCCATGAAAAGAGGATTTTTGTTATCTTGGGAGTCTATGTTTTTGATTCTTCCTCTAAAGTAATAAATACTCCTTTACATATGACATCATAATTAGCTGCTATGGGAAATGGTTGTGAAGTCACTAGATCTTATTCTGTAGCTGTTGTGTGGGGAGAACTTTCACAGAAGTCACTGAACTTCTCAGTTTAGTTTCACATGAGTAACAGCTGAAGAATTAGGCCCTATCAGAATTAGGCCCTTTCACTTTATCTCAAATAAATTAACATGACAGAAGCAAAGATTCTGATTCCTTGAAATTGTCCTTAGTACATAAAAAGCAAAGAGAACTAAACAGATATTTCTAAGTAGAGCCCATTTCAAAGTTTCCCATGTAACATCAGCTGTTCTTAAATTCTTGTTTAAACTGCATGTTTAGAAGGAGATACTTGATGACTTACACAAAAGTTGGTGGTGTCTGTGACCAGCCAAAGAGAGAATGTGTATTATAATGATCCCCCAGATAAGTTTTTGAGTCTGGACATAATGTCTTCTGAGCCAGAGAGTAATCGATAATTCCTGAGAATGACATGTAAAGTTAGAGAATTATTCAGATCAAATTTCAAACCTCTTCACAATTGTATTCAATGAAGAAATACTACAATATAGAACAAAATCCTAAAGATTTTAAAAGGAATAAAAGCTGAAGCACTGCAGGATCTATTCTTTTTTGATTGCTGTGTGTTTAAAGATAATAGTGACAAACCTTCTTCTAGATGGACATAGCATAGGGTTGCCAACTTGGTAATATTTAAAACCAGACACTCCAGCAGGAGTGCCAGAACCTCCTCTGCTTTGCCTCTTCCCCCGATGTCCCACTCCATTCACTCGTCTTCCCCCTACCCTCCCCTTGCTCGCTGCTTTTCCCCTCCCACCCACTGCCCACCCAGGTCAGGAGGGACTCACTTGCAGAGCCGGGCCTGGGAGCTGCAGGCACCTGACACAAGCTGAGTAGTGGCTGGCGCAGGTGATGGCCCGGCACCTCCCTGCCTACCCTGCCTCCAGTAACCGGACTTTGGGTGTCCAGTCAGGACATCTGACCGGACACTGTCAGGTTCCCATTTTGATTAGACTTTCCAGTCAAAAACCAGGCACCTGGAAACCCCTAGATATGTTATGTTCAAAGGGATGTTTCTATTGAGTAGGCTGTGTTAATGTAGTCCAGTTCTATGCCTAGAAAATCAGATCTTTTAGAAAGGTAATGTAGATTCAAATACTAACACACAAAAGGAAAAATCACTGAATCAATAATAATCCTACAGGGTGACACTTGTTTCCTATTGAGTGACAAACTTTAGTAAATTCCAGTGTCAAACAAAAATAAAAATGCAAAGGCACAAAGACCTTGCATAATTATGTGAAATCATGGGTCCTCAATTTGCATGTCACTATCATTGTAGACGGCAATTAAGCAGTGTGACTCGGAAGGCCTCTGTGACAGAGTAAGAATTCATAACGAGGCTCAAATCCTGCCTCTCTTTCCCTGCAGCATGTCGGACTTAAAAGACTGTGGAACTAGTGGAGCCCATGCTACTGTATGTTTGAAATTACTACAAAATGTAATCTCCAGGATCTGAAACCATATTAGCACGTCCTCTCTACTCTCCTTCTAGCGCTAGAATCTTTATGATTGGATCCTTTGACACAACAGGCTGTAAAGTCTCCATTGTGGCTGAATTGCATGTGGAATCATTTAATTTACAGTCAATTTCCAAGTAATTTGACAGACAATTCACTAGTTATGGCTAAGTGTAATATTCTGGTGATAAGTAAGTATCAGTTCTGTCCTGCATAAGAAACAAAGGGAAATGTAAAATAAAATTACCAAGACAGAATCCTATTATCATGATTCATTCTTATTTTAAATACTGCAAAGCCTCCTTGATTTCTGCCTCGATCATACAGCTTATTTTCACAATTGTATATTAATCCACAACTTAAGGGGGTTTTTATAGAAAATTGCTTTTTAAGGGCCAGCTTTTCAATCTTCGGCCTCCATTTTTATGGGTTCAGATTACAGGTGCAAATAATAGTGGGTACAGTTGAGATAACAGTGGCTAAGTTTGTTATATGTGAATGCAAAGCAGCTTAGATATTTCAGTGACCTTATTTGTGGGTACAATTAATGCCAACAACAAAAGAGGCGTACTTAAGGTGACTATGGAAAGCCTTTAAGGGCTTGATCTTTGAAATCAGTGGGGAGATTGGCCTGGGTAGCAGTGGTAGGATCTGTGTGTAATAGTCAAGTTCAACAAACTCCAACAAATACAGGAGCAGGGTGAGAATCTTCTTGACATTTCCTGTTTAAAAAATTTCTATTGTTTTCAGTATTTTACAATCTTTAATAATATTGTACTTTTGTTGTGTTTCATTCATGAGTTTGTTCAGTGTCCTGAGCACCTCAGTGAGGGAACAGGAGATTTAAAAATAAAAATGTTACTGTTACAAAGCATCCATATTGGAGTGCAACAGAGAAAAACAAAGTAAAAATATCCAATATTTCACTGCCAACAATGAACTGTATCAGCTGCCTGCTGCCAGTTAGGCTTGCTAGCACAGCAGGGGTCTGTTGGTGAAATGCTGACTAGATTAATTGCTGGATTGTTGGCACCAGCTGCAGGGCTTCTGGTTTCCTGGGACATAGTTTTAACACCAGGCATGTTGGGTACTGGAAGAGGTTTGTCCACCCCATCACTCTCATACAACTTTATTAGAACCTATCTTCCCGAGAGAAGTGTTGCCAAGGATACAGAGATAACTACAGTAGTTACTTTTTTGGAAAAGTGCCTAGGAATCTTGACCTTTCATCACAGATGGGCTGAAGTTTAACCTCTCACATCCAAGTGACACCTACAGCACAACATAGAGGGTCTGATCCAAAGCCCATTCAAGGCAGTAGAAAGATTCCTACTGACTACAGTGAGGTTTGGATCAGGCCTTAGAACTACACAAAACTCATGATTCAGTTCACACATGTTTACCGCAAAATCAGAGAATTCAGGGGGGAAATGGCAATTGGGAACTACATGCTATTTTAATGAAATTGCACCAGTACAAAACAGCAACAAATTTGCCTAGCCGTAGTTCGACTTTAATATTTGGGGGAGTTGGGGGAGGGCTCCAGTCAGGCCAATGGGCCACACGTGGGGGAAGGCAAATTCCACGCCTGCCTAAGGCTTGCAATTTGGGGGGACAATGCCCCCCGCTCTCTCCCCCAAACTATGCCCATGACAATTTGCCCTAAATTTGCTCCCTTGCCTGGCAGAAAAGTGGTTTTCAAGCCTTGCATACCACAACCCAAAGAAAAAAAAATTCTGGGATGGCAGTGTATTCCCTTCCTAGAATGGAATTTCATTACTGCCTATATTCCATGATCTACACCAGCGGTTCTCAAACTTCATTGCACCCCCGACCCCCTTCTGACAACCAAGGAGGGGGGACCAAAGCCTGACCCTGCCTGAACCCCACTGTCCCACGTGGGGTGGGGGCAAAGCTGAAGCCCAACAGCTTGAGCCCCAAGCAGGGGGCCCATAACCCTGAGCCCCAACACCAAGGACTGAAGCCCTCAGGCTTCAGCTTCAGCCCTGGTCAGTGGGGCTTGCGCTTCGGCCCCAGGCTCCAGCAAGTCTAACTTCAGCCCTGGTGACCCCATTAAAATGGGGTCATGACCCACTTTGGGGTCCAGACCCACAGTCTGAGAACTGCTGATCTACACGTTACCTAATGATAAAGTCCTGGCTGCTTAGTGAGCCAGTAAAAGTGCATCTGTGAGGCATTGTTTTAGCCAATGTGAAGGGAATAAAGGAGCCTTTAAGATTACTAATAAGATAACCCATTGGATATCTCCTCACTGAAATACTAGTAGAACTAGTACTTTGTGCGGATTGTAAGATTGTGTGTGTATCTGTGCAAGTTATTTTGATGCTAAATTCAGGAACCTCTTGTGAGGTGACATTGACTTGAGAGTGATATACCCTTGTCCCATACAATGTCACAAGTCAAACTTGTGGTAAAACTTACAGTGTTCTCACATTAAAGCAACACTGTATTCACACAACGTGGGAGAAAAGAATTCACACACTTCCTGAGGGAATTCACAGAGGGTTCTGCAAAGCATCTAAGCACTTCCAAAGAAATTCCACAGACACTTGTGCAGCACACACAGCTGCTATTGCTGTATATACATAGAGAATTTGACACATTTTCAAATCTTTGTAATATTTTTCCCTCCCATATAAAATATGGACTTGAAATATCTAAGTTTTCTTCCTGCTGCTTGTGATTTAGAGAGCCACTAAGGGCTTAATTACGGTTGAAAGCTGTAGCCCACAGTAGGGGAAAGGGCAGAGGGCCAATCTGCAGAATGAATTCCCGGAGCTCACTTGTGTGCCTCTAAGGGCAGCAGAGGAGCACAGCTTCTGTGCCACTGTGGCTGGATCGCTGTTTCTTGAGTGCCCTCTCTTGGCCTGGGGTGGCTCTACAGCAGCTCTGACTCAGTTTCCTCTCCTCAGGGCTTCTCAAATAAACCCCCCACAGCCTGGTTTAGCTACTCCAATGGCTTGGCCCGAGTCATTTTACAATAATCCCCCCTTCTGGGGTATACCAGTCCAAAAACAACAAACACAAAAATCCACCACAGAGTCTACAGCCCAGTCTCAAGCTGGGCCCAGCTCCTGCATCCTGAGGGTCTGCTTCTCAGACACTCTTCTGCAATCCCTCTAGCTCAGTTTTCAGTCTCTCCTGAGCTCTTTTCAGTCTCTGTCCCCCTCAGACCCACCTAGACTCCTTCAAGTTGCCACTGGATCTTTTGCTGCAACTCCCATGTTTTCCATCTTGGAGTCTTTCTGCTCTTCCTTCGTTGCAAGAAACTTTACCTAGGCCTCCTATCTTTCACTAGGAGGCCTAATTAAAGCACCTCACGTGCAAGTTACATGACCTTTCTTCTTCTCCTCATCTGGGGAAGCAAGCTAATTGTGTCACAGATGGGGGTGGGTCCATCTCTGCTTAAAGGGGCCAGCCACCCAGTGACAGCTATCCTTTCACAGGTTGCAGGGTGCACTTTTTTCCTATTTGAGGCCAGCTCTGCTAACCAGTGTGCGTGATGAGGCCATACAAAAGACCATGGGGTGGTAATACCAGCAGTAGCACTAGCTTGAAGCAGGTCTTTCACTTGGAGAAGTGCAAGGAATGCCATTTGCTTAGCCCTCTGGCACAGTCGCCAGACTGACTGAAGAATGTTTTTATGCTTTCTCCCCCTTAAAGGCTGGGGATAACTGAACCTTAAATGATTATGTAACTGAATCCATACTGATGGCACAATAGGCAAGTAAAGATGGAAAACAAGAAACTTTGCACTGTTTGAGGAAATAACCAATCCAGATAAAGAGTTTTTTAAAAGGCACTTACTAGGAACATAAGGAGGGTAGTTGAGGTCATTAAGAGCACAGCCTGGGTACTGGCCAGTTCCAAAATTGGCTGGTTCATTCATATCCTTAAATAAAAAGTTTTACATATGTACAAGTTGTCTTCTTTATTTTGGAAAAAAGAGAAGGAAAATATACTCAGACATACAATCCAGAGTCCGTCATAGTCAAGGACAGTTTTGAACTCAATACACATCTGGATCCACCAGTCAGCTGTCCTGGGGTTAGTGTAGTCAGGAAACACCGAATCTCCTGGGGGCCATGCCTGGAATTGACCGTAAGTATTTGATTAACATATTGTGACTTTTGATTTTGAAGAGTCGCTAACACTGAAAAACAACACTGCTACCTACATATAGGCTAATTTAATAAACCAACCTTGCCAACAGCTGGAGTTACTCCATCAGAATTGTTCACCCAGATTCCCATTTCTTGTCCAAGTTCATAGGGCCAATAAGTACCTGGTGCTTCATCCTTACTTAGGAAAGGATCCTAAAAAAAAAGGTATTCCGAGGATTATCATAAGCACTATGATAACAGCTACTTTCATTACTACTTTTCAGAATAATTTGGCAGATATAGCTAATATAGATTGTATTAATATTAGATTAAAACTACATTAAAATGGAGTTAAAGTTGACAGTACCTCTCAGTACAAAACCAAACATTATAATCCCTGAAATTTCAGAGTGAATGGACATCATCCAATACATTTAAGAAATGTCAGTGCTTGTGATTCTATATTAGATTAAACTGATTTTAAAGAAGCATTATAATTTTTCTCTTTCCCCCTGACCCCCATCATGGTGTCACTATTTGGCAGAGATAAGCTTGTTTGGGTACCCAGTTGTGCCTTTCCTTAATACAACACCTTAATATGTCTGCATTTTTTTAAGTTCAACCTTAAATCTGAATTTCCTGACTTTATAACACTTGATTCTGGGATAATTACAATAGCCCTGTAACATATTTTACCCTAAATTACTGATATATATTCTCAACCTTAACTCCACTTTAACATAAATTTTGTCTGGGAACTTCCATTTCATTAAGAGTTTCATTCATGAACACTAAACAAGAAATTCAAAGGGAATGTTACTATGTAATATTTCCAGTGATTTGAAGATATGAGGTATCAACCTTAAATCATTTTTTAAATGCTCACTTCAGATTCACCAGTACACTCTGGCTTCTTTATGCCATGCTGGAGAGTTCAAAGAAACCAGGAATGTACATCTCAGTGTCACCTCTCCTGTCCTCCAAATATCTCTGCTTCTTGCACCTCCTTACATTCCCCCTGCACATACACTCTAGCCCAGTCGCCCCTCCCTCCTGTACTCCACATTTCTCTGTATATACATACACATATATATATACACATACACACATATCCCCTTCCCCGCCCTTCTACACCCCATATATTCCTTTGTATACATATACAATGCACACTTAAACACACAAGTTTTTCATTTCCTCCTGCCCTACCTTTCAAAATGGCGACCATCTCCCATTGTTTTAATGGATGAAATGCAAAGCTTCCCTCAGTTGCAAGCCCTCTTTCAAATGGCCACTGTTTCCCATTTTTTCAAAGGTTTCAAAGTAGCAGCCGTGTTAGTCTGTATTCGCAAAAAGAAAAGGAGTACTTGTGGCACCTTAGAGACTAACAAATTTATTTGAGCATAAGCTTTCGTGAGCTACAGCTCACTGAATGTATCAGATGAAGTGAGCTGTAGCTCACGAAAGCTTATGCTCAAATAAATTTGTTAGGCTCTAAGGTGGTACAAGTACTCCATTTTTTCCAAGAGGGTGAAGCCAAGCTGCCTTTAGAGAAGATGGTGGCCCACTGTGTTGTCAGGAACACTGAGGACCAGGCGAATGGAGAAAGTAGCCAACTTTGCTCAGGCAGTCAGTGGCCTCAGTCCAGTTGAGAGTAAAAGGAGATAGATGATCTTTTCAATTCTTCCTTATGTGGGGGCTACTGTCCCCTCAATAACACTGAGGAAAAATGGAAGATTACAGCCATTTTGAAATGTGACGGTTCTTTGTGAGTTCTCTGTAATAGAACAATATTCTTCAGACTCTGCTGAAGGAGCAACTTTTAGTTATGAAGAATAACAGGAAAAAATTATTTATTAGTTCTAGAAACAATTCTTCAAATGTAGACTACTGTACATTATTTCAGTGAGTTTTAATTATAAGGGAAGTTTGAAGAATCTGTGATATTCCATTATTAAGATAATGAGGGACAAAAAAAAGGTTTGATACCAACTGTAAATTTCTCAAAAGGCTTCTGTGATTGGGTGTACCTAGCCCTTTCAAGCCCCCTGCTAGAGGCCCTGCTGTCTTACCACATTCCATGCTAGGAAGGAGCAGTAGAGGTAAGCCTGCCAAGAGATGTTGCATACGAGCAGCCAATCAGAGCTCAGCAGGCTCAGATAAAAGGAGCTTCAGGGCATTAGCAGGTCAGTTCCTGGTGGGACCAGAGGAGCAAGGAAGGGTGCTCAGTGCTGGTCACAGGAGCTCAAGAAGAGAACCAGAAGATAGGCTCTGGTGATACTTGCATTCATCAAGGAGGAAGAATTTAAGAACTTCAGCCATTAGATCAGGGTGAAGAGAAAGAGGCTACGTGGAAAAAGGCCCAGGGAATAGCAACATCAAACTGAAGGACGCAATGTGTGGCTGCTGTGTGTAGGGTCTCTGGGCTGGGGCCCAGAGTAGTGAACAGGCCCAGATCCTCCTCACTGGCCTACTAGTGAAGTGGCCTAAGTGCCAAGAAGGGGACAAGGCTCTGTTGGGAAGCCCAAGTGAAGGGCAAGACTTAAAGGAGCCCAGAGACGGGGCTGAAGACGTTGGGGAGGGCAGTGTGTTGAAGTCTTTGCTACCCCAGGAGGGGTTCATCCATTTTAAACTGTCTGGGTTGGCCAGAGTGCTGAGCCAATGACGACCCACCTAATGAGGTCAACAACCTGCAGGGCTGTGCTGGGGGCAGGAGAGCTTGCAGCATCACACCCAGCTGACAGGAGGCACTCACAAGAGGCGGCGCCTATCACATCTTCTTTTAAAATTAATTTGAACTCCTACATTAACAGATTTACTTGCAAATTCTTGAAAAAGTCATTCTGTGCTCAAAAAGCCAATGCTGAAATTTTGGCGAGAACAAACTGGATTTTTCAGTGTAAAACAAACAGGCTGAATCCCTATTTTAAGTGCAAAACTCAATTCAATCTTTACCATGGAGCTGCAACTGGTGCCTTAATAATTAAGTAATGTAAGTGTTAATTAGAATTTTAACCTACTTAAGTAGTTCAGCTTTGAAAAAGAGAACTGTCCATCTGCAGTAATTATTTTTTAATCCTGGAAAAGATGGTTCCCAAGAGATACCAAAGCTCTAACAAGTTGGCTTAATTAGCTATTCCTAATAAAAATCTCTGATTTCTTTTAGCTGAAAAGTTATTCCAGTGCATAAATCTACTATATAATGCAGCTTTAACATCATCCTAACGAGAACAAAAACTGCCATACCCGATTCTGCATTCAATAAAAAGTTTTTTTAGCACCCGTTAACTCTTCCGACACTATAGCTTTTAGTTGTTCATTTAGGGACAGATTCTGGGAGGTGCTATGCACTTTCAAATTTCATTGGCTTCAGTGAGAGTTGTCGGTAATCAGCACCTCTCAAAAATCAGGCCACACTTATCTATGTGCCCAAAAATGGATTTGGGGCCCAATTGTATGCACCCACATTTGAAAAGTTAAGCCTCAGCACCTCACAAAACTGGATCCCTAGCTGCTAAAATAATTGAATATTATTTTTAATCCTGAAGTCTAGCTAATTAAAAAATGTTAAATGATTTTAAATGACTTAAATGACTGCTTCTTGGAGCAGCTAGTCCTGGAACCCACAAGAGGAGAGGCAATTCTTGATTTAGTCCTAAGTGCAGCACAGGATCTGGTCCAAGAGGTGAATATAGCTGGACCACTTGGTAATAGTGACCATAATATAATTAAATTTAACATCCCTGTGGCAGGGAAAACACCACAGCAGCCCAACACTGTAGCATTTAATTCCAGAAAGGGGAACTACACAAAAATGAGGAGGTTAGTTAAACAGAAATTAAAAATTACAGCACCAAAGTAAAATCTGTGCAAGCTGCAGGAAAACTTTTTAAAGACACTATAATAGAGGCTCAACTTAAATGTATACTCCAAATTAAACAACATAGTATGAGAACCAAAAAAGAGCCACTGTGGCTAAACAACAAAGTAAAAGAAGCAGGGAGAGGCAAAAAAGCATCCTTTAAAAAGTGGAAGTTAAATCCTAGTGAGGAAAGCAGAAAGGAGCATAAACTCGGGCAAATAAAGTGTAAAAATATAATTAGGAAGGCCAAAAAAGAATTTAAATTACAGTTAGCCAAAGACTCAAAAAGTAATAGCAAACATTTTTTTAAGTACATCAGAAGCAGGAAGGCTGCTAAACAGCCAGTGGGGCCACTGGACAATCAAGATGCTAAAGGAGCACTCAAGGACGATAAGGCCATTGCAGAGAAACTAAATGAATTATTTGTATCAGTCTTCACAGTTGAGGATGTGAGGGAGATTCCCAAACCTGAACCATTCTTTTTAGGTGACAAATGCTGAGGAACTGTCCCAGATTGAGGTGTCATTAGAGGAGGTTTTGGAACAAATACATAAACTAAACAGTAATAAGTCACCAGGACCAGATGGTATTTACCCAAGAGTTCTGAAGGAACTCAAATGTGAAATTGCAGGACTACTAACTGTAGCCTGTAACCTACCATTTAAATCCGCTTCTGTACCAAATGACTGGAGGATAGCTAATGTGATGCTAATCTTTAAAAAGGGCTCCAGAGGCGACCCTGGCAATTACAGGTCAGTAAGCCTAACTTCAGTACTGGGCAAACTGGTTGAAACTATAGTAAAGAACAAAATGATCAGACAAATAGATTAACATAATTTGTTGGGGAAGAGTCAACATGGTTTTAGTAAAGGGAAATCGTGCCTCACCAATCTACTAGAATTCTTTGAGGGGGTCAACAAGCATGTGGACAAAGGGGTTCCAGTGGATATAGTGTATTTAGATTTTCAGAAAGGCTTTGATAAGGTCCGTCACCAAAGGTTCTTAAGCAAAGTAAGCAGTCATGGGATAAGAAGGAAGGTTCTCTCATGGATCGGTAACTGATTAAAAGATAGAAAACAAAGGGTAGGAATAAATGGTCAGTTTTCAGAATGGAGAGAGGTAAATAGTGGTGTCCCACAGGGGTCTGTACTGGGCCCAGTCCTATTTAACATAGTCATAAATTATCTGGAAAATGGGGTAAACAGTAAGGTGGCAAAATTTGCAGATGATACAAAACTACTCAAGAGAGTTAAGTCCTAGGCAGACTGCGAAGAGCTACAAAAGGATCTCTCAAAACTGGGTGACTGGGCAACAAAATGACAGATGAAATTAAATGTTGATAAATGCAAAGTAATGCACATTGGAAAACATAATCCCAACTATACATATAAAATGATGGGGTCTAAATTAGCTGTTACCACTCAAGAAAGAGATCTTGGAGTCATTGTGGATAGTTCTCTGAGTGTGCAATGGCGGTCAAAAAAGGGAACAGAACGTGGGGAATATTAAGAAAGGGATAGATAAGACAGAAAATATCATATTGCCTTCATATACATCCATGGTTTGCCCACATCTTGAATACTGCGTGCAGATGTAGTCGCCCCATCTCAAAAAAGATATATTGGTATTGGAAAAGGTTCAGAAAAGGGAAACAAAAATGATGAGGGGTATGGAAAGGCTTCTGTATGAGGAGAGATTAATAGGACTGGGACTTTTCAGCTTGGAAAAGAGACGACTAAGAGGGGGATATGATAGACGTCTATAAAATCATGACTGGTGTGGAGAAACTAAATAAGGAAGTGTTATTTTCTCCTTCTCATAACACAAGAACTAGGGGCCACCAAATGAAATTAATAGCAGCAGGTTTAAAACAAACAAAAGGAAGTATTTTTTTCACACAACGCCCAGTCAACCTGTGGAATTCCTTGACAGAGGATGTTGTGAAGGCCAAGACTATAACAGTGTTCAAAAAAGAACTAGATAAATTCATGGAGGATAGGTCCATCAATGGCTATTAGCCAGGATGGACAGGGATGGTGTCCCTCACCTCTGTTTGCCAGAAGCTGAGAATGGGCGACAGGGGATGGATCACTTGATGATTACCTGTTCTGTTCATTCTCTCTGGGGCACCTGGCATTGGCCACTGTTGGAAGACAGGACACTGGGCTAGATGGACCTTTGATCTGACCCAGTATGACCGTTCATTTGTTCTTATGTTCCAATTAATTTCATTCTTAGCTATTTCATTTTCTAGAATGATTTAATGAGTAACATACAAGGGGTTTCATTAAATTTTGCTGTAATAAATGTTTATCATTTTACTTTATAATCATTGTTACTTTTAGAACATCTTGCTTTGATTCTAAACAATACATTTGTTCTGACTCAGAATAAGTCACATTTGAAAATGGGAACACAGTTCAAGATAACCACGGTGAACAAGTCATGATACCCTTAGTTAAAATTCATCCTGGGGCTGAGAGGCAATAGAAGACTTCTAGCACAACAACGCTGTAGCATTTCCGATGCACAGGTGCCAGACTGCACTCAGATATGACCCCATTTTCAAGATATCAGTATCTAGATAAAAGTGTGTGTGGGGGGGGGAGACTTAGTACCTCATGCATGTATCTGCACTGATCATCTTTTCAACTCTGTATATGCCATCATAGAAATGGGCAATAGGGGGAAAGCCATGGCCATAGAGTTGGTAATGAGGACAAATCAATAACACAGAAGATTCTCAGGGATTGAGTTTCTTATCCCCCGGTGTTGGAATTTTGTTTAGATGGCTGAATGACTGCTACACTCTCTGCCACTCTGCCCATGAGTTCAAGATTCTGCCCTCTCCATCCACCACATCATCACAAAACTGTTTACTTGGGTTTTATGCGGTCAAGGTATAATATATATTTAATCACCATTCCTGAAATCATAATCAGAGATTCTAAATTTTGATGCACAAGAACTCTCTCTCTGCAACTGATCCTCCAAGGGAATTGAAAATGGAAAATTAGTTTTCAAAATCAAGAAAACTGGATTACACTTGCCTTGACTTTAGTTAGGATAGCTTTGCTGTCACCTTGGAATGAAACTCTTAATAATGTTCCAGCTCCTGACTCAATTTATGGGAGTGATTTACATCACTAAAGAATGAGAACAATAAAAGGATGATAGAAATTCCAGTAACTACACTAAAGTGAAGATGAAAATCTTCACTGCCAATGCAACCTATACTCTCCATTAGCATTTCAAAGATGATTGAATATATTTGCATTCATCCATGGCTGACAGTGACCCACTGTAGGGCAGGACAAACTAGACCAGTCTTTGTCATGTTTTCATCAGCGGACAACACAGTTCTTGGGATGTGTAAAAAATGTTCCCTAGCTGCAGGTTAGTTTCTTTCTGTTATATTACCTAGTTTCTATTAATTTATAGCCTGTATTAAGAATTCTTCATTTTTATATGTTATATTAATTTAGTGATCTAAATTTAGATTTATATAGCAATAATTTTTTGCACTTCTATTGCCCTTTGCATTTAGGCCTTTTCCCCTATTTTCTATTTGCAAATGGTTCGTGAACAGACTAGTTTTTTTCATTCATTTGTTCATTACTCAAAATTATTTAAACATGGTGGGCCAGGTCCTCAGTTGCTGGAAACTGGTATAACTCCATTAACTCCAATGGAGCTATGCTGACTTACAACTGCTGGCCCTTTCTGTGAATATATTTTAGGCTGTGAATTGCTGGCAAACTGTGCTCAACACTAGAGCTAGCTGGAAATTTTGCAGAAACATCTGGATTTGATTAATTTTGGTCAAATTGCAGGTAAGCTTCCCATAGCTGCTGGGGAGCCACGCCATCCCAGGCTTCCAGGATCCATGGGATGGAGGCCTCAGTCCTGGAGACCACAGGGCTTCCAGGGTCTGTGGCTCCAGGGCAATCTCACCATGTGGAAAGCTCTGAGGCCATGGACCCCAAACTTCCAGGCATAGCGCTATGCCTACCTACATACCTCCAGCTTTCATCCAGACCACACCACACAATCCATTGTCTACAGCCACGCTCTATGATACAACCGCATTTGCTCCAACCCCTCAGACAGAGACAAACACCTACAAGATCTCTATCAAGCATTCTTACAATTACAATACCCACCTGCTGAAGTGAAGAAACAGATTGACAGAGCCAGAAGAGTACCCAGAAGTCACCTACTACAGGACAGGCCCAACAAAGAAAAGAACAGAACACCACTAGCCATCACCTTCAGCCCCCAACTAAAACCTCTCCAACGCATCATCAAGGATCTACAACCTATCCTGAAGGATAACCCATCACTCTCACAGATCTTGGGAGACAGGCCAGTCCATGCTTACAGACAGCCCCTCAACCTGAAGCAAATACTCACCAGCAACCACACACCACACAACAGAACCACTAACCCAGGGACCTATCCTTGCAACAAAGCCCGTTGCCAACTGTGCCCACATATCTATTCAGGGGACACCATCATAGGCCCTAATCACATCAGCCACACTATCAGAGGCTCGTTCACCTGCACATCTACCAATGTGATATATGCCATCATGTGCCAGCAATGCTCCTCTGCCTTGAACGTTGGCAAAACTGGACAGTCTCTACGTAAAAGAATAAATGGACAAAAATCAGACGTCAAGAATTGTAACATTCAAAAACCAGTCGGAGAACACTTCAATCTCTTTGGTCACTCAATTACAGACCTAAAAGTGGCAATTCTTCAACAACAAAAACTTCAGAAACAGACTCCAATGAGAGACTGCTGAATTGGAATTAATTTGCAAACTGGATACAGTTTACTTAGGCTTAACTTAGGCTTGAATAAAGACTGGGAGTGGATGGGTCATTACACAAAGTAAAACTATTTCCCCATGTTTATTTCCCCTACCTCCCCCCGCTGTTCCTCAGACGTTCTTGTCAACTGCTGGAAATGGCCCACCTTGATTATCACTACAAAAGGTACCCCCCTACCCCCGCTCTCCTGCTGGTAATAGCTCACCTTACCTGATCACTCTCATTACAGTGTGTATGATAACACCCATTGTTTCATGTTCTCTGTGTATATAAATCTCCCCACTGTATTTTCCACTGAATGCATCTGATGAAGTGAGCTGTAGCTCACAAAAGCTTATGCTCAAATAAATTTGTTAGTCTCTAAGGTGCCACAAGTCCTCCTTTTCTTTTTGCGGATACAGACTAACATGGCTGCTACTCTGAAACCTACTTTATCCTGTGTCCAATTCCAACTGCCTATACATAACAATAGCAACAGCTTCACAGTGCCCTACCCAGACTCTGTTTGGGAAGCTCAGCCCTTAAAAGCACAGTCCCAAAGTCCTGCCACGAAGCCAGGAGCCTGGAAATCCTGGGACTGCCCTGCGCTGTAGACCACAGTGCTTTCAGACTCCCAGGCCAGCTGGTTCCCTGAGCTACCCAACTCCTGCAGCCTGGTAGGCTAGCTATACTACGGGAGTCTGGAAGTCTGGGATACCTGGCCCACAGCAGTCAACATAGTGGGAATGCCCTGGAGCTGCAGATCCTGAAAGTCCTGGCAGCTGTTTAGTAAAATTGACATGATTCTTGTCAGTCTCATGGTGGCCTACCACTAAATAGCATCAGTGGTGGGCAGCAGTGAAGCAAATAATAATCATGTCAATTTCACTCAGCAGCTGCAGGGTCTGGAGAATTGCTTTTTTCCATTTGGAAACATCATGTTTCAGAAAAGATCTCGGAATCTCCAGTTCACAGGAAATTGCAAACTGGTGAAATTTTTGATGAACCAGAAATTGTGAGTTTTGCCAGCTGTATTCACCACATGTATCACTATTTGTTGTTATCATTGATGACTGACCACTTTGGTTACATGGATCATTTGTTTCCCAGCTGGGTGAATGTTACTACAGTAGAACCTCAGAATTACTAACACCAGGGTTACAAACTGGCCAGTCCACCACACACCTCATTTGGAACCGGAAGTATGCAATCAGGCAGCAGCAGAGACAAAAATAAAATAAAAAGAAAAGGAGTACTTGTGGCACCTTAGAGACTAACCAATTTATCTGAGCATAAGCTTTCGTCAGCTACAGCTCACTTCATCAGATGCATACTGTGGAAAGTGTAGAAGATCTTTTTATGTACACACAAAGCATGAAAAAATACTTTCCCCCACCCCACTCTCCTGCTGGTAATAGCTTATCTAAAGTGATCACTCTCCTTACAATGTGTATGATAATCAAGTTGGGCCATTTCCAGCACAAATCCAGGTTTTCTCACCCCCCCCCCCCCGCCACACAAACCCACTCTCCTGCTGGTAATAGCTTATCTAAAGTGACCACTCTCCTTACAGTGTGTATGATAGATAACCTGGATTAGTGCTGGAAATGGCCCAAATTGATTATCATACACATTGTAAGGAGAGTAATCACTTTAGATAAGCTATTACCAGCAGGCGAGTGGGGTGGGAGGAGGTATTTTTTCATGCTTTGTGTGTATATAAAAAGATCTTGAACACTTTCCACAGTATGCATCTGATGAAGTGAGCTGTAGCTCACGAAGGCTTATGCTCAAATAAATGTGTTAGTCTCTAAGGTGCCACAAGTACTCCTTTTCTTTTTGCGAATACAGACTAACATGGCTGTTACTCTGAAACCTGTCAAAAATAAAATAAAAAATAAGCACACTACAGTACTGTGTTAAATGTAAACTACTAAAAAATTAAGGGAAAGTAGCATTTTTCTTCTGCATAGTAGTTTCAAAGCTGTATTAAGTCAATGTTCAGTTGTAAACTTTTGAAAGAACAATCATAACATTTTGTTCAGAGTTACGAACAACCTCCATTCCCGAGGTGTTCATAACTCTGAGGTTCTACTGTATAATAAAGAGGGGGCAGGTATGACCAAGTCACTGAGCCTTTGATTCTCTCCAGGAGCTGGTAATAGCAGCTAACAGGGGAATTTGGGAGGGAGTGTGAGAAGCTTTCCTTCCAGGTTCAGCACTATGTGTGATATCAAGATGGACAGCAATGGAACAGTGGTGGTGACCAGCAACAGATGTGCCCTATTCTTTCCTGCCTGAGGACCAAAGGGATTTCCTGTATACGAAGTGCAAGTTGGTGGCTGTGCTGGAGGAAAAGATTCTTGTATTGGAGGGGCAAGTTGACATGGTACTAAGAATCAGAGAAACTGGGGATTTCCTAGACAACCAGATCTGGGAAACACCCATATTGCAGAGTCAAGGAAGAATGGAGCCTGGAATCATTGAGAAGGGAAGTCAGAGAGGACTGGCATTTCATAACCACCAGAGGCAAGAGATCATGGTTGGAGACAGATGAGGCTAGACAGACTGTGGCCACCAGAGAGAAGAGAAGCAGGAGGAATTCTATATAGCTAGAAGTTTAAAATCAACACCAGGTCTTTAACATGAAAACTATGGAAGATACTTCTTAAGATCCAGCAGGTCTGAGGGAATGGAGAGATGTATGGATGGCAGCTGGCCCAATCTGTGAGGAAAAATCAAGCTTATCCACAAATCGTTCTCCAACCAGCCAAGGAAGACAGACAGACATCCTCACTGGAGATTCAATACTAAGAAGAATTGAAAGAACATTCTTCAAGGGATAGACAGACAACAGGACAGTGTGCTGCATTGCTGGAGCCATGACACAAGTCACTCTGAGATTGGGTAGGCTTCTGGAGTCTACATGTAAGGATTCATTGGGGATGGTTCATATCAGCAGTAATGACACTGTCAGGAGATATCTTGCAGATAATAGATGGCTTCAGGGAACTTGGAAGTATGCTGAAGAAGAAGAATATTCAAGCAATCTTCTCTTAGATACTACCTGTCTGATGAGCAAAAGGAAACAGAAGGCAGAAGATTCTGGAAGTGACTCACTGGCTAGGTAAATGGTGTAGGATAGAGGGTTTTGGTTTTGTGGAACATTGGTCCACGTACTGTGGGGAGAGGAGGCCTCCACCTCAGTAGAAGGGGAACCAATATCTTTGGGGACAGGCTGGAGGCAGTTAAACTAATAGCAAAAGGACAGGGTAAAAAGAGAGAAGATATGAGCACTCAGCACACAACTGAGAAACCTGAAACATGGTAGGATGATTTGCACTACTGGGATGTTAAAATCAATTGTTATAATCTATTTAGGAAGGATCAGTTGGGGGAAAAGGGGAGGGGGAGTTGCACTCTACATCAAAAATGGAGAGGGTTCAGAGAAGAGCCATGAGAATGATTAAAGGATTAGAAAACCTGCGTTGTAGTGGCAAATTCAAGGAGTTCAATCTATTTATCTTAACAAACAGAAGGTTAAGGAGTGACTTGATTACAGTTTACAAGTATCTAACTGGGGAACAAATATTCAATAATGGGCTCAAGCAGAAAAAGGTATCACATGATCCTAGCTTGAAGCTGAAGCAAGACAATTTCAGACTGGAAATAAGGTGTACATTTTTAACGGTGAGCCTAATTAATCTTTGGAATAATCGGCCAAATGTCGTGGTGGATTCTCCATCATTAACATTTTTTTAAAATCCAAACTGGATATTTTTCCAAAATATATGCTCTAGCAATTATCTGGAAGAAGTTCCATGGCCTGTATTGTACAGAAAGTCAGACTACATGATCCCTTTGGTCCCTTCTGGCCTTAGAATGAGTGAATCTATAAATTGGTGGGAGCAGTTTGTGGAGGTTTTGAAGAGGATGGCCAACAGGATTAAGAAGATATATTTCAAAATGTTTCCTTTCACACTTTTCCCAAAACATCAATACTGAAAAAAAATAAGATTATTGTAAGATTTGTAGATGAGGATAACATTTAAAATGAATTTTTATCTAGTTCACACAACGGTATTGTGTACAGCATGTGTGCATAGTCCCAGTCACAAAGTGGGTGGCCAGATTCTTGTCTGGTTTATACAGCGGTTTGGCAGAGCTCTGGTCAGGGACTTCGGTTGGCTGTAACTGAGAAATGTGAGGTCAATGTCAGTGACAGGGTTATAGCTTGGGGTAACACCGTCAGTATAGTGCTGCATTGCTGTTAAGATCTGTAGAGTAATTTTTCATATATCTATCAAGGACTTTTAAAAAAATAGTTTACTGGCCTTCAATTTTCTATCACCTACCATCACATTCCCTATAATTATTGTCCCAAAAAGTTAGTAATTTCACTACAAGTGAGTGTGTGCTGATCTACTGCAAATAAATAATTTTTATTAGAAATAAATTCTACTTCCATTTCTGCACAAAACGAAATCAGTTTGGTCATTATTACATGCTTTTTGACTACAGGCTCAAAATTTGTTTTTCACAAATTTTCATACAAACTTTCTTATATGAATATTAACAAAAAGCTACTGGGAAAATGAAGAATGGTTTCTAGTTTCCTAAAAAAGTTTGTGAATAGTTTTGTGCATATTAAGAAAATTAGTTTATTTTCAGAAAGGGAAATGCCTTCAACCAGTTCCCTCTCAATTCGAGTCCATAATTTTCATAGAAACTTCTTGGGAAAGTGTGAGAGAAAAATAAGTGTTGTGGCATACAAAGAGTATTGGTACAGAAGTACCTGATAAAAGCAATACAGCATTATAATGAGAAGTGTGTAAAGAATTTCTTTTGATTTACTAGTCAGATGAATGATATTGCAAGAGAAAAAGATGGAGTACCCATTTCAACAGCATAGATACTTTGGTGCCTAGATATTTCAGTGACTGGTACTACGTAAATACGTAGCATAAATTGAGAGAAAATTAGTGATGTTGTTAGTTTTACCAGAATAATGACATAGTGCATTCCATCTTTTTTCAGCTGTTGAATGTATTCTGGCAGACCTGCATAGTTTTCTTTATCATAGGTGAAGTCCAAACGACGATCCATGTAGTCGATATCACCATACTGGACATCCTGACAGTTTTGAACATGAAATTATTTTAGTATGTTGTTAACTAAATCAGAATTTATGCTACTTTATTTAAGAATCCTCAAAAAGTAATTAATCTGCCATCAAATGTAATTTAAACTATTGGATATATCAAAAGGAAATTTCTGATTAACTTTAAGAATAAGGCAGCTAAATTCTGCTCTCACTTCCTCCACAGTAAATCCAATGTATAACTCCATTGAGTTCATCACAGATACTCCAGATTGACCATTATGTAATTGAGAGCAGAACTGGATTTTAAAAAATCATTTAAATTTGTGAACTCCTGGGATACTATTTGCCAAATTATTACACAGAATTATTAATGCTCTCATACTGTACAATTCACAGGGCAATTGTTCCCTTCTATTATTATTTTTTTACTCATTTCATTTTGAGAAGGTAATTAAATAATTAAACTGCACTTTGAAAAAGTCATACTTACATATGGAATACCATACTGCCGCATGCGATTAACTGTTTTCTTTACCACATCAAGGCTGTCATACCCAAAACGGGACAGCTGAAATCCCAGAGACCAATAGGAAGGAAAATGTGGGCGTCCAATGGCCTAAACCAGGAATTAATACATTCTAATAGACGAACAGAAAACTCTGGAGACAGAAATATAACGTAATTCTAAGAAGAACACATGTTTATCGGTATAGCTTCCACACACTCATTAAAACAGGGGGAAAGGAATGGCTTACAGTCTTTGTTGTGCTATTTTACTCAACTAGCAAAGTGTGCTATGAGAAAATACTTGCTGTAAAATTCTGCAATTAAATTATTTCCCTTCATTTTTCCAAGAATGATACAGCAACAAATATTGTGGCAGATTATATACATCTGCTCCGCTGGTGCACCAGGGCATTTTTGTATGGGGGATGGTACTCACTAATTCTCCAATCCTATTTGAGCCTCTGTGCAGCCCCTTACCCACTGGAGACTAGAGGGGGTCCATTCAAATTGTTTTCAACCTCAACAAAAATGCCCTCAACAAAAATTGTTTTGATCATAATTTTTCATTATTCAATAAAAATTTCAGTTGGGAGGGTGGAGAATGTTCTGTTTCAATGGGAAATAAAATCACTCACCTATTTTTTACTTTTTTCAGTGGAAATAGATTAGAAAATGGGGGGATGTCACTGAAACTAAATTTTTTCCTATTAAAAAAACCCCAACAATTTCACAGAACAATATGAACAAAAAAAAAAACCGGTTAGTTTCTTTCTACTTTTAAAAAATATATACTTACCTTTTTTCAAGCAGCTCTCCTGTAGAGCCCTGCTGACCTCCCCACACAGAAACACAGAGCTCTAAACACCACAGAACTACTGTTCTACAACCATGGTAGGGAGCTAGGGGAGCAGGTAGCAGCAGAGGGTCTCTGCAAGGAGGAATGTCGCGGCATGGCAGATCCAGTGTGGAGGAGCAGAGCCAGGGAGATGTGTCCGGAGAGCAGCCACCACCTGGACAGACAAATCTAATCTCTCCCAGCTGCCACTAAAGGCCTTCAAGCTCTAGTGTTCGCAGCGGAGTGGACGTGCGGCTGCTCTGCACCAAGACAGGCATGAGTGGCAGTGTCACAGCCCGTTACGTTCTCTTCACATAGCCCATTTACTTAGGCTTTTTTCAGGGGGGGATCAGCATTTGGTCTCATTTGACGATAAGCTTAGTTTGCAGAATAATGACAAACAATGTCACTACCAAGCATTTTGGCAGAAACATCTAGCTACTCCAGTACTGTGGGCAGAGTTTGGGGAGGTAGGTTGAAGACACCTTCACATCTGAAATTTTTATATATATTTTTTTAATTTAAATGAAGTCATACACAAAGCCAGCCTATGTAAACGAATATTGTCATTACCACTAATGTTTCCCTTCTAATGTAGGTTGCACACATTGTGCCTTGTTTTGAGTGACACTGAAAGCTCTTCTTATCAGGGACTGTCTTTACCTATATGTTTGAAGACTACCTAGCATAATGAACCCCTGTCCTGAATGGGACCTTTGAGAAAGAAATAATTGTAAGACTAATAGTCTAAGGACTTGTCTTCATTACCATGTTACATCAGTGCAGCTGTATCGATGCAGCTGTGCCAATGTAGCGCGTCTGGTGCAGATGCACTATGCCGACAGGAGAGCGCTCTCCCATCAGCAGAATTACTCCTCCTCAGCAAGAGGCGCAAGTTATGTCAGCAGGAGAGTGACGCCTGCCGAGATAGCGCAGTGTGGACACTGCTTTAAGTTGGTCTAACTTATGTCACTCAGGGAAATGGCTTTTTCACACCCCTGAGTGACGAAAATTAATCTATTTAAGCAGTAGCATAGAGAAGCCTGATGTGTATTGTTACGTAGTGGTTCAATACAATCCCTGGGTTTTGCACATTCATTGCCAATTATCAAACCTGTTGGTGAGTAAAAGGCAAATGTTTAATTACTATAGCAATGTGACCATGTGAACCAGAATTAGATTGTTTCTCCTACCACATCCCGCTAAACTAGCTCATCAAAAGGTTGGCGTTTATTCTGAGCTCTCTGAAATTTTCATCATTTGTACACATCACCTGGATCAGACTCTCCTTTGAAATTCAGTTACCAACAATTGACTGTTTACAGGGTTGAGTCACAATGTTGAATTGCCAGCCAATGACTTTTCAGTTATTTGATTTTTTCCATATATATTAGAATAAATTATAAGCCAGTTTAAAAAATGATTGAGGAAACTGAATACAAAAATTCTCAAGCAACATGGGATGATGTGTTAATTTCTGTGTCTGTATATAAGTCGCTCTTGCTGTTTAAAACTAATGCATAGCAATGATGGTGTTTGGGTTCCAGAAAGAAGCCAAAGGTTTGGGGCATATACACTGTTCTTTTCTGTAGGCCAAATCCGAAAATCTTTACTCCACTTTTACAGGATTTGGCTCCATGAGATTAACCTCCATACACTTTCGTTATCCCAGTCAAATTCCAAATCATCCTTGCTGGAAAGGTAATTCTGCTCCATGAAAATAGAAGATGTACTGGGTCTTTATGACTATCAGTTAACTACAGCCTTTGATGCTCTAGTATGGATGTAGCCAGTACTCCTTCCCTGTGGCCCTCAGATCTTCATGGTTCTGTAATTATGCACAGCAGGAGAAGTGAGAAGGAACAACACTTGAGCATTGGTGACAGAAAATACCAACATGGAATACATTGAGAGACTGCATATGCTCCTTAGGTAGTGGAACCTCACCACTGTTAATCATAGAATCATAGAATATCAGGGTTGGAAGGGACCTCAGGAGGTCATCTAGTCCAACCCCCTGCTCAAAGCAGGACCAATCCCCAATCAAATCATCCCAGCCAGGGCTTTGTCAAGCCTGACCTTAAAAACTTCCAAGGAAGGACATTCTACCACCTCCCTAGGTAACGCATTCCAGTGTTTCACCACCCTCCTAGTGAAAAAGTTTTTCCTAATATCCAACCTAAACCTCCCCCACTGCAACTTGAGACCATTACTCCTTGTCCTGTCCTCTTCTACCACTGAGAATAGTCTAGAACCATCCTCTCTGGAACCACCTCTCAGGTAGTTGAAAGCAGCTATCAAATCCCCCCTCATTCTTCTCTTCCACAGACTAAACAACCCCAGTTCCCTCAGCCTCTCCTCATAAGTCATGTGTTCCAGACCCCTAATCATTTTTGTTGCCCTTCGCTGGACTCTCTCCAATTTATCCACGTCCTTCTTGTAGTGTGGGGCCCAAAACTGGACACAGTACTCCAGATGAGGCCTCACCAATGTCAAATAGAGGGGAACGATCACGTCCCTCGATCTGCTCGCTATGCCCCTACTTATACATCCCAAAATGCCATTGGCCTTCTTGGCAACAAGGGCACACTGCTGACTCATATCCAGCTTCTTGTCCACTGTAACCCCTAGGTCCTTTTCCGCAGAACTGCTGCCTAGCCATTCGGTCCCTAGTCTGTAGCTGTGCATTGGGTTCTTCCGTCCTAAGTGCAGGACCCTGCACTTATCCTTATTGAACCTCATCAGGTTTCTTTTGGCCCAATCCTCCAATTTGTCTAGGTCCCTCTGTATCCTATCCCTGCCCTCCAGCGTATCTACCACTCCTCCCAGTTTAGAATCATCTGCAAATTTGCTGAGAGTGCAATCCACACCATCCTCCAGATCATTTATGAAGATATTGAACAAAACCGGCCCCAGGACCGACCCCTGGGGCACTCCACTTGACACCGGCTGCCAACTAGACATGGAGCCATTGATCACTACCCGTTGAGTCCGACAATCTAGCCAACTTTCTACCCACCTTATAGTGCATTCATCCAGCCCATACTTCTTTAACTTGCTGACAAGAATACTGTGGGAGACTGTGTCAAAAGCTTTGCTAAAGTCAAGAAACAATACGTTATTGCTATGCATAAAGATTAAACATTTCTTCATAAGTGATCTTCTCAACTGAGAGAATGACATGAGAAAGCAATGCTTGAAACTGAAGTTGCCCGAATATACATACCATAGTCTAGAGTCAATTAAATACAGAGAGCCAGAATGAAGCAGTATGTATAAGCCACAGCTGAATAGAGAGGTTGTTTTAGAGGGTCAGTTCCTGAGGTACTCTCTGCCTGCAGAAAACCGAGGCTGACAAAATGCCTGTGAGCTCACGAGGGAGCACATGGAGGACAGGTAACTGCTATGGCTTTTAATTGTGGAGCATGTGGCCAGCCAGGCAAAAGGGCCACCTTTAGCACTGAGAATCAGGATTCTGGCTACCAACTGAACAACGCACAAGGTGGGAGGGATGATTTCTTACACTCCTCCTTCCCCTGGGCACTCATTTCAGAATGGCCAGATTCTGGCCCAAAGCAAATTGCACTGTCTCTTTGGCCCCAGTCCTTGCTAGGCTGTGTGACACCTACCTGCCCTTGCTTGTTTGTTTAGTTTCAGTTGTTCTCAGTTAGGTAACTATTCTCTTTAGCCTGTAAACGTCAGGTTTACTCTAAGACAAGGCTGTATGTTGCCACAGCATCCCTGGGGGAATTTGGAATTAGAGCTGAATGATTTTGAAAAAAACCCACCTTGCAAGCAAGGTTCACTTTTAAAACAATTAGTTCCCCAGGTTGGCCAGGCTGGAACATGAGATGAGCTTAATTCAAATCAACAGAACATTCTAAAAGGAGGGATAAAAATAGGGCAACTGGAAAAACAAATTTCTTCTAATTGTGCTGTGGACTCTAATGGATCCCCCTGCAGCATCCTGATAAAGCAACTGACATATTACACCTAGTACAGAAGCAGAGATGTAATTTTGCAGTCCTGGATTTTGTGATAGTTTTGATATATATTTAGGATACACAAAACTTAAATAAAATTTATCTTGCATACAGAGGAACATAAATTGCTTCACATAAAAACAGTGACTCTCCTAGAAACAGAAAGGGGAAATGATGCATGAGGAGGGAAACAAAGGAAAGAAAATATCAGAAATTTAGAAGCTGTAAAGATATAGGGTAGTTAGAGGGGAAATCGAATGGAAGGCTGCCACACTGGGAAAGTGGAAAAGTGGGTTCTTATTGTCTCTATTACAGTTCCTCCTAAACACAGTCCATAATAGTTAAGAGCAGGGAGGAACAACGATTCCTATGGATGTTACAGTAGCATCACTGTGAATTTTCCAAGTTTGACAAAAACTAGCATTAATGTAGCGATTTCACTACTGCTAGATGTACCTCAGAAGGAGATTCAGGTGAATACAGAAAATAGCCTCTGTTGAAACAAAGAGGTTCCTTGGGAGTATGTATGTCATAAGAACATAAGAATGGCCATACTGGGTCAGACCAAAGATCCATCCAGCCCAGTGACCCGACAGTGGTCAATGCCAGGTGCCCCAAAGGGAGTGAACCTAACAGGTAATGATCAAGTGATCTCTCTCCTGCCATCCATCTACACCCTCTGACAAACAGAAGCGAGGGACCCCATTCCTTACCCACCCTGGCTAATAGCCATTAATGGACTTAACCTCCATGAATTTATCCAGTTCTCTTTTAAACCCTGTTATAGTCCTAGCCTTCACAACCTCCTCAGGCAAGGAGTTCCACAGGTTGACTAAGCGCTGTGTGAAGAAGAAATTCCTTTTATTTGTTTTAAACCTGCTGCCCATTCATTTCATTTGGTGGGCCCTAGTTCTTATGTTATGGGAACAAGTAAATAACTTTTCCTTATTCACTTTCTCCACACCACTCATGATTTTATAAACCTCTATCATATCCCCCCTTAATCTCCTCTTTTCCAAGCTGAAACGTCCTAGCCTCTTTAATCTTTCCTCATATGGGACCCATTCCAACCCCCTAATCATTTTAGTTGCCGTTCTCTGAACCTTTTCTAATGACAGTATATCTTTTTTGAGATGAGGAGATCACACTATTCAAGATGTGGGTGTACCATGGATTTATATAAATGGCAATAAGATATTCTCCGTCTTATTCTCTATCCCTTTTTTAATGATTCCTAACATCCTGTTTGCTTTTTTGAGTGCCACTGCACACTGTGTGGACATCTTCAGAGAACTATCCACTATGACTCCAAGATCTCTTTCCTGATTAATTGTAGCTAAATTAGCCCGCATCATATTGTATGTATAGTTGGGGTTATTTTTTCCAGTGTGCATTACTTTACATTTATCCAGATTAAATTTCATTAGCCATTTTGTTGCCCAATCACTTAGTTTTGTGAGATCTTTTTGAAGTACTTCACAGTCTGCTTTGGTCTTAACTATCTTGAGCAGCTCAGTGTCATCTGCAAACTTTGCCACCTCACTATTTACCCCTTTCTCCAGGTCATTTATGAATAGGATTGGTCCTAGGACTGACCCCTGGGGCACACCACTAGTTACCCCTCTCCATTCTGAAAATTTACCATTTATTCCTACCCTTTGTTCCCGGTCTTTTAACCAGCTCTCAGTCCATGAAAGGATCTTCCCTCTTATCCCATGACAACTTAATTTATGTAGGAGCCTTTGGTGAGAGACCTTGTCAAAGGCTTTCTGGAAATCTAAGTACATTATGTCCACTGGATCCCCCTTGTCCACATGTTTGTTGACCCCCTCAAAGAACTCTAATAGATTAGTAAAACATGATTTCCCTTTACAGAAACCATGTTGACTTTTGCGCAACAATTTATGTTCTTCTATGTGTCTAACAATTTTATTTTTTACTATTGTTTCAACTAATTTGCCCGGAACTGATGTTAGACTTACTGGTCTGTAATTGCCGGGATCACCTCTGGAGCCCTTTTTAAATATTGGCGATACATTAGCTATCTTCCAGTCATTGGGTAGAGAAGCTGATTTAAAGGACAGATTACAAACCATAGTTAATAGTTCCACAATTTTACATCTGAGTTCTTTCAGAACTCTTGGGTGAATGCCATCTGGTCCTGATGACTTGTTACTGTTAAGTTTCTCAATTAATTCCAAAACCTCCTCTAGTGACACTTCAATCTGTGACAATTCCTCAGATTTGTCACCTACAAAGGACGGCTCAGGTTTGGGAATCTCCCTAACATCCTCAGCCATGAAGACTGAAGCAAAGAATTCATTTAGTTTCTCCATAATGACTTTATAGTCTTTAAGTGCTTCTTTTGTATCTCGATCGTCCGGGGCCCCACTGGTGGTTTAGCAGGCGTCCTGCTTCTGATGTACTTAAAAAACATTTTGTTATTACCTTTTTAGTTTTTGGCTAGCTCTTCTTCAAACTCCTTTTTCGCTTTTCTTATTACATTTTTACACTTAATTTGCCAGTGTTTATGCTCCTTTTTATTTACCTCACTAGGATTGGACTTCCACTTTTTAAAAAATGCCTTTTTATCTCTCACTGCTTCTTTTACATGGTTGTTAAGCCACAGTGGCTCTTTTTTAGTTCTTTTACTGTGCTTTTTTAATTTGGGGTATACATTTAAGTTGGGCCTCTATTATGGTGTCTTGGAAAAGTGAACATGCAGCTTGCAGGGATTTCACGCTAATCATTGTACCTTTTAATTTCTGTTTAACTAACCTCCTCATTTTTGCATAGTTCCCCTTTCTGAAATTAAATGCCACAGTGTTGGGCTGTTGAGGTGTTCTTCCCACCACAGGAATGTTAAATGTTATTATATTATGGTCACTATTTCCAAGTGGTCCTGTTATAGTTACCTCTTGGACCAGATCCTGCGCTCCACTCAGGACTAGATCGAGAGTTGCCTCTTCCCTTGTGGGTTCCTGTACCAGCTGCTCCAAGAAGCAGTCATTTAAAGTATTGAGAAATTTTGTCTCTGCATTTCATCCTGAGGGGACGTGTACCCAGTCAATATGGGGATAATTGAAATCCCCCACTATTATTGAGTTCTTTATTTTGATAGCCTCTCTAGTCTCCCTAGCACCTCAGCCTGAGAATTAAATTACTTAATAAACATTTATAAACTTTTAAATAAACAGTGTCCCATTTTACAACTCAGGAAACTGATGCACAGAGAGAAAATGGATGAACTCAAAAGAGCTAAGCATGCTAAGAGCTTACATAAGGATCGTAATGGGAGTCACTGGGTGGCCTGCCAGATGCACAGGCACAAATCAGGCATGGAATTTTCTGCCTGCTTTCTGTCTCATAAACACCCCCGCCCTTACGTTCTTCTGTGGTGCTCACTGTCTCTCCTTTAGTTTCTCGCTGCTACACTTTTAAAAAAGGAAAACAACAGTCTCCTCCCTGAGAATGAACTTTAGTTGGGTAACTCCCTTCAATTCTAGTGGCAGTTGTGTGGCTCAGGCCTTGTGCAGTTCTTTTAAAATGTAGAGATTAGCGTTGTTTTCTGAGCTCTTCCTCTAACTTCTCTCATTTTCAGCATCCTCAAAGGCAGTGGTCTCCAAAGGGGTGGGGCGCAAGATGATGGATTGGGGGGCACCGCGGGGGGGGGGGGGAAGGCACAGCCCTGAGTCCTACGGCCTGTGGAGGAGCAGGGGCAGCGGCGCAGCCAGCAGCCGGAGAGAAGAGAAGCGGAAAGAGCCGCTTCTCTTAGGCCGCTAGCTGCGCGGCTGCCCCTACTCCTCCTGAGTCCTCCGGCCCGTGCTCGCAGGGCCTCATTCCAAAAGGGGCTTTAGAGCTGCAGGCCAGGGCCCCGGGGCCCCCTTAGCCCAGGGCCCTGAAGCCCCTAAAGCCCCTGCGTTCTGGGTGGCCCTGCCTGCCATGTGGGGGGCAGCTCCCAGAATCGCGGCTCCCAGAATCGTGGCCATGGGGGTGGTGCTGCACTGCACAGAGCCCCCTGCACACCCCCTGCACCAAACAGGAGCTGTCCCAGGTACATGCTCTGCACCTCCTGCCTGCCCCAGCCCTGAGCTTCTTCCTGCACCCCCACCCTGAGCGCCCTCCGGCACCCTAACTCCCTCCCAGACCCTGAACACCCACCCGGAGCACCCTCAGGCATCCTAACTCCCTCCCAGACCCCGCACCCCACTCTGAGCGCCCTCCCACACCCTAACTCCCTCCCAGACTCTGCACCCCACCCTGAGCGCTCGCTGTATCACAAAGTGTTAAACCAAGATTTTCAAAAATAATAAAGCATTTTCAATTACATTGCTCTCACTAAAAATATTATTATTAATAATAAATTTTGTTAGTGAGAGCAAAAAAGTTTTTTGTACTGTCAGTAAATAAAATAAAAAATTATTTTAAAAATATTGTTTTTCATCTTTATCTCATCGTTTTTAAATGCTATTTTTTGTGTATGTTTTATAATTTACACAATATATTTGTACAGTAATACATGTATATAATTTATACAGAAATAAATATACATATATTAGGGGTGCATGCTCAAAAAATTTTTACTGATAGGGGTGAGCGATCAAAAAAGTTTGGAGACCACTGCTCAAAGGGCTACCCCCAAAGGGCTGTTGCACTGTTGTAATTACATGGATGTACCACAGAAGATTGCTCTAAAACGCTCAAACTCTAATTAGCCATATAAAATTACTCTTGATACCTGATAGTTGCCTGAATTTCTTTTTTTAGTAAAGATCTGTAGGAGGTAACTATAAAAATCTGAGTGGGATAAATGTTCTTGACTTAGAAACAGCAGTTAATGGCCTTGGTTAGTCACAGAGTGGCTAAATTACATGGAAGTTTCACCAGCTTCCACAATCCACAAATCTGTCAAAAATTGAATCCAGCTCATCAGACACCCCCTCTTTGGGCAAGGTGGCAAAGTGAATGCTGCACACTCTGAGCTAGTCAGTTGATAACACTGAGTTCAAAGTCCATGCAGTGAATTTAAAGAGGACCAGAGAGAGATTATTTATAAAAAGAAAAGACATGCTGCATATCCCAGGGAATGAAGCAGATTCCAAGCACTCAGAAGACTCTAAAGACCCTAATGGCCTTAGACATCATGGACTTCAAAAATGTCATGTGATAAAACTGGAAAATCATCCACTACAGAAATAAGAACGTTTATCACCTGAATACTTTTCAGCCACCATCGCCTTGCTGAAGGACCTGTAAGATCAACTGAGGGCATCATCAGTGATACATCTGTGACAAGTAGTATGTACAATCAAGTTTTACGCACACTAGCTGTCGATTTAAACTGAGATATTGACCAGCAATTTATTCTGCTGAAGCAAAAGTGGGAGCTATCTAAATGTGCTCTTCTAACGCTTGTCATCTAGCCACTAGTTGCTTGACCTCAGATAATTACAACAAATTTGTGGTCCTCACTCACCTGATGGCTGTTTGATTTCAATATTGTGTTTCATTTGCTAAATAATAATTTTCTGGTATGTTTTCCTATGGGGCTCATGTTATATTGTTATGCAACATACTTTTAGCCTAATTAGTTGTAAATTTATCAGGCAGTAATAACATGAATATTGTGTCTGGTTGTATAATCACTAATTGGTTCATCTGATCAGTTTGAGCACTTTAGTTTATTGCTTTCCTTTGCTATACAGTCTGGTTGAAAATTAACTGTTTGTCCTGACAGGAATGGTGTGTGTTAGATAACTGTTCAGTGAACTAAGAGCTGAACCTATTCTATAGTGGGATTTTGCAGAGAAGTACAGAGTGGTTATTTTAAAGCATATGTAACCATGATGGAACCATCCTATGACTTACCTTAAACACCAGTTCTCTCAGTAGAATTTAACAATCAGAAGGAAGAGGCCGTAATAGAGTGGAGAATTTTTGTTGTTATACAAGCTGTGACACGTGTGTAATACCTTCAGTAATTACTGTAACTCAGCTGCTATTGTGCCACTGGCATGCTATTTCCTGTAAACCAACCAACCAACTAAATTCCTTGCAAAATAGTGTGCAGGAAAAGAAACAGCTCATTAGGGATGGGAGAAGGATTTGCTTTTCAATCAGGCACTCCCTTTCCATTCTCTTCACTGCCCCCAAAGTTCATTTCAAACAGATTAGATTCAGATATTTTGGAACTGCACCATGTTAACCCTCTGCCTACACACGTTATGATCAAACTCCAAGGGCTCACTGCTTTCACTAGGGGCCCTGTCCTTACCAAAGCTCCACCACTTGGCTGCATCTGCATTTTCCTCATCAGTGCAGCTAGGGCAGGGGTATTTATTAACCCAAGTGCTGCTGGTTATAAATATTTTGTGAATAAGAGATAAACATGAGTTACAGCCAAAAAGCAAAATTAATATTTAATTCTAGTCTAGGCAAAAAGAAAGGCAAAGCAAGCAATCCGCTGAGAACAAATCCCCTTTCTTATAGGCTGTCATAGATATGCTTTCAGTGGCCTAATCAGGTGGCAAAGTCATAGATGGCCTCAAAGGCAGCAGAACAGCTGTGGCTTGGCTACACTGGAGTCCATCCATAAGGGCTGCACCGGGGGATTCAGTACCTCCGGCGCACTGGGGACCATGTTCCATAGAAGCAGTCGCCGTGCCCCCATTCAGGGCGGTTTGAGGATGAGGTGCAGGAGACAAAGGGTGTGTGGCTAATGGTCAAGGAGGTGAAGCAGAGGGGCTATACGTTGCACTGTAGTCTCAGGGTTCCAGTTGCAGCCATGGAGTGTCTCTGCTGGTGCCTTGTGGCCTTACAGTGCTTACACACCGAGGTGATCGGACCCACAGAGACAGGCAGATGGGGGAAAAGCTTGTCCCCAAAGAACTTCATTACAAACCCTATTTAGCTTAAGGGCTTAGTGGAAGATGGGAAACCAGCATCTCGCTGCCCTTTGTGCCTTTGAAAATCTCACACTGAGTCCTGACTTGATAGAATGAAGAATCCTGGTGGAAAGGTTGGTGATGGGAAGGCAGATCTGAAGCTGCCATTGGAAGAAATGCATTGGAACAGTGAGCCAGTGCAACACACAGACAGAAGCATGTTACTTCTGCTCTTCAGCATGTGCTCCTTAACTGCTGCCAGCTAGTATTTGCTCCTGAGGGCAGCACACACACTAGCCAGCGGGGGGACTGGTCACACCACCTTTCTTGTACACCCATCAGGCATGTGACTGGTATCTCCTAGTGCCATCTTGCACACCACCAAGTCATTTTGCCTCACTGCTTGTGCATAGGAGGAGGCTCCTGCACCTGTCTTCCCTTCCCTGCTTGGGCACCAGCATATCAGAGGACATAATTTGGCCCCAAGAGCAAAATAAAGTGTCCACAAGACAGTTGCCCTGGTTACTGAAGCCTGTGGTTATAAAAACTGCACCACAGGGCGAAGGAAGACAGATTTTACTACACTGCTTTATGGACTTTATGGACATTACATCTCTTCTTTTCCATTCTATTCTACTCCCTCTTCTTCCCTGGAAAGAGGGCATGACCACAAGAGAGAATACCTCCAATATGACAACAAAGGTGAAAACAAGCCCAGACAAAGTAGATTTTCCCCTCCGTCCTCCGCCCCCTCCCCACATTTCTTGACTCTAAAAGCTGAATCAGTATCCTAGAGACTAATAACATGGTAACAGTAGCATTAGATATCAGGGAATTTCACAATGTTTGCTTAAAAAGTTAGTTTCACTATGAAATTACCTCCATGCATTCTTTAAGATTCCTCACAGAGCCTAACACAAAGTCAAAGAATACAGAACAGCATGGATTTTTTCTGGCCTGTGACATATCTATTAAGGAAATACTGGCTGTCCCTTACCTGGCTTTCTCAGAGCCAACCTCAATTTCCACAGAAATAGGGCTGGAATTTAAGCTGCCAGAAGTCATTAGCTGAGAGCAAGAATTCTCTCTCTTGTTATTTTCAGCTGCTGGCCATCTGCTGAGCTGCAAAAGTACTGGTTTCAAACACCCGCAAAAGACTTTTAAAAGATCCAATGGGAGATCACAAATGTGCCCGTCTCCTGCCTTTTGCACTACCCTCGGTGTACCTCCTGTCCTGAGATGGGTTAGAATGACATAACACTTCCAGCCAGCTGACTCTTGCTCCCAGCATTGCTAGCACTAGTGGAAGTGCACGAGTAGGAGATTCTTCTTTGAGTGTCCTCTGCATATTCCCCCTTTTGGGATATGAGCTGACTGGTGAGTTTGAATAGTGGAGCCTCCTGTAAGCTGTGCCTGTTAGAGCGTTAGCACTCGCATGCCCCTGCCTCGCCCTCCCCTCAGCATTCCAGCATATTCTGAGGGTGTGGCCACAAAAGGGGATGCGGCAGCCATAGCCCCCTCAGTCCTTCCGACTGCTGATCTGATAGATGAGAACCTTCTCTGAATTCCATGGATCCAAAGCATTTTAGATAAGTGCCTTGTTGTGCTTAGTAGTTAGCGACTGGATTAGTCTAACAGTTAATTTTACTGTTATTCTTCATTAGAATCAGTGCCAGGAATAGTGGCTGATGTGAAGAACAAGAAGCACGGACTCAAGAGGTGCACGTCATGTCTTGCATTTGACACTCACACCCTGTGCTTGAAATATTTAGGCAAGGGCAATTCTCCTTCACACTGTACCATCTGTGGCATTTGTTCTCCACATGCTGGGAAAGGCGGACAAAATAGGCTTCAAGGCCTTTTACTTCAAGAAGTTTTAATGGCTAACATTCCTGGATTGTGGGTTTCCAATGTCTCTGACAAAATGATTAAGGGTCTTGAATTGGCACCAGGTGCTTCTGGTTCCAGAAGGCATTGTTATTGACTTAGTCAGCCTCTCCACCAAGCTCCAGTTCCAAGATGACTGAGTGTTCAGTAGCTAAACTTCTGAACCTCGTATTGAGAAGAGGTCAGCCCTTCACCAAAAGAGTTATGGGCAATGGGTAATCTGTGACTGGGGCCTCTGCGGATCTGGGACCCTTGGTTCAGAGGAAAAAGAAGACCAAGACAAAGCATCTTTCACTGCAGGAGAAAACTCCTCAGTCAAGAGATTCATCTTCAGATCGGGAATTTATGGATCTGAAACTTGCCAGAGATCTGTACCTTAAGGCCTCTCTGTATCATCGTATTGTTCAACATTATGGTTCTGAGAAAATCATCTGATCCAAATACCTCATCTTTCTCAGTTCCATCAATAGTCATTACAGCACAGGTATACTCTGATCCGCCTGGCCCCATAGATTTTTTCGGTTCCACGCTGAGATCTGGAAAACTAAGTGTGAAAAAGCATTTTTCAGACTCCTTTCCTCCAGACAAGAGGCAGAGTGCATGAAGAGGCACTGTAGTGCAAGAATCTGCAGAAATACTCACTCTGCCAGCTAAGATTCTTATTGGGTTGCAGAGGTAGACAATATCTCCCATATATCTACTTCAACTTCAATTGTTTCTTCTATCAGCTCCTTGCTAGATCCAGGATCAGAACACCATTCAGAGGAAGATCTGGATCTGGTGGTATTTGTGGATCCACAACCCTTTCCTGTCTTATCCAAAAACTGCATTTCTCAACTGGATTATCAGCAGGTCCCCTATCCTCAGTACTATGACACCATGCTAGAATTGAAGAGTTGGCAGGATTGGCATATGCCACCTTGGATATCATGGCTCAATCAACCTCCCTTCATATCTTAGTCTTTGGATCCATGTTGAGACAGAACTACTCCTGTGGAGCTGGGATGTTCAGAGCCTAACCCTGCAGATCCAATGATAAGAACTACAGCTCTACCATTGTCCCTGACACTCTTTATGAAGAAGAGCAGGAATGAGATTCCCCTTCTCAACAACTTGAACTCAGCAACTTGAACAATAATTACCAGGTGATTCCTCGCCTGATGAAATGTGGGTGTTGCATCAGCTTAGTCTCTCTTGGAAAAACACTATTCAATGTCATGAGCTTATTAGCTGAATGGTTACTACATAAACTTCACATCTGTCACAGATGAAGCTCCTCACACAGTCTTTGATATATTTGGTAGTACCCCTACCAACAAGGTTTCTTTACCAGTCTTGGAAGGTCGCTTGCAACCAGCAAAATCAATATGGAAAAAACTCTCATCTTGCCAACCTATTTCCAAGAAGAGAGGCTATATCAAATCCCGTATGAGTGTTTTTCATGCTTTTATGCTTTCTGCTCCTAACTCCCTAGTCGTGGCAGCAATAGCACAGAGGTCAAAAGCTGGGTACTTACACTCCACACCTAATGATAGAGAAGGGAAAAGATTAGATTCTTTGGGAAGGAAACTGTTTTCTTAGTCTTCCTTGATTATGAGGATTGCTAACCATCAAGCAATCATTGCCAGTATCAATTTCACCTATGGGACAAAATTTCATTCTTTACAAAGAATATTCTGGAGGAAGACTGAAAGTTAGCTAATGCCGTTATGAAAATGTGGGCCAAAAATGTCCTTAGAGGCTCCTTTGACATTTCAGATGCTTCTTCAAGATCATAGCCTCTTCTATATTTCTTCATAGGCTAACTTGATTCTGATCTTTTTCTCTCCCCTTGTTACTAAATCAAAGATCAAGGATCTCCCATTTGAGGGAAACAATCTGTCCAGTTCTAAAACAGATGAAGCATTAGAAAAATGAGATCTATATCAAGGATCTCTAGGACTCTCGCAGTCTTTCAGGAGGATTTCTGCATCTTGTTTAGATACTGGAGACAATGTTACATACCCTGTTCATCTTCTTCTTACTACTCTTAAAGACAAGACTAGTAGCAACAACAGCATCCTCTTCCTTCTCAGTCCCAATTAAGAAAAAGATCCTCTAAATCCAAGATGAGATCAAAGAACTTTTCTACTACCACTACTTCTTTAACTTCTGTTAGACCTCAGGTTTGACATTACAGCTGAAAGCTGAAAACCAATCTTACACAGTTCTTCTGTAGCTTTCTGTCTCATTTTTACATCAAATGTTAAAACATCACTATAGACAAATGGGTTTGGGACATTATTAAAGAGGGCTACACCATCCAGTTTGAGACCATCTCTCCATAGCACCCTCCTGTTCCTTTTTAGGGACCTCTCTAATGAGACATTTCTGAGATCAGAAATCCATTCTCTTCTATTAGAGGGAGCAATAGAGGAGGTTCTGGAAAATCTCAGGAATCAAGGTTTTTATTCTAGATATTTCCTCTTTAAACACACACACACACACACACACACACACACACGATATTTTAAACAAATTCTAGATATGAATCTAGATCTAATTAAACAAACACACCAGGAAGTTCTGCTTCGGGATATTGACTCTTAGTTCAATTTTCCCCTTTCTTTCTGCTCAGGATTGGTTTGCTGCTCTTGATCTCAAGCATGATTACTTCCATATTTTTATTCAATCTTCTCACAGGAAATACCTTTCTTTTGCCCTCGGGCAGGACCATTTCCAATACTAAGTTCTCCCCCTTGGCCTTTCTGCTAAACCCAGAGCTTTTTATAAAATGCCTTTCTGTAAAAGCAGCCTTCCTCAGGAGACAAGGAATTTTCATTTTTCCATATGCCAGTGACTGGCTTCTGAAAGTTCACGCCAAAGATGAGTTGAACCTAGTCATTCTTTTCACACAGTCTCTGTTCCAAAATCTAGGTTTTCTGATAAACAGGAAAAAATCCATAATGTATCCAGCAAAAACAAACAATCTCCAAACTCTTTCACAGGAGCAGTTCTCAACTCCAGAGTAGTGAGAGCGTACCTCCTAGAGCAGTGGTTCTCAAAGCCGGTCGGCCACTTGTTCAGGGCTTTCCCTGAACAAGCAGCGGACTGGCTTTGAGAACCACTGTCCTAGAGGACAAATAAATGCTCAAATAAATTGGTTAGTCGCTAAGGTGCCACAAGTACTCCTTTTCTTTTTGCGAATACAGACTAACACGGCTGTTACTCTGAAACCTGTCCTAGAGGACAAATTCCAAAAACTGAAATCCACCACACACAGCTTATTTCAGCAACCAGTACAGGCAGTACTATTCTTCCTCCCCTTTCTGGATCTTATGGCATCAACAATTGATGTTACACCTGTGACAGGGTCAGGCCAGATGGCTACAAGAGAGTTGCCGAAGGTAGATACATTAGTTCCAGGTTAAGTAGGTCCCTTTTCCCTGGGTAAGATAACAGGGACTATTCCAGAATACTCAGGAACTTTCTAGAACTAATTAAGGCAGGCAGGCTAATTAGGACACCTGTAGCCAATTAGGAAGCTGCTACAATTAATTAAGGCTAATCAGGACACCTGGTTTAAAAAGGCTTCACTCCAGTTAGTGAGGTGTGCGTGTAAGGAGCTGGGAGTGAGAGGACATGCTGCTGCTGGAGGACTGAGGAGTACAAGCGTTAACAGACATCAGGAGGAAGGTCCTGTGGTGAGGACAAAGAAGGTGTTAGGAGGAGGCCATGGGGAAGTAGCTGTCACACAGTTGTTCCAGAAGGCACTCTAGACAGCTGCAGTCCACAGGGCCCTGGGCTGGAACCCGGGGTAGAGGGCAGGCCCGGGTTCCCCCCAAACCTCCCAACTCTGGACCCAACACAGGAGGTTCCACCAGAGGGGAAGGTCTCTGAGCTGTTCCCTGACCCACATGGTGGATCAGCATTTTTCCCATGCTGGCCAGTGATGAGGTTATCTGAGTGAACGGCAGATTTGAGCCACGAAAATGGCCAAACTGAGGGCTACTGTGAATCTCTGAGGAAAGCAAAATCCGCCAATAAGCGCAGGACCCACCAAGGCAGAGGAGGAACTTTGTCACACACCCTACATTCTTACCACAAGGCTCAGAATGAGTCTTCTTCAATGCTGGGTTTCAAGAAATTTCAAGCCAACAACGTGCAGTATGCACATGGTGCTTACAGTCCCAGCGAAGGCCTCAGATGCTCTCCTGTGGAGACTGAAGCCCATGAATCTACTGAAAAGAGTGATGTTCAATCCATTGCCTATTTCAGTAACAGCTAGAACAGATGCTTCCAAGAACAGTTGGAGTGCGCATCTCAGCACATTAATGGCAAGGAGTCTGTGGAATCTGCAACAATTATAACTTCATATCAATGTCCATTTAGCACTCAAATCCTTCCTTCCTCAAATTCAGGGCTCTGTGGTTCAAGTTGCCAAGGACAATGACAGCGATGTAGTATGTAAATAAACAGATCATTACAACTTTGCCGAGAAGCAATAAAACTATGGGACTGGTGTATATGTCACAAAATTTATCTAACTGCATTGCATATAGCAGGATCTCAGAACGAACTAGTGGACCAACTGAGTAGAGACTCTTTGCAGAGTCATAAATGGTCTCTGAAGCAATCAGTGATTCAGGACATCTTCAATCCTTGGAAATTTCCAAGCATAGACCTCTTTGCCATCAGCCTCAATACCAAACACCACTTTTGTTCAAGAGCAAGGACAAAGTAGTGCTCTGGCTGCACCCAAAATTTTTACCTAAAATAATTTCTGATTTTCACGTTAATCAATGATGTATTAACCTTCCAGTATTCTTTTGAAAACTTCATAAGAGTGAATCAAAGTTACATTGTTTGGATGCTAAAAGAGTTTTAACTAATTATTTGGATAGAACAAAAATGTTCAGGATTGCTCATAAACTGTTACCTATTCAGATAATTATAAAGGAAAAGCTTTTTCTGCTTAAACTAGATGGGGCAGACACTATATAGAAGAGAGTAGAAGAAAGCATCACAATCACTTCTGCTGCTATTAAAACCCATTCTACTAGGGCAGTTGCTACTTCAGCAGCATACTTCAAACACCTCCCATTAATAGAAATTTGTAAAGCAGCCAAAAGGAGCTCAATACATCCTTTTACTAAAGATTACGCATTAGACATAGCTGCTAGGTCTGATGCACAGTTTGGCAGGACAGTTCTCCAATCTCTCTTTAATTAGGACATCTTGTCCCACCAGCCATTTTACTATATACTGTTCGCCAAACTATTGAAAGAGTGGGAATATGCAGAGGACACTTGAAGAAGAGATGAAGGTTACTTCCTTGTAAACTAGGTTCTTCAAGGTGGGACTCTGCATATTTGCACTCCCCCACCCTCCTTCCCTTCTTCTGTGGAAGTAACAGAGGCAGGATCTGCTGTCGTGCCCCCTTTTACAGCAGGGCCCTCAGAACATGCTGAAATGCTGAGGGCAGAGGCAGAAGGGAGCACGCGAGCACTAACACCAGAGGCACTGCTTACCCCAGGGACCACCATGCAGCTGCACTGGTCAGCACCTATTCCAAGAGGGTGAATGTGCTGGGTCCATCTCAAAGATCCTTGGTTACAAGTAAGTAACCTTCATTTTCCTAAAAACTGCCAGTATAGACCTTGTGTTGGGTCCCTTATATCGTTGGCTTTAACCCTGAGGAGTTTGGATGTACCCCTGTGTTTTGCATTCACTAATATTGCAATTACACACCCTACCACCCAGCACTTTGTCATGTGCATGTGCTCCTTTGGTGTTTCTTTATGGAGTCTCTTCCTTGGCACTGCTGGGGCAGTAATTGTCTGTGCAGGAGCACAATTAATAAACCGCCTGGCCTTTAGTAACCAGGAGAACCAAGTGACCTGTCACTTCTTTTGAAGCAGTTCTCAGACCATTGAATAGCAATTGCTCCTCACATTCCCAAACAGGCTATTTATTTACATGAGTTCCCTGCCCAGTTGGGAACATGTTTAATGAGGAGGGGAGCAAACCAGCAGCAGGCAGTGATTCTCCCCTCATTAGACACTGGCAAATATGGTTTTATAATGTCTGCAATCTCCAATCCAATTACTTGGGTTTTCATTAGCAAAACTCAGCCTAACTGCTCTAAAAACAGCATGTGATTGCACCTGTGAAGGAAGGCTTGAAGCTTTCAAAGCTTAGTTAATATCTCTGAATCCTGACAGATGCCGAGGTCGCAAAACATTTCCTTCTGTGCTGTCCCTGGTTTGTTTTCTCGACCCACAATTTTGAAATGCAGCTTGTAAAATAATCAAAGCCCAGAGAAGCATAATACAGAAATGGTTCAGACAGGTTTCTTACCACTTATTTTGTTCCTCTACCTTACAGTTCATTCCTGCTCCCGACACAGTACTGTTTTAGAAAATGGTCAGAGTACAATGTTGTGTGGCTATGTTGCGTGACTGGCATTAAATTCCAAACCATGCTATTATATTCTAGTACAATAGATCGCTACAAGCTGCTCTAACTTACGCCTGGCTGCCCGAGGCCCAATGGACTATTCCAGCACCCAGGAATAAATGGAATGCCAGCGTGCTCCAGCTACATCCCCATTTCACAGGCCGCACATCCTATGCCAGGAAATGTGGGTGGGTGCCAAACAGCCACTAGACCAGCTCTGTCCCACCCCTGGGTTCCTGCTGCACAGGGGAATTCACCAGCTTTGCAGCCTCTTTTTTTGTGATGATTTGCAATGCAGTGGCATTGTAATTGAAAGAAGAATTGAACAGTTAGCATGAGAGCACACACTGCAGCTTTTCTGCCTCACAATTGTGGGTGTACCATGTTTAGTGCATTGTAGGAAAATCTGGGCAGCCGTGGATGGAGCATCCAGAGGCATACACATACATAGAGAGTGGCATCAGCAACACTTAGCCCTGGTCTACACTGGGGGGGGAGGGGACTGACCTGAGATACGCAACTTCAGTTACGTGAATAGCGTAGCTGAAGTCGGCGTATCTTAGGTCGACTTACATGGCCGTGAGGACGGCGGCAAGTCGACTGCTGCCACTCCCCCGTCGACTCCGCTTCCGCCTCTCGTGAGCTGGAGTTCCGGAGTCGATGGGGAGTGTGTTCAGGGATCGATTTATCGCGTCTAGGTGAGATGCAGTAAATCGATCCCCACTAGATCAATCACTACCCGCCGATCTGGCAGGTAGTGAAGACCTGCCCTTGGAGACTAGCACTCTGTGATGTCCTACTATACACACAGCTAGTTGGAAGGAAGACCAGCCAAACAAGCTACATAGCTTAGTTAGGAATTCCTGTCTGTCCAGAAAAATAACAATGTTGAAAACTGATTACAGTAAGGAAACCATGTGCTAGGACAGGCTTCTATCTATCTCCCACAGTTTTTACATGGCCCCATCATTGTAATTTCTGAATGCTTAAGCTTTTGACAAGGGGAATGCATGATTAGCAGCCACAGCGCCTCGCTGCATTAGTAATGTTGCATGTGCACATAAGGTGTGTTTAGAGCTAGGTATTTCACTAACTGGGTAAAAAAATTCCTTTAAAAGTTATATTGTACACAAGACCTTGTGGACGATACCAAGCTGGGAGGGGTTGCAAGTGGTTTGGAGAATAGGATCATAATTTAAAATGATCTGGACAAACTGGAGAAATGGTCTGAAGTAAATAGGATGAAATTCAACAAGAACAAATGCAAAGTACTCCATTTAGGAAGGAACATTCAGTTGCACACACACAAAATGGGAAATGACTGCCTAGGAAGGAGTATTGTGGAAAGGGATCTGGGGGTCATAGTGGATCACAAGCTGAATATGAGTCAACAGTGTAACACTGCTGCAAAAAAAGTGAACATCATTCTGGGATGTATTAGCAGAGTATTGTAAGCAAGACACAAGAAGCAATTCTTTCACTCTACTCCACACTGATTAGGCCTCAACAGGAGTATTGTGTCCAGTTCAGGGTGCCACATTTCAGGAAAGATGTGGACAAACTGGAGAAAGTCAAGAGAAGAGCAACAAAAATGATTAAAGGTCTAGAAAACATGACCTGTGAGGGAAGATAGAAAAAAATGGGTTTGTTTAGTCTGTAGAAGAGAAGACTGAGAGGGGACATGAAAACAGTTTTCAAGTACATAAAAGGTTGTTACAAGGAGAAGGGAGAAAAAATGTTCTCCTTAACCTCTGAGGATGGGACAAGAAGCAATGGGCTTAAATTGCAGCAAGGGAGGTTTAGGTTGGACATTAGGAAAAACTTCCTGTCAGGGTGGTTAAGCACTGGAATAAATTGCCCAGGGAGGTTGTGGACTCTGTATCATTGGAGATTTTTAAGAACAGTTTAGACAAACACTTGTCAGGGGTGTTCTAGATAGTACTTTGTCCTTCTATGAGTGCAGGGAACTGGACTAGATGACCTCTCGAGGTCCCTTCCAGTCCTGGGATTCTGTGATTATTTAAACAAAGCACAGTATACAACACTGGTCCCTACAGTGATGGTAGCTAATCATCCAAACCAAACAAGGTTCTTTTTCCTTCATGCAATTTTAGAGGATCCCTTTCCCCTTGGCAGAAACAAAAAACTGGAAAGATCTTGCCTTTTCTGGAATACTAATGTAATCCATTGGTCGTATGTGTTACAGGCCTTCCTCTGTGCCCAATCTGCAGAAGAGATGAGTCTATTATAGCCCAGCTAGAGACCCAGGACTCTTTGGCTCAAGCTGTAGCAGCTCATGCTTTTACCTCTGGAGGTCCATCAGACAAACAGAAACAAACCGAGTTCTCTCCCTACTGGAGTGCAAGTGGAGTTATCCAGTCCCACCGTAGGAAAAGAGTAATATTTCCCTACTCCAACCCATCCTTTTTCTATTTTTATGTAAATCTTGCAGTTGGTCTCTGTAGCTGAAAAATGGTGATTTTGCAACATGAATAAATGGGGACTAAGATATTACCAGCAAACTTTGTTCCTCTTGGTCATATGGGGAAAACATTAATGTATTTCTAGGGCACTGGTCATCATAGTATCTGATTACCTAATCCAGGTCTGTGGTATAGAAGCACTATTGTATTAATCCAGCGTTTCCCCGAAATGCATTTGTGGTAGGCGTCACATATATTATGGGTACAGCCCTATCAAATTCGTAGTCCATTTTGGTCAATTTCATGGTCAAAGGATTTTAAAAATAGTAAATATCATGATTTCAGCTATTTAAATCTGAAATTTCACAGTAATTGTAGGGGTCCTGGCCCAAAAAGGAGTTGCCTGGGGTGGCAAGGTTATTGTGGCGAGGGAAGGGGTGGTATTGCCTCCCTTATTTCTACACTGCTGTTGGCAGGGCGCTGCCTTCAGAGCTGGGCAGCCAGCCAACAGCCACCACTTTCCGGCCACTCAGCTCTGAAGGCAGCACAGAAGTAAGGGTGGCAATACCACAAGCCCCCCTAAAATAACCTTCTACACCCCCACCCCCCACAACTCCTTTTTGGGTCAGGACCTGCAATTCGAGAAACTCTCGTCTCCCCTGTGAGATCTGTATAGTTCAGGGTAAAAGCACACAAAAGACCAGATTTCACAGTCCGTGATGCTTTTTTCATGGCCATGAATTTGGAAGGGCCCTAATTATGGGCCACCCTTTATGCTTGTTCTCTGCCATCCAGCACTTAGAACAAGAAGCTGGCTGTAGAGGGAAATCCTAATCAGTTTCAGTCTCCTGCCAGCTCCAAGTGTAAAGTGCTTGATGCCAAACAAAATGACACAGCTTAGTCCCAGAGAGTCAGTCTTGCACTGCATCAGAGGCTTGTCACATCACTTTTGTCAGCTCCGTGTGTGCGTGGGCGTGCGCATACACGCTCAGGCATGTGCAGAGGTGCATGAGAATGGGGAAAATTACAGAATAGAAAAACAAAAATGGATAAGAGACAAACTGAAAGGAAGAGAAGAGAAAGAGAGGCACTTGGATGACAGGACAGGGAAACAAAGAAAGGAAGACGCGGGGGCGGGGTAAAGGTGGCAGAAGAAACACCATGGATCTAAGTAGTGACATTCATAATTTTTCTCCTGATAATTACAGTGGTTACCATTCAAATCTTTACAATTGGCTTTGCAAGCCATTAACATTACCATGGTGTTGATTCTACTTCTTACAGGGAATATAGTGAATACCATAGTGATGTTATTTGTTTACAAAGGCAAAATTGTAAAGAATTTTGTAGCGACCACAAGACCTAGTGCAACAACATTTAGAGGGGAGCAACCAGAATGTGCATTTTGGTCACCCCACTGTTTGAGATATCAAATAGTCTATGTATGAAGCTGCAGTGGGCCAGATACATATAAAGATAAGCCTGGATGCTCCCCCTATTCTCTGCCTTCTGAGATACCTCCTTATGCTATTGGTGCTCAGACAATATTTACTTTTTTATAAAACCCCTGGGGAAATCCTGTACACAGCTTCACCCTGCTCTTACCCCTCTTTGTACATCAGTTTGTTTCCTCAGCTGCAATGATAACAATAAGTTCATGTTAGAGATGGACCTGAATGTAATCACCAGATCCAAACTACCTTGAACCTTCAGAAAATTTGGATCCAGATCAGTTCTGGGGTCTGTCTTCATGTATTCAAATGAAGTCAAATACTATTGCAGATTTATATTATTAAGCAAAAATACCTGCTTTAATCATGTTAAAGGAACAGACTAATTGATTCCTTATTGCTTCCTGTGTTCACAAACTCTCCGACTCACACAACTGAGTGAAACAAAAATCAAAAAGGATTAGAATCTCTCCCTGTCTTTCTCATCCAAATGCATAATGAGCGCCTGTAGGAACCGGAACTTCTCCCATGAATCTAATAATTTGCAGGTGGCAAAAAAGGAGCTACAATCAGAACTCCAACATTAATGAGGATAAAATACTGTTAAAAGCTTTTTGTGCTTTGAAAAATGTTATGATTATTGCTCTGTGCAAGAAAAGTACAGGGTAACCCTAGGAAGAGAGAGCGCGGAGGGAATAAAAATAAATATTAATCATCGACCTAGCAGACTTGGGCTAAACAGGGAGGAAAATTAAATCACTATCCTACTGTGATTTTGGTTATTAGGTGTTAGGAGGTGATCATATACTGTTATAAGAACCCAGATATATTGATAGAGAGAACTTTTCCTAGAGAACTTAAATAGAAAATCCATCTCTGCTATAGAATTCTACAGTTTGATTCAAATGCCTATAGAAATGCTGATCATATTCACTATTAAATTATATAGATTCTTTGAACAATTTATATCAGTCACATCCCAATTAAAGCCTATAGGGTTTTTACAAAAACTTTGCCCAGATGGAGGTATAAAAGTTTTGCCAATAAGCTCCAGTTTGATGTAAACATAACCGATGGACAAATTTATAATCAAATTATCTGACAATACGGATAATTAAGGGTTTCTTTACAGTACATGATCCTGTGTGCCGCAGCTAGTTCTCTACTAACCTCTGTGTATTGCTGTACTACATATTCAGGAGTTGGGCCAAGAAATACATAGAAGTCGAGGATCCCTCCAATGGTGCGGAAGGTTAAAGATGGATTTGGACTCAGAGTAATATCTGAAAGAAGAAAACAGAAGTGTTGCACACAGTACAAATTGCCTCAGTGCCAGTCCTATGCATTTTGAACCCTTCAGTGCACAGCTGCTAAGTAGGTTAGCCAGACACTTTACTTTTATCCCACCCACACAGCCCACAGAACAAGTACAAATCGTCTATCTTCCAGCATCACAAAACAGAAACAGGCACCCTTGCAAGGCGGTCCTGTCTTGCATGGATGGCACACTGTATGGACAAAGCGAAATAAGGAAATGTGTATAACAGTAGTAAGCTACCATGGTGCTGTGAGCTATATTTCCAGATTTATTCTATTCTGCACAGTAACAAATGCACATAAAATATATTGCAAGGTTTTGTGTTTCTTAATTTCATTTATAGATAAAGGAATCACCCACATGCGTCTAAAGCTCCTCTATAGAATATATACACATCTAATTTTTTACTGGAAGTCATTGCCTGCCAGAGAAATTGATTTCATAGCTTTAGTGAAGATTCCCCTTTTCAAAATTTGCAGTATTAGATTAATACAGTGAGGTGACCATGGTAACATGCAAAGCTATTCTTCTCAGATTGAGCACAATACTAACCTAAATTGACTTATTTTGCTGGTGTCAGTCCCAGAGGAAATTTCTATTGACTTCAAGTTTCTCTACCCTTGAATCTAGTTTTAAAAAGTTAATCAATCATATAATTTTAGTTGAAAGTGTATATTTTACCTTGTTTTACAGGAATTGCAATGAAGTCTCTTTGAGAACATAATAATGGTCCCTGGAAACTCACTTATGATATGTGTAATATTTTAGAAATCCTGTCACATATTTGTATGTTTAAAAGTCATTAGTGAAAAGATTTATTTATATATAACAGACACAATTTGACATCTTTCTATACTTAATCTACATATGTATGGATCATACATTGTATTACCTTGTGCATTGGAGTTCAGTAAGAGGATACCGTGAGCATTTGAGTCATTCTCAATACACATATAAAAAGGATGAACTCCATAAAGATTGGTAAATGGCTGAAACATCAAAAATGGATTATATAGAGCTTGTTTTGCCAATCTTTCACAATCTTTGTCAACCAAAAACACATACACAGACAAGGACATTTATTAGTTCATAGCTAAAATGGGTTATTTGCATCTAAACTAATGTATAGATCAATAGAACAAGAGATATTTTTAGCCTCAACATTGTCACTTTTATCTTATCTTATTTAAACTCTTAGCCATGGACTATAGCACTCTGGCATTCAGGCAAATGCTCCTGAATGATCAGGCTAAGAAATTCACTGCTGGTGAGAATATATCATTGACAGACCAGCATTTAAGCTGCAACTCATCCAAGCATTTAAGAATGTGCCTAACTTTAATCCCCTTGAAGTCATTCTTAAATGCTTGGATGTATAGGGATGAACTTAAGCATGAGCTTAAATACTATGCTGAATCAGAGCCTTGACACATGGAATATTTTTTACTAGGAATGAAGAATGTTTCTTATGCCAAGTTTCCAAATCACTGTAAAATACCCAGTGATTTTACTATTTAGCTAATTATATTTTGTTGTATTTCCATAACATTTTATGAAACCCATTTTATGTTCTTTGCTGTTAATTCATAAATAACACCTCTTGTCATGTAGTGATGCTGTTAATCTGGTATTATTTTATTTTGCCATTTAATTTTTACAGTATGATCCCTACACCAGATGCTGCATTAAATGACTTACCGTTGGTGGCTGGTCTCTGGAAAACATTGCATAATTAACAAAATTCATATTGTGCTTAAAGGATGGATGTTCATGTTCACCAAATCCATAAACAGAGGTGGATGGCACAATGGTGGTAATCTGCAGATACTGTCTGGAAAAAATTAAATCTCCAAGTGATGTGTCCCACCTGTGTCAAATACAGAAAGAGTCTGAACATGATTAGTTTGCTCATGCCTTATATTCATCACTTTAACATCAAGTTGGAATACTTGGAAATTTTGTTGCATTTCTTGCAATAGTAACATATACAAATGCAACTTACAAATTAGTTCTGTGTGTGCTTCTAATGTGCTTAAACATATATATTATATAAAATGAGTAAAAGGAAGGCATTATATAAAGTACTGTCACTGAAATATGCAGTTGCTCTTGCTATTTCTATGACCAGTGGGACATATTGAAGACTGTTATCACATGGTGGTGTCTGCAATGTCACTCACAATAACAACATTTAGTTGCAATCATCTTTGATTAGCGTATAAAGTCCCATTGAAATTAATGGGATTACTTGTGTGCTTAAACTAAAGCATATGTTTAATGCTTTGTTGGATCAGGGCTGAGGGTTGGATCAGAGATAGATCGCTGACTTTAACAGATGTGAGGGTGCATGGTACCCCACAAGACCATGTCCTTAAATGACAGCTTTCTCTCATCTGTGACTTTATAATACCTGCATAAACAGATCAAATTTGTTCTAAACAAAGGACATTTATAGATATTTTTATATTTATGATTTTTTCTGGTTTCTTTCATTAGTTTTATGCATTTATTTCTATTGAATCATCTATGGACAAATACACATTTTAATTAGGTGTTACTTCATGTTTGCTGTTACTAATGCTATAATGAGCTGTATATATACTCTGAAAGTACATTGTACCACTATATGACATGAATGCCATACTTATATATGTATATAAGAACTGTGATTTCGTTACAATAAATTAAAATAAAAGAACCAAAACCACAGAAGGTGGTAGTGGTGGTACTTTCACATATTCCTAGATCCCCAGGCCAGAACGGACCACTGTGATCATGTAGTCTGACCTCTTGTGTACATAGACCACAGATCTTCCCCAAAGTAATTCCTAGTGGCTAGTGCATATATCTTAGAAAAAATCCAATCTTGATTTTAAAATGGTCGGTGATGAACAATCCACCACAACCCATGGTAAATTGTTCCAGTGGTTAACTATGCTTACTGTTAAAATGTGCGCCTTTTTCCTGTGTGAATATAAATACAAATATAAATATTAAATCCTTTAATATGAATTATTTGTTATCAGCGGTTTTGGTAAAATTAAATGGAATACCAAATTAGCCAATAAACTGAAGGGCCATAATCCATTTAATGTGGATGTAAAATCTTAACTACAATTTCTGTTAAGAACTTTTCATATAGGCCTGGAGTCCACAGCTTGGCCTGGGGCATGAGGGCTAGCTAACAAAGAACAATACGTGGCTAAGAGAAAGCTGGGGTAGACAGACAACCTTGTGTGTTTCAAATCGATTAGTGGAGTCAGCATGACTCCAGATGGTGAGCTGTAATTGGCTGTCCTTAGCGCGAGTTATAGACACATAAAACGCTAAGAAGGGCCTCAAAGTTAACTCCCTGATGCAGGAAGGAGATAGTGGTACAATACCCCTCAGATGCCAGAACAGAGTTCAGGGAGAGGCCTAACATGATTGACATGAGTAATGACACCCTCCACTCACAGATTTATGTCAATCCCAGTTCACAGAAATGCAAGGGTAAAACTATAAACAATTGTTATTGTTAAATACTAATTACTGCTTTTTTGCTTTAAATCTCCAGGAATGTACCTGTTGGTCAACTGGGAGAACTGCTACCTCATTCCCCTGGACCCCAAAATTAGGATTTAACCTATATACTTTAATAGAAATAGTTTAAGGGTAATTACCTGTGTGTTAGCAATATGTTAATTTGAGCCATGGGTGGAGCCATTGTGTAATCTTTTAGACCCTTGGCTTATTATGCTTATCTCGTCTCGCTGCTAGAACCTGTCCAGGGGCTTGGGAACTCCCTCCCTGTTGCTTCTCTCCACCTATGGCACCCTATATAATCTATTGTAATTAATTGTTGGGCAGTGCCTCTGAGCCTTATAAGCAAAGTGACACTCCGCCAGTGCTGTGCGTAATAAACTCCTGTGCTTGACTCCACACAGTGTCCATTTCTGTTCCTTCAAAACTGATTATGTGGAAGGTTCTGTGTATTAGCAGTGGGCATAGTACTATAGCCATTTACTGCAGCACATCTATAAACTATCCTGTTTGAGAGCTGGGGTTTATACTGTTTTCACCAGACCGAATTTATATTTCTTACCCTGGGACAAACGTTTTACTATTGTGGGAAAGAGATTTGGGTTAAACAACTGGTCCTATGTGGCACTCCAGGCAGTGCCCAGGCTGCATCCTCCATCACTGGGAGAGCAGAGTCTCTTGCCCTTACATAGAGCTGCAATGGGGGATGGGAAGGTTCCTTGCTCCCTCCCCAGTCTACTGCACATATGCAAGGGTTAGGTACAGTTTGGGCCTAGAGGGAGAAGTCAAGTATACCAAGCAATTATTGAAAATTAAGACAATGTATTTATTGGGCCTCTGTGTTTTGGCAGTACTGCAGCTCTAACAAGCTGGACCAATGAGGATTTTCTGTCACTGGTGACTTAGTTGTTACACATCATGTTCGTGCCTGTGCCAATGGAAACCCCCAAGCCACTGGGAAAGGTGATTTTTTTCTTTTTCCTTGGAAATATGTATAAAGTATCACCAAGAATTAAAAGGAACCCTTTTGAAAACCAAGGCTTTTCTGTGAAAAGTTACCCTACATGGGAATCGGTATCAGCTCATGTGCTGTGTGCCAGGCAAAACTAACATGATCACCCAGTTCAGTCAGGTACTGGGTTACCAGTGTCAATGTTCGGAGAAAAGGATGGTCGAAGAACTAAAAAGTAAATGTAGCCAGAAGGAAAGACGTTGGGAAGAACTTGAATAACTGCCTCAGCCCATTGAGCACTCTATGTGATGCCTACTCAGAGAACATGAGGTTTCATATTTCCTGGTATCTGCATTCAAAGACTGACATTTCCGATTTGAAAGTAATTAGCATTACCAAGGGATTACAAGCATTTGCTGTAATGGAACATGGAACACAGCGGCTTGTGTATTGGGACACCAGGTTTTTTTTTTATTAACTTACTATGTATTCAGCTACTTCATGGCCATATGTTGAACTTCCCTAAATAAGCCTCTGCTCTCTCTTTTCCTTAATGTTAGGTAACTTCTGATTGCTGCCATTGCATTCTTTTTTCCCTTCTCCCCTTTAAAAGACAAAAAGGCAGGACTTCCCTTTAAATCCTCCCCTCCCCAAGCATTCTACAGCCTTGAGCTCTGCTAGTACATTAACGTTGTAAGCTGCCAGGATCCATTACTTTACAACACTGCAATATTCTGAGGGTTATTTAGATTAAAAAATGACCATTTAAATGAGACATCCACCTTTATCACTCTAAAAACCTTTGGACACAATAAAATAAAAATGTTATATTTGCCTTGTGACAGTGTTTGTTTACTCCAATCTGCTTTAAAGCAGGATGAAAGCCAACAAAACAGAAGGGAATATAAAATTATACAGTGTTTGTAGGAATGTGCTTGATTCTCATTAAAAAATTACTTACTAAGTACAATGGTACACTGAAAAATATCCCCAGCCCCCTTTCCACGAATAAGGTCAGTCTAAGAAGTTTGTGTATTTTCACATAAATTGATTGGTTTGAGAGAATATTACATGGGAGAAAAGTCTAAAAAATTCAGATACAATATTCACCATCAACAATTCAGCATTTGCCATCAGTTACACACAGCATTGTCTATGAATACCAGAGCATCTCCCTCAACTCAGGAGATCTCCCTAGTAAAATGTTTGGAAAATGTTAACCTTTTAGTAGTTTCTATTGTATTTCCCAATCTTTGGAAGTATGAGGAGGCCAAGGTATTTTGATAGCTGTGATACTGCATACTAACTGTAGAGCTGCCGTTCCTTTAGGTATCACTTCTGAAAACGTGCTCCCTTCCAAACACTGTGCATAAGGCTTAAGAATAAGCCTCTCTATTTATAGTGTCTCATCTGGAAGAAGACTGACTCAGGAGCCAAAGGGACAGCATGAAGTTTGCATTTCTGGCTGGCATTCAAGCTTGTAGCATGAGAACAAACAGTAGGTCCCCTTTGTGCTACCAGCTCAAAGTGTAACTATAATGGATCAGTGAAATGCCTTTGAAAATAAACAAATGAAATAATGCCTGGTTTATTTAAGGGAGGACTATATAATACCTTGTGGCATTTCAAGTATGACTAAAAGTCAATGGAATCAAGTTTGTTGAAATATGGTCACTTAGTCCTTGAAATCCAAGCAATTATTAAATGTAAAAAGATCCCCTGGCCCAAGAACATTATTACATGTAAATGAACATCTGGTGCTACTAAGATGTCTTATAAACCCTCAGAGATGTGTGGACCCCATTTTAGTAGAGAGATTGGGTACAATTTTCAAAAGCACCTAAGTGATTTAGAAGCCTAAATCCCATTTTAAAAAGCCACTTAGAATTTAGGAGCCTAAATCTCAAGGACGTTCAATGAGGTTCCTAAATAATTTCTGAAAATGACTCAGGAGCCACCTCCTCTCCAGTTCCCTCATCATCGAACATCCTTGTGGCAACCCCAGGCACTGATGACTTGGAAGAGGAATACTCAGAAAGAGATTGGTATATTTCTAGTTTTCTTGTCATGTGAGTTAGTAAGAAGCAGGGAGGACTGTTAGCATCATGTGACCAGCAGGTTTTCCACAGAATACTAGTGGTCTCCACTGACCACAGTTCAACAACTGCTGAGCTAATACCACTTTTGATAATTAATCACAAAATGTAGTTACAATGATTGATTCTGTTCTGTTCAGGTTCTTCTACTGCACCCATCCTCATCATATCAGAGCATTTTCCAGAAGTGCAATAACCCAGACAACTGCATTTTCGTTTTGAAAAGGAATTAGGCAAACATTACCTACATCCCCCTTACCCATGTATAAAAATCGTAATGATTATAACTCCAAAAATACCCTGTAAGAATAATGGCTGTTACAAACTGGAAGCAAATATGAGTTACACAAGTTGCACACAATTTGCCTATGTTACTTTCAGCAAAATTGCAGTTTGAGACAATAGCTTTCTAAATCATTCTGATAGCTTCCCTTCTAGAAAATCTTCTCATGAGAAGTGGCGCCTGTGCTTACGACAAGAATCAATACAAAAGCCAGCTGAACTCTGCAGCAGCAGTTTTGAAATTAGTGACAATCTTGATTAGGATTTGATTATTTGTTGCATGTCCTCTGAAGTGTGGTAACTAACAAAGAATTGAATGCTCTTAATAGAGATATCAGAAAATTTGACTGGCTTGGAAAGATGCTCTGTCTTGCATTATTCTTATTCTATCATGCAAGAAAAATTGTTTGGAGCACATATATTAACTGGATCAGACACATGGGCCATCTAGTCCAGTATCCTGGTCTCCAACAATAGCCAGTGCCAGATGCTTCAGAGGAAGGCATGAAACTTGTTTGCAGAGGAAGTTTTTTTGGTAATATTGTAGGAGAATTGGTTTATATTCTGAGTCATTTGGGTTGATAGCCCTTATAATTTTTTAATTAACTGGTATGACTATAGCTGGTTCTTATTATACAAATCTGTATCCTACCAAGCTCTCTGCCTCAATAATATATTGCAGGCTCCACAGGATAATTATACGTTGTGTAAAACATTATTTCTTTGTGTTATTTTTAAATTTGACACTTTTAAATCTGTTTGGTATTTGCTTGTTGTTCATCTCTGCTGAAACCAAATAGCCCCAGGCCTTTTACTCTCTCCTCAAAGAGAAACCATTCTATGCCTCTGATCATTTGCCCTGCTCTTTTCTATGGCTGCTGTACCCATGGAACGACAAAAAAGGAATATGATGTTCAACATGACACCATATTATTGAGTAATATAATGGCATTATCTGTTCAGTTTTATTTTCTACCCCTCTCTTACAACAGCCTTACATTTTCTTAGCTATTTTGACTGCCATTGGGCCCTGAGCTGATGTTTTCACACCTCTCACAAAAGCTTCCCACATAGTACAAAGAGCTGTAGTAATGGCTGTAAATAATATTCAGGAACATATATATCCCCTAAGTTTCCATCCTCTCCCACCTGCAATATTTTCAAGTATGACATTAAATAACGCCCCGTAAGGAGACCTTGCATACACATATGACAGAGCTGGAAGGGATTTTTATACCCTATGGACAAGACAACAGGCCTGATATCCTCTTCTTCTTCATCTATCATATTAATCCACTGTGACGGAATTTAAAGCATAATATACATCTATTGCATCTGGGACAGAGACTGTGGTATAGAAATGATGGATGAGAAATAAAAATATAGATATTAACAAAAAATCCACAGTGGTTCTTCAGCACAGAATGTACTTAACTCTACATGGATTACATTCATGGCATTGTGCTATAGGAATTGTGGGATTATAGAGACTTCTAAGCATTGTTAGTGGGGTTGTCCAAAAATGAAAAGCTGCTGACAGAGATAAAGTGCTCTGTGTGAACAGGTTTATGAAAAGTTGGGATAGTTTTACAATGGAAAAGCTTTTAGCAGGGACCCATGAAAGCTACAGTGGTGTATATGGATTTGTGTTGTCTAGACACCATTTACCATCTACTGAGATGCTGGGAATGCAGCTTGGAAACGTGTAATTTGGCCTGGTTTGTTGTTATTGATTACTTTGAGCAATATTGGTGTTTACAGAGAGATTAATGATCAGATCAACTCTTTATTGGGATTCCAGGGATTTGATCTGCTGCAGCTGGATATGCAGGGTGTTTTGTGTCTTAAAAAGGGTTCTTCCTGAGTCACTGCCTGTCCCCAGAACTCCTGAGAGAGGTGATTCCTAGGTGTGGAGGTGACTCTCTGTGCTAAAACCTGGAGCTATATTACCTTTAGTATGGATTTCACTGACAGGTGGGGGGGGGGGGAGGGGGGAATGATGCAATCCCTTCCAGCCCTACACCTGTCCCTCTTCCTACTTCCCCTGGGTGCTTCCTCCCACCCCCACGCTGAAATATGGTGGAGAAAGGGCAGGAAAAATGCCACCAAGCATCTGACCCCTTCACTTCCTAGTGGAAAGGGCTATGAACAGAGGGTCTCCTCCACATGGTTAGCAGGGTGATAAGGTTCATTTTCATATGAGCAGCGGGTGTAGGCTTAAAATAGACCCCCCAATTAAGCTGAATAGAGGGGTCCTTGGGAAGGCCCAGCTGAGCTGCCAGCTTTGGTAACAGACAATTTTTTGCAAGGCTGTGTCAGCAGGACAGAAGCACATTGGGTCACAGCGTAGTCTTGAACGGACAAAGAAAATTTCCCCTTGCTAACAACGGGTGTCATCAGCCGGTGCCCAGCAAAGTCCAACGGCAATGGCCAAACCATGTTCAGCACAATTTTAGAAATGAGTTTTAATCACTGCTTCTGAAGCTGTGTAGAACACAGCTCTGACCTTGGCAACACATGGAGACATGCCTGGCACCCGTTCAGCTGCACTTATTGCTCACACCCATCATCAGCAATGAGTAATTTTCTTAGATAAAGCTTTTTTGATGGTTGTTTCTGCAGCAGCAAAAGGGACAGGACACAAAGAACTGATTGCTCCATTTATAGGCTTCTTGCTTTAACCAGTCTGGACTCTTCTGCTTTTTCTGCACAATAGGATTTTACCACTGGTTCAGCTGAGCCTATGTTACCACTGGTGGGAGCCCTAATGTAGAGAAGGTTCCCATATGGCTAGACCTGTTTTTACCAACATGTTGTTAAAACTGCTTTCACCAGGTTTAAATAACCTAGTGGTAAAAATGCCAGAAGCTATTGGAATGTCTTCTACACTATGGCTCCCACTGCTTCTCTCACTGCTACAGCTGCACTGGTGCCAACACCAGTGGGAATAATTTCATAACATTCCCTGCTGTAGAAACAGTTGCTACTATCAAATAAATAGAAAACATCCTGGCTTCCAGATCAGGAAGTATGGAGTAAATTAACATGTTGAAAGAAGGATACACACACAGTTCTCCTGAACTCTAATGGAAGTGGTGAGTGTAAATCCCTATATTGGGACAAAGAGATACTACTCAGCATCCAAATTCACTCATTTAGATCAGCTCGGATGTGTGAAGAGGTGCTTTTTTGTTAATCACACAGGGAATTCAGCTACAAAGGGGGTACAGCTGTGAGAGGAATCTTTTCCTGCTGGAACGAGACCCTCCCATCTATAATCAACTTGCTGTGCCTTTTCCCAGAAGCAGACCGTTTTCCTTTCTAATGCACTATATGCAAACATCAGTCTCGGCAGTGATAATGTTTCATTAATAGTAGTGTCTTCAGTGGCCGGATAAAACCATTAACCATGGCAATATTAACATTTAATCGTTTTTTTTAACTGGGTGGATTTCAGAAGAGCTTCATCGCCTGGGGTAACACAGCGTATGCTTTTCCAATGGCAATTTTTAACAGCAATGGATTTCTACTGAAATCTGAACTATTGATACAGACATTAGCCAAGGCTGCCCTCTATCTTTCTGTCCTTTCAACACAGCCAATTCTTTCACAGAGCTTACACTGTCATTAAGCCCAAAGTTTCAGAAGTGAGCACTATATTTAGGAGTCCCTTTTTAGACAGATACTGCCTGGTCTTCAAACGCCCGTAGCTCTCAGTAGCTCCCATTGAGAACAATGGGATCTACAAGGAGCTCTTTTGAAAACCTGCCAAATAGGGCCTGATTTTCAGAGTTGCTGAGCACCCACAGCTCCAAATGGAATTGTGTGCGCTCAGCACCCCTGAAAATAAATCCTGCAGGTATCTCGAGTTGAGACCCAAAGAACCAGCTTGTAGTAATTTTTCAGTAAGCATTCACTTCACATATGATAATTCCAATTAATGAGCCTTAATCAATCCTTACAACAGAAAGGGCTACAGAGATAATCTCTTGGATCAAAGACAGGAAAATTGGACTTTTAACTGGAACCTGCTATCAACAAAAAGCCATTAATTCTAAATGAGGAAATAAGCAAATTTTTGCTATCTCACTGATACATAGAACACTAATTTACAATACCCTGTTAAAAAACAAAACAAAACACTTTTACAAAGTTGGCTATGAAACTTGTAAAAGATGTCACACAAGATAGCTATTTAGAAGAGAGTCCAGCTAATTAAAAATAAAGCCCAGTGTTTACATTTGCAGACTCAACATATTTTATAAGCTGTATTCGCAAGGACAAATTCCTTATGTGAGACACAAGAGGGTGTAACACGTAATGAAAACAACCAAAACATGTTTTGAAAACGTTCAGTCTCCTCCCCATAAATTGTGACGCTCCATTTCTTGCCAGCAAAATGTTTATATTCTGAGTCTGTTTAACAACGAACATCTGAAAGAAATGGGGTTTTATATGTTTTGTTTTCAATATTCAGGCTTAAGTTTTTGGGTGCAATTTTACAGAAATTATGGATAGAAATAACCAATGCCACATTTCAACAAACTTCTGAAAATGTGCTTGACATAAAAATGCCTGTGAGCAGAAACATACTTTTTCTGCATTTTCTCTCCCAACATTCTCATGCCTAGGGTACATATATTTATATGACCTATATTTCCTGCTCCTCCTACCTGAGTCATCTAATGATACCACAGTCCAGTTTGTGACATCTTAATACATCATAACAACCAATCATATGATGTCAGTAACACCAGATTGTAGCCTCACTAAATGAAGCCAGCAAGAGCATGCTGATTAGAAAGGAGTAAGTTACTCATTCCATAGAAATATCTTGGTAACCATCATTAAGTGGAAAATAAGTAAAGAAGAGATTTATGACGTTAGAATGGCTGGAAAGTGACAATACAAAATCTGTGGTGTTTGCTGATGTATGGACATTTTTCCTTAAATAAAATACACTGCACAAATTGTACAATTCAACTAATATTTTTGCACTGTTTTATCACGATTTCTCTAGTTTCCTTGGGCCTACATTTTGAAAAGTGATTAGTGTTTTTGGGTGTCCAGCTTAAGACATTACAGGAGCCTAATTCTCAGAGGGTGAGTGATTAGCACTTCCTGTAAACCAGGCCCCATTAAGATGTCTCAGGTTGGACACCCAGAAATGCAGGACCTCCAAACTCACTAGTCAAGTTCCTTGGCACTAATTTATTACATTGCAGACAACAGCATGCAGTGCCAGCTAGATTATTATTTGATAAGGAACAAATCTTGATTCTCTGATCAATCTTTCCTTAATGTTTAAGTAACTCTTGCATGTGTATATATCTTTATGTTTATAGTAAGCACTATGGTAGGACTCCACTTCCTAATGGGACACACTTTAATCTACTAGATGCCATGTGTGTACACACACACACACACACAAAATTCATGTTTGTGAGAGGAAGGATCACTTCTCTCTGTTCGCCATGTTAATCAAGCAATCGTATGCAAAATCATTCTCATCTTGTCTTCCTTATTTTCTACACAAAACAATCTTAATATACTTGTACTTACAGCACTGTTCCTGTGCTTTTCCTTATGATTTTAAACTGAAAGGAGGGATGATTTATAAACTCGATGTCATAGCTGGTGTCAGCAGCAGCAGTGGATGGAGACTCAATCTTGAGTGGAACTTCAAATCGTTGGCTATTAGGATCATAAATCTAAATCAACGTGAGAGTAGGCACAAAGTCGTTGGCTGGTTAGTTAGCTTAAGTTACTTGGATTAATTTTTTTTTTCTTTTAACTCTTACCTTAAACCTGAGTCGGTCTTTCGTCTGGAACTCCACATCCATGGCAACAGAAGAAATATCATTGCCGAACAGTGACATCATGATATTACGTTTCATCAGCATTAACCTACAAACACACTTAATTACCACACACCAAAGTGCTTAAGCACAAGAACACCCATATACAGGGCAAAACAGTGGAAAGGATTCAGTTCTATTAACCAATAGCAAATCTTCCTGGACTAGAACTTCCATAAATCATGAATTTGTTAATAGATATTGTTGGGGTGGGCAAAGGAGGATATTTTCCCCCAAAATTCAGCTAGATAGCATCATCTTGTATCCTCTCGTGGAAGGTCCAGCTATTCTACAAAAGGGGAGTGGGGAAAATTTATGCCTATGCATTTATAAATGAATTCTAGAATCAGAACCCAAAACGGTACGTAGCTTTTAGGCAGTCCAACCAAATGTGAATGCATAAAGAATGACTAAAGACTTAAACAAGCAATGGTGAAGTTTACCTCCAGCCTTTAGCTGTCTTTTGCAGCGGCCCAGACAGAGAGTACCCATATAGGCCATCTTCTGGGAAAGAGCACCAGGGGGCATTGGAGACTTTTGTAGAACACCAAATGCAGCCCTTTGCCTCACATGCCTCTTTTGAGGCACCAAGCTGAGGGTGGCAATCAATGCGTTTCTGAACTGGAACATTGTTAGGGCAAGATGGATCTTCAACTGAGTCATAGAAGCAAAATGGAACATTCGGCGCACTAGTCTCACACCACCGGCAGCCACGACTTATGCAGGAGGTTTCAGTAGCTCCAGGTTCTGGATGACAGTCCTGCCGAAGGTCCTCAGAGATTGTTGTTGGGCATGTGCTTGAGTGAAAAGGCTGAGCTAAAACTAAACCAGGAAAGGAAACAGACAGTGAGCATCAAAAACACACAGGAGTTCAGAATGAAATAATGCAACTTGCTTTTGTGTAGCTATAGCTAGAACACATGATGCTTGTGATGGATGGGACCTGAAAGCAGCATCTTCATTGTTCAAACAAGAGAATATAGTTTTTCTAGACCTCAAGAACAATGTGCTGTATTTTTATTACCCAGATATGGATTTTTTGGAGGGCCATTGTAATTATTCCTCCTGCTGTGGTTTCTTGTATGTAGGCAGCTATGTGTTGTTACTTTGCCCAGTGCCTCTTGTTCTCAGCTGAAGATGGAGTAGATTTGAAATATTTGTCTGAAGACAAATAGTGGATAAAGAAATAAATAGTATTTTTATGGAGGCGTGCAGCCTTGACTCTGGAGTCAAGGCTCACAGTCAAGGCTGCTCTGAGATCGGCCCTTAAACAAAGGCTAAAAATACCCTGTTTCATTTTAATGATTGAATTTGACGTATATTTACTACTATTAGTAAAAAGAAAAGGAGTACTTGTGGCACCTTAGAGACTAACCAATTTATTTGAGCATAAGCTTTCATGAGCTACAGCTCACTTCATTGGATGCATACAGTGGAAAATACAGTGGGGAGATTTTATATACACAGAGAACATGAAACAATGGGTGTTATCATACACACTGTAACCAGAGTGATCAGGAAAGGTGAGCTATTACCAGCAGGAGAGCGGGGGGAGTGGGGGGGAGACTTTTGTAGTGATAATCAAGGTGGGCCATTTCCAGCAGTTGACAAGAATCCTGGATGCCCCATCATCTCAGGCATTGGCACCCTGTCAGCAGGATTGTCTGGCTATGTAGATTCCCTCCTCCGGCCCTAAGCTACCAGCACTCCCAGCTATTTTTGAGACACCACTGACTTCCTGAGGAAACTACAGTCCATCAGTGATCTTCCTGAAAACACCATCCTAGCCACTATGGATGTAGAAGCCCTCTACACCAACATTCCATACAAAGATAGACTACAAGTCGTCAGGAACAGTATCCCTGATAATACCATGGCAAACCTGGTGGCTGAACTTTGTGACTTTGTCCTCACCCATAACTATTTCACATTTGGGGACAATGTATACCTTCAAATCAGCTGCACTGCTATGGGTACCCACATGGCCCCACAGTATGCCAAAATTTTTATGGCAGACTTAGAACAACGCTTCCTCAGCTCTTGTCCCCTAATGCCCCTACCCTGCTTGCGCTACATTGATGACATCTTCATCATCTGGACCCATGGAAAAGAAGTCCTTGAGGAAATTTCAACAATTTCCATCCCACCATCAACCTCAGCCTGCACCAGTCCACACAAGAGATCCACTTCCTGAACACTATGGTGCTAATAAGCGATGGCCACATAAACACCACCCTATACTGGAAACCTACTGACTACTATACTTACCTACATGCCTCCAGCTTTCATCCAGACCACACCACATGATCCATTGTATACAGCCAAGCTCTATGATACAACCGCATTTGCTCCTACTCCTCAGACAGAGACAAACACCTACAAGATCTCTATAAAGCGTTCTTGCAACTACAATACCCACCTACTGAAGTGAAGAAACAAATTGACAGAGCCAGAAGAGTTACCTACTACAGGACAGGCCGAACAAAGAAAATAATAGAACGCCACTAGCCGTCACCTTCAGCCCCCAACTAAAGCCTCTCCAACGCACCATCAAGAATCTACAACCTATCCTGGAGGATGACCCATCACTCTCAGAGATCTTGGGAGACAAGCCAGTCCTTGCTTACAGACAGCCCCCAAACCTGAAGCAAATACTCACTAGCAACCACACACCACACAACAAAATCACTAACCCAGGAACCTATCCTTGCAACAAAGCCCATTGCCAACTGTGTCCACATATCTATTCAGGGGACACCATCATAGGGCCTAATCACATCAGCCACAATATCAGAGGCTCGTTCACCTGCACATCTACCAGTGTGATATATGCCATCATGTGCCAGCAATGCCCCTCTGCCACGTACATTGGTCAAACTGGACAGTCTCTGTGTAAAAGAATAAATGGACACAAATCAGACGTCAAGAATTATAACATTCAAAAACCAGTTGGAGAACACTTCAATCTCTTTGGTTACTCGATTACAGACCTAAAAGTGGCAATTCTTCAACAAAAAACGTTCAGAACAGACTCCAATGAGAGACTGCTGAATTGGAATTAACTTGCAAACTGGATAGAATTAATTTAGGCTTGAATAAAGACTGGGAGTGGATGGGTCATTACACAAAGTAAAACTATTTCCCCTTGTTTATTTCCTCCCTTATTTTTCGTCAGATGTTCTTGTGAATTGCTGGAAATGGCCCACTTTGATTATCACTACAAAAGGTTTCCCCTCCTCCCCCCTGCTCTCCTCCTGGTAATAGCTCACCTTTCCTGATTACTCTGGTTACAGTGTGTATGATAACACCCATTATTTCATGTTCTCTGTGTATATAAAATCTCCCCACTGTATGTATCCGATGAAGTGAGCTGTAGTCTCTAAGGTGCCACAAGTACTCCTTTTATTAGTAGTATGTTTGTATTATTATGGGTTTCAGAGTGGTAGCCGTGTTACTCTGTATCAGCAAAAACAATGAGGAATCCTTGTGGCACCTTAGAGACTAACAAATTTTTTGGGGGCATAAGCTTTTGTGGTCTAAAACCCACTTCATCAGATGCATGGAGTGGAACATACAATAGGGAGGTATAAATACACAGCATATGAAAAGATGGGAGTTGCCTTGCCAAGTGGGGGGTCAGTGCCAATGAGCCAATTCAATTAAGGTGGAAGTGGGCTATTCTCAACAGTTGACAAGAAGGGGTGGAAATCACTTTTGTAGTGCTAATGAGACCAATGTAAACAAGGTGGCCCATATCAAACAGTTGACAAGAAGGTATGAGTATCAGCAGGGGAAAATTAGTTTTTGTAGTGACCCATCCACTCCCAGTCTTTATTCAGGCCTAATTTGATGGTATCCAGTTTGCAAATTAATTCCAGTTCTACAGTTTCTCACTGGAGTCTGTTTTTGAAGTTTTTTTCTTGAAGAATTGCCACTTTTAAGTCTGTTATTGAGTCTCCAGGGAGATTGAAGTATTCTCCTACTGGTTTTTTAATGTTATAATTCCTGATGTCAGATTTATGTCTTTTTATTCTTTTGCGTAGAGACTGTCTAGTTTGGCCAATGTACATGGCAGATGGGCATTGCTGGCACATGATGGCATGTATCACATTGGTAAACGATCCCCTGATAGTGTGGTTGATGTGGTTAGGTCCTATGATGGTGTCCCCTGAATAGATATGTGGACAGAGTTGGCACTGGGGTTTGTTGCAGGGTTTGGTTCCTGGGTTAGTGTTTTTGTTGTGTGGTATGTAGTTGCTAGTGAGTATTTGCTTCAGGTTGGGAGGATGTCTTATAAGTGAAGACTGGCCTGTCTCCCAAAGTCTGTGAGAGTGTAGGTGACAGCCCTCAACTAAAACCTCTCCAGCACATCATCAAAGATCTACAACCTATCCTGAAGGGCGATCCCTCACTCTCACAGACCTTGTTTGAAATGGGCCACCTTGTTTACATTGGCCTCATTAGCACTACAAAAGTGATTTCCACCCCTTCTTGTCAACTGTTGAGAATTGCCCACTTCCACCTTAATTGAATTGGCTCATTAGCACTGACCTCCCCCCCCACACTTGGTAAGGCAACTCCCATCTTTTCATATGCTGTGTATTTATACCTTCCTACTGTATGTTCCACTCCATGTATTATTGTAGTTAGTCATCACTAAGAAAACCAAAACTAAGCTAGTCATCCTCATAACCTTACAAAGAGAATGTTACCTAGCTAGCTATTTCTTTTGGTCCAGTCCTGCACTTCCTCTCCCATGCAAGTGGGTCCCACTGGAATCAATGGGATTACTCACATAAAGAGGGGTTTGCAACAATGGGAATCTATAGCATTAACAAGTAGCGCCTTAACAAATATTACAGAAAGGGGGAATAAACCTACTGCATGTAAAACATCTACTCTTGATTTAGCATATGGGAATTTCATTACTAAGCCCTGATCATAATTAAAGGCCATTATTCTAAATTACTGCAACAATATTTTGGTGATTATTTCATTTCAAAATTAAAACTATCTTAAATTACTAAAGCTTTTGTATCTAAATTTTAAATGTAGACTATTGCATTCTTAAAAGTTTGAAGACCTTACTACATATGTAGCTTGACTATACTATTGACCTAGTGGTCGCCATTTAAATGTGTACATGACAATATTTACATCCGCCTCTTACAAGCAGTTTAAAATATAGAATGGTCGGATGAGGAATGAGATTATAAATTCACTTCAAAACCTTCCAGGATTCCTGAGTTTATTCCTGAGCAAGGTGTGGGAGAGGAATGAGAGTTAAGTATTGTCTAAACTGACAACTTTTGGGAAATTTCCCATGATTGCTTTACCAAGGATGCATTTCCACTGGTTACTCCTGGGGGAATTCTGCACCACTACACATCCATAGAATTTATGTCCCCCGCAGATTTCTTTGCTTTCCCACAGAAAAATGACTTTCTGATAGGGAAGCAAAGGGAAGTCATAAGAGCAATCACGTGACCCTCCCCAGCAGTATGTTTTGGGTGCCCAGGGCAGCCAGCAGAGAAGTAAATCACTGTGGGACAGGAGGCAGGACTGGGAAAGACCTAGCTAGTGGCTCCTATCCTGCGCTAGGCTTAGCTGCTAGTCCAGGCTGGGCTGGGGAGGATGAGACTTCCTCTTCCCTTGCACAGCATCCAGGGCCACGTCAAACCCACCCCCAGATTTCTCCCCTGGCTGCAGGAAGCTCTGCATCCTCCCTCCCCTCCCCACCCCGCTTCCTACACCTATTGCTCCTCACCTGCAGGGGGAGAGATACCTGTGCAGGGAGATGCTCCCCAATCTGCCCAACCCTCATGCATCCAGACTCCCTCATACCCAGGCCCTCCCCCTGAGCCGAACCCGCCGCACTCAGAATCCACTGATGATCCCCACTGTCCCTGCACCTGGACCGCACCAATGAGCCACCCACACCTGGATCCCCACCCCACCGAGCCCCACTTCCCCAGCATCTGGAACTTCTCACCCACACACCCCTGATGAGCTCTATCCCCCCCCACACCCAGACCATGCCTGCTGCTGAGCCCCAACCACCTTCACCTGGACCTCCCAACAAGCCTGAGTGCATCCAGATCCCCCACTGAGCCCCCTGCACCCAGATTGCCCCATACAGAACCCTCTCAACCCATACCTGGATCACCCCCACATTAAGCCCCTCCACACTTGGTGTGACGATACCCCCCATAAGGCTTTATGGAGATATGCTTATGAATGTATATATGACATAACTAGAATACTTTTTATGCTAGGTAAGCCATGTAACATATCTCTGTAAAGGTTATGATCTACTAAATCTATTAATCCTATTTGTATGCATGTATCATTTTTGTAGTCGAAGTTATAAATATTGTTTGTGTACTGGCTTGATTTTTAAGTAACCTTTGTAAAGCATTTCGTCAGCTTCTTGAGAAAGGAATGTGCAAATCAAAAAGCACTTAAGGGACAATAGATCTTGGAATGCTCCCATTCCCACAAGAAGTCTACTTGAGGACTGTCATAAATATAAAGGGAAGAGTAAACCCCTTTAAAATCCCTCCTGGCCAGAGGAAAAATCCTCTCACCTGTAAAGGGTTAAGAAGCTAAAGGTAACCTCGCTGGCACCTGACCAAAATGACCAATGAGGAGACAAGATACTTTCAAAAGCTGGGAGGAGGGAGAAAAACAAAGGGTCTGTGTCTGTCTGATGATGCTTTTGCCGGGGACAGAACAGGAATGGAGTCTTAAAACTTAGTAAGTAATCTAGCTAGAGATGCGTTAGATTATGATTTCTTTAAATGGCTGAGAAAATAGCTGTGCTAAATAGAATGACTATTCCTGTCTGTGTGTCTTTTTTGTAACTTAAGGTTTTGCCTAGAGTGATTCTCTATGTTTTGAATCTAATTAGCCTGGAGGTATCTACCATCCTGATTTTACAGAGGTGATTCCTTTTCTACTTCTATTAAAAGTCTTCTTGTAAGAAAACTGAATGCTTTTTCATTGTTCTAAGATCCAAGGGTTTGGGTCTGTGGTCACCTATGCAAATTGGTGAGGATTTTTAACAAACCTTCTCCAGGAAGTGGGGTGCAAGGGTTGGGAGGATTTTGGGGGGAAAGACGTGTCCAAACTACGTTTTTTCAGGAACCCAGAAAAAGTTTGGTGGTGGCAGTGGAAATCCAAGAGCAAAGGGAAAAATAATTTGTACCTTGGGGAAGTTTTAACCTAAGCTGGTAAAAGTACGCTTAGGAGGTTTTCATGCAGGTCCCCACATCTGTACCCTAGAGTTGAGAGTGGGGAAGGAACCTTGACAAGGACATTCAAGGTAGCATGTGACCCATGGCTGCTACCTGTAAAAAACTGAGTCATGCATGGATATGTGACTTGCCCATGTGACTCCAAAACTCCATCTTGGAGCTGGACTTTGCATAGGATAGAAGAGGGGGTCTCCACCCACAAGAGAAAAAGTCTATTTAAACCCCTGGGAGACCCCCCCATTTTGTCTTCAGCTGGCTAAAGAGAGAGCCTGTCCACCCCCAAGGATACCTGAAAGAAACTGGAACAAAGGACAGTAACTACAGAGTGTGTGAGTGATTGCTGGACCCAGACTAGAAGGAGACTAGTCTGTAAAAGGAAGCTTACTGGAACTGGTGAGGTTTTTATCTGTATTCATTTTATTACTGTACTAGACTTAGACTTGCGTGTTTTATTTTATTTTGCTTGGTAATTCACTTTGTTCTGTCTGCTATTACTTGGAACCACTTAAATCCTACTTTCTGTATTTAATAAAATCACTTTTTATTGATTGATTAACCCAGAGTATGTAATAATACCTGGTGGGAGGGACATACAGCATATCTCTCTGTCAGTGTTATAGAGGGCGGACAATTTATGAGTTTCATCTCATCTGGAATCACATCTGGTTTCCTCTCTCCAAGTCTGACTTCTCTGAAAGGTGTGGCATGATGGGGTAGCTCATTAACCCTGTCTTGCCCAGGGTGGGATCAATATCTTTCCCCCACCCCCTTCATCCGATATATGTATTTGGAAAGTAAAAACATTCATACGAGCACTCAAATATTCCCCTTGGGAAGGAGAATTAGAAAGAATGCCAGACTCCTTATGCACAGACTCCACCACCCCCTTAAGAACTGGGATGGAACTCTGAGGCTTTCCCCTTTAGAGATGGGTTGGCCTGTGGGATTCAGGGGAGTTTAGAACTTACTACCCAAAGAGTCCCTTCTCAAGGATGAAGATCCTGTTTGCAGATTACCAAGAGATGAAAAAGACTGACCTGCCTTTGTGAAGATGTCTGTTGAGGAGTCTTGGCTGGTGGGGAGGATGCAAAGGCTTCAACGAGGCTTCACTGGCTGCTCAGAATATATGGGCTGGAAGCAATCATGGTAAAACTCCCTTGCTATGGCTCCTTGAGGAAGGAGCAACTCTACCTTTGATTTGCTCCATCCAGTATATGATGCAGGAAGGGAGAAACACATGAGGGAATGAGCTCGACAGGTGGCCCTGTTCAGGGGGAGTAAAACCCCTAAAAAGTCATTTCCTGAAGGGAGAGGAGAGCACGGGGGGTTGGGGTTGGGAGATTTGCTTGTTATTGGCCCCAAAGTCAGCTTTAAATACTAGGACTGCAGTGGAGAACGCAGGATTGGTGACACAATGGTGACAAACTGCAGTTTCCACTGCTGGAGATAAATCTGGCAGAAAGGATGTGGCTAGGCCTGAGGAACAAGTTTGAACTTCCTCTAGTATTTTCAGGAAGAGAGATGGGGGAGTCTAGGGGAAAGGAAACAACTTTCTGGATCCTAACTTAACTGCCAGCCCTGCAAAACTTACTTGTTGGTCAGAGTCAAGCAAGGCTCTTTCCATCCATGTGCATCAATAAATGTTCCACAGGCCAAACTTAGGTCTTCACTTATACCCTATTCAGCCACATGGGTTACAAATTCTGGCCCCCACTGACAAATGTCATGAAGGAGGAGTGCTGGGCAGAGACGGGCTCCATCTTACGAAGAGAGGGAAGAGCATCTTTGCCAGCAGGCTGGCTAACCTAGTGAGGAGGGCTTTAAACTAGGTTCACCGGGGGAAGGAGACCAAAGCCCTGAGGTAAGTGGGAAAGCGGGATACCGGGAGGAAGCACAGGCAGGAATGTCTGTGAGGGGAGGGCTCCTGCCTCATACTGGGAATGAGGGGCGATCAACAGGTTATCTCAAGTGCTTATATACAAATGCACAAAGCCTTGGAAACAAGCAGGGAGAACTGGAGGTCCTGGTGATGTCAAGGAACTATGACGTGATTGGAATAACAGAGACTTGGTGGGATAACTCACATGACTGGAGTACAGTCATGGATGGTTATAAACTGTTCAGGAAGGACAGGCAGGGCAGAAAAGGTGGGGGAGTAGCACTGTATGTAAGGGAGCAGTATGACTGCTCAGAGCTCCGGTACGAAACTGTGGAAAAACCTGAGTGTCTCTGGATTAAGTTTAGAAGTGTGTGCAACAAGAGTGGTGTAGTGGTGGGAGTCTGCTATAGACCACCGGACCAGGGGGATGAGGGGGATGAGGCTTTCTTCTGGCAACTCACGGAAGCTACTAGATCGCATGCCCTGATTCTCATGGGTGACTTTAATTTTCCTGATATCTGCTGGGAGAGCAATACAGCGGTGCATAGACAATCCAGGAAGTTTTTGGAAAGCGTAGGGGACAATTTCCTGGTGCAAGTGCTAGGGGAGCCAACTAGGGGGGGCGCTTTTCTTGACCTGCTGCTCACAAACCGGGTAGAATTAGTGGGGGAAGCAAAAGTGGATGGGAATCTGGGAGGCAGTGACCATGAGTTGGTTGAGTTCAGGATCCTGACGCAGGGAAGAAAGGTAAGCAGCAGGATACGGACCCTGGACTTCAGGAAAGCAGACTTCGACTCCCTCAGGGAACAGATGGCCAGGATCCCCTGGGGGACTAACATGAAGGGGAAGGGAGTCCAGGAGAGCTGGCTGTATTTCAAGGAATCCCTGTTGAGGTTACAGGGACAAACCACCCCGATGAGTCGAAAGAATAGTAAATATGGCAGGCGACCAGCTTGGCTTAATGGTGAAATCCTAGCGGATCTTAAACATAAAAAAGAAGCTTACAAGAAGTGGAAGGTTGGACATATGACCAGGGAAGAGTATAAAAATATTGCTCGGGCATGTAGGAAAGATATCAGGAGGGCCAAATCGCACCTGGAGCTGCAGCTAGCAAGAGATGTCAAGAGTAACAAGAAGGGTTTCTTCAGGTATGTTGGCAACAAGAAGAAAGCCAAGGAAAGTGTGGGCCCCTTACTGAATGAGGGAGGCAACCTAGTGACAGAGGATGTGGAAAAAGCTAATGTGCTCAATGCTTTTTTTGCCTCTGTTTTCACTAACAAGGTCAGCTCCCAGACTGCTGCGCTGGGCATCACAGAATGGGGAAGAGATGGCCAGCCCTCTGTGGAGATAGAGGTGGTTAGGGACTATTTAGAAAAGCTGGACGTGCACAAGTCCATGGGGCCGGACGAGTTGTATCCAAGAGTGCTGAAGGAGTTGGCGGCTGTGATTGCAGAGCCCTTGGCCATTATCTTTGAAAACTCGTGGCGAACGGGGGAAGTCCCGGATGACTGGAAAAAGGCTAATGTAGTGCCACTCTTTAAAAAAGGGAAGAAGGAGGATCCTGGGAACTACAGGCCAGTCAGCCTCACCTCAGTCCCTGGAAAAAATCATGGAGCAGGTCCTCAAAGAATCAATCCTGAAGCACTTACATGAGAGGAAAGTGATCAAGAACAGTCAGCATGGATTCACCAAGGGAAGGTCATGCCTGACTAATCTAATCGCCTTTTACGATGAGATTACTGGTTCTGTGGATGAAGGGAAAGCAGTGGATGTATTGTTTCTTGACTTTAGCAAAGCTTTTGACACGGTCTCCCACAGTATTCTTGTCAGCAAGTTAAGGAAGTATGGGCTGGATGAATGCACTATACGGTGGGTAGAAAGCTGGCTAGATTGTCGGGCTCAACGGGTAGTGATCAATGGCTCCATGTCTAGTTGGCAGCCGGTGTCAAGTGGAGTGCCCCAGGGGTCGGTCCTGGGACCGGTTTTGTTCAATATCTTTATAAATGATCTGGAGGATGGTGTGGATTGCACTCTCAGCAAATTTGCGGATGATACTAAACTGGGAGGAGTGGTAGATACGCTGGAGGGGAGGGATAGGATACAGAAGGACCTAGACAAATTGGAGGATTGGGCCAAAAGAAATCTGATGAGGTTCAATAAGGATAAGTGCAGGGTCCTGCACTTAGGATGGAAGAATCCAATGCACCGCTACAGACTAGGGACCGAATGGCTAGGCAGCAGTTCTGCGGAAAAGGACCTAGGGGTGACAGTGGACGAGAAGCTGGATATGAGTCAGCAGTGTGCCCTTGTTGCCAAGAAGGCCAATGGCATTTTGGGATGTATAAGTAGGGGCATTGCCAGCAGATCGAGGGACGTGATCGTTCCCCTCTATTCGACACTGGTGAGGCCTCATCTGGAGTACTGTGTCCAGTTTTGGGCCCCACACTACAAGAAGGATGTGGATAAATTGGAGAGAGTCCAGCGAAGGGCAACAAAACTGATTAGGGGTCTAGAGCACATGACTTATGAGGAGAGGCTGAGGGAGCTGGGATTGTTTAGTCTGCAGAAGAGAAGAATGAGGGGGGATTTGATAGCTGCTTTCAACTACCTGAAAGGGGGTTCCAAAGAGGATGGCTCTAGACTGTTCTCAATGGTAGCAGATGACAGAACGAGGAGTAATGGTCTCAAGTTGCAATGGGGGAGGTTTAGATTGGATATTAGGAAAAACTTTTTCACTAAGAGGGTGGTGAAACACTGGAATGCGTTACCTAGGGAGGTGGTAGAATCTCCTTCCTTAGAGGTTTTTAAGGTCAGGCTTGACACAGCCCTGGCTGGGATGATTTAACTGGGACTTGGTCCTGCTTCGAGCAGGGGGTTGGACTAGATGACCTTCTGGGGTCCCTTCCAACCCTGATATTCTATGATTCTATGTGCAACCCCTTTGCTGCCTGTTGCTTTGCACAGGTGTATCTGAACGTAACATAGTAAACACTGTTGATGAAAGATGTGGACAAACTGGAGAAAGTCCAGAGGAGAATGACAAAAATGATTAAAGGTCTAGAAAACATGATTATAAGGAAAGATTGAAAAAAATGGGTTTATTTAATCTGGAGAAGAGAAGATTGAAGGGGGGAAATTGTAACAGTCTTCAAATACATAAAAGGCTGTTACAAGGAGGAGGGTGAAAAATTATTCTCCTTAACTTCTGAGGATAGGACAAGAAGCAATGGAGGTTGCAGCAAGGGCGATTTAGGTTGGACATTATGAAAATCTTCCTGTCGGGGTAGTTAAGTACTGGAACAAATTGCCTAGGGGGGTTGTGGAACCTCCATCATTATCTAACCTGTTCTTAAAAACCTCCAAACACCTGTCAGGAATGGTCTAGTTATTACATAGTCCTGCCTTGAGTGCAGAGGACAGGATTAGATCATCTATTGAGGTTCCTTTCTGTCCTACATGTCTATGATTCTATGCACAAGGTGGAATGAACCCAGTTCATTTCATCTTAGCTTGTTAGTTCAGCTAAAATGCAAAAATAGGCTTGTGTTTAACCCCTAAAGTCAGCAGACATGATTTAATACACAGGAATAGCAAATCTGTCAGATTACATAGTGTTTTTTCAGACTAGAGCCATACTAACTTATTTGCACAGTGAAATGCTTTATAAAATGGGCATTATGAAAGCACAACTGGCTCCCTGGCAAAATTTCTGACTCTGTCGGTGTCAGAACATTTTTAAAAAAATAATTTCTCTTGCCAGTTTGAAGCACTGAGTCCATAGCTGATTCTGAAAACCAGCCCTTGTAAGTCTCAGGTGCGGAAAGGCACAATTAGGTTCTCTCATGCAAATGCTGATTCTCAGACACATTTCCGACTGTTTTGGTGCAAATGAGGTAGGAGCAACTTGACAAACAAAAACAAAGATTTCAGAGCGGCAGCCATGTTCGTCTGTATCAGCAAAAAAACCCACAAGTCGTCCTTGTGGCACGTTAGAGACAAACACATTTATTTGGGAATAAGCTTTCGTGGGCTAAAACCCACTTCATCGGAGATTCCCCCCCCCTTTTTTATGCCTCCTTGTTTTAAAACCTTTAGCTCATTTTTGCTGGCTGTTTCTGTATAAACATTAGTAGAAGCTGGAATTGGAAATCAGCAGTTGAAATTAGTAAGAGCTTTTGCTGCCCACTGGTGGCTTTTTCAAGGTAATTTCCATGGAAACAGATGTTGAAAATAAGCACCTTGAAATATAAATATGAAAACTTCTCCTAAATGTTTCCTCTTTCTGATTTTTTTTTTTTTTTTTTTTTTTTTTTTTTTAGAAACTAGGTTAGCAAATGCTGCTGCTACTAGGCATCCCTGAGGAGGATGAGTGTAACTACATTTTCTCCAGTGTAATAATACTGATAGCTTACACGCTGGGATCATTTGCATGTTTAAAAGGTACATTACATGGCATAGCTAGTCCTGGTGTGCAGAGGCTCCTATGACATCCCCTCCAACTTTCTCCCTTAAATAGGCTCTAGACTGAATCAAATCTCTAGTATAAGTGGGTGCAGCTCCCAGCCTCAGAAGTGGGAGCTGGGCAAACTTATCTTGGGGCTGCCTTCCCTGTCTTAGGTTTCAAATGAGCAAAGTACTTAAGTATATGCTTAAATTTTAGCATGTGAGTCGTCCCACTGACTTCAGTGTGACAATTCACATGCACAGAGTTAGACATATGCCTTGTTGGATCAGGTTCTAATTGCAGCACTGAACAGACATCCCAGTCCTGCTTTATCTCCATTGCAGCCTTGCCTGAGATGGTTTCCAAATCTACTTCCATTTTGTTTTCTCCCTCTACCATTCTCTCCCATACACAAAATGCCTGATCTCTTCCCCATGTTGCTACTTTGTATTTACAGACACTATATTCAGCTTCTGAAAACTGCTTATTGCAAAATAGAAACGTCATCTGTACTGACCTGCAAGCAGAACAGCAAAAAACTGAAGACACTTGATTCGTTTCATGGTCAGACAGGTAGAATTAGTACACACAGTATGTCAACCTTTTATAATGGGCAACACAAGGACAGCTACATCGGCATATCTGTAATTTGAGACACTGCAAACATTTTCCAAACATTAGTATCTGACATGAGGTTAACCAAAACACATGCTCTTCTACACATGTCAGGTACTGTTTTTTTACTGGATAAAGATACAGAATGTAAAACATGTTGGTAACTAAAAACTAAAAGTAAACTAAAATTAAAATTAAAGAGCTGGATGCTTTCCTCTAGTCTGCCAGACAGAAGACATCAGAAATCAGGCAGGACCTTTAGGCTTTCATGGCTCTGCCCCCAGCCTCTCCTCACCAACTGTCCCACTGAGGGGGAACATTAGTCAGACAGCATGAGGGTGACCTACGATAGTCTCCAGGGCCTTCTTGTAATGAATGTGTTCTGCAGAGTACGCAATAACTATATAAATCTCACATCCACCAATCCACACCACTAACTGGGTACTGGGATTAGAACCCTGAACTTTCATACTCCAAAACCACAGGTCTCTAGTACAATTTAAGCTACAGATGAACTCCTGCAGCTGATGGTAGTAGTACCAGGTGCCTTCTGCTCTCTGTGGACCAGACACTAGAGGGCACACTCACTCATACACACATAACTGCCACCTAAGGGATTTAACATGGGAAGATGGGATATGGTCCTAAATCTTTCGAGCACATACCCTTTGGTAGTCAGAATGAGCGCTTAAACTCCCAGTGTAAGTAATGCTTCCCAACAACCTGAACACAACTGTTAACTCAAACAATGTTAATACTTTGGAAGTCTCAACCAGAGTAAATGAAGATTATTGAGAAGATTTATGAATTTTCATTTACTTTTCAAATTGATTTAATGTGATGGGAAATTCATTTAACAAAAATTAATAGAAAACTTCAAGGCTTTTGTGTGTTTTGTTGTCCTATTGTGTAGTGTCTAGAATTTAGATTGTGAGCTCTCTGGGGTGGGGAATGTCTGCTTTGTTACAAGTCTGTACTGTCCCTAGCAAAATGTGGCCCTAATCCTTGATGGGGTTCCTAGGTGTTATTGTAACACACATAATAAATAATAATGGGAAATTAGAACAATGAAGCCATATAGAAGTAGAATCTATGGAATATTTTACTCATCAGATTGTTCTATTGCATTAAAAAAAAAGTAAAAATGCATTATTTCATGTAAAATTTTTGGCGTCAGGAAGTGTACTCTAACAATGCATTCTTTACAGACAGAATGGTGAAAAATGCACAGAGAAATAATTCACAGTCACATGTTTATTTAAGCATCACCTACATAAGCTACAATTTACAGGCTGATATTTTCCGCCAAAAAAAAAAAAATCCAAACACTGTTTTTTAATCTACATAACCTTTTAAAACTTGCAGAATTTACAAATTAATATTTGGAGCAGCTGGATAAACTATACATCCTCTTTCAATATTCACACTCTGCAACATTTTAAAATCCACATAGGCACAAGATAAGATATTCTCTTTTTACAATCCATCTATTTACATAGCTTTTTCCAAATGTCGATGGTACAGTTCTCATAGTCACTGCCAAGGTTTGCAAAACATAGTGCATCTGAAATATTTTTAGCAGCATATAAAATCAGATAAAAATGAATGACAAATTGCTGTTAAAAAAGAAAATGTGAGATGATAAAAACAAGTTCATAAGAAAAATAGATTAAGATATACTTCTATTATGACATTAAGAATACTGTTCATTACAGAATATAGGCAAAGCACTACTAAAACATAACAATTTAACAGCAATTTAGTTCTAGTCCTGAGCACAGAGTATACACAGCTACACAACTTTGGTCAAAAAGAGTACATGTTAACATTAACACAAATCATACAGCATTCACTGTTAGCCAGAAACAGTCATATCAAAAATATCTGTCACACTAACAACTTTCTCAGATATTTTATTCAGTCTGCTTTTATAACATCAATATAGGTAGCCTTTTACAATCTCAAACCAAGGTCTAGTTTAATTAAAGGCTTAGTACAGTATGCATCATTCCCATGTTATCCCAAGATACAAATCAGCTCATCAGAATGTCTGAGAAAGTGAAGTACAAGAGTATTTTGTTTTGTATTTCAGGTTATAGGTTTGAGACTGTTATCAGAGCAGATTACTTTCCAATTTGTTTAAATTACAAGTGTTATATATGCACACAAATCCAGCCATTAGATATATATATATCAGGGAAACTCAAGTATATTACCAATAGGCTATTTTTAAATACAGTATACAGGGCAAGTGTTCTAAGGATATCAATGCTAGTAGAATACAACACATATTTACCAGTTGGGTTCAGCTGCATTTTCCAGTTTATTCCAGTTGTTAGTGTTTACCCAGTAAATGCACAGCAAAGTGCACTAAGAACACACAGCATTTTATCACAGTTTTCATTTGTGCCCATCATTTCAATTCATGTTTAATTACTGGCAATATCTTCATTTGCATCTCCAGTATCAGAGATATGTCCATCTAGCAGGTTGCGAGCTTTCCAGATCCTCACAGTTCGATCACTGTAAAATATTTGTGGTATCAAACAGAAAAAGTGAGCAAAAAAGAAAAAAACCAAGTTTCTGGAAATGTTTAGCTTGTCAATTTATTTCAAGTTGGTTTTAAATATATATTTTTGTCCTAGACATTTCTTGATCTTTATGTAAGCAGGGCCTCAAGCCAGGATCAGTGTCAGGTCGGGTTTTTGTTTGTTTGTTTGAAGACAGATATTCCCTTAACTCAAGTATTTTGTATACAGGAATATATTGCTAGTGAAATAAGGCCAACATAACTCTTTAGTAATAGAGCTATTTGTCATCTGCATAAGATTCTTAATCTCAGGTATACCAGCAGGGGTTCTTCAACTTTTTCACAGCATGGACCACCTTCTCTTCCATTCATATTGTTACTATTATTATTTGTATTATCATGGCACCTAGGAGTTCCAGTTGTGGACTAGGACCACATTGTGCTAGGTGCTGTACAAACACAGCACTTCACACTACACTGCTGACATAACTACAGAAATTACTAACATAGCAAAGTAGCATTAGAACAGTATTTCCTTTATAGTTAGAAGTCTTTTAATTAAAAAGTAGTAGCTGGAAACTGGAACATATGAACAGTCAGATCTCTACAGACCAGAGTCTGGGAACCAATGTACCAAAGTATTCATAAAATAGATTTATAAGAGCGGACTAAATCCTAACTTTAGAAAAACACCTGAACTTGTAAAAGTTCCATAGCTTAGGTGAAGGACTGTGTTAAGGTTCCTTCCCCACTCTGAACTCTAGGGTAAAGATGTGGGGACCTGCATGAAAGACCCCCTAAGCTTATTCTTACCAGCTTAGGCTAAAAACTTCCCCAAGGTACAAACTTTGCCTTGTCCTTGAACCCTATGCTGCCACCACCAAGCGTTTTAAACAAGAACAGGGGAAGAGCCCACTTGGAGACATCTTCCCCCAAAATATCCCCCCAAGCCCTACACCCCCTTTCCTGGGGAAGGCTTGATAAGAGTCCTCACCAATTTGTACAGGTGAACACAGACCCAAACCCTTGGATCTTAAGAACAATGAAAAAATCTATCAGGTACTTAAAAGAAGAATTTTAATTAAAGAAAAGGTAAAAGAATCACCTCTGTAAAATCAGGATGGTAAATACCTTACAGGGTAATCAGATTCAAAACACAGAGAATCCCGCTAGGCAAAACCTTAAGTTACAAAAAGATACAAAAACAGGAATATACATTCCATCCAGCACAGCTTATTTTACCAGCCATTAAATAAAAGGAAATCTAACACATTTCTAGCTAGATTACTTTCTAACTTAACAGGAGTTATAAGGCTGCATTCCTGATCTGTTCCTGGCAAAAGCATCACACAGACAGACAAACCCTTTGTTCCCCCCGCCCCCCTCCAGATTTGAAAGTATATTGTCCCCTCATTGGTCATTTTGGGTCAGGTGCCAGCAAGGTTATCTTAGCTTCTTAACCCTTGACAGGTGAAAGGGTTTTGCTTCTGGCCAGGAGGAATTTTATAGCACTGTAAACAGAAAGGTGGTTACCCTTCCCTTTATAGTTATGACAGGCTGAATCCTGCTTAAGTTGAAGGGAATGAAACGGGCTCAGTCTGCACTGGGTAGATGTCATGCTATTTTAAGAGGCAGTGGAAAGTACTGGGGCATGGTAAGGGGAGCAGGCCAGGAGAAAACAGGAGGAACCAAGTGGTGAGAATGTGCTCACCACAACTGAATGCAGAGATGCTTTGGCAAAGGAGGATGGGGCTCCTTTAAGGGTCCCTACTACATTTGAGAGAAAAGGGGATTTACCTGAGTGTAGCCAAGGGGAACAGGAAGTGGTGGGACCAGGTAGGGGCATTGACCTACCATATGCACTGGGAGAGAGGGAGAATATTTACACCCCTACATTCTACAAGGATTTCTCTCAGTTACCGATCAGCAGCCCCCCCTCCCCCCTCGTCCCACCCATGGGATCAGAGGAGAACTGGGATTTATGATCTGCTCTGGGCTTGTGCTAGTCTCCTTTTTGTTTTGGGGCTGGGAAGGAATTCTTCCCTCACTACCAGACTGGCAGAGGCAGGATGGGTGTTTTTACCTTCCCCACAGCATGTCCGAGACCTGATGAGGTAGGTAAGGTTACATCAAGATGTCACAACTTAGTTGGTGGCAGGTATCCAGAGCAGGCACTTGTTACTGAGGGGATGCAGTTCCCTGATAAATAGGAGTTGGAAGTGGGATTAGGGGGAGCCATTCCCTAAGGAAGCTGGAAAGAGCTGTGGCTTCTAACGCCTGGTACAGCAGGGAGAGATAACCCTCCCTCTTTACCATCATATGAAGGGAGAGCGGTGCTGTTCCAGCAGCGGGCTGGCTGGGACCAGGTTGGGAAGGTGGGAGGACAAAGGCAGCCCTCCCAAATAGGTAGAAATGATTAAGGAAAAAAAGATGACTTGCACTGCATGATTTATTGCCAGGTATTCCTAGATATGCTAAGTGAATAACGCTGTGGTCTAATTAAAAACTATATACATTGCATTTTATCTTTCTTCCTGAATGGCCAGGACAAAGCACCCATTTAAGTGCCCAAATCCCAGCTAATTTAGTTCAGGAAGTTTCAGCCAAAATAGAAAAGTGCTCAGTCACCCAGGATAGGGAAGGGCCCTAATTCTGGAGCTCTATGCCATAATCCTTCTGGAGGAGACTTCTTGTAAAGCGATTCAGGGTTTTTTTTAAATGTTTTTTCCTTTCAACATGTGCAACACATGTTAAATAACATATCAATATCACCTTTTGAGAAAAATGAAAAGATCTGAATTATGTTAGTAGCCATATAGTCTGTGAAAAATGTATTAATACAGATATGAACCTGATGTAAATATTTATCAGATTTTATCTATCTCCTTGACTTATCTATTACTTGACTAAATAATTGTTTGCTTACCTCACATACTGTATCTTAGGCATATATTCCTGTCCTTATAAGGCTGGGGTCAGCTGGCATGGATCTAAACTCTAGAACTTACTCCTTCCCTGACCTGAAATAGCCCAACTTTGGTGACCTTTTGGGCATACTACATGTGGCATCTGTTGGAGTGGGCTTTTGCCAAAAGCTAAGGCTTTGCTTCCCACAACAATGAAGAAAGAAATTTCTGCAGGTACCTGGCTCCCTGTTGGAATTAACAACACTCCTAGGCTTTTATCGCGTTATTAATAAGGCATAAGGGTACCTGGAGCCTGGGATAGGCCTATTTTTAATTATTTAAAATCTAAATAAACATACAAATATCAGATTTATGTATGATATACATTTCAAAAGGTATATAGCCAACATTTTCAAACATAAATACATACAATGAGACACCTACACCCATATTTAGGCACCTAATATACGTGGCCTGATTTTCATAAACGCAGAGCACTGGCAGCTCCCAATCAATGAGCTGTGGCAGCTCAGTATTTCTTAAAGTTGGGTGCCTCAGTAAATAACATCAGAGTTTAACAATTTTGGCCTTGGCAGGCCCTGTGCTCACCTTAGTTACTGTCTGCCTAGGCTCTGATGCAAATGCCTGCATTTTCTCTAGAATTAGATACTTTTCTTGTTTATAGTGTCTCCAGTATGTTTGATTTTTCCACAAGAGTAATGATTCCATCTATGCTGCTTCTACCTAAACATGCCTATCTTTCTATCTCAGGCTCTTAGATACTGGGAGTACAATGGGAAGATCTGACCTTTTGTCACTAATCATTGACATTTCTCACTTCTACCTAATGATGCACTACTCACTAGAATATTCACGTTAAGACATTAAAGGAGGACAGTAAGAAGTTGCCATATTCGGAGTTTCTGCTTAGCACAGATACCATGTGTTCACATTACAAAAGCATGACATTTTGGGTTGTCTCCTGGTCTATAGGAAATGTTCTGATGCCATATTCTAGCAGTGGATGGCCCGAGGTCTCCATAATGTTTTACAAAAAGAAAAGGAGTACTTGTGGTACCTTAGCGACTAACAAATTTATTTGATATGAGCATAAGCTTTCATGAGCTACAGCTCACTTCATCAGATGCATTCAGTGGAAAATACAGTGGGGAGATTTATATACATAGAGAACATGAACCAATGGATGTTATCATACACACTGTAACCAAAGTGATCACTTAAGGTGAACTATTACCAGCAAGGAACCTTTTGTAGTGATAATCAAGGTGGGCCATTTCCAGCAGTTGACAAGAACGTCTGAGGATCAGTGTGGGGGGGATAAACATGGGGAAATAGTTTTACTTTGTGTAATGACCCATCCAGTCCCAGTCTCTATTCAAGCCTAAGTTAATTGTATCCAGTTTGCAAATTAATTCCAATTCAGCCGTCTCTTGTTGGAGTCTGTTTTTGAAGTTTTTTTTGCCACTTTTAGGTCTGTAATCGAGTGACCATAGAGATTGACGTGTTCTTCAACTGGTTTTTGAATGTTATAATTCTTGATGTCTGATTTGTGTCCATTAATTCTTTTACGTAGAGACTGTCCAGTTTGGCCAATGTGCATAGGGGCATTGCTGGCACATGATGGCATATATCACATTGGTAGATTGGTAGGTGAACGAGTCTCTGATATTGTGGCTGATGTGATTAGGCCCTATGATGGTGTCCCCTGAATAGATATGTCGACACAGTTGGCAACGGGCTTTGTTGCAAGGATAGGTTCCCGGGTTAGCGGTTCTGTTGTGTGGTGTGTGGTTGCTGGTGAGTATTTGCTTCAGGTTGAGGGGCTGTCTGTAAGCAAGGACTGGCCTGTCTCCCAAGATCTGTGAGAGTGATGGGTCGTCCTTCAGGATAGGTTGTAGATCCTTGATGATGCGTTGGAGAGGTTTTAGTTGGGGGCTGAAGGTGACGGCTAGTGGCGTTCTGTTATTTTCTTTGTTGAGCCTGTCCTTAGTCACCAGTGACTTCTGGGTACTCTTCTGGCTCTGTCAATCTGTTTCTTCACTTCAGCAGGTGGGTATTGTAGTTGTAAGAATGCAATAGAGATAGAGATCTTGGAGGTGTTTATCTGCAGGGTTGGACAGGCCCAACAAAGCCTGTTGCCAACTGTGTCGACATATCTATTCAGGGGACACCATCATAGAGCCTAATCACATCAGCCACAATATCAGAGGCTCGTTCACCTGCACATCTACCAATGTGATATATGTCATCATGTGCCAGCAATGCCCCTCTGTCATGTACATTGGTCAAACTGGACAGTCTCTACGTAAAAGAATAAATGGACACAAATCAGACATCAAGAATTATAACATTCAAAAACCAGTTGGAGAACACTTCAATCTCTTTGGTCACTCGATTACAGACCTAAAAGTGGCAATACTTCAACAAAAAAACTTCAAAAACAGACTCCAGTGAGAGACGGCTGAATTGGAATTAATTTGCAAACTGGATACAATTAACTTAGGCTTGAATAGAGACTGGGAGTGGATGGGTCATTACACAAAGTAAAACTATTTCCCCATGTTTATCCCCCCCACCCCCCACTGTTCCTCAGACGTTCTTGTCAACTGGCCCACCTTGATTATCACTACAAAAGGTTCCCCCCCACCCCCGCTCTCTTGCTGGTAACAGCTCACCTTAAGTGATCACTCTGGTTACAGTGTGTATGGTAACACCCATTGTTTCATCTTCTCTAGGTATATAAATCTCCCCACTGTATTTTCCACTGAATGCATCCAATGAAGTGAGCTGTAGCTCACGAAAGCTTATGCTCAAATAAATTGGTTAGTTTCTAATGTGCCACAAGTACTCCTTTTCTTTTTGCGAATACAGACTAACAAGGCTGCTACTCTGAAACCTGTCATAATGTATTACATAGAATGTAAGCAATTTGAAGCATGGACCTTGTCTTTCTGCTTTTACTGTGAAGTGACTAGCTCACTTGTGAGTGCTCTGAATTAATTTGTTTGTGCAGAATTTGAGTTACACATGAAGAAAGAGAAAGTAGTATGTATGGAAAACATTAGAACACAAACTCACTCTGATGCTGTAAAAATGTGGCTGGAGTTGGTGCAGATAGCATTTATAGGACTGTCATGTCCCCGCATTTCTCCTACTGGTATGAATGTGTCCACATTCCAGAGCTTTAGAATACCTCCTCTACAGCCACTGAGAAGAACAGAGGAGCCAGGCACCAGTCCAAGAGCACACACCCAGTCCTTGTGTGCATTAGGAACTTGCTGAAAAACAAATGATACACAAATCGTGCTATAAGGCAGAGTGGGCACAGGAATGAGCACAGGTTTAGGCATCAGGAAGTTCCGAGTTCTAATCCCAATTTCCCAGCTCTGCAACAGACTAGGTATGTGGTCATGCTTCACAATCTCTCTGCTTCACTTTCTCTCTCTGCAAAACAGCAATAAAGCTTTCCTACCGCACATAGTTTTTATATAATAAAATTAGTTAGCATTTGTACATAATTTTGAATGTGTGAAATGCTAAGTGTTATCGCAGACCAGGAATAAAATCCACTATGCACAGTACTGACTCTGATATCTATCTGCTCAGCCCATACGTGCTGAATTTCAAGAGAAGTTAGTTGTAGATACAGAATAATTGTATATTTGAATGTTCAGGTTCTGCATTTTACTGATAAGCATATAAAACAAATTGTGGAACCGCAGAAACATTTCAGACTAAAGAAAATTACCCCTAAAGCTGCAAATGTGTAAGATGCTTACCGGCTGTATATAAATAGTTAAGGAACTGTGAAACTGTTTGTCTAACGCTCATCTCCTCTCCTCTGTTCCCCACTCCCTCCTATGCATTATAAATAGATTTGAGGAACACTTATTAAAAACACATTCTTCCTTAATTGAGGAGAGACCCTACTGATTCAGAAAGTAAAAAGGTACCCGAACAGGATGCCAATAACATTCATTTGAGACCAAGAGCAGTGAACTAATGGCCCAAGCCTGCTCCCATTGACTTCCATGGGAACAGGACTGGGCCATAACTTCCAACACCATTACATTTTATAGCAACTTTAGCTTTGGCTTCTGACTCCACTTTTCTCCCCCTCTGGAATAGTCATGCCAAAAACAGTCAAGAGCAGAGCTAAAACATGTAGTACACAATGAGACTACATACAGCATTACAAACCAGGTGTTTTTATTGCCAGAAAAGGTTATATAATACAATATACGCCATCAGGTTATAAAATTATTGCTAAATGTATTTACAGAGCTCCCAAGTGGCTGAGACGTTTGGTAGAGCAAAATATTACTGACTCCACCAAAAAACCTGAAAGCATAAGTAATCTCTGAGATTAAGCGTCCAGGCTCATACTGCTTTCTAAAATGTCTCCGACTGTTTTCTGAATATATTTAGGCATTCAAAAGCAACATCAATTCTTTGCATTTCTTACTTTAAAATTCAGTACAACTGTGTCACTAAACCCAATGCCTTCATATCACATTTGCAGATAAACGCATGACATATTCTGAAGCAGTATTTGTGGAAAAAACTAGAAGTTAAGGTTAACCATTTTTGAGCTCTGTCATCCTGTTCTGAATTTTTTAACAATTAAATTATAAAGATAACAGGATATGTACTAATGATAGAGCATAAAACAACAAAATATATATACTATATGAGAAAACCTAAAATATATTGCCTCTGGTATACTGGAATACATCCAGTTCACTATATAGTAAATCACTATAGTATAGAGGAAGAGTGCACTATGTACTGTTACAAACATTAACGTAATTATATATGTGAACACATATATCAGTGCAAAGTTCATATTGCACAATATTTTAATGAGTCTGGAAATGTAAAAGTTATGATTCTCAACATTAAGTTGCTCACATTATGCATATATAATATTTTTGTTCCTATTCGACCCATTTTTGTTAAATGTATAGCTTAATATATTTTTTATTTATATGGTAAAATGTATGCTATAAAATACATGGATGTACATACGTACAAACATGGCTGAATACACGTTATTGTGGGAATCTGAATTTCTGTACTTTAACTCCTATTTTAACTGTGCAACCTTAAGACTGCATAACATAGGAAAATAGGAATAGCCATTCCAGATCTGACCAGTGATTTCATAGAAAGGCACAAAAAACATGTAAGACCCAATTATAAAATAATCTGCCCACACAGGAAGTTTCTTCTTAACCTCATCAGTTAGTGGTTCTCTTATGCCCTGAAGGAATAACTTCTGTTTATTTTAATCCTTACTGATACAACTGGATGTTTTCAAAACCTATATAGACATCCAATACTTTTTCAAGAATTGCTAAGCTCTGCAAAGCACTTGGCATGCATGAGATCTAGTGGCAATCAGTCCCACGGACGAATAGTGCACTGTGTAAAACAAGCATTTCTTTTTATCAGATTTGCTGCTTTTCACATCTTCTTTAGTTTTAACTTGCCTAAATAATTTTGTCTCGTCTCAAGGACTCCCTCAAGCCCTGCGATAGGAGCAGAGTCTTGTGGAGCTGCAGCCCATACAGCAGCCCAGGGAGGTTTAGACAGGCATCCACTAATGTCAGGGGCTTCTCCAGCCCCTGAAGCAGCCCAGAATCAGGAAGTCTCAAAAGGTAGCTTAAAGCTGCCTTAGACCTGAGGCTCTCAGTTCTGTGCTGCAGAACAGAACCTCACTCAAAATGTTTTAAATAAAGGTCTGTCAAAGAATGTGCAATATGTCATAGGAAAAAATCAAATCCAAACCAAGATGTTGTTAGGCTCTGCTACAAATCCTACCAGGTACCCACTGAGCATGATCAGAGGTTAATTTTTCCAATGACTTTCAGAATTATTGTCCAAGCAACGTTTTTTTAGTTTGATCGTGGAGATACTCCAGACTGAAAATCATTTAAGCTACACTTCAAAGTTCTATTGTTTTTAACCTAATCCTATTGAAAATAAATGACAATTTTTTAAGAGTGAAAAACATATTTTTCTAGACACATGTAGCTAAAGAGATGTTTTGAAACATTATAGCTATAATTTTACACACACATACATATGTATGCACTTTTCAGTTGAGACCACATAAGAAAACTTTTCAGACAAAAAGAATGTTTTTGGAAGTTGTAAGTAAAACCAAGGGTATACAATGAAAATGCTCTGAAACCCGATTTATAACAATTGTTACTTAGGAAACACTAAAAATTTTGTTCACAAATTACTCCTCAATTCAATATTCTCCACACTGCCCACAATACTGATGTTAATAAACCAATTCAGACCACAAGAAGGTTAAGATGAATATTCCATGAGGATGTAATTTCATGTGTTTATAACAATTCTCTTGAAGCCAACCAATTAACGTACATGTTCTGTGCTCTACTAATGGAGTACAAACCTCTTCACTGTCAGTCTTCTGACATTCCACTTCAACTACAGCAATGGGAAAGCAATGGTGTTCCTAGTACAAAGAGCAGCTCCGCAAGTCCAGTCCATTTGCCCAATATACTTACTTAACAAATTAAAAACAGCAGCAGCAAAGTAGGTAGTGACTGGTTGAGCACAAATTGAGTGTTCATTTATAAAGTATGAAATACACACAAAAGTACTACAGCACAATTATCAGATCATCCACCTGATTTTACATTACCTGAAGCAGGTCTTTTTGAGCTAGATCCCATTTCTTTATTCCGTTATCTCTGGACCCACTAAAAAGGGTGTCTCCAATGATAATAAGTGCTTCAATTCCATCATAATGAGGTGGTTCAAAATTGTGTGTTGGACTAACAGTTCCAAGAGCCCCTTCAGTTACATCAAACATCTGGAACAAGAATAGCAATAAATATTCAGATATGCTATTTTCTCTTGGCAGGCAATTAACAAAATAAATCAGAGAACTCATTTCACCTCTACCATGTAGCTATCGTGAATATATTCAGGGATAATGTAATGTAAGCTCAGGTTTAGCAAAACTCAAGTTAGCAGACCCTGAGTTTGTTAATCTAGGCTTGAGCATCTACACTCATGTTGTAATTGTTCGGGTTCCAATACCTACCTTAAAGGTTGGACTCACGCAGGCTTGAGTCCAACCATCTATACCCCAGTCTTAGTGCCCTCCAAAACGTAGCTGCTCTAGCCTTTTGTTTGTGGTGCAGTGAGGGAAACTTGGACTGTCCAACAAACTTGACTGTCCACAGGACAAAGAAAGTTGGCCCGTGGGATTGAGGAATCCCTTTGGTGAACTTCCAGAGCAAGAGTCCAGTGAGACTGTGTCTAAACTGCAAAGCAATAGAGCTTGAACCATGGGTCCCAGCTTGATTCAGGCTCAGCCCTTCCACTCCCATGGGATCTGTGACTCTTGAGCCAAACCCTCAGTTGGCATCATTTGTGTGTAGACAGAAGGAGGGGTTAGGCTTGAGCCTGAGTTTGAATCTGGGCTTGCACTGCAGGGTAGACAAACCCACCATGAATGATTTATAGGAGGAAACTTGGGAAAGAGCTGGAGAGTTTCATTCCTTATGGGCAAGACCCAGGGTACCATGGAGCACATAAATTATGTGGCAGAGCCCCACTCAAGTAATGTAGCAGAGCTTCACTGAATTCACTGCAAGTGGGAATTATACAAAAGTGCTAACTCACTAGAAGATCAATGGATAAATCTTCTAATTGTATTATAAAAATATGTCCAAATACATAACCAACGCCCAGTATTTATTTGCTTTGTAGCAGAGGAACATCTCTCCTCTCAGCCTTTGTATCTTCACAGACAGCCTGTTAGTAATTTCTGATTGCTCAGGGAAGGAGCATGCAGCAGTATGAGGAGCAGACGGGTGGAAGCATTGTCTTGTAGTTGAGAGGTGGATAGTTGTAGGAAGAGGTGGTAATTTCCAGAAAATTTTGTTTCTGTAAGTGTTCTGTCCCTTTAAGTATTGATGTCTCCTCTGAGCCACATGTACCTTTCTCCTTCCCAGTTCTCGGAGAACGGGGCCCCAGAATGCAGGCTCTTCAAATAACAGACCACTAGCTCCATTCAAATAAGCTCTGTGTCATGCAACTTAGTTACCTTAATAGCACTTTACAATAAATAAACTTGACAGCAAGAAAAATTGATTACTTGGCAATGTAAAAACAAACAAACAAACAAACAGCTTAAATGCATTAAAGGTTTGGGTTTTTTTTTTTTTTTTTAAAAAAGTCATTATGCATGGCATTCAATTAGAAATTCATGGAACAGTTGTATCTGTCTCAGAAAGACATGTAAGGCTAATTTCATCTAAAGATTACATTCACTTCAGTGGTATATTCTGTTCTTAGTATTTTAATACACATCAAGCCACTGAAATACATTAAGTTTACATCCATATTTTAGAATCTCCCTTTAAGAGAATAACAATCTTTCCCACTAAATTAAATGGGATTTACCTGCTGGCCTTTTTCCAGCTTAATTTGACAACATATTACAATACAAATACAATGACATTAAAAGGAAACTATTTGGGTGGCCAAGTCAGGCACTCAAAATTTAGAAAATACTAGAATTAACGTTGCCTGCATAACCTTAATTCTGCCTCTGTCTGGGTGTGCATAATGTACAGTATTAAATTACATGATCACATGCTATTTTCTCCTCAGGATCCCTGCATCATTCAGTGCATCAGGAAGAGAGTTCCTGAATGGTCTGTTATTTGAAAGAGGTTGTGGAATCTCCTTCCTTTGAAGTTTTTAAGGTCAGGCTTGACAAAACCCTGGCTGGGATGATTTAGTGGGGGATTGGTCCTGCTTTGAGCAGAGGGTTGGACTAGATGACCTCCTGAGGTCCCTTCCACCCCTGATATTCTATGAGTCTATGATTTAACCTCTGTACACAGTTCAATATTTTGTGTATATCTATTATGTCACTACTTATTCATCTTCTCACTTTTGATATTGCCCTAATATTTTAATTTTTCTTGATAAGGAAGTCTTTCCTTGAGTCTAAAAATTGATGTTGCCCTTCATCAAATTGTTTCTGCTTTATACTTTTTGAGATAGGGCCATCGTTAGATGGAAAGTGCTATAAAATTGGTATTATTAATAAACATATTAATATGCATTACATGATATACGATTTTCCATCTGGACTGCCATTTTTTGGGATATTGGGAGAGGAAGGTAGAAAATGAAAGTAACACTAATCATAAACCCTGCCCCTACTGGTCAAGTGAAAATACAGTAAAGGAGAAAATGTTAATACTAAGATGTATTACCTTTATATAGTGATCCTTTGAGCCAGTGACGATAAGATCTTGTCCATTGGAAATGCGGTCTACAGTAAGGCACATGACAGGACCTAGGTGACCAGTTAACTTTCCTGTAGACTGGAATCTTTAAGAAGAAGAAAAGGAGTGAATGCGAGGTGGGGGTAATGTGATGAAGAATATTCTTAATTTTTAACCAGCCTTAAACTTGGATGCAGAGAGTATGCAGCTCCATTTTCAAAAGTGTGTGACCCCGTGGGGATTTGGGGGTTTATTACTTCCATTGGATATGCTGAAAAATATGATCTATTTGTACAGTTTTATAGCACAGACAGTTTCTGGCCAAATGGATTTTCTGCGTTTTTGCTCTTTTCTTCACAAGATTTCCAGATGTCTTCTCCACCTTTCCACCCCCACCACACATGGAAATTCACCCAATAAGCATACCCAATCATGGTAAATGTAAATAAATACATGCTTAGCTTGTTTGAAAAATCTACTTTTATGTCAGATGATTCTAACTACAGGCAATTATCTCCATTTTAGCTAGTCTTTGCTTTCTGACTATTTCTGGGTGTCTGTATTCTGATTTGCATAACCACTGTCTGGTTATTTTCAATTACCATATATTATGTAAATCCAGCTGCTCTCATTAGGTGATAGCCACTACTAGTCTGAATGCAGGCATTAGCAAAATCATTTTTCAGTAACTACCTTAAATATGCAAGTCTCCGTACCCTAATGGGCTACTCTAATCTGTATTTTCACTTGTGCCATTTTCAAACTGCTTGCCTCCCGACTCATTTTGACTGAACAGAAAATGACTCTTCTTTTCACTGTAGCTGCTATATAGGCCTGATCCTCCAGATTCTCACTACCAGGCAAAATGCCTGCTATAGTTCTGATCCTACAATGAGCTCCTCAGAGGGCACCATTCACTTAAAGAAGGCGCTACCTACACATAACTCTTTGCAGGATTGGGGCATGAGTGAATATTCGGGCAGTAAGGGTTGGTAGTATCAACCTATGTGTGTTTGTTCTGAGCTGTGTTTCAGAACTGAACCGGGGTTGTGTGGGGCTGGGATTATCTCAGTGCAAACACAATGACCATTATTCTGAAGGGAAGGCTTTGCTGACCTGGGGGTAGTAGGGAGGAGAGATGAAAGGAATGCAGAAAATGAGTCAAAAGGTTTTTAAACCCATTTCCACAATCTCACAGCCCCATTTGATTTGCTTCTATAGTTTTCCCCCCTCTATCATGTACATTTTAGTTTGCTGACCTGTTGGGAAGGAAGGGATGGGGAGCAGGGAAAGGAGAGAAGGAATGAAGGAAAGCAGGGGAAATGACTGGGGAGTTAAGAAAGACCAACGAACAAGGTTGTATGCTTTTCATTTAAAATTCACGTTTCAACTCCGTTTTTATTCTTTTCCACTAATTTAAAAAGTCAATGTTTAATTCAAAGACTCAGCCTAATAGTGATTAGGCAATCACTTCGGAATGTCTTGTATTGGGTCACTAATAACCATAGTGTGGACAAATTAATCCCTTGGATTTTGACCTACGAGCTTGTTCAGCCCAAGGCATTGATATTGCCTCATGAACATGAAGCATCCTGGTGCTATCTTTGTAATATATTCTGGTAAATATCAAGAGAATATTATCTTTTGCCTTAGTTATGTACCTTTTAAGGTCCCACATCCTTACTGCATTTCCAGAAGCTGCATAGAGGAAAGTGCCAGTTGGATTTAGTGCAATTTGGTTGATCTGGTTTTCTCCAGCAGGAATAGTTACTGTTCTGTTAGTGCTTCCAGAACAACCATCACCCGACATCATCTGGCCTGAAGACCTGAATATTACCAAAAAGAGACAGTTACTTTCTCTCTTCTCAAATATACCTTACATTTTGTTTAAAAATAAGCATGCTTATTTGAAGGTAAAAGAACTACAGGTCAATTCTGAACACTGAATAATATAGGCAAATCCACAAAAAACTACACTCTATACATGGATTTAAAAAAATTGACGTTTCCACATATTATAATAAATATTTACTGAGTCTGCATCCATAAAGAGGCTGGCACCAACAAGCTATGCACTTGTACTACATTGACCTGTGACTGGGATCTCAAACTAGGCAGGTCAGCCTGGTAAGTACTTGGATGGGAGACTTTCAGGAAAAAACCCGGGTGCTGATTATTCAGGAGGCAGCATTCTTCTCTCTAACACATGCTGATTGTCTGCCTGTTGATTCATCCCCAGCACAACAGTAGGGTCATGGTGCAATCGGAAATGCCAACTTCCTGGTAAACTGAGTGGCATATTTTTGCAAGAGTGGAGATGTTAACTTTGATATTCTGGCTAAATTGTAGCTTAGGTAACTACATTCCGCTCACTACGTTTCTGTTGTTTCAATTGGATAAATTAATTTCTCTTCCTAAAAACTGTTGTGTATTTATGCTGATACAAAATGACTGCTGTGTTGCACCATACAGGTGGTTGCAGTGGAGTGGTGGATAAAGTGATAACACATATAACTGTACATATAGACAAAAGCAACAAAAGGGGTTGTGTCCTCATTACCTTAACCCTGTAGTGATACTATAAGAGAGGCCTCAGATCAAAGCTGGCAGAGCTGATATCAACTTCATGGCAGCTGCAGTTCTTGGTAGCTGCCTCCTCTGCTACTCCCACAATCAACCCAGCCACTCCAACTTCTCTCCCAAACCCTTCCCCTTGCTCTCTCCCCTGAACTCATACAATCTCCTTTCTAGTTCCTGTAACACATATCCCACCTCTATTTTCACATCCCCACTAGCCAGCACTAAGATGCAATCTCAAGTGAGATCCTGGTGTTTTTAAATTCACTCAGAAAAGAGGTTCCCTTCAAATATTAGCTCTGGCTTTTGAATAACAGTGTTTTTAAACTAGCCTGAATACAGAGTACTCACCTTAAACTCTTGTATTGAAAGATAAGGTAGAGAAAGATTCATGTTTGGTTAGGGTTCTAAGTATCCCCATAAAAAAAGCCCTCCCATATCTTTAAAACTGAATAGAACTATCGTGTAAAGACTCAACTCACTCAACCAAGACCAAAATGCCATCTCAGAGCTGAAAAAAACCTAAAGTTAAAGGCAAAGCTGTTTTTTCTCAGTGGCACATAGAAAAAGAAAAACTTCACAATACTTTCCTTTTCCCTAGAGACTGTGGGTCTACCCCTAAAAGTCCAGGTTTAAAGTCAATGGGAGTCTGTTCAGGGAGTTTGAGCCCTTATGTTGGTTTCTTTGCGGTCCCATAATATTCTGTACTTAAAATATGATCTTTACACTTTCTCTTATTAAGACTAATGCAATTTTATTTAAAATTAAGAATTATTCAGCTCTTTCCATTTGAGATTTCAGTCACTTACGTTAATGTCCGAATACACTTGGCAGAATCACGGATGTCCCACACCTTAATATAAGATGTTGAAATTGTGAAGACCAGGCTAGTATAGTTGCAATATTTTACAGATACAACATTGTTAGGATGACTTCCTAGAGACATAATCTCTTGTCCGGTTACCAGATTCCATACTTTACAAGTGCGATCTAAAAAAGACACACAGAAGAGAAAATGTGTATATTTTTCTCCGTATTAAAAAAAAAATCTATATTTATGTTTATATATCACACCCTCCAACATTTTAGGTCCATCATAAATGATGGAATTCAATATATCCTAACAACCACATGTGGACATCTCCATGCTGCAGCAAAACTACACCCAGTTTATAATAAAGTATGTTCCTTCGTAACATACCAGCTCCCAAGAGCATTTCACACCCCAATGTACAACAGCCTTGCAATCAGTCCCTGGTCAGTCCCTCCACAGGGAAAATGTGAGAAGACAGGTGGATGTTACAGAATATCCTGACGATCACAAAATTTGGGCTATGGAAGATCACAGGGACACCTCACGAAAATTTGGGCTATGGAAGATCACAGGGACACCTCACCAAGAACACACTGCAGCAGGGGGCTGAAAGCCTGAGCACCACAGATGACCTTGACTGACAAGTTAACATGTGACGAGAAAGGCATTCTCTCCGGAAGTCAGGTCCCAAACTATTCAGGGCTTCAGGCACCTCTGAAAATCTCAGTCTAAGTTGGTATGATGCACAGTTCCAGTTTCAATGAGATTTAAGTACCTAAGACCTTGTCCACACACCAAAGATGTACTGTTTTATCTGCTCTGGTATAGTTAAAATGGTACAGCCCTCTAGGGTGGATGCAGTTATACCAGCATAGCTTAATTCTGTTTGGGAAGGGGAATAAGATATACCAGTACAAGCACATTTTTACCAATAAAACTGCATCCACACTAGGGGTTGTGGCAGCATAACTATCAGTAAAAAAAAACAAACCAAAAATAAAATCACACCCCTGATGATGTAATTATACGAGCACAAGAAGCACGGATAGACCTAGACTCTCTTCAGATGCTTTGAAAACCCCAGCTTTAAAGGCCAAAACCAAAACCTACATCTGAACTCTCAGATGAAATTAGCAGCCAGTGCAGCTTCTGGAACACTGACATAACCAACTCTAAGCCCTGGTCTACACTACGAATTTAGGTTGAATTTAGCAGCGTTAGGTCGATTTAACCCTGCACCCGTCCACATGACCAAGCCTGTTTTGTCGACTTAAAGGGCTCTTAAAATCGATTTCTGTACTCCTCCCCGGTGAGGGGAGTAGTGCTAAAATCAACCTCACTGGGTCGAATTTGGGGTAGCGTGGACGCAATTCGACCGTACTGGCCTCTGGGAGCTATCCCAGAATGCTCCATTGTGACCACTCTGGACAGCACTCTCAACTCTGATGCACTGGCCAGGTAGACAGGAAAAGCCCCAGGAACTTCTGAATTTCATTTCCTGTTTGGCCAGTGTGGCGATCTGATCAGCACAGGTGACCATGGAGTCCCAGAATTGCAAAAGAGCTCCAGCATGGACCGAACGGGAGGCACTGGATCTAATCGCTGTACGGGGAGAAGAATCCGTGCAGGCAGAACTCTGTTCCAAAAGACGAAATGCAAGTATTTTTGCCAAAATCTCCAAGGGCATGATGGACAGAGGCTACAACAGGGACACACAGCAGTGCCATGTAAAAGTTAAGGAGCTGAGGCAAGCCTACCAAAAAACAAAGGATGCAAATGGTCCCTCCGGGTCAGAGCCCCATACATGCCGCTTCTATGATGAGCTGCATGCAATTCTAGGGAGAGCTCCTACCACTTTCCCACCACTGTCCATGGACACCTGCAAGGGGGGAGTCTCATGCAACAGGGATGAGGATTTTGTGGATGAGGAGGTTGAGGATAGTGCACAGCAGGCAAGCGGAGAATCCCTTCTCCCCGGCAGCCAGGAACTGATCATCACCCTGGAGCCAATATCCTCCCAACCCTCCCAGGGCGGGCTCCCGGACCATGAAGCTGGAGAAGGCACCTCTGGTGAGTGTACCTTTGTAAATATAATACAGGGTTTAAAAGCAAGTGTGTTTAATGATTAATTTGCCCTGAAGACTTGGGATGCATTCGCGGCAAGTATAGCTACTTGAAAAGTCTGTTAACGTGTTTGGGGATGGAGCGGAAATCCTCCAGGGACATCTCCATGAAGCTCTCATGGAGGTACTGTCTGTGTTAGACTCAGGAGAGCGATATCATTCATGGTCACTTGGTTGAAATACGGGAAATTTGTTTAAGGGGACATTCAGAGGTGCCTGTTCCTGCTGGGCTGTTTTCCTTTGGCTGAAAAGAAATCATCCCCACTGTTAGCCACATGGTGGGGGGAGGCCCGTTCATGCTGAGCTGTTCGCATTTGGCTTTCAGGGATCTTCCCTGATACCAGCCACGCAGTGGTGGTGGTGGGGGTGTGTGTGAAGCGATCATCCCAGAGAATTGGGGGGGGGGGTTGTGCTGCACATTCACCCTAAAACCACAGCCCCTCCTTTTAAATGGCCAAGCCAACGGGCTTTGCTTGGTATGGGAAAGGAGGGCACTGCTGTTTGAAACTGTTCCCACATAGAATATCAGGGTTGGAAGGCACCTCAGGAGGACCTCAAAGCAGGACTGATCCCCAATTAAATCATCCCAGCCAGGGCTTTGTCAAGCCTGACCTTAAAAACTTCTAAGGAAGGAGATTCCACCACCTCCCTAGGTAACGCATTCCAGTGTTTCACCACCCTCCTAGTGAAAAAGTTTTTCTAATATCCAACTTAAACCTCCCCCACTGCAACTTGAGACCACTACATCTCATTCTGTCATCTGCTACCACTGAGAACAGTCTAGAGCCATCCTCTTTGGGACCCCCCTTCAGGTAGTTGAAAGCAGCTATCAAATCCCCCCTCATTCTTCTCTTCCACAGACTAAACAATCCCAGTTCCCTCAGCCTCTCCTCATAAGTCATGTGTTCTAGTCCCCTAATCATTTTTGTTGCCCTCCGCTAGACTCTTTCCAATTTTTCCACATCCTTCTTGTAGTGTGGGACCCAAAACTGGACACAGTACTCCAGATGAGGCCTCACCAGTGTCGAATAGAGGGGAACGATCACGTCCCTCGATCTGCTGGCAATGCCCCTACTTATACATCCCAAAATGCCACTGGCCTTCTTGGCAACAAGGTCACACTGTTGACTCTCATCCAGCTTCTCGTCCACTGTAACCCATAGGTCCTTTTCTGCAGAACTGCTGCCTAGCCATTCGGTCCCTAGTCTGTAGCGGTGCATTGGATGTTATGAAGGTTGAAGCCCTTTGCCTTACCATGGCTGTCTGCAAGCCGAATTCTGCTGCCCAGCTGAGCGTGTGTGATGTCTCACGCCAAACCGGCAGGCACTCAGTATAAGAGGCAAAATGCGACTGTACCAAAAGCACATGTGCTATGTAATGTGAATCGCTTGGTTCAGTGTGAAATAGTCTTTCCTTTGTTCTCTAAAATGTATCTTTTAAAATACTACTCTCCCTTTTTCTCCCCCCGCAGCTGAAAACGTTTCTACGCTCCCCCTATCATCTCTGTCCCAGAGGCTAGTGCAGATTAGAAGGCGAAAAAAACCGCACTTGCAATGAAATGTTCTCAGAGCTCATGCCGTCCTCCCACACTGAAAAAGCTCAGCAGAATGCGTGGAGGCAAACAATGGCAGAGTCCAGGAAAGTGTTAAATGAACACAATGAGAGGAGGGAGGTGCACAATGAAAGGAGGCAGGGGTGTGATGAAAGGAGGCAGGATGCAATGCTGAGTCTAATGGGGGAGCACACGAACATGCTCAGGTGTCTGGTGGAGCTGCAGGAAAGGCAGCAAGAGCACAGACTGCCACTGCAGCCCTTGTATAACCGCCTGCCCCCCTCCCCAAGTTCCATATCCTCCTCACCCAAACGCCCAAGAATGCAGGGGGAGGCTACGGGCACCCAGCCACTGCATCCCAGAGGATTGCCCACGCAACAGAAAGCTGGCATTCAATACGTTTTGAACTGTAGTGTGGCCTTGTCCTTCCCACCTCCCCTCATCCCTTTCCTCCCGGGCTTCCCTCCTCTGGTCTGGCTGCGCGTAATCGACCACCAGGCGATTTGCCTCAACCTCCCACCCCACCATAAATGTCTCCCCCTTACTCTCACAGATATTGTGGAGCACACAGCAAGCATCAATAACAATGGGAATATTGGTTTCCCTGAGGTCTAACCTAGTCAGTAAACTGCACCAGCGAGCTTTTAAATGTCCAAAGGCACATTTTACCACCATTCTGCACTTGCTCAGCCTATAGTTGAACTGCTCCTGAATACTGTCCAGGGTGCCTGTGTATGGCTTCATGAGCCATGGCATTAAGAGGTAGGCTGGGTCGCCAAGAATAATTATCAGCATTTCAACATCCCCATCGGTAATTTTCTGGGATGCAAGTTCCTTCGTGCAGCTGTTCAAACAGACCAGAGTTCCTGAAGATGCGAGCGTCATGCACCTTTCCCGGCCATCCCATATTGATGTCGGTGAAACATCCCTTGTGATCCACCAGTGCTTGCAGCACCATTGAAAAGTACCCCTTGCAATTTATGTACTGGCTGCCAAAGTGGTCCAGTCCCAAGATAGGGATATGTGTTCTGTCTATTGCCCCACCGCAGTCAGGGAACCCATTGCAGCAAAGCCATCCACTATGACCTGCACATTTCCCAGAGTCACTACCCTTGATAGCAGCAGCTCAGTGATTGCGTTGGCTACTTGGATCACAGCAGCCCCCACAGTAGATTTGCCCACTCCAAATTGATTCCCAACTGACCGGTAGGTGTCTGGCATTGCAAGCTTCCAGAGGGCTATCGCCACTCGCTTCTCAACTGTGAGGGCTGCTCTCATCTTGGTATTCTTACGTTTCAGGGCAGGGGAAAGCAAGTCACAAAGTTCCATGAAAGTACCCTTACACATGCAAAAGTTTCGCAGCCACTGGGAATCATCCCAGACCTGCAACACTATGCGCTCCCACCAGTCTGTGCTTGTTTCCCGGGCCCAGAATCGGTGTTCCATGGCAGGAACCTGCCTCATTACCACCATGATGTCCAAATTGCCAGGGCCCATGTCTTGAGAGAGGTCTGTGTCCATGTCCTCATCACTATCGTGATTGCACTGTCGTCGCCTCCTCATCTGCTTTTGCAGGTTCTGCACATACTGCAGGATAATGCATGAGGTGTTTGCAATGCTCACAACAGCAGCGGTGAGTTGAGCGGGTTCCATGCTTGCTGTGGTATGGCGTCTGCAGGAGAGCAGAATCGCAGCGGAAGCGGTGGATGACGACGGATGCCACGAGAATAGATATTTACACAGAACGACAAGAGAGCCTGCGAGGTGGATTCATAGCACCAGGAGAGCAGAGTTACAGCGGAAGCGGTGGATGACGATGACTGTTAGCAGTCCTACTGCACCGTCTGCTGACAGCGATATGGCGTTTGTGTGGAAAAAAGGCATGAAACGATTGTCTGCCATTGCTTTCACGGAGGGAAGGGCGACTGACAACATGTACCCAATACCATCCGCGACAATGTTTTTGTCCCGTCAGGCATTGGGAGGTCAACCCAGAATTCCAATGGGCAGCAGAGACTGCAGGAACTGTGGAATAGCTACTCACAGTGCAACGCTCCGAAAGTCGACGCTTGCCACGGTAGTGAGGACGCACTCCGCCGACTTAATGCGTTTAGTGTGGACATAGGCAATCGACTGTATAAAATCGATTTCTAAAAATCGACTTCTATAAGATCGACCTAATTTCGTAGTGTAGACATACCCTAAGTAGGCCACTGCCTTCTACATTAACTGCAATTTCCAAAGGGTTTCAAACACATATTAAGTAAATAAAAGTCTATGCCATTTTGCAGCTTTATCAGGTTTCCCCCCACTAATATTTACCTTTCTTAAACAAATACTTTGGAAACTAGCAAGTTGCAAGAAAAGCAAATATTTACCCCACCTGCCGCTGTGCTTCTTAGTTCCAAAAATTTAGGATGCTTTGAAAACTTTTTAAAGACCACAAATCTAAATGTAAAACACTAATTTAAAATACCTTTTGTCACATAACTACTAAAATTGAAATCTCACTGCAATTCAACTGAGCAAAAACATTTTTAATCATATCATCATAGTGAAAATATCCGCAAACACAACAAAAGGCAGCAGACAGAAGGTACACATTTCTTCCTGCCATCACTTATGCATGTGCAAAAATTAGTAGAGCAAATCCCCTGTAAACTTATAAAAATATTAAAAATATTACACTTTTAACAAGAACATGAACAATTATATAATTTCCCACAAATATAAACAGGAAAAATAATAAACAAAATAAAATTAGAAAATGTTGGCAGCATTTGACTTCTACTAGCTTTTCAGCCATCCAGGATATAACTCAATACTGGTAAGAACAGTCAGTGATACTATGTGCCACCAACAGAAATAATCAGAATAGGCTGCACCAGATTACTCGAATATCATCTACAGGGAGACCCATACTTAGACGGTGTTTTCTAGAAATGAATGTAAGGGTAAACAGGGGAAGCACTGAAATCTTGGTATTTATTATTTAATGAAGAGGGGTTTTTTTTCTACCACTAAGCTATACCTCATGCCCTGCAGCTACTCCAATTCACTTGGGCCCCATCCTAGAAGGAGAACCACATGGGCTGTCAATGGGGCTCTGAGTGGAAGCAGAGGTCCATACATGTCATTCTGCATGCCTGTTGGCGGCCTTGAAATGCCTATCCTACATCTTTGGCTGCATGGATATTACAGCTGCAGAGCTTTTTACTAGCTACCTCACAAAGATATTCAGGAAGCGCTCCAGAAAGAACGAATATAGAGTAAATGGGAAAATGGGAAAGAAATGTCTTTTTCTAAATTCATTTGTGTATCTGCAACCAAAATCAAGCAATTAGGATGGAGGGTCACTTGTAGGCTTCAATACTGCAAACGTTTCTGCACATGGTTAAGTCTAAGCACTTGTGTACCCTAGCTGAAATTAATACAACTGCTTACATGTATAAACTATTTGCAGTGTCAGGGCCCTAGTTTTTCTGATATGTTACTGTAGTCAATGGATAACTTTAATCTATTTCTTTACAGGAGTATGAAGACTACCAAGTGGACATACACTTCCAAGTTCGTTGCTGAGCAGACTCTTATGCAAATTCCACTCTTGCAATAGTGCATATATTTTCTCTTGGCTATAGCAGCTGGACTGCCTTGTAGGTTCTGGGACCTATGCATTTTGTAGGAGGAGTTTAAAAGAGAAGTTCCTATAAAATCTATAGGACATATAAACTGTATCATTATTAAAGGAAGCGAATCAGGTCAAACTTGACTCAAAGTACAGTTAGTTTCCCACCCCCCCACCCCTTTAAATAATATTTTCAAAATCTAACACCAATAGAAATGTTTCTAGGTTTTTTTTCTTTAATAGAATGCATTTTAAAAATAAAAATATTCCTTCTATGTTTCAAACCCAAATGTTGCAGCAGCGAGCTAGTGCATGAGAAGCTGAAAGTGAAACTGAGCAGTAAAATTGATTACTATGTTTTCAATGTTCAGGCTGAGAGAAATGCAAAAGTGAAGAGTAAGTCAGATATTAAAAATTATTTATTTTAATAACATGAGGTTAATTGTAACAGACAAAAATTATTTTAAAACATATTATTTTTAACCTGACAATGGCATTTTAAGAGTTAAAGGAATGATCCAAAATACCTCAGCCAGATTATGAAACCAATAGGGAGCTGATCTGCACAGTATTTTTCCAGACTGGGGAAGTTTACTGGGAGGGAAAAATGGTCTGGTTGCCAGAGCCTAAAACTGGAATTCAGAAGAACAGATGTTTTTTAAGATGCTATTTTAGAAGTTAATTTTCCAATTAGAAGGAACTCACAGATGGTATACATGAGGAACAAACATTAGTTAATCAAATCAAGCTTATTATGCTCTAAAAATGGATCTTTCACAGCATTCTACCCTAAAACCTTGCATTTCTGTCAGTGGCCACCGATAAGGAATTTCAAAATATATTGGTTTTTTCAAAGCAGTTTCAGTAGGCAACAAATACATGAAGCCTCCCCAACCTTTAGATCCAGTGAACAGAAGATCATCAGTAGAATCAACACAAAGCACAGCCTTGGTATGCCCTTCCGCTATATGGATACACTGAAGTGGTGAAGATCTGATGCATTTTGAAGCAGGGAATGGGTTGATTATGCCCCTAGAAAAAAAAGGAAATACGGGTTAGATATGGCAATGTAAATCACTTTTTTCCACAGCTCTCTGTGATCCAGTATTTATTTTTCCTGCATTATTTCCTATAGCCTTACATATAAAAATGAAGTTGCAGGCATGTAGGGAAATATGTTAATATCATTCACTTACATATTTTGACATAGGACAATTGAATTTGTCTTCTATAAATTCTGCATTTATTTTTATTATTCGGCTTTATCAAGTGTTAGTGTTGTGCTATCAATTAAATGAAGCCGTATCTAATTCAAAAGATATGACATCTGATATTCGAGCATAGGAGAGAGAGTGGTTGGCGAAGAAGAGAGCCAGTTACAGCTCTCTGATTCTCAGGGTCCCCCCAGCAAGATTTAGAGCTGCATTTAGGCTGCCTGAATATGTGCCACTGAGGCAGGGTCCTTAGTGCACCCTATGTGATTGGAGGGCTCACATAACAGAGTTCCACCACGCTGCGAAAGAGAAACTGGGCAGTGGCACAGATTCCTCACCAGAGAGTTCCCCTACACCAGAGTATTTTCTGCTGCACATGTGTTTCTAGATTACCTGAATGGCACAAAGAATCAGCCTGAGAATCTGGCCTTGAGTATTTTATCATTGAATGATCATTATTAGCTACCTAAACCCTCGGTCCTGCAACTACATGTCCTTGTGGAACCCCAGTAACTTCAACAGGGCTCTGTGACAGTGCTAGGGTCTGTCCACACAGTATCAGATCATACTACCATTTTTAGGGATTAAACGCACCACCCTGGGAAATATGAATTGCCACATTGTAATAAAACCATCATCCCACTTTGTCCAATATCCAATGCCAGATGTTTCAGAGGAAGGTATATAATTCCACAATGCTGTTCATTAAGCAATGGTCTGCCACGGGGAGAAACTTCTTACTGTTCCTAGATGGTGGGTAGTTTATGTTTTGCAGCCTTTGTAATGTTATCCTCTCATGTTACTGCAGAGGCTATTTTTAGTCATATAAATTCTTATTCATGTCTAATATTTTACTAATATACTTGCCTCAGTCATCCCCTGTGACACATTATGTAAAAAGGTATTTCCCTTTATCTGTATTAAATTTGCAGAATTATAATTTCATAGAATGTTCTCTGGGTCAGATATTATAGAATCATAGAAATGTAGGAACCTTGAGAAGTCATCAAGTCCAGCCCCTTGTGCTGTGGCAGGACCAACAATCCCTGACATGTTTGTCCAACCTGTTTTTTAAAGCGTTCAATGGAGGGGATTCCACAGCCTCCCTTGGAAGCTTATTCCAGATCTTTACTACCTTCATAATCAAAGTTTTTCCAAAGATCTAACCCAAATCTCCCTTGCTGCAGAGTAAGGCCATTACTTCTCGTTCTACCTTTAGTGGACATGGAGAACAATTCATCACTGTCCTCTTTTATAAAAGTCCTTTACATATTTTGAAGACTTATCAAGTCCCCCCTCAATCTTCTTTTCTCAAGACAAAACACGTACAGTTGTTGTTTTTTAAACTTTCCTCCTAGGTCTCGTTTTCTAAACCTTTTATCATTTTTGTTGCTATCCTCTGAACTCTCTCCAACTTCTCCACATCTTTCCTAAAGTGTGGTGCACAGAACTGGACACAGTGCTCCAGTTCAGGCCTCACGTCACATTTACTGCTCTCCTCCCACCCATCAAGCCAGTAACACTGTCAAAGAAGGAAATTAGGTTGGTTTGGCATAATTTGTTCTTGACAAATCCATGTTAGCTATTCCTTATATCCCTATTATCCTCCAAGTGCTTGTTCCAGTATCTTTCCAGGTATAGAAGTAAGGGCAATTGGTCTATAATTCCCCAAGTCCTCTTTGTTTTCCTTTTAAAAGATAGGTACTATGTTTGCCCTTATAGCAAAGAGTATAGATATGACCAATAAAACTTCTCTATGGCTTTCAATATCTTATATACCTCTAACTCTTCTGTTTTCCAAACTAAACAGACCTAATGTTTTAAAGGCAGCATGATTCAGCACTGTCAGAGCCAGGAGACCCACAATTTACTCCTATGTCTGCCTCTGATTTGTAACCTTGGGCAATTCATCCAACATCTTTGCACCTCAGGGACATTTATCTACCTTTGCAACAGCGCTTTGAGATTTATGGATGAAAAATGCTGTAAATGCTATTACCACCAACACTATAAGGTTATTAGCCTTTTCACTGCCTCTCTCTGGATATGTTCTGTAGTTTTTATACAGAGTAGCCACATTACAAGTCACAGCTGTTTCTTCTCAGAACCCTGTTCCATGTTTCTGGATCAAACAAGGGTGGAAATATGTTGAGCTATAACATTCTTCCATCTCTTAATCAATTTTGAGTATTGGCAGTAAGACAGTAGATACCACGGACTAACATACACTGGAATATAACTTTTAGCTAATAAGCTAAAACCTAAAAAAAAGTTTGCCACTGATATTTTTTTTAAACATGCTTGATTAAAAAAAACAAAACCCTATGAAACAATTGACCTCCGATTTTCTCTAAAAAACAAAAAGGACATGCTGGACAAAATAAAACAAATATTTTAATTTCTTGCAAAAAAGGAATAAATGAAAAGGTACACAGCATACATGTATTGCGGGAGGTATCAAAAAAGAGCATGCAGCAAAAATGAGATTACTTAATAACCGGAGTAAAGGCATTAAGAACATCAACAAGAGGCCAGAAGGATGGAAAAGAGAAAGAGAGTACCTGTGTACCTCCGACAGAGAGGAATCACTTTCATCAGACCTATAATGAACAGTGGTAGGAGATTGCGAGGAGAAAGAATACAGGTATCAGCAGGGTAAAGTCTCCATATGAGAAGAACAAACAACAGCATGGCTGACTCAGAAATGCAGTGCACATTTACTTACTGCACATAGCATTGCTTCTTAGTTTATGCTTTACATCAGGTACAACATTGGGGATGAACATTAAAATGGCTCTCTCAGGGTAAGTTAAATTCATGAAGTGTCTCGTATCAAGAAGCTGAAGAATACTGTGTAGCCACTTCCTATTTCCCCAATACAGTATTTCTTATAGAAGTAGGCAGTGAAGAAAAATGAGATGGATACAATTTGACCCTGCATGTGATACTAATTCTACCAAATATTTAAAGAGAAAAATCTAAACCTGTCAGTGTCTGTTTATTATAGAAACACACTTAAAAATTTTGCAGATTGCTTACATTCTTAAATATAAAATGTCAAGATGATTCAGTCTTTATTGAACCAAGCTCAGCAGTTTGCAAATGATCGGACAAGTTCAAAATCCTTCACTTTCTGACCCCCAAAATGTTTTAGAACCGCCTCCCTCCAAAACCAAGATCTATATCTGCAGTATGCCTTAAAATAATAAAAGGATACTATGTCCTTCATTTTTAATGCAAATCAAACATGTTCAGTAATTCGAGTTTGATTTCATAGTCAGATAATAGAAAATACAAAGAGTCATGGTTACTACAGCTCAAGGTAAAAAAAGAAGCCTCTGATAACGTTACATCAGGTTAGTGATAAGATACTCAGATAACTTAGTTGGGATTAGGGAGTTACAAGCAGTTTTAAACTACTGGAAGCCTTGCAAGCAACTACTTGGTGTGCTGTGACTCTCCAAGTCACTGAAACCCCAAAGTTAAATAGAAATAACGTTAAAAAAAAAGGATTAAAGCAATCCCTCAAAATGCTACAATCAAAATCAAAGGTTGATTCTCCATTGTTGAGTTAGAGTTAATAAGCACCATGTGGCAGTACTGTCAGTCCTGAAATCTTGAAATGAAGATTCTGGCTCAACTCAATGCGATCACTAGTTTTAATGAGATTTTTAGCAAAGGAGATGTCTTCAGTGTCAAGAAACTAGTTCTATTTCTTCAAAATAATTCTCCAAATTGCCTCAACGGAATGCAGTCCATTAAATAATTAGGATTATTGCTAAACTGCTGCACTATAGCTATTCCAGCAAATCACCCTACAGGGGCTATTTTGGAGAGCTCTCTCAGCCATGCTAAAAGAGTAGCTGAATAATTATCAGAAGCACTATTTCCTAAATTGTTAACTAAATCCTAATTTCAAATATAAACATATATAGTCACACACACACAAACACACACACACACACACACACGCGCACACACACTTACAAATTCTATAGCTCTTTCAAGCATTTTGACTCATGTTAAAGGAAAATAGTAAGTACAGGAGATAAGCTATAAAATAGGGAATAAGGTTCAGCAGGAAATTGATTTTCTTCAATTTTGGCAATATGTGAAAAACATTTCCAGAAAAGTTTTAAACTCCCTTTTAGAAAGTTCATGAAATGTAGCAATAGTATCTCTCTCTCTCTCTCTCACAGGAAAAGCCAAGGCATTTAATGGACTGCTACATTGATGACTTGAGTATGCTTTGCAACTTGCTGGTAGGGGTCTGAAGCTTCCCTTTGTGACTTACTTATCCTGCTGAACTGATGTGTTTCCCTGAGAAACAGTAAGACGACTAAAAACATTCATTTCATTACGGGGCCGGCTTGGTGGGGAAGAAGGAGGTGACAGACTAGCCTCTGAGGTTCCAGAATCTGAGCTATAAGAAAAAAAGAACATCTTCTTTAATAGATTATGACATGTTAGAGAGGTTAAATGAAACATGCCTCAAACAATGTATTAGATTCTATTTTCCTAAACAAGAAATGCAGTTTACATGCACTACCGGAGAATGTAACCACCATACAGCTACAAAACCGTTGCTGGCCACAAGATGGCATGAAATTCAATCAGTTTACTTTAAATAGTGAAAGCCCTATGCAGAAAAAATTGGCATATGTAAAATGAAGGAGTTCTTCAAATGCAGCTTTTCTCAGACATTTAAGACTTTTTAAAAAATAAATCATTTGCAAATACTCAAGAGGACTCTCTCTCAGAGTGCTGACACCAAGTTGCATGAATATAGAAGAATACCATTATAAAACAAACACAGGAACCTAATAGTGGATAATAATTTCACAGCCACCATTAAAAATTTAACCTAGAATGAAAAAAAATGTTACACAAATCTATTATTCTTCAAGAATATTTTCCAAAAGCTTAATAGCTTAAAGAGGGGAAAAAACCCCAAAATTCTTACTGTTTATGTTCTTTCGCCTTTGGCTTTTCTGTTGCTTTCTCATAGGCCTTTCTCTTTGTTAAAGGTGAAGGTTCAGATATTTTCTTTTCCATCAGAGATGACTGTTTAGAGCTAAGGTAACAGGGAAGATTATCTTATCTTTCAGTATTTGTTAAAATATTCATGCTCCAGTTCTACCACTCAGAGTTAGTCTCAATATAGAATTTGTTAGATCTCATGATATTTTTATTTATCATCATCATTGGTTCATGGACATCCGACAGCTCTTGAGTTTCACTGGCTCCACTCTTTAAATTTGTTCTTAGAAGCCTCATATTTCAATACCAATATAATATATGCCCATTTTATTTTTTTTTAAAAAAAGAATTCCAAAATACATCATGGGCCAGAGATCAGAGACATTTATAGCAGTACATTGACATTATCAATAAAATAAATTAACTGAAGTAATTTTAATAGCTGGAGCAGAGGTGTCAAGCTCAATCAATGGGGAACAAGGAATTCTAATTTTAGTTATGATCGGTGGGCAGGAGCATAAATTTTGAACTTCATCCTCCCTCCCATCCACAGCAGAACACCCACTGATGTTAGTGGAATGCTTGCACAAAAAGGTCAAGGATGGAATCTGGCTTATGCATGGTATCTAAACTATTCATTACTATTATTTAGTAACAGGTTTCAGAGTGGTAGCCATGTTACTCTGTATCAGCAAAAAGAACAAGGCGTACTTGTGGCACCTTAGAGACTAACAAATTTATTTGAACATAAGCTTTCGTGGGCTAAAACCCACTTCATCGGATGCATAGAGTGGAAAATACAGTAGGAAGATATACACACACACACACACACACACACACACACACACACACACACACACACACACACACACACACACACACACACACACACACACACACACACACACACACACACACACACACACACAGAGAACATGAAAAAATGGGTGTTGCCATACCCATTATAATGAGAGTGATCAGTTAAGGTGAGCTATTATCAGCAGGAGAGAAAAACCTTTTGTAGTGATAATCAGGATGGCCCATTTCCAACAGTTGACAAGAAGGTGCTAGTAACAGTAGGGGGAAAAAGTAAGCATGGGGAAATAGTTTTACTTTGTGTAATGACACATCCACTCCCAGTCTCTATTCAAGCCTAAGTTAATGGTGTCCAGTTTGCAAATTAATTCCAATTCAGCAGTCTCTCGTTGGAGTCTGTTTTTGAGGTTTTTTTGTTGTAGTATTGCGACTTTTAGGTCTGTAATTGAATGACCAGAGAGACTGAAGTGTTCTCCGACTGGTTTTTCAATGTTACAATTCTTGACATCTGATTTTTGTCCATTTATTCTTTTACTTAGAGACTGTCCGGTTCGGCCAATGTACATGGCAGAGGGGCACTGCTGGCACATGATGGCATATAATCACATTGGTAGATGTGCAGGTGAACGAGCCTCTGATAGCGTGGCTGATGTGATTAGGCCCTATGATGGTGTCCCCTGAATAGATATGTCGACACAGTTGGCAACAGGCTTTGTTGCAAGGATAGGTTTCTGCGTTAGTGTTTTTGTTGTGTGGTTGCTGGTGAGTACTTGCTTCAGGTTGCGGGGCTGTCTGTAAGCAAGGACTGGCCTGTCTCCCAAGATCTGTGAGAGTGAGGGATCATCCTTCAGGATAGGTTGCAGATCCTTGATGATGCGTTGGAGAGGTTTTAGTTGGGGGCTGAAGGTGATGGCTAGTGGCATTCTGTTACTTTCTCTGTTGGGCCTGTCCTGTAGTAGGTGACTTCTGGGTACTCTTCTGGCTCTGTCAATCAGTTTCTTCACTTCAGCAGGTGGCTATTGTAGTTGTAAGAATGCTTGATAGAGATCTTGTAGGTGTTTGTCTCTGTCTGAGGAGTTGGAGCAAATGAGGTTGTATCTTAGAGATGTTTCCCCATGCTTATTTCCCTCCCCTACCGTTACTCACACCTTCTTGTCGACTGTTGGAAATGGGCCATTCTGATAATCACTACAAAAGGTTTTTTTTTTCTCCTGCTGATAATAGCTCACCTTAACTGATCACTCTCATTATAGTGGGTATGGCAACACCCATTTTTTTATGTTCTCTGTGTGTGTATATATATATCTATATCTATTATATCTATCTATCTTCCTACTGTATTTTCCACTGCATGCAATCGATGAAGTTGGTTTTAGCCCACGAAAGTTTATGCTCAAATAAATTTGTTAGTCTCTAAAATGCCACAAGTACTCCTCGTTCTTTTTATTATTTAGTAAGTTCTTCATTGTCATATTCAGTATCATGAAGTGAAATAATATGCTCCCTCTTTGGACCATAGTTATTTCTGTCTTTAGTTTCTTCCCACCCTCTTCCTTCTCTGTCTCTTTCCCTGTTCCTTGTAATTGTGCCTCTCCTCCGCATTTCCTTCACTGCAGCAATTTCCAACTCTCACTCCCCAAACCTCCCTCCCAAACCCTTCCTATCCACTAAAAGGATCACCAATGCAACAATTAATGTTGACATCAAAGCGTCATTGTAACTGACTCTCCAATGAGATAAATAGGAACTGTGGAGTCCCACACCTCTCTGAGCCATTAATTCAGGCTGCTTGGAGACTCAGGAAGGTAACATTGCATTGGTTTACCCTTGGTTCGCATTTGGAAGGATTTCTGTACAATTATGAGGGCTTGAAGCTTTCAGTTTTTTTTTAAAGTCAGATGAGATTTTGTATAATCTGAGGATATGTCAGACTTATGTGGCGTGCTGGGGAGGAGCCTGTGGCACACGTAGGTACCACTGATGTAGGGTAAGATAGGAGAGAGATGCTGGAGATCAAATTTAGGCTGCGAGGTAAGAGCCTAAAATCCAGAACCACCATGGTAGCATTCTCTGAAATGCTTCTAGTTCCATGTGTAGGGCCAGTTAGACAAGCAGAACCACAGGTCTCAATGAGTGGATGAGATGATGCTGGACGGAGGAGAGTTTTAGGTTTATTAGGAAGTGGGCAACATTTGGGGAAAGGAAGAGCCTATACAGGAAGGATACACTCCACCTAAACCACAACAGAATCAGATTGCTGGCATGTAAAGCCGACAGGTGCAGAGGAGCACACTGTTCAGACGGAGAGGTCCCTTAGGAGAGGATCTACTAAAAGGGATTCTCTATGTCTTAGAAAAGGGGAGAGGATACAAGTTGAGTATAGGCTGAAGAGAAACAGTCAAATGAAAAAGTTCCATTCAGTTACATCACATGAACGCAGACAACTAAATATTGACAAATTTTATAAATGCTTGTATATAAATGCAAGAAGCCTAAATATCAAGATGTGCCTAGTATTAAATGAGGATAATGATATAATAGGCATCAGAGAAACTTGTTGGAACAATTATAATCAGTGGGACATGGTAATACCAGGGTGCAAAACATATAGGAATGATAGAGTAGGTCGTGCTGGTGGGAAAGTGACAATGTATGTGAATGAAAGCAGAGTCAAATATAGTAAAAAACTTAAATGAATGAAACTGTACCACAGAGTCTCTGTGGACAGAAATTCCATGCTTGAATAACAAGAGTACAGCAGTAGGAATATATTACTGATCACCTTATGATGATGGTGACTGTGAAATGCTAAGGGAGATTAGAGAGGCTACAAAAATAGAAAACTCAATAATAATGAGGGATTTCAACTACCCCTATAATGACTGGGTACATGTCAGCTCATGACGGGATGCAGAGATAAAATTTCTAGACACCATTAATGATTGCTTCTTGGAACAGCTAGTCCTGGAACCCACAAAGGGAGAAGCATTTAGTCCTAAATGGCACACAGGATCAGGAATTAGATAAGTTCAGGAAGAACAGGTCCATCAAGGGCTATTAGCCAAGATGGCTAAGCCTCTGACTGCCAGATGCTGTGACTGGACAACAGGGGATGGATCACTTGATAATTGCCCTTGACTGTTCATTCCCCCTGAAGCATCTGGCATTGGCCACTGTTGGAAGACAGCATATCAGGCTTGATGGACCACTGATCTGACCCAGTATGGCCATTCTTATGTTTCTTATATCTACATTGCAAAACAAGGTGTCAGAGTAACAGCCGTGTTAGTCTGTATTCGTAAAAAGAAAAGGAGTACTTGTGGCACCTTAGAGACTAAACTGGTGTGTTTTTAACTCAAGTTAGCTCTGGTTAAAATAGCATTTTAACTTGTGTGGCAGCTCAAGTTCAACGACAGGCTCCCCTATAGGCTTTAACTTGAGCTGCAGAACTGAGTTTGTTGTGCCTTCATTGATGTTTTAACCTGAATTAAGAACACACCTATTCTACAATGTAGACATACCCTTAAAGTTTTCAGTACAGCAGACAACTACATCATGAGGGCCAGTTCTGAAATGAGGGCTTTATGCTTGACATCACTGCTGGTGTTTAATATCCAAGATCAGAATCCATTCCTATATACTTATGTCCTGCTTACACAAGAAAGCTGCACTAGTTTAACTTAGAGTGTGATTTTTAAACTGATTTAGCTAAACCACTGCAAAAGGCTGTGTGGACCCCCTCATCTTGGTTTAAACCAGGCTTATTTCAGTTCAGTTTAAGCCTATTAGGAATTAGTTTAAGATAAACTGAAATAACTCACTCAAGCTGAACTGAAAGAGTGCTCATGAAGGGGCTTGCACCCGTTTAACTAAGCCAGTTAAAAACAGATTTAAGTTAAATTGGTGTAACTTTCCAAGTAGACAAGGCCTTACCAAAACAAACAGCACCGTACTGCAGACATGTGGGGTACTGCATCTAAATAATCCAATTTTAAAAGAATAGTTGGATATTTATCTATGACACTGTGGTATTAATAAGGTATTGAATTAGGGCTGGATTTTTACTCTGAAAAAATGGAAAAAGTCCATCACTTCAATGAGAGCTGGCTTGAGCTCTCAAAAGGGACTTTTTTTCAGGGAAACTGCAGGAAGTGAACATCTACAGAAAGAAATAATTTACAAGATGTTTTTGCTTTCTCCTACTATTGTAGATTATAGAGCTCTCTCTTATAGATAGTTTCCCTTGCCTACCCCACTATTATTTCAGCTCCATGACCCTACAAAGAAGTAATAACCTCCCGTTCTGCTGTGATAGGAACTATTTTGATGCAACAGAGTTGGCACTGCAACTTTACTGCAGGATCCAGTCAGAAGAACAGATGGATTATAAGAGGGAACCTTGTTTCAACAACAAATATCAGCAATAACCTGGAAGTGTAACAAGGAAAAATTTTAATAATGTAGAAAGTAAATTAATATAAGTTCTAAAGGAGGGAGAGTATTAAACAGATACCTACAATGTGGAAGTCACTAAGAACTGTTTGAGACAAAAAGTTTTATAACTCATCTGCTAAAGTATGATCAATAAAATACAGAAATAAGTGAAGTCCACTCCTGAGCAGAACAATTTACTACAGAGGCTCAATGCTTCCAAAGTTTGAATTTAGATAATTTTATTTTGCCTCATTGCTAATTATTTTTCATAATGGATACAATTTAGAAGATGCAGTGAAGCAAAAAGATGATATTACCTGAACGTTGGATGCCAGGTCATAACCCCTTGATGTTATTAAATCTTGGAGCTCCAACAGTCTCATCTCACACACTAAATGCTGAAACAAGCAGGTTTCTCAGCCTATCCTGATCATCATTCCCCCCTCTGCATCACCAGTAGCATTCCTTCTGAGCATATTCTACTTGTAAAGGTAATGAAGCCATCAGCATATGTTAACAATCGCTGTCAGCAGTGTTTTACTGTTTATTTCTGCCACCTCAAGCGCATGCTAGAAAAATCTGAAACTTAAAACTAAAAGCAAGTGTACACTTAACAGTGAAGGCTTCCATGAAAAAAGTAATAGTTTGAAGGGAACAGGACAGATGGGACCTGGTGAAAAATGCCTTACTTCAGCATCTATAACCTAAAGATAGCTATGGGGCTTGTCAGCTATATTTTTTCATATTATTGAATGTGGCAAGTGCATTCAGCTTACATGTGACAGAATGTGGGGTTAGTATCTAAAAAGCAAAAAGTTCCCTGCCTGTGAATGGCTGAAAACAACAGTAATTTCAGTATATAAGAAGTGAGAAAAGATTTATGTCCCCAAAATTAAAATTGTTAAATAAAATTAAGTTATTATTAAGTAATTACAATGATTAAAAACTATTCTTCAGCTAAAGTGTACTATAGTTGGAAAGGCACCAATGGAACTCAGATGTATGTTTACAGTGTTGTTTTTTGATCATACACTATTATTAAAATAGATAAGGTTTTTATTATTTACTGTAAATTTAGACTGCTCCATTTTAAACACCGGAAACGCGGAATACATCTTAAGTCCCCCCGCCCCAAGTCATTAGGACTCTGACCTTTATTATTAACTACAAAATTTAAGTTTACATTAGGTTGCTTTGTTCTAATATGCTTTACTTTGGATTTACAATGTGTTTCTTTTTAAGGTCTTGTTGACATTTCTGAAAAGATTTTTCCCTCTAGAATTTGCATTTCACACATCACTAACAAAACAGAAGCATCCATGGTACCAAATGATTGCATCCACTATTTACAAACAAACCTAAAGTAGCTTAGCTAAAGAAAGTTACTTAAAAATGTCTCAAAATATATTAATTACAACAGCATATGTATGCTGCATGGGGCGGCTGTGGAGACAGAGGGAACAGATTTCTGAATACTACCTGGTTAGTCTAAAATCAATTGTCCCCCTTTGTAAAATTCAAAATCAGAGATTACAAGAAACTGGCAACATGCGTTTTTCAAAAGCAAAAGGTCGTTAGTACAGCTTGGCCAAACTTACATGCTGCCTATTTTAGAAGGTAAGCCAGATGGTGGGGGAATGAGGTCCCTTTCCCTAGCAGAAGTATCACTTGTATCGGTATGCATCCCACTCTCTTGCACTTCTGCAACAGGTGTAAGAGGGCCAGGCAATATGGTGTCTGCTGCACTACTCTCAGAAGCTAAATCGCTGCTATCTGCATATAACAATTCCATCTGAGTAGTGGTCCTCCGGCGGGCCTGGATTTAAAATAAACAAACAAACAATCAACTCTTTTTTAAACATAAGAGCATTGATAGAGTGTGTCAGTGATATATTTTTAAGCGCATTCTTAATTTTTACTGTTCAGTAGTTACACCAGTTATACTTAACTGTCAACTATCTTTGGAAACTAAATCATGGAGTTTGCTTTTAATCTTTTTAGTTGGCTTCAATGAGAGCAGTATGGGGACCTTGGTCAAGTTTCAACAGCATAAAATAGTTATTTGACATGATGACAAGTGCAGTCACCTGTCCATGTTACAAAGGGAAGGAGATGGTGTGAAATAAATAAATCTCTGTAACTGCTGCATCCTGAGCATCCCCTGAGCAACCGTGGCCAGAGGTTGCTGTGCTGAGGTACTGCCTTCATTTCCCAAATTTTCAGGGATCTCTTAATCAAATTAGCAAAACAAACTCTTCTGAAGTTCAGCAACACCCCTCTCTGAGGCTGGATTTATTAATATCAAAAATAAAAGTTCTCAAATCCCCATCAAGTACATACTCTCAGTTTTCTGGCTGGGTATCTCCCAAGCCTTTCCTTCCTGGAGCCTTTTCTCTGAAAAGTCAGGGTTTCCTGCTGGAGTCTACTTGCTCCCACTAGCCATTCCTGCCTTGGCAGATCCTTGCTGAAGTCTCTTACTCTACCTTCACTCTGGTTGTCTCTCCCTGAGCAACCCCCACTCTGCAGCTTCCTGATGCTTTATATAGGGGAATCCCCTTCCCTGTTCCCAACTGGTTCCACTAATTAAACCCCACATCTCATCCCAAGTGAGGCAGCAGGACTAACTGTATGGCGCTGGCCAGCTCCATGCCTCCGGCCCTTAAAGAGGCAGGCCACCTCATTACAGCACCCAGTTCAACAAAGCATGTTTAATTGTAAGCACATGGTAATCCCATCCATATTTAGTAAAGCACCGAGGAATGCGCTTTGTTGAAGAATGGCCTAAAAGCATAGGAAATGTTCCAATATAAAACAACTTTTTCTGTACTAAATGATCACTTTGCATCTCTGACACAGAGAAGCGTTGGTGTGTGCAACATTTGGAAAGAGAAGCTGCAGCTGTTGTGCGACTGACAGCCACTATACAACGTGAACATCTTGAAGATCAGAAAAGTAATGAGCACAAAGAATGGAGCTGTACTTCAAACTAGCTTAGACCTTAAAAAGGGCCCAGTAGTTGTGCATCTTTACTGACAACATTTGAGGAATATAACTTCTATACAGTTGTCTTCTTAAAGTTTTTAATTACCAAGAATACTAAAACTACTACACCAATTTTTATTTCTACTGTCTAAAAAAAACCTTCAGAATGTTTTAAAATGAGAAAAGGAGAAATTCTTAAAATATAGAGAACTTTTTGAAATACGTATTTCAAACTCTTTTTTTGTTCTGAGGTATTTGAGTTCATCTCAAGGAAGGAATGTCTAATTTTAAAAATGCAGCTCTAATCTGAGAAGTCACTTTATAAAAATGGTGGCTCCACGCTTATTTTGGATCAATGATTTCCAGACCAAATTTGTTCAAACTCTACCTGGCATCTGAAAGTCAGACTTGGTTCCTTTTTTCCTAATGCATCACCACTTGTAATTAAGATCCTATAGGCCAAATTATACCCTCAATAACACTTCTCCAACCACAGACTAAGGCCCTGATTCAGCAGAGCACGTAAGCAAATGCTTAACATTAAACATGTGCTTAATTCACATTGTGCTTATGACTCTTTGACACCATAGTTAAGTGCTGTGCTGAATTGGGGTGCTGGCAATAGAAGAAAACATTTTTTCCCCAAAACTGAACAAATCTGATCTGGAAATTTTGAGACACATGAAATCCTATAATGCCACTTACAGTCACTTTACCGAGGGGAACTTGACTCCTAATTAATCTGCTTTAAAGTGAAGTGAACAATACTTCACTGTGTCACAGTGTTGTTGTGAGACTTATTTCATTAATGTTTGTAGAAGAACCATACATGACTCTCAAAGAAAGTGCTTTACAAGTGTTATTACCACAGTGTGTCTTACCTTGCTTTTGGGCTTGACTTCACCACAAAGCTTCATGAGGTCTGAAGACAAGGAACTAAAAGGAGAACAGTGACACCAATTCATTTTTGCAGAACTAAAGTATTTTTTCTTTACTCCTTTGACAATTTTTTTTTGGGCTGAATTTGTGGGTAAAATGAGAAGACACCAGTATAAAAAATATTTTCTAATGGATCAATAATGACTTAGTAAAAGAAAAGAAGTTGCATTTAGTTTTCTGGAAACAAGGCAAGTTATACAATTTACAGAGCTCTCTTACCTTCCTTCTGCTCCAGGGCTGTGCAGTGGGGCATCTTCATCAGTACTATCTTCTACATTTTCTAAAAAATTTTCAAAAAGATAATGTTAGAAAGCTCATGCATCACAGGTACGTGGACTGAAAGCGCTTCCTAGAAAACACTGAAATATTTAATTAATCTACATCTATCTTCCAGTGAGGAAATATATATCAAAGTGGTTATTTTCAAAAAAGTTCAAGAGAGCTCACTGGCAGTTCCCATTGAATTTCAGTGAGAGCTAGGCAACTAACTCCCGTCAGTGCCTTTGAAAAATCTCAGCCTAAGAGTATAGTGTCAAGAGAGCATCCCTACATTTTTTGCAGTGAAGTGTAAAAAACCAGAATGATGTACCTATACGGGAAATTATACCAATGAAATTATACCAATTATACCAATGAAGTGTAAAAAACCAGAATGATGTACTTATACAGGAAATTCTAGAAAAATGGAGGAAAGACAGAAAGAAAAGATTAATAGTGAGTAGTGTGAAATGCATTCATAATAAACGTGACAGCTCTCTCTCCCCCTCTTCTTTTGGAATTATTCAGATACAGGAAGGGACATTCTGATTCTGAGGTAAAATTTTTTTCCCCTATTTCTGTTAGCCAAGTGAGCTGGGGACTATTTTCTATGATTGGGCTGACAAAAGCAAGCACTTTATTAGTATACAAGCATTTACATTTTAGAAGAGTATGATACCACTCTCTAACATTGCAGAACAGCTTCCTAAAAAACTACAAACTCTATATTTAAACTAAGTGCAAAAAGAGGCTGTGCAGTAGAACTGACTCCTCTAACCAAACAGATATAAACATCTGTTCACATAAGACAACGTCAGCATGCATGTCATTCACTGTAACAGTAAATCATCAACATCAGATTAACAAATTTGCATGCAAACAATACAAGATGGTAAATTAAGTTAACCAGTCCAGTGTTTACGTACTTTTGATATTAAAAACAATGTAATTTAAAAACACAAAAACTAAGAAATGTGACAAAGGAAAACAGAACTATATAATGTGTTACCTTATGCGAGAAGGCAATAGCACTTATTTGCATTTTAACTGAGTACAGTATTACTTTAGAACATTGTCTTTTAAAAAATGCAGTAGATGTAATATTTAAGTCAAGTCCCTTAATTATTCAGCACATTCAAATAATCCCATGAATTCAATATTGTTTTGCTGAAACCTAAAGTCACTTTATTACACAACAATAAAGAAAATCTATAATTTTCCTTACTTGTTTTCTTAGATATACCTTGGGATACAGGAGACCTGGATTTGAGTCCCTGCTCTGAAATACGTACAGTAGAATAGCTCCAACAGGAGAGGATGAGAGATCTCTAAACCCCTGACTAGCCAACAGGCTGGTGGTCAGGACACTCCCCTGGGATGCGGCTGGAAGATCTGTGTTCAAGTGTCTGCTCCCAATCGGGTCCCAGATAACACACCACAAATGAGTGCCCTAACTACTCAGTGATTCTGTGGTGCGTCTCAGTCTTTCTCCCTCTAGAAATTCCATCCTTAGACCTGAGAAACTTCTTGATGAAACTTTCATCTAACCCTGTATGTTTCCCATAGTTTCAGTTTCAACAAATCAGCATTTTTTTGACAAAAAAAGTTTCATCGAAAAATTCCCTACCAGCTCTAGTATCAATGTTAAACCAAGCTTGTCTATATATTTATCCAAGTTCATACTTTTGAAAGAAGTAGGAAAGATAGCACTCATCTGAACCACATACAGTAGTGAATAAATTGGGTGAATGCAAATGCTGCCTTTTTGAACACATCAGGCTATTCACATCCAAAAATGCTTCCACAATCTCCAAAGACCTTGTCAACCTAAACCCAGGTGATGCATCTTCTACTTTTGTACTAGTTTAACAATATAACTTTAGTTATTGGATAAATCTAACAATATTACAAAGACAGACAAGTAACAGGAATACTACTTCAAATGTTCTCCTTTTGTTCCTCTTTAGATTTTGAGACCACATTGAGCCTTCTGTAAGTATTTCATTAATATGTGTCTGCAAAAAAGAGGAAAGACAAGACAGAAGAATACCTTTCTTTCTAGCAAGACCTCCAAAACACTGAGGATAAAATTAACATATTTCTCAGTGACTTATGGACACTAGGGCTGAATTTAACTCTGCATCCCTGCCACAAGACGCTTACAACCGAATTTTTATAGCTAACACAACAAAATAAAAGCCAGACAATCAAAAATGCTGTAGAGGGGGAAAACAGTAGAAGGTTTTGTTTGTGGACTCAATTGAGTTGTCATATTACATTAACTCCTTTTTATGTTTGTTTTATAATCGAAGCCCACGAAGGACTTTGGGAAGCCCCTCAGTGGAGACTAGCATGTAGTACTAACCAAATGAAATGGGTTTTGAGGTAGGATTTGAAGTGAGATTGCTAGGCACAAAGGAGGGAGGCCATGACAGGTGGCATAGTGAAATCAGACGTGGAGTTCTGAGAGAGTGGAGACAACGGGAACATTAAGGTGAGCAGCCCACCAGATGGGCGGGGGAGGGGAGCGGGCGAAGAGTACCAGGAGATGAAAGCAGAGATGCACATGGACAAAGAACAGCAGAACGTCTTGGAGGTGAGGACAAACTGTCAGAATGTAACTAGTTTGACAAGGGTACAGAGAGACATAATATTTCATTCCGAGGAAATGACACTTGCCTTGCTCCTCTCTCAAGACTGATCAGCTCATTCATGGCTGTGAGTCATACTCATGAATGACCAGATCTCATTAACGAGAAAAACAATTCTAGTGGTGATTCAGAAATTAGTCACTCTAGCAACATTTCATGAATAGTTGCTATATTGCCAGTCTGAATGGGAAAGGGAGGGGAGAAGAGAGGTGGAAGAAAGTCCTATAATAAACAATAAAATATAGTACAAGCAGATTGTGACTTACAAAGCTATAACAACACGTCAGGAGAGTGGTGGACACACAACCCACTCTCACTTTGTACTTGTAGCTCAGGATATGGTTTATTCTCTATTTATAAAATGAATTGGGCAAGTCAAGCAGTGCAGCTGTCTCGTTAGTTGCCACGCAGCATAAAACAGCACAGGATGGACCTTGTTGACCTAATTACATAATATCTATCACTGTGACCAGTGTATGTGTGCGCGCGCATACACACCTGAAGAGGAATGACTTTCTCAGCATAAGAGACAAAACCACTTTTTTTTTTTTAAATTATGACTTTTTTTTGGTCTTTTAAAAGAAAGTTGTTTCTAAGTTTAGAAAGGTTTAATGCACTAATACAATTCCACTTTGCTTTATGCATAGGACTAATATGGATAAATGTTATTCTGAAGAAGGGAGCTGGAGTTCTATTTTGGGTTTCATCCTGCTCCTCTTGAGGTCAATGGGAATTTTACCACTGCTATCAGTGGAAGCAGGACTTTTTAGGGAAGCAAGAGCCCTCAGGCATCAGAAAATAGTGTCAGCCACCCTGTCATTCTAGACCATAATATTTTTCCCAATTGGATGCAATACTAGAAGAAGAAATTACTCGCCTTTTGCAGCAACAATGGTTCTTCATGATGTGTCCCCCTACAGGTGCTCCACTGTAGGTGTGCTTGTGTCCCTGCACTGCTGATTGGAGAACTTCAGTAGCAGTGTTTGTTGGGCCCACGCACGCGCTGTCTCTCCTCGTGCTGCACCCTGAGGCCAGCCAGCGTGCGCGGGCTAACCCTCCTCAGTTCCTTCTCTAGTGCAGAGTCAAGACAAGAACTGTGAAACAGAGGGGAGATGGGTGGGTTGTAGAGCACCCATAGGGGGACACATCTCGAATAACCATTGTTACTGCACAAGGTGAGTAACTTCTTCGAGTAGTGTCCCTACGGGTGCTCCACTGTAGGTGACTCCCGAGCAGTACCCTTTCTGGAGGGCCAGGACTTGCACCAGTTACAGATGACAGCACAATTCGAGACCCACTTGGAAAGTCTTTGGGCTGATATTGCTGAGCCCTTGGATCTTTCCACCATGGAGAGAAAAAGCCTAGGGGACTTCCTGAAGGCCTTTGTCCTGTCCTTAGGTAGAAGGCCAGGGCTCTCCTGAGATCTAGGGTAAGCAATATAGCCCTGCTTGTTGTCTCAGTTAGGGTTGGGGCAGAAGATTGGAAGATGAATCAACTGATTCATGTGAAACTGAGAGGTTACCTTAAGGATGAATTTTGGGTGTGGGCTGAGTGTAACCTTGTGTGGAAAAAATACCGTGTAAGAAGGATGTGCCATCAGAGCTGCTATCTCTCCTTTTCTCCTGGCCAAGGTAATCGCTACCAGGAAGCCCATTTTCATGGACAGGTATATTAGCGAACAGGTGGCCATGGATTTGAAGTGGGGCCTAGTCAGTCCTTTCAGTACAAGGCTCAGGTCCCATGTGGAGTCAGAAGTCGAGGTTGAGGGAAGAGGTTTACTATGCTGTCGGGAGGTATGCACACCCCATCCTCCTTTGGGGTGGGGTGTGACCCCACTAGGGTTACGGTCTGCCAGACGGTCCGCGGGCTGAAAACAACACGGCCTAGAGGCCAGAGTCAATATGATGGCCCTTGGGGTCAGGGCTGTGTGGCCTAGCGGCCAGAGTCAATGTACCTGCCCTTAGGGTCAAGGCCATGTGGCCTATCAGCCAGAGTCAGGGAAGTGGGCCACTCCCTAGGGGCGGGTTGTGGCCATGATGGGAGACCCGGGCCCTCCCTCTCCACTGGGTCCCAGCCCAGGGCCCTGTCAGCAATGGGGTTAGTCATCACCCAGTCAGCAGGGAATCCTACCGCAACATGCTGACTTTGCTCAGGTGGTAGATACCACTCCCCTTGCCTCCCTGGGCCACTTCCTACTGTGGTTACTGAGGTAGCAGTCGCTATGCCGTCAGGATCTCCGGGTTCCCTGGCTGGGTTAACGCTCTGGAACTCCAGCTCCCGGATGCTCGTTGAGGGTTGCAGGTTACCAATCTGAGCTCCGGGTCCTCGAGCTCTTGCAGTCTGCAGCTATAGCAGCTTCTGGTCTGGAGCCTCCACCAAGTGTCCTCTCTCCTTGGCGATCAGCCTAGAATGAGCTGGGCTGCTCCTTTTTATACTGTGGTAGTAGTTGGTGTATGCCAGCATGGTCTGAAGGGTGGGGCTTGTACCGCCCATAATGCAGAGTTAATCCTATCTTGCCCAGTGCGGGGTATGCATACCCCATCACATATGCCTTTGAGGAACCTTTTAGTAGTTGGATGTGACAGCACTGAGTGCTCCTCTACAGGTTGGTGAAAAACTGTAATAGCCGCTAGGTGGACCCTCAGAGAGCTTCGATATAGACCGGACCATTTTAGGGTTAAAGCATAGTCTATATGTGGAAGAGTTGTGGATGCTGGGGAGATCTGTTGGGACATACACCAAGTCTGAAACCTGGACTATTTCTGCAGGTAAATGTGCCGTGTCGAGGACTTTCTATTGTATAACGAATTTCTTGTACCTCTCTTGAACAGGAGCTTTCTAGGTGTTGGAACCAAACAGAAGCCATGCCTTGAGGCGGAGCATCCCCAAGTTGGGATGTAGGATATTTCCTTTTTTTTGTGAGAGGAGGAGCGGAGTGGCTCAGAGACAGATCAGCAGACACGCTGCAAGCTGTGACAGGTAAGAGTACCAGGTCTGTCTCGGCCAAGTAGGAGCAATCAGAATGACCCAAGCTCTGTTCCTTTTTATTTTCAGCAGGACCTTCGACAGTAGGGGAAATGGAGGGACGCATAGAGAAGGTCCCTGTCCCAGGGGAGGAGAAGAGCATCACCTAAAGAGTGTTGTCCCATCCCTGCTCTGGAGCAGTAGCGTGGACACTTCTTGTTCAGGTGAGTGGCGAAGATGGTGTCTCCTATCATCTAAATAGGTCGTGAAGTACGGATGGGTGTATCTTCCACTCATGATTGTGTGGAAATTTGTGATGGAGACTGTCCGCTATCGAGACTTGAGTACCCAGCAAATACACCACAGACAGTGTAACATTATGTCAGATGCACCAATTCCATAATCTCATCGCTTCTGCAAATAGGGAGCGTGATCTGGCTCCCCCCTGCCAATTGATGTAGTACATACAGGCTATGTTGTCTGTCAGGATCTTTGTGTGTGATCCTGTGATCAATGGAAGGAAACGGGTGTAGGCATTCCACAAGGAGATTGATGTGGAGAGATATCTCCATGGGTGACTATTTGCCTTGTGTCGTGAGGCCATTTAGGTGTGCACCCCTCCCTATGTGTGATGCGTTGGTGGTGAGGAGCAATGATGGTGATGTTTGTGAGAAGGGGATCCCTTTGCAAACATTAGCTGGGTCCTTCGACCAGTTTAAGGAGTTTTTGATCCTGGTGGGTAGTGACAGGGGTCTGTCCAACCTATAATTGTTCAGTCTGCAAACGAAGCTGAACTGCATTGGGCGGCATCTTATGTGAAGCCTGGCATGAGCTATCACTGCTATGCCTGCTGCCATATGTCCAAAGAGTTGTGGGCTGCTTTGAATGTGTCTATAAGTGTAACTAAGCATAGGGACCTGTGCTGAGGTAAGAGGGCTTTGGCCTGTAATGTGTCGAGGTTGGTCCCAGGAATTCCAGGCATTGCACGGGAGTGAGCGTTGAGTTCTGAGTGTTGATCTGTAGACCCAGTTCTGCAAACAAATATATTGAAGTGTTGGTGAATGGTGAGCCTCCTGGAGAGATCGAGCTCTGGGTAGACAATTGTCCAGGAAGAGGCAAATCTTTATCCCTTGAGAGTGTAAGTGAACGGCCACCACTGAGAGAACCTTGGAAAATACTCTTGGAGCTGACGACAGCCTGAAGAGGAGCACTCTGTATTGGTAGTGGTCGTATCCCAGAGTGAATCTGAGAAATCATCTGTGAGCCAGTAGGATTGAGATGTAAAAATAGGCACCGTAGAGGTCAAGGGCTGAAAACTAGTCTCCCTGTTCCAATGCTATAATGATCGTCTTGAATTTTTGAGCCTTGACAAACTTGCTGAGAGCTCTGAGGTCTAGTATGGGTCTCCAACCTCCCTTCCTTTTGGGTATTAGGAAATACCGAGCAGGGCCATCCCTACGGGGGTGTGGGGTCCGGGGGGGAAGTGATGTCACTTCCAGGACTGACCGCACTGACAGGCCTACGGACCCAATGGGTATGGGCACCGAGTCATTGGCACTGAAGGACAGGAGTAAGAATTCCTCTAAAAACACACTCCCAGTACACAAGCCCACATCGGTCCTCTTGGTTCTGAGACCTCTGCACCGAGCCTCTTGAGACTGAGACTCTTGAGACTGAGAGGAACAGAAAGCCAGTACTGAAGAGGAAATGAATCAAAGATAATATCCTCCTCCTCTCCAGACGAAGCCATCATGCCTTCTCCCTCATCCTTGGCAGACGACTTTTGCTGTGATTTCTGTGAGCCATGGGTGCCAGACCGAGATGGCCTTGGTGCTGGAAGGGTCAAAGATATCAAGTGAGATGGTGATTCGCGATCTTGGGGTTCACTATAGGGGCTTCCCGCTCTCTTCTTAGATGAGTTGAGAGAAGAGTCTGCAGCCTGCTTCTTCGACCTGCAGCCCTTAGATCTAGAAGGCTGTGGGAAAGACTCACATCTACCATGTGACTTGGGTCGGAGAGCTGCCTCCATGAAGATAATCTTCTGGAGGAGCTCCGTCTTTGCGGGATCTTGGCTGGAGTTGTTGGCAAAAACCACACTTCTGTTGTACGTGGCCTTCTCTGAGGCAGTGAATGCACTGAGAGTGCTTAGCCACGATCGGGATCACCTCTTTCCAAGTAAGGCATTTCTTGAAGCCCAAAGAACCAGGCATACCCAGATGGGGGAAAGGGTCCACGATAGGGGAGAAAAGGCAGGAAGAAAAAATAGACTTTTTTTTTTATTATTATTAAGGATAAAATAAAGAAAGGGGAAAAACTATAACTAGGAGACTAACTATAAGTATGTAGATTAAGACGATAGTCTTAATGGACTGCTAATGCCTCCTTCTCTAGCCAGGGATGGTAGACAAGGAACTGAGGAAGGTTAGCCCGCGCACACTGGCTAGTACCGTGGCTCAGCATGAGTAGAGACAATGCGTGTGCAGGCCCAACAGAGACTGCTACAGAAGTTCCCGATCAGCAGCGCAAGGATGCAAGCACACCTACAGTGTAGCACCCATAGAGACACTACTCAAAGAAGAAAAATTTTCCTCACTTGTCAGGTCTTGGGCAGATGCCTTAACCTCACCATGACTCAGTTTCCTCATTGCAAAGTGAAAATACTACAGCTAATCTACTTCACAGGAGTGTTGCAGGACAGTTCATGCTTGCAAAGTGTTCTGAGATTATCAGATGAAAGGCACTGTGAAAATACTTGCAGAATATCTCTATATCTATTTTGATTTTGAATACCCCTAAGAAGTGCCTGACTTAATTTGACAGAATAAAAATATATCCAAAGCTGAAGAAACTATAACATTGACTGCAGGTTGGAGAAATGTTATTCTAATTCAAATTGACTTAATAAGCTTACACTTATTATTGAAGTATATAAAAAGTTATTAACATTACATGATCAAGTTTCTATTTTATCCAAGCTATAACCTTTGATAACCTTTGACATCATTCCTGAATGAATACTAGCTTGATGCAACAACATATTTTGAGATGGATCTTCAGCTGATGTAAAATTATCTCAGTGCCAATGAAGCCAACAAAGCTATGACGGTTTAAACCAACAGACCTTCATAATGAATGGGGCATCTGCCTCCTTAAATGCAAAATCTTCTATGAAGTATCACTGGGTTAAATAAAACCCTATCCCTGAAAGTTATCTGACTTATATGCAAATTAGTATAAGACAGTTCAATGTGGTTAGAAACTTTGCAAAACTATACAGAAAGAATTGCAGATTTTGTGAAACCTGAGGTATTTCTGATGTATTCATAGAGAGCAACCAAAATAATGTGGTGTTTTGGAGGATTTTTTAAATTTGTATTCCCTACCTTGCTAATAATTTTAAAGTGACAAAATATATACTGACTCCATAAAATGATTAAAATAAATTAAGCCTTGAATAAGAGTGTAAAATAGTCCGTTATACAGCGTGCATTATACACGTTCTGTAAAGCATTTAAGTTTGAAGATAATTATCTGCAAAAGGTTAAAAATTAATTGCATGTTAAGAGTTATTTTTAATGTCAAATACAAATGTTATTTGTCACAGCTACAGCAATAATAAAATGTGATGAAATACCCCATTGAGAGAGAGACAGAGAGAGAGAGATATATATATAAACATACTGTAGGCTCTTTAACAAGTAAATTAGGAACAAGTTTTATCTACAACTGTATTTGCTGCACTCACTTCTTAATGTGGGCTTGAGTACTTACGAGTGTTTTTAAGTGGTGTCACTAAAGGAAAGAATGTTTTTTAAGCTTGTGTGGTAATGAGTATGTATATGAAATAGTACATGCAAACTGTTCACACGCTCACAAATTCTAGGATGCACCAGTTAGTGTACATGAACAATTAGTAACTCATGCAGCTGTACAGTACACAGGAAGCTAAACATACTTACCCAGTGGTATGCTATCTAGGTCTGTGTAAATAACAGCAACAAGGAAACAAAAAGCAACACTCCAATCAAAACAGATCCATTACAAAAAATCCCACATTAAACTATATTATTCATAGTTTCACCTAAGAGAAAGCAGAATAGATGCTGTAGCAGACATTTAGCACCTCCTTCAAAAAGTACAAATATATGAAGAGAGAAGGGGGACAAATATTTAGAATTTAATGTTTAGAAGTTTAAATAATACCAAATTGTCAATATTAATTTTTGTAGAAACAATAGGCAGTACATTTTGAGTTAAAAAAATTGTGGCGATCAAAACTTCCTTATTTCCTGCATTTCCCTGCTGCATGGACATTACAGTTAGGGTGACCAGACAGCAAATGTGAAAAATCGGGACACCATGGGGGGGGGAGGGCTAAAGTTGCCTATATAACATAAAGCCCTTAATATCAGGACGTCTGGTCACCCCAATTACACTTTCAAAATGGTTTGCATGCACGTCAAGTGTGGAGTATATTTTTAAATGTAAGATGTTAAAATACAGCATCTATTCAGAAAAGTAATGACCTAAAATATCTAGTACATCATGCATGAAAAGCAAACCTGACATGCAGTGTACCACCCCTTTATAACACGCCTAAATTACCTTGCAAAGCATGACCCAGCAAAGCATCAAGTTCGGGATTTAATTCTGCCTTCTCTTTCAGCATATGAAATAGCAGCTGATTTTGAGTAGAACTTGTAATTTCTGTTTGCTTAAGGCGTCCTTCAAGAACTTTAATTTGAGCCTCCTTCTGAGCTGCTTGGAGACCCTATAAGAAAAATGACAAGTACTTTAAAAACATTCTGAGAAGTCGTCAGTAAATGAGAAATCTTACATGTTGTTTTGATTTCTGCAATTTAATGGTCAATTTGAATCTGCTGCATCTCCTCATATTTTCAATGGATTAAAAGGTAACTAGTGGCCAAACTTTTTTGGGCATCCTCTGTCTGCTTTTCTGTTTCACCTTCTTTCCTCAGGGTTAAACTTTCCAGCATGCACACGCACAAGTAGGTGCCCAATTTAGGCATAAGCCAAATGTATAAATTGGGTTCATCCCCAAGCAGACAGGATTTTTGCACCGAATGAAGTACAAGCAAAGTGCACGCAAACTTGGGCTTTAATTTTTCCATAACGCAGTCCTCTTATCTATTGCCTGTTATGTTACCTATAAAACAAAAAACAAAACTATAAACTTCCAGGATCATTACATGAACATTCAGTTTTCTCTGGAAAGCTCTCAGGACCTAACCTACGCAAGAATCCATTTTAGGATCAATTCCACAGATGTGTTGACTTGTGAGGCTTATTTAGTTTGAGAAAGTATTGCCCAAAATGGAAAACTTGCAGCAAACGTTTTCCAAATGGAGGAAACTAAATAGTTAAAAGGCGCATCAATAAAACATCTTCTTGAGTGTATTTTTCAAGGACAAGAGGAACTACATAGATACATTTGACAGCCTGTCGTGAAGTAGGTTGCAGGAAAGAATTATAAAACTACAAGCAGATACATCAGGAAATCCAGTTTCCCAAATTTTAAAAGTTTTCAGGCCACTCTTTCAATTCTGTTTCCCCAAGAGGATGCTGGTAAACCTTTACCTCTTTGTAATGAATACTTTTTTAAAAAAATAAATCAACAGGTTCTGCCATAACCGGCCTTTGTGTGACAAGGGAAATAACTAACTAACAAAACAAAACGAAAAACAAGCAAGGGAGGAAGTATGCAAAAACTTTGGCTCTGCTGTATGTTAATCATCTAACAGGAGGAGGAGCAAAGGGCCTCACACAATTTTGGCCTTTTTATAATTACAAAAAGAGGAAGTTAACCAGTAACAATGTGCAGTAACAATGGTTCTTTGAGACGTGTCCCCCTACGGGTGCTCCACTGTAGGTGTATGTGCGCCCCTGTGCCTCTAATCAGAGCTTTTTGGTAGCAGTGTCCGTGGAGTCTGCACATGAGCTCTCCCTCCCTCGTGGTCTGCCTCGAGGCTATGTAGCACTGTGTGGATGAACTCTCCCCCTTCAGTTCCTTCACTGCTGCAGAGCCCTATGGAGAACTCTGAAGTAGAGGGGAGGAGAGCAGGTTGTGGTGCATCTGTAGGGACACACATCTCGAAGAATCATCGTTACTGCACAAGGTGAGTAACTTCCTCTTCTCCTTTGAGTCGTGTCCTTATGGGTGCTCCACTGTAGGTGACTCCTGACCAGTACCCACCACAGAAGGCTAGGACTCTGGAGTGGAGTCTGTTACTACAGAGAGTACTGTGGAGTCGAAGATCATGTTGGAGGCCGAATCTCCAGTGACTGCATAATGTTCTCCAAAAGTGTGGGAAGAGGCCCAAGTTGCTCGTCTACAGAATGCTGAGATAGGGATATTTTTAAGGCATGTGACCAAGGTAGAAACTGTCCAGAGTCCATACGCACACCATGAGGTCAGAGGCAGCAGGTTGTGCCCTTGATAACAGTGATTAATGTAACCAGAGACCCATTTGGATAGTCTTTAAGCAGATATCATAGAGCCTTTGGATCTTTCTGTGAGTGAAAGGAAGAGCTTAGGGGATTTCCTGAAGTCCTTAGTCCTGTCCAAATAGAATGCTAGTGTTCTTCTAACATCTAGCATATACAGAATCGTCCCCCTGTTCTCACAATGTGGTTTTGGGGGAAAAAAAGCAGGGAGATGGATCTGTTGATTCACATGGAAAGTGCAGAGAAAGTAGGGAGCAACTTGGGATATGTCCTTTACTTTAGTTACTTTATCTTTAAAAAAGACCATGAATGGTGGGTGTGCCATCAAGGCCACTATTTCTCCTATATGTGTAGCTGAGGTGATGGCAATTAGAAACGCTGTCTTCATGGACAGGTGTAAGAGAGAACAGATTCCCATGGACTCAAAGGGAGGTCTAATCAAAGCCCTGAGAACTAGGTTAAGATTCTAGGCTCGGGAGCAGGGAAGAGATTCCCAATGCCCTTAAGGAATCTATGCATCAGAGGGTGAGCGAACACCGAGTTCTGTCTACCTGGCGGGAGACAGCAGTTTTTGCCACTAGATGTACCTTAAGGGAGCTGAGTAAGAGTTTTGACATCTTGAGGTCTAAAATGCAGTGTAAAATCAGAGGGAGGGAAGAGGAGGTTGGGGCTATGTGTTTAGAATGACAAACTTGGAATAATTTCCATTTTGTAGGTAAATATGTCGAGTGGTCAACTTATGGCTGTGTAGCAACACATCTTTCAGCTTTTCAGAGCATTCTGCCACTAAGCCTTAGAACTAAGAAAGAGCCAAGACTGGAGGTGGAGGACCCGCAGGTGGGGGTGAAGGATCAGCCCATTGTTTTGAGAGAGCAGGTAAGGAATGGGCTGAAGAGGAACTGGAGAACATATTGCCATCTGTGTCAGGTAAGGGAACCAGACTTGTGCTGGTCAGGAGGGGCAATCAGAATAATTCTTGCTTTGTCTCGCTGAATTTTCAACAGGACCTTGGATAGAAGCGGAAACTGGGAAAAGGCACACAAGAGGTCCCCGTCCCATGGGAGGATAAGAGCGTCTCCCAGTGAATGTTTCCCCAGGCTGGCCCTGGAGCAGTAATGAGGACATTTCTTGTTCCAATAAGTAGCGAAAAGATCCTTAGTCAGGGTTCCCCAAAGGGTGCATGTATCTCAGAGCACCTCTGAGTTCAGTTCCCATTTGTGGTTGTGAGAAAAATTCCAACAGACTCTCGGCTGTCACCTTTTGTATCCCTGGTAGATAGACAGCTGAGATGAGCACATCATGATGGATGCACCAACTCCAGAGTTTGAGTGCTTCTGTGCAGAGGGAGGGAGATCTGGCCACCCCCTTGGCAATTTATGTAAAATATATGTGTCATATTGTCCATCATGACCTTTGTGTGCACGTTCTTGATGAACGGCAAAAAGCGTGCACAGGTGTTCCTGACAGCCTTTAGCTCCCAAAGAGTGATATGGCGGGTCACTTCTGTGGAAGGCCATTTGCCCTGAACCTTGTGGTGGTGTAGGTGAGCTCCCTAGCCTATTAGAGAGGCATCCGTCCCAGGGTGGTGAGTCTGTGCAGGGGGAGGAATGCTCTCGCTTGGACTGCATTGATGTTGGCACTGAAACTCCAGTCACTGTACTGGTGTTAGTGCACCATTACAATGGAGAGAACCTGGGAGAATACCCTGGGTGAAGCAGTCAGTACGGATAATGGTCCTGCCCAAAGGTAAACTGTAGGAATCTCCTGTACAATGGTTGTATAGAGATCTGGAAGTAGACATCGTGTAGGTCAAGGGCCAGAAATCAATCTCCTTGCTCTAGACCTGGAATAATGGCTGCTAGCATGATCATCTTGAACCTCTGCGCCTTCCCGTATTTGTTTAATGCCCTTAGATCTAGATTGGGCCTCCAACCTCCCTTCACCTTGGTCATCAGGAAATAATTGGAGTAAAACCCCTTGCTCCTGAGTTGCACTGGGACTGGTTCTGTGGTCTCTAGATATAACAAATGATCTATTTCCTGACGAAGTAGGTTCTTGTTAGAAGGGTCCCTGCAGTGGGATGGGGAAGGAGGGTTGGAATGGGGGAGGAACATGAATTAAATGGTGTAACCCTTTGAAATAATCTCCAGGACCCATCTTTCAGAGATGATATTTTCCCAACTGCCGTGAAAGAGGGTCAGGTGACTTCTGAAGGGGCATGACAGGTGTGCAAATGGCAGCCAATGGTGCAAGGTATAATTATTCGGGGCCTCAACCAACCCATCAAAAGTGCTTAGAGGCGGTTTGAGAGGTCATGGGTTGGGGTGCGGACTGCTTCTACTTTTGAACGCTGGTCCTCTTACAGTGCAGCTTGTAAAAGCGCTGAGATGGTGGTATTGAGGAGGTTGTGACCTGTGCTATGGCTAAGAGGTATATCTTCTCTTCTGTCCCACAGCGTAGATTCCTAGGGAGTATAATGTGGCCCGGGAATCCTTCAAGGTGTGGAGAGAAGAATCTGTCTTCTCTGTGAAGAGTTTGGGCCCTTCTGAAGCTCTTTGGGCAACCCAGAAAGGTGTAGCCAAGAAGCCCGCCTCATTACCACTGTCATGGAGACTGGGCGGGTCCCTGTATCTGCTATGTCCAGTGCTGTCTCTAGCACCGGTCTGGCTATTAACTGACCGTCTTTGAGAATGGCCTAAAACTGCTCCTTTTGTGCCTCCAGTAAATGTTCCAGAAATGCATTGCGTTTCCCATAATTTGTAAAATTATACTTGGCCATGACAGTTTGGTAATTCATGACTCTAAACTGTAATGTTTCCGACAAATACGCTGTCCTCCCAAGCCCAATCGTATGGGGTCGACTGGGCATGATGTTGCTTGCTTCATCCATTAACCACATCCACTATAATGGAGTTGGGCTGCAGATGTTGAAACAGGAAGTCTGCCTCTTTGGGAGACATGTAGGGTTTTTTTTTTTTTTTTTTTTTTTGCTCTCTTGCTGGTTGGTGTGATGGAGGCTGGTGTCTGCCAGATGACTTTGGTCGGATCTAGAATCACCTCATCAATTGGGAGGGCAATTCTGGATGAGGAGGAGACGTGCAGAATATCCACCAACTTGTGATGTGTATCTGCCACCTCCTTTAGGAGAATCTGCAGCTCATCTGCCACCTTCTTGGTAAGATCCATGAAGTTCTTAAAATCATCCCCTAGTAATGGGGTGGGGGGAGGCATTACAGCCTCATGTGACAGAGATGAGGAGAAGTTTGCTGGATGCGTAGCTTCCCCTTTGAGCCCTTCTTCCTGTTCTGACAAACCTTCCTCCCTCCCCTGGCTCATAGGCTCTGGACAGCCAGGCTGCAGGAGACCATATGGTGGACTCTCGCTGAGAGACACTGGATGGTCGCAATGTGTGGGATGTGTACGTTGCCCAAGGATCGCCATACTGACATGGGAGGGGGAGGGCATAGGTGGTGGGGTTACCTCAGGGGGCTTGTACCATGATCATGGGATGGCTCAATGGAATTGAAGAGGATGCTTGTATTGTGATGGTGGCCCACAATGAGGGGCCAGGGAAATGACCTCCTCCTGGCCACTGTGAGACTCGTCACTGGGTAAGGGCAGTGCTGACTGGAGTATGGGTGGTACACAGCCCATGCCGAGAGAGATTCCAAAGTATTGGGGATTGGTGATCCCCAACCATCAGGTCTCCAGGGTACCGGAGCTCATGTGTACTGTGGGCTCACTTGGTACCACAGAGGAGTGTCCGTGGTACTTTGTCGTACTGATGGTTGAAAAGGTGCAGAACACTCCCTAGATGAGTGATTTGATGCACCCGGTACCAAAAGTTTTCTTGGTGCTGTTCTTTTAGAGACGGTACAGTAATTGTCTTTCCCTGGGTATCGGGGCCACAGATCTCCAGAGTACCAGAGCTCATGTGGTGCCGTAGGCTCACTTGGTACTGCTGAGGAGTGTCCGTGTTATGTTGTCAGTACCAATGGTTAAGAAGGTGCAGATCATTCCCTAGATTGAAGTTTTGTTGCACCTGGTACCAAAGTTTTCTCTGTACTGCTCTTTTAGAGACAGTATGGTAATTGTCTCTCTCCATAGAGGGCGGTACTATTGCCTCAGAGCCTGAGCCCGTGGCTTCTTTAGGCGGTGCAGCCAAGTTCATAGCAGAGGCCCCCTTCTGGGTACCAGGCTTCAGAGCTAACAATGCTGTCAGTACCGAGGTGGCCACACTGGGGAACCCCTTTGGCTGGCCAACAACTCGCCTGCCAAAAAACAGGTGGCAGAACTGGGGAATGTTTTCTGGTGCCATGGTACCAAGGTGGCAGCACTGGGGAACCCTTCTGGCTGAACAATGACTCAGCGCCCTTTTTACAGGGGGCCTATGCTGGTTTTTTTCACGACTCTATTCCCTTTGAACTTAAAGGCTCCAGAGATGATCCGGGGTCAGTACCGGAATCCCCTGGAGACTGAAATGCCTTCTCCATAAGGAGAAGTTTTCACTTCAGCTCCCAGTTCCTACCGTTTTAGCTGTGGCAGGGGAAGCACTTCTGTGGGACTCTCCCAAGCACCAGACACAGTGAGAGTGTCTCGCCATTACAAGAATCAACTCCTTGCAGCAGAGGCACCTCTTGGAGCCAGGAGAGCCGGGCATACCACTGGGCTGGGGACTATCATCTTCTAGCAGTGAGGAATGCAGAAGAAAGGTCTTCTTTCCTCCTCCTCTTCCTCTTTTTTTTTTTTAAACTGAAAAAACTTAGATTCTTCTAAACACCTGATGGGGTGGGGGAGAGTAGAAATTCCCAGAGACTGGGCAGGAAACAAACTAAATTCTTTTTTCCTTTCTTTTTCTTTTTTCTCCTTTAATCCCAATGGAGTAAAGAAAGGAAACACTATTAAGGAGAACAAAATAAACAAAAGCAACTACTACTTATGCTAATGACACAGATAAGGAAGGGACAACTGCTTGCTCTGTTCAAGGCCAAAGGCGGTTGAGAAAGAACTGAGGGCGGGGGTATGACCTGTTCCCCCCGGGGGGCCATCTGGAACTGGGGTACCACTGAGCCCTCTGACCCACCAGCCAAGGCTCCCTCTCACACTGTGCTGCTGTGACAAGCTGCAATGCCCTCCAACCTGCGCTTTCACTAGCATTCACACAGGTAGGGACAACCCAGCTGTAGTTACACCCAGGCTTTCTAACCACCAGCTTCCTATCCTACAACCCCAGAGCAGTACCGTACTACCTTGCTCAAATCGGGACAGTACATAGGTTTAATACCCAGTCCACATCTCCCTCAATGTGAAGAGGGCAATGCACACTTGTGGTAACCAAGCAGAGATTTTCCCCAAGCACTCCAGTCAAAGCTCACTGGTTTGGATTAAAACATAAAATAAGTTTATTAACCAGAAAAGATAGATTTTAAATGATTGTAAGTGATAGCAATCAGATGAAAGCAGATTACCTAGTAAATAAACAAAACGTAAACTAAGTCTAAGATACTAGAAAGATAGGATATGAACTAGCCAAATCCTCACCCTGGCTGATGATACAGGCGGGCTGCAGATTCTTATGGGACAAGCTGCACTTGTTTTACAGCTTGGATTCCCCAGGTCTTTAATACACAGGCTAGAAATCCCTTTAGACTGGGTCTAGCTCTTCCCTCAGTTCAGTATTTATTCCTTGAGCGTTTCCAGGTGTCTTCTTGTGTGGAGAGTCAAGAACCACAGGTGATGTCACTCCCTGCCTTATATAGTCAGCAGTGTGCCCTTTTGAGTCAGCAGTGTGCCCTTGTCGCCAAGAAGGCCAATGGCATTTTGGGATGTATAAGTAGGGGCATAGCGAGCAGATCGAGGGACGTGATTGTTCCCCTCTATTCGACATTGGTGAGGCCTCATCTGGAGTACTGTGTCCAGTTTTGGGCCCCACACTACAAGAAGGACGTGGATAAATTGGAGAGAGTCCAGCGAAGGGCAACAAAAATGATTAGGGGTCTGGAACACATGACCTATGAGGAGAGGCTGAGGAAACTCGGATTGTTTAGTCTGCAGAAGAGAAAAATGAGGGGGGATTTGATAGCTGCTTTCAACTACCTGAGAGGTGGTTCCAAAGAGGATGGTTCTAGACTATTCTCAGTGGTAGAAGAGGACAGGACAAGGAGTAATGGTCTCAAGTTGCAGTGGGGGAGGTTTAGGTTGGATATTAGGAAAAACTTTTTCACTAGGAGGGTGGTGAAACACTGGAATGCGTTACCTAGGGAGGTGGTAGAATCTCCTTCCTTGGAAGTTTTTAAGGTCAGGCTTGACAAAGCCCTGGCTGGGATGATTTGATTGGGGATTGGTCCTGCTTTGAGCAGGGGGTTGGACTAGATGACCTCCTGAGGTCCCTTCCAACCCTGATATTCTATGATTCTATGATAGCTTTAGTATATGGCAGGAATCCTTTGTTTCAAAACTTGGTGCCCAGACCGGTTTGTAGAAAAATACTGACATCCCAATACTGAGTCCAGAGACATGTGGTCTGGTCACATGACCTTGTAGAGTTTCAGCGGCCATTGCTTACAGGCTGGCCAAAATGCCCACAGGAAGGTTAAGCTATGCCACAGTCCTTTGCCTTTGCTAATGGGCCATCAGCCCCATCTGGCTTCTTCATTGTTGTACCTGAAAAGTTGGCTGTGGGTGTTTTCCAGAATAAGCCCATTTCTGCTAGTCAATAGTCATAACTTCAGATACAAAAATGATACATGCATACAAATAGGATAATCATATTCAGCAAATCATAACTTTTCCAATGACACCTCACACGATCTGTCTTGAATAAAATACACCATAATAAGATCACTGTGAAGAATATGGGGTGCAGTGTGACAGGGGGTTTTGCTTGCACAGTGCTGGATAGCCTCGAGGCAGACCATGAGGGAGGGAGAGCGTATGTGCGGGATCAATGGACACTGCTACCAAAAATCTCCCATTAGAGGTGCAGGGGCACACGTACACCTACAGTGGAGCACCAATAGGGACACTACTCAAAGAAGAAGAAGTAGATATCAATTGATATTTGATGTTCTAGATACACCTCTGATATGTAAGAGGGGAAGCAGATATACCTGTAGCTATTAAATATAGATTATAAAATACCAAATATGTAGTGACCTCACTCACTTTGAAGTCATTATTCACTGGATTCCAGACATTAAGAAAAAAAGTCATCTTGCTATGTTCAAAACCACAAGTCTTATCAAATGTGTATGTTATATGGATGGAATATAGCCAGAGAGCAATAAGTAACTCCAGTTTTGTTATTTAAAAAAGCTAAGTTACAGTTCTAAGAAATAGTTGCTTAAAGTTAGGATCCTTAAAACTGCTCTCGTTTTCAGAAGTTCTGACCACCCAGCACCATCCTTTGAAGTCACTGAGAGCTGCAGGGTGCTCAGTTGTTTTGAAAATCAGCACACTTATTTAAGAGTCTTAATAAGGAGTTAGGAGCTTAGCCATAGACACCGATTTTTGAAAAAAATGTCCTGGATAGGTCTTAGTAGTGTGTTTCCTAATTGTCTTATTTCTTTAAAGTGACTGATGATAACACTTGGTTTTTTTGCGTGAGGCAGGAGGCAGAGAATAAACTACAGCTCTTTTCCCTGGAAACAATTTGTGATATGGCAGCACAGTTGAATATGCAGAATTTCATAATTTGGCAGTATTTTTTGCACACTTCATCCTGAAATATGTTTTTTATGTTTTAGTCAAAGTGTTATAGATCCAACATGCAAATACCTGTAAAATACAATTCAAAAGGCTTCACCAGAAAGCACACTATATTTTACTCCCTGTGTTACCTTATTAATGCCCATTGTGAGGAAGTGATCAAGAAGATATCGCGCTTCTGTTAGCGTGCAGGCATTAATCACTGCAGACAAATCCATGGTCTCTCCTTCTTCCTACATGCACAACAGTAAAAAAGTCAGGGAATTTACATCCTATTCATATGACACAAGTGCTGCTATTTTAAGATATGAATTATATTAACTCTAAAGATTCAGGATGGGTTTTCAAAAACAATGATAGTCAATGAAATATGTTCTTTTAACCTAATTAACGAGAGACTGCTGAATTGGAATTAATTTGCAAACTGGATACAATTAATTTAGGCTTGAATAGAGACTGGGAGTGGATGGGTCATTACACAAAGTAAAACTATTTCTCCATGTTTATGTACTCATGTATAAGACAATAATCAAGTACAACTTAAAGAGTGTCTTCTGAATGTGAAATAGATTGTCCTGTAACAGCCAGCTGTGGAAGGAGGATTTAAATTTGTGAGCTTTTGTCACAAGAACCATAGTATTTAATGTCAGCAGAATGGAACATATCAGCTTTGGCATTTAAACGGCCCGGCAATGTTACCTTAAATTATATAATCAAAGGTAATATTTATATCTGAAAACCCCACTGTACAAACACTACCTATATCAACCATCCCCTCAACATATTTTAACTTAACAACATAATGAGTAGGTTGCATAATGCATGAAATACCAAGGCAAAATTCACCATAGAATAAAACACTCTCAAGGCTAATGCAATTTCCTAGTTGTACATGTTGTTATTACTAAACCTTAGCACTTGACTTACCTTTGCTTCCTCCATCTGCATAATGTTTGCTTGGCAGTCAGAAATACTATCATTGATGTAATCTATATTTGCAGTTAGTGACTCCATCTCCTCATTGATGTTATGGACATTTTTGTCTGCTTCTCCACCATCATCCTTGATGACTTTCTCCCTTTTTTTCAAAAGCTTCTCTCTTCTTTTTGTAAGTTCTTCACGTTGCTATTTTCCAAGAGAAATTTTAAATAAAAGGATTGCATATTTAAGTCAAATATAATTTTTATTATTTATTTTTGTTCTTTTCTGGTTACATGGTAACCACAGTGTACATTTTTGCAGTGGGAGAGGAATAGTGGAGGATGTGAATGTATTTGACAACACATGCATAAGGTGTTTTTAGATCCTGACACCTACAGCATATTTGTTTTGGTTCTTATCTCAGTAAAGTTTGATGGTTCTGGGTTCTACGCTAGGATTCAAACACTTCTGGCAATAAATCACTTTATACACTTGTGCCTACAAGGTGTTAAGCACCTCTGACCTATGGCCTAGACCAAGGCTTACTCAAGTCAGAGGGAGCCTTTCCATTGACTTTGATGGGCTTTGAATCACCTTGGCAGGTCCTATATGAACAAGCAATCACCTGATAAAAGAAAGTGGATCTGCTTTCTGCTATTTTAATACAATAGCATGGAAGATATTGCATAATAAATACCCTACCTTAAGTAGTCTATTCATATCTGTTTCCATATTGGAAATGGTCATTCTCTGCATAATGATGTCAGTCACTTTGCGTTCAAGTAATTGCCACTTCATCCTGGCTGCCTTTGAGGAATAAACTCTGACAGTTGTTCCTTTTCTTTGGTATTTCTTCCTATGGTTAATTCAGAGAGCCACATTACTGAATATAACTACACGGTCCCGTTTAGACTCTGAAACTGCAAATTATCAATGCAAAATTATTATTAAATTTAAAGACAACATGACTTTTTTTTTTTTTTTTTTTGCAGACCTTGACTCCACATCCACCTCCTTGTAATCAGTCCTCTGCAGATGTACCTCTTTGGCACTTCAAAACATATGTCAAGTCCTGTAGCATTTCAAAGGAAGCATCATGGAAATTCAAGCAATGGTTTATAAGGAACTTCTGTCATCTGAGGACCAGTTTCAATTAAATAAGCAAATCCCAGACAAGTACAAATCCCAGACAATCAGTAAGCGTAACTACTCTGAAACCAGTAAGTGTAACTGTATTTGTATTTTTTGTTTTCCTGAGATGTTATTTGTTCTTAAGAATAAGATGGGTAACTGGACCACTGATGACATTTTGTTGAGTATGGCAACTGAATTTTAAAAAATTTAGATTTTTAAGTATGACTTGTCCTGAAATGGCATTTTGTACTGTTCTACCCTATATAACAATATGGCAGGCTCAATCCTGCTTCTGGTAAAGTTAATGGGCATAGGACCATTTTATGGGAATAGGAAGTGACATCAGACTGTAAAATAGAAGCCATTACAATATCTATCTAGAGAGGAACGTCTGCTATAAATTGTAAAATTGTAAAATAAGTAAGTATGTTTAGTCTTTACTAGGGCTATCAATTAATCACAGTTAACTCACATGATTAACTCAAAAAAAATTAATTGCGATGAACTGCCCTTATAACAATAGAATACAAATTGAAATTTATTAAATATTTTTGGATGTTTTTCTACATTTTCAATATTGATTTCAGTTACAACACAGAATACAAAGTGCATAGTTCTCACTTTATATTACTTTTTATTATAAATATATACACTGTAAAAATGATAAACAAAAGAAATAGTATTTTTCAGTTCACCTCATACAAGTACTGAAGTGCAATTTCTTTATCATGAAAGCGTAACTTACAAATGCAGATTTTTTTTTGCTTATATATCTGCACTCAAAAACATAACAGTGTAAAACTTTAGAGCAGGGGAGGGCAAACTACGGCCCACGGGCTGGATCCGGCCCGTCAGGGCCTTCAATCCGGCCCATGGGATTTCCAGCAGGCAGACTCCCTGCCTGCCCTGGCCCTGCGCCACTCCCGGAAGTGTCCGGCACCATGTCCCCGGAAAGGGATGGGAGGGCTGGGGGAAGAGGACTCCGTGCACTGCCCTCACCTGCAGGCACTGCCCTCTGCAGCTCCCATCGGCCGGGAATGGGGAACTGCAGCCAATGGGAGACTCGGGGGTGGTACCCGCAGGTGAGGTCAGCACACCCCACACCCCCAGGAGCCACTGCCAGACATGCTGGCCACTTCCAGGAGTGGCGTGGAGCCAGGGCACCCGAACCCCACTTTAAATAAATTTAAAGTGAGCACTATACACTTTGTATTCTGTCTTATAATTGAAATTAATATATTTGAAAATGTAGGAAACATCCAAAAATATTTAAAATAAATGGTATTCTATTGGTTGTTTAACAGCATGATTAATCACAATTAATTTTTTTAATCACGCAATTAATTTTTTTAATAGCTTGACAGCCCTAATCTTTACCTGGTTCCATTCATTGCAGTTACCGATAATGCTTGGACCCTGGCCACAGGAATTCTCATCTTTTGCTGTGCTGCTGATCTTGATCCATCATAGTCTACAGATGACACACTAGAACTTGGTTCTTGAATAGGATGGTCAGGCAAACTCAGCTTCCGACTCACCCTCCCAGCTGCTTTATCGGACATAGGCCTTACTTGTCGACGCAGAGCTGTAACCTGAAACAGCAGGACACCAAGACATGTTACTAACACCTGTAGCATTATAAATTCAACTTTATGACCACAAATGATGCAAATATCTATGATCTGACAGGACACACCAGTGCTGTAAGACAATACCTCTTCTGTTTTGCGGCGTAGAACAACTTCTTGATTTCTTTTCTGAGCTTCCAGAAGTTTGAGCTGATGCTGTGAACAACAACAATGAATAAGCCAAATATTTTTCTCTCCAACATTTGTCATTAGCAGCCTGAAACTGAAAAAGAAGTCTAATATATGCTAATATAGGTTTGCAAAACTGTTGTGAAAATTGGCAAACCCAGGTGCAAAATCTTCTTGCCCATTATTTGATAGAATGGTTATAATGGGAAAACACACCTCAAAACTTGACTTGCCTCCCTCAAATAGATAACCTGGCTGGGGTGAATGGGTAGATATACCAATGCTATTTGCAAAATTCTGTCTAAAATGAGCCTTTGTTTGTTTTCAGTAATAGTTCGTACTTGAAGCCTGGAGGCAGGATTTCCATAATGTAACTACAATGCATCAGATGTCAAGCAAAATCTTGTTTAATGGCAAGAGGAGGGGATTTGTGTTTATAAGGAAGAAATGTGACATATTCCACATCATAATGAGTATGTTTACTACTGTACAGAAAGCTTTACGAACATTCACATCTTATCTGTAAATCACCTCTCGCTTGCGCTGCTCCTTTTTAAGCTGTGCAATCTCTCTGTTTCTTCTAGATTCTGTCATCCTGGCTTTTTCTTGCTCTTCTTTCATTTGTTTCATCAGGCGAACCTGCATAGAAACAATCTCTTAGCCACCTTAACAGAGGGCATTTACTTTAAATCAAAATGTTTTTATTCTCCCATCACTCATGTAAACAGCATTTTCTTCATACTATAATCTCCTATTACTATTCTGTACTTTCAGTAATTTACCTCCTCCCAGAGATACCTTTTTCTTCTTTAATGTGAGAGCAAGAAAATGGCTCTCAATCCCTTTCCCATTGATCAAATGTTAACCAAATTAAAAAAAAACCTTAGTTTTCTTCATCTCAGTCACATCCTGCTGCAGTTTCTTCAGCTGCTTTTCATATTGAGACTGATTTTTAAGCAATCGTGCATGTTCTTTCTGAGCTGTTTGAAGTCTTTGCAGTTCTTTATTCATGGTTTGGAGTTTTTTCTCATATTCTGACTTTATTTTTTTTGCTTTCTCTTCTGAACAAGACTCCACGGAACCTAAATAACAAAGGAGAACTCTTATCTGCTAATTTGTTGAGAATATCTTCACTTTGTCAATACTGAGTTACTCTGCAGTCAGCAGCTTACTGGCAGTAGCCTCCAATCAGCTTTAACTATTTAATTTGCCTTTCTGCTTCTATCTTCCATACTGCTGTGAAGTCTCTACCCAGGATTGATGACTGTTATAGCTTTAGGTAATATATCAAGTACTAATACAATCAGCTTTATATCCTTAATTGGTTTCTAATTTTAATATATCCTCTGGTTTTCTTGCACTGAAGGCACATGCACCAAATTAAAAACAAAAACAGAAGAATTCCCTTCTGCTTTACTGAACACATTGTCTAAACTGGACACAGGAGTTGGAGACTCTAAGCGCTCTATTCTCACTTTTCTCTCCCCCCAACACTACAGTTTACCCAAGCAAATCTGAACAGAAAACTAATGATGGGTGCCAACTCTGACCTTCTCTGGCCAATGTACAGAGCAACACTGACAGAATCTTAAAGGACTCAACTCAAAATGATTGGTCCGCTTAATAGATCTCTGCGTCTGTGGGAGTGTAAATTAAAATGTCTGCTTCCCTTCAAGTTCCAGGACCCACAGGCTATATCGGATTCTCTTACATCATCAAAAACCACTGAAAGCTGCTGCTGGTAGCGATGTGGTCAGAAAAAGCACCCATCATTTCTGGCTTGGTATACCCAGTGAATTTCTCTTTCTCCATATAACAGCTGAATAACTTGTACATGGAAAGTTTCCAGCGTCTTCCAGCAAGAACCTCAGAATTAAATCCAAGTCTAACACACAGTAGCAAAGAACAAGTCATGTAATTCAATGCCTACTGAACCAATGCATTGCAGTAAGTCCTTGCATTGATTACTGTGAGCATTAGCTTGGGCCCCTGGACAGCACTATTTAAAGAACAGTTGCCCGTATATGTGATACTCACATACTCAAGCTGATGCTGTAGAACAAACCTTTAATTGCAGCTACACATCAGGCTATTTCTCCAGCTCACTGATTTAGGGACCAGGACTGTAACTGTTATTCAAAGTGTGTCCAGTTATCTGCTTGAGCTTAAAAATGGTGGATGTGGTTAGTGGACACAGGAAGAGCTCCCCGATGTAAGTTAAGGCCAACATTTTCAAAAATGGCCTATGTTTCTGAGGTGTTTGCAACATGCAATGCCTTGGGACTGATTTTCAAAAGTGCCAACCACTCCTAAGCCCTTCAGAAGCCCGTGGGGGCTGTCACTGCTCGGCATTGCTGAAAATGAATGTGTAAATAAAATCTGAGTAAAGCAGAATAAAGTTAACACTTCCTGTATAACAGTTAAAATATTATTTTAAATTGTGGGTTATTCAAAATAAAGTGGCAGTTTATCAGCCATCCATCCCTTAAATCAGGGCTGACACAGAGGCCCATTTGTGGGTCACTATTCTGTGTCAGGAGCTCTTGTCAGGCATGACATACTCACTACACTTATCACACGGTCATCATAACCTGTATCTAAAAGGTGTCATGTAAGATATCACTGGAAAACTAATAAGTCACTGATCATAAATATTCTTGTGCAATGAATGTATGGGGTGTGTACAAAGAGTTATGGATATGTGCTAGAATTATATTCTTAGTATGTATTTGGCAAGCAATGCACAAAGCCAGTCTTCCCTAGATAATGGAATATGTATTTGCTTGGCTCACCAGCCTGGTCATCAGGCAGACACAGTGAAGATGTATTTACACATAAGGTAAACAAAGCCACCAAGCTAACCGGGGAGGAGATAATGACTCAACTATCACAAGTGGGGGAAGAACCAGGATGAGGTCTTCACCAGACCACATGGTGTCTTTTCCAAGAAGGAGAAAAGGAACTTTATATGAGAATACATTTCCATGGTTTACTGGGCTATAAAGGTAGTGGGTCTGAACCTCAAATGATAAGTAACTGAATCCACTGATTATACAGAATATTACTGTACTATAAAAGTGTAACCAGTAAAGTCCTTTCTGAGAGACACTAGTGATTAATATCATTGTGAAACATATGTATTAGCACTAAATGAGAAAATATGGACACTCAATGATATTATGCTTTAAAGTCTGAGACCAAACACAGGGAGAAACAGGTTTTCCCCCAAACAGGAGAAAAGGTAGCATTTTGGAATCAAAACAATGGAAGCCCTATTTACATATGAATCAACAGAGGACGAGGAAGTCCACAGGATGGGAAGAACAGCAGGAGGTCATCCTGAATCTGGGGACAAAACAGTGAGTTTGGGAAGATATAAGGAGAAAGAAGAACCCATCTTGGCATCCATCCTTGGATAGACACATGGGGTCGGAGCTCTTGCAAGCTGAGAAAGATGGGGCCTTCAGCCAAGGAGTTGAACTGAATATAGGTGAGAAACCTGCTTAGGTAAAGATCTTTCACCAAGGAAGACAGAGGAAACCAGCACTGTGTTCTTCTGTGGAAAGTTCTCTACCTTGAACCAAGGCTCTGGCTTGTGGAGTTAAGTCTTGGCCACTAGAAAGTGTATTTTACTTTTAAGTGCTTGTAACCATTCTGACTTTATCCCTTCTACTTGAACTGACTTAAAACTTTCTCTTTTTGATTAAATAAACTTGTTTTACTTTTATTCTAAATCAACCCAGTGCTGGGATGGACTTGAAATGATTATTAACAACAAGCTGCTGTACTTTTGCCTCTTTAAAGGAGCAACAAACTTTATTACTCCTCTAAATGTTCTAGGAAGGGGCTAGACATTTCAGGGCAAAGGGTTTTGATGAAATTCAGGACTGGGGATATATTGGGGTCACTTGGCCAGCAGAAACCAAGGCTGGTAGAGACAAAAGTGTGTCTTGTCTGCTGGCTGGGAGCATCCAGACAGGGAGATACTGAAGCAGAGCACTGTGAGGCACTCAGGGTTACAGGACAAGCAGTGGCACAACCTCTCATTAGTCTGGATTACACCCCAAAACATGACAGGGGCACAGAGCACTGATTGCACCACTGAACTATTCTGTTGTGGTTTTGGTTCTTCTCTTATTTAGGGTGACCAAAAGGAAAAGGAAAGAGAAACTTATCTGAATACAAGTACTAAACTATGTGAAAGGAAGTCAGAACTCGCGAGAAATTGAAAATACATGTTCACCTATCCCTAGTACCAAACAGTAATAAAAACTTAAAACCCAGTATTATTAAAACTGAAAAATTAACAAAGATTAGAAAATGACTCTAGTTAGCAGCTAGTTTTCAAATAATTTCGCCTCACAGTTTTGATGCAGTACCAATTTATATGTATAGAGGGAAAGTAACAAATAATTTATCTTGAAGATACTGCAGTAAAATTATTTAAATAAAGTTGTAAGTCCTACCCAGGTTTTGAAGAACCTGATCTCTTTCAAGTTGAGTGTCTCGAATCTTATGTTGTAGCATCATTAGCTTCTCTTCATATTGCTTTTTCAGAGTCTGTAGTCTTCGCTGGCTGTTCTCTAGTTCATCTATCAGCTTTTGCTTTATGGCAATTTCACAAGTGATATTTGCTAAATCTGCCTGATAATTTTCTAAAAAAAAGAAAAAAAGAAAAATTAGGTTCTAAAAATGGAGGCCCTCAGATTCTATGGCAATGAGGGCCATATAAACATCTAGACAGATACCTCCTGTAACTTTAGGGTAATCAAAATATAATGGCATGAAAAGCATTTTTTCCAAAAGCCAAGGATTTTGAAAAGCCAAATTATTTGGCATAAACTACCAAACACTGGGGCCAACCTGGCAATAAATAGTCATACTCTTCTGAGTTGTACAAATGTGAGATGCCTCAAAAAACTTGTACCACCTAATATGCTTGGATCATGTAATAATTCTGGGTTGACATGCAAAATCTGTCATGCTCAAATGAACACATTCTGGACAGTCACAGCTCATTTGGAGTTTAATGCTTGTTTATGTATAATTTTGTGCTGCATAAGTGATTGTGCGTATAAGGATTTTGAGTATTTTGTAACCCTGACAGAAGGAAACAGATGCTGAATCTCCACCTGGGTAATTCTATTTTTTGAGATCCAGAAAAATACAAAACAATGCCCTCCTGCTCACCACACCAATTTTGTGAAATATGGAATTTAATAGGATGATGGGAAAGTCTGTACATGTCAGATTAGCGCTATTTTTGTTTCACAACTCCCATCAACTACCCTCAACTCCCAGCTCTGACACCATGTCCCTCCCTGTGCTCAGCTCACACAGTCTGCTAGAGTTCCTTCAGCTCCAAAGCTGCAGAAACTTCCAACAGCAAGCTCAGGAGAGTGTAGGGAGGAAGTCTTGACTGGTTAGTGAATTTTGCGGTGGGGTCCCCCTCTCTCACCACCTAACCCAGCTGCTGAAAAGGTATATCCTATCTCCAGAGAGAAGAGAGGAGCTGTCTCAGTCAAAGCGAGGGGGTCCCCTAGCCCTGACTGCAGTGTTAGGTTTATAAGCCAATGGGCCCTGGTTTCTGTGGTTGTGCTCCAAAATGGAGCAGTCAGCCAGGGACACTCCAAGTTCTGGGGCCCTTTTAAAGTTCTTGTTGAATGTTAATCAATCAGAAAAGAATCGATATACATAGAATGTTTCCCGGCCTACTTCTCATGAGCCAGATTGTTGGGCTGGGCTAAGTCCCAGATTCTGTGCTCATAAAGGGTAAATCCTGATTTGTGCGTAATGCCTACACGAGCTTTTTGTGCCAAGTACCATTTCTATATAGGAAGCCTCTGTCTCTTCATAAAGAATTCGGCTTACAAGCTTCATCATTTCAGAATTAAACCCTGAAAACAGCTGAATTAACAGGTGCTGGGTATCACCTCATCCTCATCCATGGTGTTCTTCAGAATGAAGCAAATTAACCTAGTGTTTTAATCTTATATTGAGGATATTTTTCAAAACAAAAGGTTTAGAGAAATAAATCAAGTATCAGATTGCTTCTACTGGGCTATAGAACAAACCTGGTGAATTGCACAAAGGCAATTCAGGACTCTTGCAATAAGATGAGATGCAATGTAAAGAAACGTTCTAGGAGCCCACGGAAGGGCACAGCATTATAGATAATTCACAGAATACTACTGATAGTGGGCTCAAGAGATGCTGAGCATACTTCCCTTCCTGCCAAAGGGAAAGTCATCATGGAGAAGGGAAGTGCCAGAACCAGATGAAACAGTATCATCTACGCCCAAATATGGGGTACCCAGACAAAGCAGATTTTTTACAAAATTCTGCAAAAATATTGAAGTGATGTCACCTTTTTCCTCTAAGTCAGAATCAGATTCATCTGAGCTTTCAACAACTTCCATGTCATCATCTTCATCTTCGTCTTCTTCCTCATCCTCATGATCACTTACTTCCTGAATTTCTTCCTGCAAATAAGTAGGGGCAAAAATTAGGACAAAAATGTACATTTCCCCACCTCCCTTTGACACTTAGATTAACTTGGAACTACATGGAAGCAGGGTAACAAATCAGACTATGAGCCAGTATATCACCTTTTAAGTACTTACCACTTCCAATTCATGATTCTCTCTCTCTGAAGTGCTTTTTTCATCCCTTTTCTCCTGTTCGTTGTCTGGGTTCTCCTCTTTAACATTACTAAAAGAAAGTGCAAATGAAATATTAGCTCACTGATGCTATGATAGTATTTTTTTCCCCTAAACCAATAACCTGCCTTTGGCACTTGTAAAAACATGATGCTCCAGAGAAAGGAGAAATACAAAATGCAGCTAACCAAGTGAATAAAGCTGAGCACTGGGAAAACATAACTTCTAGACCTCTACAGATAAAATAATGCCCTGATTTTTAATTACCCCTACATAATCTTAGTTTGTACAGCAGCATTATTGATCATAAAATAATTTTAGCTTTTACCTTTGGATTTTTAATTTTGTAACTAGAAACTTAAGCAATAGGAATAAAAATCTCCATATACTATAGCAGAACCCACTTTGGATAGAAGTCTCAATGTATCCCTGTAACTTTTACTACACATAATAGAAGAGTATTTTGTGTGTGATTTAGCATGCAGCAGATTTGTTACACTGTAGAATCTCTGCAAACTCAGGCATAAGGCTTGAAAAACAGAATCCTAAGTTATTAAACTATATTGCTTTTTTGGAGCTGTTACGTACCGATACATGAAAGCATACTTAAAGTAGGCACTGAAGTACAATAAAATATCATAAGAAACCCTGAATAGAATTTTTGCAATACGACACTGTTTTAAAAAGCAACTTTTTCATTTGTCAAGTAGGCATTTTAGATTTTTTTTTTTAAGTATATTTACATGCTTCCAGTGTTTAGAATATTGCTTACTCTTACTTGGATGCCACACATCTGTATTCCCTTTCCTCTCTTGAAGATGTGAACTATAATGATTGGTGTGTTAAAACTGACTATTATAAGTACTGCCATTTGAAAAGTACTTTATTCTTTTAAATACCAGGTCATGATGGAAAAAGCAAAACCCACAGTTAAAAGGTGACCCGCAAAAAGTCAAGTACCAAATTCCAGTTACTTGATTGACACGCACACAATTCATTCTGTAGCAAATATAAAAGGGTCATTTAGCACATTATAACCTATAACCATCTTTATTTCTGTTCTTTCAGGTTCTACAGCTTCTAGAGTCACCTGGGTTGACTGTCTCCTGACACAATATGATACCCAGCACATAACATGCTGTGGTATAACTATTGTTCTAGAGGCCAACTGAAATTGGCCCATTGCAGGCAGGGCAAATAATTCTTAAATATATTCCATGTCCTTTCTTTATATATTATTCATTTTTGAAGGAGTAATTGCTTGGAAAAAAACAAATCATATATTAAAAATTGAACTTTTCCGACCCTGTACTGGTGAACCTGACTTTCCAACACAGATGTATAAGTACTATATCACAGCACAATACACGCTGGGGCATCATCTCAGATCAGGAGCCAGGGAGCAATGGCAGGCTGGATATCACCAAACCAGAAATAATTATGTTTTTACGTAAATTTGCTGAATGTCACTCAGTCTGGCAACTGTGGATACACAGCACATTCATGAAGTGCCTGGCATTTGGTACATGACTTTTGTAAGTCAGCTTTAAAGTGAGCTTCTAACATTAAGTGTATACATGGCACCATCTTACGGAGCAGATCTGCTTCCCGAGTGTATTCAGAGTTATAAATGCTTATTTTACTTTTATTCCTCTTAGCACGACAGAGCTAGCTGGATTCCATTCTGGTCCATTCATCATCAGTAGAACTATTAACAAAATTACAATTGTAGAATCTTTACTGCTGATGATACATGATACCAAAAAGAACCCAGCTTGACTTTCAGATTCCAGGAAGGAGTCTGCAAGTCTGATGGCCTTGAGATTTCAGTCACACACCATTGAAATTAAAGGAAATTTTGCAGTGACTTCATTGAAACATGGATCAAGCCTTATGTGCCATTATGAAAACTATTTTTGGCCTATTTTAATCTCTCTCCATTCATTTCTTATAGGGAAGCATTACTACCCTTCTCACGTAGCTGGGATGACCAGATGTCTTTCAGAATTTAAGTACTTGTCAACCTGCCATTACTGGGGACTGTAATAAGGATGTCTGCTTAACCCTCCAGCTATTCTCAGGGTACATTAACATTGCATGCTCCTTTTGGCACTGTGTAGTGTAAATACTCATGTGGCCTCGCAGGACGGTTATAAATAAGAGTAACTAGGTAGGCAAGGCTTAGGAGAGTAAATACATGCCTGACGGGTAAGGGTATGTATGCAAAGCACATGCCTACATGGCTCTCTACTTGCCCATGCTGTGCCTCCTTGTCTACACTGCCAACTGCTTTTCCCAGTGCCTCCCCCCTGTCAGAGTCTTGCCCCCCTGCCAGAGTCATGCAGTGAAAGGCTCTGGCAGCAAGATCTGCTGAAGCCTTTCCCCACTGTTGGAATGTTTCAGTGACATGTATTTACATGTTGCAGGGTGGAAGCAGCTTGCTTTTCACTGCAGTGTGTAGCTATATATACACACACACTACACACTGCTAAAACTAGTGTGTATTATATACATAGCCTCAAAGGCTAGAAGCATTACTTCCCCAACACTGAGGGATAGCTCACTGGTTTGAGCATTGGCCTGCTAAACCTAGGGTTGTGAGTTCAATCCTTGAGGGGGCCACTTAGGGTTCCAGGAAAAAAATTGGGGATTGGTCCTGCTTTGAGCAGGGGGTTGGACTAGATGACCTTCTGAGGTCCCTTCCAACCCTGTGATTCTGTGTGAACAGGGTAAGAGCCCACAGTTAGCCTTGACCTCCAGTTACATACTGTATGTTTCTTCCTGTTTAAACAAAACAGTGTTAATTGAAAAGAAAAAACAGTTTTAAAAAGCCCCAATGAACTACTCTATATGTGTCTATGAATCTACTGCTAGAATTGCCTTTCATGTATGGCAACTAAATTAATTTAAATTACAGTTTAATTAAAAACCTGGGAAATATTCCAACCTTCTTTCTTCTTGATTGCTTTCCTCAAGTTTCTGTAGCCTTCAAAAGCAGGAGGTACAGTATTGGAAGGCCAAACCAATGAAGGACAAACCAGACAGTGAAAGCGAAAGTGGTAAGAAGGTAAAAATGATACATGAGCTTGTGGATTTTAAAATAAAATTTAAAAAGATACCATCAAAAGACGACAAATAGTAAAAAGGCAATACATTTTGTGTAGTTGGAAAGTAAAGAGGGAAAAAAAGAGCTGATGTACCCTAGGCAGTGTTTCTAGTATCTGAGGTTGACCAGTCCAGCATTATAAAGCACTGTAGCTGTCTATACCTCAAGTTGCACTAGTGAAGGGTTTTTTGGAAACACAACTGCTTATTTTATTTTGAGAATCATTTCTAATTAGCTTTTAAAAAGTATGATCTTCAAAGATAAATGTTTTGTCTCTTTTGCTTTTCAAAAGGCCCTTTAAATCAGCATAGGAGGCCGTTACCAAAATTTTGTTTTAAAACTTCAAAAAGTACTGCCTTTAAACCATACTAACAAAATATATATCCCCGCTATGTACTAGGACTCAAATAATACGTTAATTGTATATTAGAATATGCTACAGGCATCTATATATACACTTTGCATTAAAAAAACAATATGCAGAAAACTTCCACTTCTAACAGTAAAACTATAAATGATACATTCTGAACATAACCTATGAATACATCTGCAATTTGCAGTTGCTGTGTTTTTAAAGGTTTTAAGGCAAAATATTATAGTTTACTCTTCTGGGATTAAAAATGTATCTGCCACTTATCGCTTGTTACAACATCAACAAAAAAGTACAAATCAGAAGCGATGGGATGGGAAAAAGTACTAATAATTTTTTAAAATGAGAGATGTATTACAGTAAGGAGATCTGTGAATGACTTCAATAATGCAGAAATGTCTTAAATTACTGAAAATATTTTATAAATTTTGACCTCACATTCAAATTATGAACTAATTTTGAGTTGGAATTTATTGGAATGACTTTCCATTGTGCACCTTCTAACGTAAAATACTAACCATGTTGATACCTATTTAATTTTATCAGTAAACTAATGTGATAAAGGTTAAATCAAGAACAGTTAGTACAGTTATCCAAAAAGTTATGAAATATGTAAAAATAACTAAAGATTGAAAGAGGAAAGGAAAATTACCCCAGGAACTGAGAGTTTAGGTCACATTGATTGGAGAACACTATACTTAGATATCTGACAGTTCCACAGCCATGCTGGCCAGCTGATTTCTGAATTCAAGAAGTTTTATGATAGGTGTTCATCAAGGGCTAAATATTCTAAGCACTGAATACCTGTTGCTCCTTTAAAAATGGGCACTTAGGCATATAAGCAGATTTTCAGGCTAGCTTAGAGTGACTGAGAAACACCTATTTAAGATGATGCATCACTAGTCACACCGACTTATGTGACTAGAATGATACTGTATAAAAACTGGTGACACAGGGCACCCTCAGAATTTATTCAAATGGTACACATGCTCCTCCTGACTCAGGGAGGAGACTCAGGCAGCGGCTCATTGCGGTCAGTGTGCACGCTCAGACCCTTCAGCCAGTCCAAGAGCTCCCCCACTGCCCTGGTGGAAGTAGGGGGGTGCCAGCAGCACTGACCATAGGGGAGGCAGGGAAGGGGTGGAAAAGGAGGAGTCGAGGGCCAAACCCCCACCCCCATCCTGCTGTGAACAGAGACCCAGTAGCTGCCATATTCCCTCCTAGCCACGCCAAAGACAGCAGCATGAGTGGCCCTGCCAACTACACAGGAAGTATTGGTCTGGGGAGCCTGCATTCCTACTGAACGGGGGAACTCCTGCCACAGTCCCAGCGATGTGGGCTAGGACGGGAGGCCCTGGCACTTCCATGAGCCCCTAGCTCCTCCATTGGGTGGGGATCTAGGTGCCCCAGCCCAACATCTCCACCGTGGGTGTCAAGTCCCCAGCTACGGGGCCACCCATGCTGCTGTCCCAGGCATGGCTCAGAGGGGAGGTGGCATTTGCTGGGTCTCCACACAGAGCCAATGGTACACACTGTGAGTAAGGTACGTACGGCTGTGGGTGCCACTGGGTGACATGGGACAGCACAAATCAAATCTTCAGAACATTATGCATGTACAAGGGCTATGCTAGTCACGCAACTTTAAAAGAATGAAATCCATAACAAGGTACAGTACAGGTAGAGCAGCTAAATGCTTGTAGGAGACAGGAGTAGAGGAAAGAACCCCCAAACTTCAGGGCAATTTGTCCATTTATAATTCATTAGCTAATCCATTGCTGACTACTGAAATTGCAGTGGAACAAATGTAGAGAACCCTCTACCACAAATGCCCATTGTACAGTTTCATTAAGTAGATGGGAGGAATACATAGTTAACAAATATCACACCATACCTGTATGATCCCCCAAACCTGAACATTTCTCAATATTCAAGGGGTTTTTCCAGTGTGTTTTTTAACTACACACACAACAGCAATTTATATAGCTGTATACTTTATACAAACCATATAGGTATTAATAAACCATGATCCCATTCAGTAATTGCAAGGATACAAAAGTGAACCCAGATGCAGCATTTTCTGAGCCTCCCCATCTGAGCAGACAACAACAATCATTCTATTGCTTAGGAATTAAACAAGGACATGATTTACATGTTATAGACGTGTAAAACATATAGGAGCACATGCCCTGATAACCAGCCTAAGCAGTTTTACACCAGCCAAGGATCTGGCTCACAGAATTGGCCAATTCTGGAGTTCGGTCTCCTGCTTCTATGGTCAATACCAGAGACTTCAAAAAAGGAAAAAAAATAAATAAATAAAGTTCATACCCCTTTGTGTAATTCTGTACATTGGGTAAAGATTCCTTGAAACCTTCAAGTGACCAGTTCCTTCTATGGGCTTGACCTTGAGAAGCGCTGAGCACTCAGACTCTAGTTTAGCAAAGCACTTACATAGTTTTTTTAACTTTAAAACAAGAGTAAATCTCAGCACACATGCCTAAATTTAAACACATACCAAAGTGTTTTGCTGGATTGGGACTACAATTGTCAGCACCTTCCAGGATTCATAAAAAGACATCTGACTAAGAGGTGAGATACAAGTGTGTGTGTTAAAAAAAAAAAAAAAATTTGAAACTTCCCTGCAGATGTAGGCACAAAGGAACCTAGTGACCATGAGAAAGGGTAAATTTCTACAACTAACAGTCAGTATTGTTGTCAGTCACCTCTTGTGGTTATGACTTTTGTAGATATGGGACTCAATCCAATAGATATTCCTTATACAGAACTACTGACCTCAATTTTTCATATTTGTAGCAGATTTTTTAAAAAGTTGTGAAAATTCTTGATTACTTATTTGTGTAAGTTTCAACAGTCAATAAAAATGACATAATAAATTAAAAGCATGGGAAGATTTCGGAGAAAAGAGAACTATTTGAGATTTAGAGGAATCAATGTATCAATGAATGGATCCTTGCAGTCTGAACAGATATCAATGTCTATGCACATTTCAATGGGTTAGAAATTGAATAAAAGAAAATAATGAAGCATGGTGTCACAGTGAAGTAGGAAGTCTTGAATAAAAACAGGGATAGAAGCTGAAGATGTATAAGCAAAAGAAGCCATTCAAGAGCTACTAATGGACTTGCCAACAGCTGTTCAGGATATTTTTTGAAGCGAGCTACTTCCTTGTTTCAACAGAGTATAAAAAATAGTTATTTTCTCTCACTGAAATCTCAGACTTGCGTGAAGACAAAACACACATAATTTGTACTATTATAGTTTCAAAATTATTCTGAGTTTCAAATGATAGAAACATGCACTAGGATAGAGGCCCTGATTCTGCAAATACTATGTGCTTAATTTTACAGAAAGGAAGTCAGTGGAAACACACATGCATAATGTTAAGTATGTGCTTAAGTGTTTGCAGGATAAGCAGCTTACACCCCTATCCTGTGCAAGTATCACAATACATTTTTAAGGCTCACTGGTTAAAATACATCCCTTTGCATAAAAAGGATTTAAAACATTTAAAAATATGGATTTTAAATGCTACCTCTTTTTCTTCTTCTTTTCTTTTTTTTTCAGTTTTTCTAAATCTTTCTTAGCTATATCAAGAATTTCCAAAGTCTCTTTTTCTGAAGAAAGGACAGAAGCAGAAAATGCTGAAGGGCCTCCAAAATATGATGGTCTTGTTGAAGCTCTTGACAGACTGCGTCGAAGATTTTCATTAACTGCTTCACTTTCTAACAATTTTGCTCTAACAACAAAAGAAAACAAAACCATTAGAAAAAGGCGTCTAAGATATCATGGAGTTAGAAATACTATGGATATATAAATAATATAGTTTCACAGCACCTGAACCAAACTGTCTTCAAACTTAAAAACAAATTCTAAGCCATTGTAGAACACATATAAAGTATTAAGAAAAACCACTCTGACATTTCCAGGGATCATACCATTTCATACCATGACCCTACCAGCTCACTAATGCTACATGAGAATTGGGTTGGATCACTACTTGCAAGGTAACCTTTAAGGAACAGTGAGGTTAAGTCCAAAAAAGTTACCAGTTAAATTCATAACAATCTTTATTTTCCTTTAAAAATACAGGGCATATACAATAATGATTTTAGATTCTACTTTTGTTATCAAGGTGGTGGTGTGGTTTTTTTGTTTGTTTTTTAAGTATTTTCTCAAATACCAATACTTATACAAAGTTACCAGGTTCTGCTAAACCCTAAAGCTATTTCCAATGTTCATTTTCAGCCCCGCCAGTGACATAATGAGTAGCAATTTAGAAAGCATCTATATTCTGAAAGGTTTTTCCTGCCCATAAATGTGACTCAAAATACCACAGCATGTTGTACTAGTACCTGAGATCTTCAATTTCCTTGATATAGTTATGAATCATGTTGCTGATTTCTTCATTCCCATCTCCTTTGAGAGAGATAGAGAAAGTGACGTAATATAACTTATTCACAATAAATTAGTATGGATGCAGTGGAATAGGGCTATTAAAAAAGGTACATTGTGATTTGGGTTTCCCACTCTTAATTTTCTCCTCATATGTGAAAAAATATAGATATATTTCATCCATAACCTGAGAATGCTGCAACCAAGCGTGTTTCTTCAAAAGGAAATGAAAAGATCTGGTGAAATGAGGAGCTTAACAGGAATGTACTGTATGTCTGTAAGTACTGTGTCACACTGAACAGCTACCAGTCTTCAACTCAAATGACATTCTCTCTGAAGATGTAACATTAAAGTGGTTAGGCATCAAAAATCTTGAGACACTGGAGGTTAAAATGACAATCCCTGGGTTTTGGCCTAAAATTTTCCATGTAGAGGAACTTACTGTTTTCTGTGTCCTTTAATTTTATTTATTTCATTATTTTATTTGGACAGTTTAATTTTCATTCTTTTCTCCACTCCTGCTGATGTTGATATCAATACCAACAGACAACAGAAATGCACACTGATTCCCAATAGCTTGGCAAATGTGGACTTTCCCATGTTGCACAACCCCATCGTTGGGCACAAGGGGGAAAACAGCTTCTAAACGTGCTTTCACCTCCTCTGCTGGCTGCAATTTTATATCTGGGAAAACTGAAGCTTCTCTAGGTTTTAACATGGAATTGGTCACATCCACACAAGTCAGACAAACCATATAATACAGTGATTCATAGGACTGGGTATGCACACAGCCTTTAAAAGATAGCTATGAAGTCAGTGTAGATGAGACTTTACGGCTGTTTATGCTGTAAATAAAACTGCCCCCAGCTGGATCACCACTGCCCCCAGAAGTTTCATTGACATGCATATAGAGGACTTCAGAGGTGTTTTATAGCAAGGCTAACACCTTTGTTAAGGAATGGCCTGGCTATTCCTCCCCAGAAAAATTCCCATAATTTTAACACCAGTACAGATGAACCAGCAGGAGCTCTAGTATAGATGAGCATCTGGTATGCTGAAAAGCAAGTTTAGTTAGCACAGTGGTAAAATGGGTATTGTCACAGGAGCTTTATCTACATTAGGCCTTCCACCAGTTCTAACACTGGTTCAGCTGAAGTAATGGGATTTTTTTTTTTTAAATGATACCCAGTAGGCAGGGTCTTTGACATGTGAGTTTACAATGAGTTACCAGTCTGAAATGTCAGTTTCCTCATTTGTGTCACAAGTTCAACATTATTTAAATTTAACTTTTTCTGTTTATTTTCTATATTAGTTAATGCTGATAATATATCGATCATAAATGTAATATAGAATATGTACATAGCTCCTCAGATTGCTCCGTAGCAACATGCAAATTGAAAAGTAGATAAAGCAATTTCAGTCTACAATGTGAGGAAATCATGACAACATCCACCCATTCTGTATCTCGGCCCCAATCTAAAGCAAAGCATCTAAACACACGAGTAATCCCAGCCACTGGGACCATTCACATGTTTAAAGTTACTCACATACTGAAGTGGTCTGGTCAATTGGGGCTTTAAACAAGTTTTTCACTACTAAAATTTCTAAGTAATACAATGAAGACTGCTAAGAGGGGACTTTTTCCTGCAGAAGTAGGTTTTGTAGTTTCTGCCCTAAGTAACCTGCAAGAACTGAAAAGCAAGAGTTTAGCTTCCTCATTGAAAACTGTCTAATACATTTATTAATTTTAAAAAGTACGCAATACCTGCTCTTGCAAGAACCTGGTTTGCCTGATCACTCATAAGCTGTGTTATTCTGGCTCTTAATGCATCAACAGTCTCTTGCATTGCTTTAATTCTTACACGCAGGTTGTTATTCTCTGTTTGCAGCATAGCATTTTCATGAAACATGTCATTGATGCTTTCCATACCTTCTTCATCAATAATCCTTTTGCCCTAGAGAAAACATATTTATTACTAGTTAACACTGATCCGAAACAAACATTCATTCAACTCAGAAAAGGCAGTCCACTTAAAATTCTATACACTTCCAGAGACACTTCAAGGTGGAAGCTATCCTTCTTTCAAAGATTACTGTAATTTGCATAATTCTCAAAACAGTTATGTGCTGCCAGTATTTTAATAACAGGTTCCTACAAAGTTCTCTTAGTCTGTGATAAGACACAGGAACATGTGTTAGCATGGGTGAGGAAATGAGTAATCCATCCCTTTTCTTATTAAGACAAAAACATTTTCTCATAACCATAACCAAGGAAGGAGACTGCCTGGTAAACAAACTTAATAGTACATTTCCTGGAAATCATAGAATCATATAAGATTAGGGTTGGAAGAGACCTCAGGAGGTCATCTAGTTCAATTCTCTGCTCAAAGCAGGACCAACACCAACTAAATCATCCCAGCGAGGGCTTTGTCAAGCCGGGCCTTAAAAACCTCTAAGGATGAAGATTCCACCACCTCCCTAGATAACCCATTCCAGTGCTTCACCATGCTCCTAGTGAAATAGGTGTGACAGGTTAGATCACAGAACCCCCCTGGGGGCTGCCACCTGATGTGCCAAGACTACTTCTGCCCCTGCTTTCCCTGCCAGCTTGGGACTCCAGCACCCCGTCTTGCTGAGCCAGACATTCCAGTCTGCTCCAACACAGACCCAGGGTCAGAACCACATGCCCCAAAGCTGCAGACTAACTGAAAGCAATTTAAGAAGTGTTCCTGTCTTTAACACTCAGATGCCCAACTCCCAATGGGGTCCAAACCCCAAATAAATCTCTTTTACCCTATATAAGTTTATACAGGGCAAACTCATATATTGTTCGCTATAACACTGACAGAGAGATATGCACAGCTGTTTGCCCCTCCTCCCCCCAGGTACTAATACATACTCTGGGTTAATTAATAAGTAAAAAGTGATTTTATTAAATACAGAAAGTAGGATTTAAGTGGTTCCAAGTAATAGCAGACAAAACAAAGTGAATTACCAAGCAAAATAAAATAGAACACGCAAGTCTAAGTTTAGTACAGTAATAAAACTGAATACAGATTAAAATCTCACCCTCAGAGATGTTTCAATAAATTTCTTTCACAGACTGGACGCCTTCCTAGTCTGGGCACAATCCTTTCCCTAGTACAGCCCTTGTTCCAGCTCAGGTGGTAGCTAGGGGATTTCTCATGATGGCTGCCTCCTTTGTTCTGTTCCACCCACTTATATATCTTTTGCATAAAGGTGTGAATCCTTTGTTCCTCTGGGTTCCCACCCCTCTTCTCAATGGAAAAGCACCAGGTTCCAGATAGATTCCAGTTCAGGTGACATGATCACATGTCACTGAAAGACTTCGTTACCCACTTGTCAGCCCACAGGTATACAGGAAGACTTACCAGTAAAACAGAGCCATCTACAGGTAATTGTCCTGGTTAATGGGAGCCATCAAGTTTCCAAATCACCATTAATGGCCCACACTTTGCATAACTACAATAGGCCCTCAGAGTTATATTTCATATTTCTAGTTTCAGATACAAGAGTGATACATTTATACAAATAGCATGACCACACTCAGTAGATTATAAGCTTTGTAATGATACCTTACAAGAGACCTTTTGCATGAAGTATATTCCAGTTATATTACATTCACACTCATTAGAATATTTGTATAAAATCATACAGAGTGCAATGTCACAAGAGGGTTTCCTAATATCCAACCTAGATCTCCCCTATAGCAACTTGAGACCATTGCCTCTTGTTCTGTCATCTGCCACCACTGATAACAGCCTAGCTCCATCCTCTTTGTAAACCCCACTTCAGGTAGTTGAAGGCTGCTTTCAAATCCCCCCTCACTCTTCTCTTCTGCAGACTAAATAATCCCAGTTCCCTCAAAATGTTTCTATTTTGTTGCTGAAAAAATACTAAGTAGGCATAGTACAATATGAATATTCAACGTGTATAACTTTCACTGTAGTTTTAAAAACCAGAGTCCAGAATTTACTTTGCTGTTTCAAGAATTCACTGTAAAACCATGATCTGGTTTCTTGCCAGTCAAACCAGCACAGGAATCTCTACAACTGAGATGCAAAATTTCCAACCAATATAAATTGTTTTAATTACATGATAGATTTCTAAATCTTTAACCAACACAACAATAACATTCCTAAAAAATGACACTCTTACTCATGTGTCATCCTCAATTGTTGTGCAATCTACCCCCACAGCTTAGTGAATGAAGTGTTTTCTGTATAGATTAAAAATCACACTCTGCCTTCTGATATGCAACTTTCACTGACATCAACAGTAGTCATGCGTCATATCTGAAGGTAAAATTTGGGATGCCACCACGTGCTATGTAAGTTAAAGGTATTATTCTATTCTTTACTTTTGTGTAGTAGAAGTAGCTAATAGAAAAATGAGTTGTAAAATGTTAGTGATATTCTAAAATAAAAGAAACCGTAATAAATTTACTTACTGTTTTGTACTCCATAAGTTCCATCTGAAGTCGTGCAATCTCACTGCGTAAACCATTGATTTGTTGACTAGCCCTGTCCTGATTAACCATCACCTTGTTCTTGATGTTTCGTGCCCGATTGGCATACTTTAGTGTGTTCAAAGTTTCCATGAAGTCTCTGTCTGAAGGGCTCACACATGCTATCATGACTGTTTGGCTGTGAGTTACAGACATAGGTCAACTTTATAAATTGAAACAAATACTCTTAAATTATGCAAAACAGCCCATGTGCCATGGCATGAAATACATCAACTGAAATAAACATAGATACAAAAGTACTGATTTTAAACTAACTTTAAAAATGTTCGAATCTGACTTACACCATTAAAAGCATGGAAATTGTGAGTTAATGCTACCATATTGTCCTTAAATCATCTTACTTTAGCATATAAGATGCTAGATCAGAGGTGGGCAAACTTTCTGGCCTAAGGGTCACATCTGGGTATGGAAATTGTCTGGCGGGTCATGAAGGCTCACAAAATTGGGGGTTGGGGTGCAGGAGGGCGTGAGGGTTCTGGCTGGGGAAGCAGGCTCAGCGTATAAGGAGTTGAGGGTACTCTGGGCTGGGACCGAGCGGTTTGGAGGGCGTGAGGGGGATCAGGCTCCGGGCAGCACTTACCTCAACCAGCTCCCAGAAACAGGGACATGTCCGCCCTCCAGCTCCTACATGGAGGCATGGCCAGGCGGCTCTGCGGGCGGCCCTGTGTGCAGGCACTGCCTCTGCAGCTCACGTTGGCTGCAGTTCCCAGCCAATGGGAGCTGTGGGGGTGGCGCTTGGAGTGGGGGCAGCGTCCAGAGCCTCCTGGCTGCCCCTACGCATAGGAGCCAGAGTAGGGACATGCCGCTGCTTCCGGGAGCCGTGCTGAGTGGGGCAAGACCCCGACCCCACTCCCTAGATAGAGTGCCGGAGCAGGGCAAGCCCCAGACCCCACTTCCCAGTGGGAGCTCGAGCTCCAGAATAAAACGTCTGGAGGGCCAGATGTGGCCCCCGGGCCACAGTCTGCCCAACTCTGTGCTAGATCAATAACTGATCTGAGATTCTACAAGTAAAATAAATGGTAATTATTTAGCATTTATATAGTTCTTTACAAATTCAAAGACTTTACAAAGAGAAACTCATTAACTGTCTGTCACATCATTATTATCCCCATTGTACAGCTTGGGAAACTAAACTGGAAAAGGTAAATAACTTGCCAAAGACCTCAATGTCAGAGCTCGGACTAGAACTTAGGAATTCTTCTTTGGCTCCCTTCATGCACTCAGGCACCAATTCAGCAAAATACTTAAGTATGCGCTTAACTTTAAGCATGCAAGCAGTCTTATGATAGTGTGAAACTGATGACTCAAGCTGCAAGTTAAGCATGTTTAAGTAGTTTGCTCAATCAAGGTCTTTGACATAATAATACTACTACACTTCCCTCTGACACACTGAGTGGTGACTTCAGCTCTGCTTTACCATCAGACTTTCACGATGAACTGTTTTAACAAAATTCATTCTATTCCCTTCATTTTACTTTTCCCTTCAATTTAAAAATAATATGAAAATTAAGCAAGTTTTCATGTCATGTACTGCCTAATGCAAACGCCTATCAAATAAAATAGCTCAGTAAATAAAAGTGCTCATATCTTTGTATGCATAATCCAGGCAAAAGATTAATATTTAAATACTGCTTCAGAATTGTTACAGCATCAACCTTTGGCCAGGATTATGCATAGTGAGAACAGTACACATGGACACAATAGCAGCACTCCCATCATCTAAGGTCCTTGGGGTGCAGTACAACGTAGATGGACTTATTACTAGCAACTCTTATTATGTAATAAAAGATTGTGTGTGATATGTCTACAACATATACAATATATATATTCAATGGAATGTTACAGTACCGAAAAATTATAGAAGAATTAATATTGCACACAAGCAACAGCTGCTTTTCAAAGTTAAAGAACTCTGATATTTAGAACAAAATTAATAGAAGTGACTTGTCCACTTTAACAGGTGTGCTACACAACTAACGAAAATAAGTACATACTGATTCCTATCACAATGAGAATATTTATGGGACAGTCAAGAGGGAAAAAAATCTATTAATTTGATTTCTGCAGGGACAGTCAGGATTTCAAAATGCGGTTAGCCATCCTCTGTGAAATCTTTTGGCAATTCCAGGTTTGGAAAAGAGATCACTCAGTCACAGCCATAATGGATTGGTGACATATCAAAACAGTGTCATGCACCTGTTAAAATCTTTTTAAAAACAATATGATAAAGGTTCTGTCTGAGTTATCACACACATACTAGAGTTGTATATCTAGGTTCAAAGACAATACCCTCTTCTGTGACAGCAAACACGATATCTGTTTTTAACTGGTTTTATTGAGAGACAATTCTGGTTATAGACTAGCTTTGTTTTCTTCTTTTCTTTAGGATTCAATTCAGCATAACGTCATTAAACATATCTGTGGCATCCTGAGTCATGCAAGCTGCATAAAGGCCAAGGAAGATGACAGTGCAGGAGGCAGAGAGAGCATATGCTCAGAAATCCTGAGGCTACTCCCAGGAGATGGACTACAACACTTGATGATCAGACTGGGAGAGTCAGACTCCACCCCAAAACAAGAAGCACTCATAGATGACTATCTCCTGCGTAACCTGACATATGCAGCTGCTGTTGGAAAGCATTTCCCCAAGTGAGTTGAAAGTAGTGTACATGGATATGTATTACAGGAGATTTATCAGCCAGCAACTGCGGAAGCTCTTTCTCCGTGATAGGGCTTATGTATTTTAAATTATTATGGACATTTGCATGGAAACATTTGTTTGATTTTCTGGGTTCATCTGAGCCTGAATGCTTACTGCTTAATTAGCTGGTTAATGTTTATGATGACTTTGAAGATGAAAAGAGCTAGCATACATTAAGTACAGAGTATTATTTCTCACTGAAGTCGTAATCCTCCGTTTGTATAACAGTCATCTCCACAGTAACTAACTGTGATTAATGTTAGAGGCTAAGGATTTGACTAGAGGAATATAAGCAGGAGAGAATTAACTCTTTAAACCAAGCTTGGAAAACTCATGAAAAAATATCAGCTCAGCCACAAAAATCTACTCAGCTCCTGTTTACAATGATGACTGATATTAACAAAAAAAATTGGTCTTTTATCCAACTATTAAATCTCACACACGCACAAACCCCAACCCTGCAGCAAATGGGCAAGTACTAGTTTGCAAAACCACTTAAAACATACAAATGTTAGCAGCAGCCAGGATGGGGGGGAGGGGGGGGAACGGGGACACTAAGGTGTGAGGGATTATAAAGAAGAATAGTGCCAAAAAATATTGTGGGGAGGCAAACTGGATTGCAAAATTAAAATGGCAGTTAGATCAGGAAATCCTCTTGGGTATTTATTTGTTTGGGTTTTTTTGTTTTTTTTTTTTATAAAACACTGCTGGGATTGTTACAATAATAATAAAATGTTTCAGAATTATATTCATATTGATGAACTCATCTCCTTTGTGACACTAACTGTATATTGTAACACAACAAAGGCTGGTCAGAACATCCCATGTAAAATAGGTCATGTAAAAAAAACTTCTGCTTCAAGCAGAAAGTGACTACAACTTCCAACCGCATTCTAATAAGGCCATGATGCAACAATGAAATTACAACATTTGTATGACATAGTTTAAAAAGGATTCTCCTCTTAATTGGCAGCTAAGATGTCAAACAATTTAGCCATAAGCAAAGTATAACCACAATGCCACTGAAAGGGACAAGGTCAACTAACTTAAAATTTTTTCCTTATGTTACTGTATCACCTTGGACTATTGGAAATGAAATTAATCTACTGTAGCTTTTGAGCTGTAGCTCACGAAAGCTTATGCTCAAATAAATTGGTTAGTCTCTAAGGTGCCACAAGTACTTCTTTTCTTTTTGCGAATACAGACTAACACAGCTGCTACTCTGAAAAAGGTTTATACTGTTAGTGGTTTTTTTAATTTCACTCAGAAGGAAAATATAGTGGTCATTTTCACTTTTGTTCATACTGTATCTTACTTTCCAGTTCTCATTCACTAACACAATATAAAAAGTATTTTTATTTCCGAAAGGATAAAGGAAAGTTTTCATTTAAATTATACATTTCTAGTCATCTTGAGTTTTGTAATAATATACACAACAACCAAAACATTTTAGGTCTCATATAGTAAGCTGATAATATTCTTTAAAATTATGCAGTCCTTTACCAGAGCCATCAAACCCGGTTTATCACAAAGTAGTATATAATAGCCAATTTTCATACCTATTTCCCCCAAGAGAGTCTTGAAGTAGTCTTGTGAGTTTTGAATCTCTGTATGGTACATGAGTTGCCTTCTTACTTTTATCCCCCAGTGCACTTATTACGTTGCCAAGTGCCAGCTAAAAAGATGACAAATTTTACAACAAACTTATTATCAATTTTAAGTTATCTTATCTAAAAAAATATTTGTTACTGACCCAAGGACCGTAATTTTGTTATGCACTATTGTATATTTACATGCTCACAATAATAAATTAAATGAGTGTTGCAATCTGCTGTCTTTATAAACAAGCAGGTTATATGGCAAGCATATGTTCTCTTAATTAATCCAAAATAAGGGTCACATGTAGCAGTATTCATGATTTTGTTTTGTAACAGCCATTTAATTTGATGATTGTTAAATTTATAAGCTATTTCTCATAGAAGGTATCTTCCTTATTATATTTAATTTTACTAAGTTTGGTTTTATATTAAAAGAAAAAAACAACCAAACATCTTGCATCAGTATTATTCTGACACAAAAATGAGTATTTAACACCTTTGCAGATATGAAAGGAATACCCTGAATTTTTTGATTTATTGAGGTGCTAGTATAGAATTCTTTAGTTGTGATTTTTCCGTTACCACAGACACTACATTGTTATAGCAAGTGTTTACATGGTATTTACAAACCATCTATTGCCTGGATCCTGCAAAAACCTATGTACACGTGCAATTCCATTTCCTTCAATGGGATTATTCATGTGTGTAAACATATGCAGTATCAAGGTCTAAATTGTAAAGGAAAATAACCACTGTCTTTGAGGTCTTCGCATCTATGGCATCTCAGCTATATTTCTTCTTCTAAATATATGCCACAAGGTGGCACTCTGTACAATTAATTCCCAATATATTCTTGTAAAATGTCTTAATTGAGCCAACTATTATAAAATTTCAGATTCAATGCTACTTTCAGTAGTGTTCCCATATGCTTGAATTTGTTTAAGTTATTTGCCACCTCTGAATTACAACAAAATGCTATAAAAGTAATTCAGTGAATTAAAATTTTAATGTTTAAAATATTTTTTTCTAAGTGCAATTATGGTGACTTTATAAAAGCAGCACCTTATCAATCAGATTTTATGCATGTTATATTTTTGTTACTAAAACAAGCATGTAAGATTTAAAAAAACTCAGAGAAACCAAAAACTCCTGCTAGCTCTGCTGAGTCAGTACAATTTTGGGAAACTAAGCTGAACTCTTTTCTGCCTCTCACCATGTTAATAAAATTGTTAACTAAGCTCCAGTTGCAGAATCTTTATCACTGGTGATACATGAGCCAGAAAGAAAGAGAAGTTATGATCTGATCACAGGCTAAGTGTGCAGTCTGGCTGTTAGAAGGCATGTTTTCACCCGTAAAATGAACAAATTTGGTACCCAGTCCTGTAAAGAAAATTGCATAGGCAGACCCCTTATACCCACACAGAGCCCTAATAAACCAACAGGACTCCAAGCAAGTGCAAGGATCAGAGGCTTGACATGGAGTCACTTAAACTCTGTCAATTTGCCCTGTTTGTCTGGGTCTTTCACACAGCAAAAGGGGAGAGAATTTTTTTTTTAATAGTAAAATTCAATTGTAAAATCATCGAAATAGACAGGGGTATACATAGGACCAGAAACTACTTTACATTTTTTTTAATGAATTATATTTCAAGTTGATTGTGTCCTTTTAAAGAAATATTTTGATTTTCATAATATCACTATAAGCCTAGCAATCTACTATAATTTTTTAATTCTATTTAATATTTTACTACAGCAAACACATTTTAATTCTAGCTTTTGTTTGCTGTAAGTACTGTACAATGTGACTGCCGCTAAAATACTTTAGCTAAAAATATTTTCTGCAGTGCCCAAGTTACTTTCAGAGAGAATTACTGATACCACAATTTTCCAGTTACAGTCTAGTGCAACCCAGGAATCGTTAACAAGTATGGGAACCTAGTTAGAACTGCTATAAATTGTCATTTCTTAGCTCTCATACTAAAAGTCCTTAGTTCAGAGCATCACTAAACATTTCCACTTCAGAGATTACTCAATGGAAGAGAATGAAAAACAAGAAAAGGTTAACAGCCTAACAAAACAAGTCTTCAATCTTACTAGTCCACAGTTGATTGAAATGCCTTCTTTTGCTCTCTCTCCAGTAGCTCCTGTACGCTTTAATCTTTCAGATCCTGCCAGATCAACAAAATGGAACTTGGCAGTAAGGGTTTCAAACTCATTAGTCTGAGAAGATTCAGAAATTATCTTGGTATCTGTCACGTTGTCCTGCAACAAAGAAAGAATTCATAAAGCTTTGCAACAAGAAAAAATGTAAAACACTTTACTGCATATTAACAAGGCTTAAATAGCAATTATTTGACAAGGGACAGTGCTGTTCCCTTCCATCTCCTCAATTTATTAAACTAATCTCTTTTTAACAAAGCAATTACTCCCAAATCCTCCTCAAATTTAGGTTCACACATGAACACGTTTTTCATAAAAAGTCAACTTGAGACAAATATCAGCACCAAAACAAAGTTCCACACATGAGTGTTCAGCCTTAACGGTTCCAACTGTTTCTTAATAGAGAAAAACATTGTATTAAGAAATGAAAAAAAAGCTAGACAGCTGGGCAAAAAAATTTGATCATAAACCTGGATCTTCCCCCGACTCACCCCAATAATTGGTTAAAAATGTATTGGTTAATGCATTGTGTGTCACCTTCTAAAATAACATACATTTGCTTAGTTCATCAACCTGCCAAAATAGCACAGTGAATGTTAGCTAAAGATCCACTGATTTAATACTCTATAATTCTAGTCCTGATCCACAACTATCATTAGGGCATCACCCCAGACTTACATTTTAGGAAATGCTTATTTTCTTCTGATCCTCTTCCCAGCTGCCACTATTCTAGCAAAACCCACATTTTAGACTGGGGATGAAGCAGGGGCAGGAGAAGGGAGAAAGAGGTTAGGAAAAATTCACCATCTCCATCAAGATGGTAACAAATGCTACCAGCACACCCTTATCTCTTCACACCAACTGCATAAAGTCTGTCGGGCACCTTATCTTTAGTGGCTTAAGCTATAGGAGGGTTTCAGTCAGTCATTCTCAAATCCACATCCTCATGCATGGCAGCAAAAACATTCTCTTTCATTGTCATAAGGCCACACCAAAGCATTTTTTAAGAAAAGAATTAGTAGTCCTTAACCTGAGGGAAGTCAGAGAATTTCAGACCTGCCCTCCAACATCTCCAAAACACCACCCTGCACTATGGGGTTTAACATCTCCTGGCAGAAGACCAAGATCCAGAACCTCAGGGATAGGCCACCAGAGCCCCCAGTACCAGTGGGGTCAAGTATCATGCAAAGTGTTGGCAAGTTCATCTACCTAGGCTGAAAGCAAAGTTCAAACCATTGCAGCAAACTGGATGTTCTTCAACGAACAGGTCTCACCACCTCCTGTATGAAGCCTAGGTCTTGCTTAGGAATGCAACAATATCTTTGCGCTGAGACAAAGTTCAGGACCTACCAAACCTGCATACTGCCTGTGTAGCTATACCAGACAGAAACCTGGACCTTCTGAGAAGGCGGAAGTGGAGCAGCAAGAGGCATTCCACGTGCCCTGTCAGTGCCAAATTCTGAGCATAAAGTGGTTTGGCTTCATGTGGAATGTCATAATCCCTTCCTTCAATCACATGCTATATTCTAAAGCACCACTGCATGTCCTTCAGCAGTGTCATCAGGATGGACAAAAGCACCCCAGCACAAAACTCTCTTATCACTGTGCAAACGGGTGCATGTCCTGACCTTACCTGGCACCACGTGTACGGCCACCCCAGAGATTAATGGATTCACAAGACTGAGCCAGATTGAAGAACTTCACTATGCCATGCCTGGTGTGATGCCATCAACTGTGGTTACTCTGGCTGGTGCAACAGTCCTTACTAGACTATGTGTGTTTGATGCTGCTGTTTACCCTGGAGACTGACGACTTACCCATCCCAAAACAGATACAGCATAGGCAGCAAAACCTAATGGTAGTCCTCACTCTGTCCTGCCCATATGGCTCAATCCTACTGTGGAGGAAACCTGTGGGTTAAGAAGATCGTTCCTTCCCTGTGCTTATTTATTTACTCCTTGGATCCTCTGCTAAGATTGGCATCAAGGGAACCAATTAGTGTCTGTTTTCATGGCAATCTGTGCTGTGGACACGTTCATTGAAGCTGGACTAAGACCAACTCATTTCATACAGGTGTATTCTGCAAACTGGTTAAAATATTACAAATGTTCAAATCACTACCAATATGGGCTGTTTTTAAAATTGGTGACCAGAGTGTGATAGTTTTTGCATCCCCTCAGCCATTAGTGGTTTTTGACTGCAATGTTTTGTGGTTTAAACTTACTAGAAATCAAGCATTTCATTTCTCACAGGTGATTTTGTAGGTTTCAAAATAGGCTATCACCATGCATCATTTTTCTTAAGAGCTGCAGTACCTTACTTCTGAGTCTGTAACAGTTATATAGCTAATTTATACCTCATGTGCACACACCCTTTCTTACTCCTTAAATATTAACACATCCTTTCATTCTTGCTAACTTAGAAAATAAACTATAGGTTTAAGGACTTCTCTAAGTGCAGAGGGAATAAATGTAGATGATATAGAACCCTTTCAATCCACTGCACACCCAGCTGCCTACCCTCCCCGAGCAGCAGAAGCTACTACTGCATGCTCCCTCCTTCATCTGCTGTGCTGTCTGCCAAAGGAGTAAATCTGTTACCCTAGTAACAGATGTCTCTAGAAGCTGCTGTCTATGGAAAAAAGCAAAACCTGAAACCTGAACTGCGTCTTTCCCTGCCCCCAACTGATTATTTATTTGTATTCCAGTTGTGTCCAAGGGTCCCCATTAAGATCAAAAACCCATTATGCTAGACACTGTAGAAATACAAGAGAGCCTTTTAATCAGCTGCAGTTTGGGTTTCAGGATCCAGTACTGCCATATACCAGATCTTCAAAAGATCTTACTAAAGCTCCCCAGAAAAGAGGATGTGTAACTAGTATTGTCAACCTCAAGAGATCAAAAATCATGACTCAAAAATCATGATTTAAGCCCCCCAAAAATTATGAGATTTTTTTTTTATAAAGACCATGGGGGGGCTGTTTGTCTTTTGATTTTTGAACTCTTTCTGCACATCTCCTGTGTGTGATAATTAGTGTTGCCCACTCTTCCACATTCATTGAGTAAGATGATTTTGGACCCTGTTGCAGAAGCTCTCACCCCCATATCTTCCCTGCCCCTGCCCAGCAGTTAATTCTGTCCCCACCCCCATCAGTTCAGCACCCCAACCCTCACCCCTATCAGTTCGACCCCACCATCAGTTCAGCTGCCCCAACTGCACCTCTCCTCCTCCTGTGGTTCTTCACCTCCTTCTCCCAGCCTGGGGGGGCTGTTCTGGGGTCCCCCTCTCCCCCTTCCAGGAGTGGGGGGAAACTCCAGAGTGTCTTCACCCCGCACCCCCCCGCCCCCGTTCCCAGGTCAGGTAGCACAGGGAGGGAGAAAAGAGGGGCAAGGAGCAGAGGAACCACCCTTCCCCCACTGCTCACAGGAGGGGAGCAGAGCTGCTCTGAGCGGCTCAGCTCTTTAGCTCCCTCCTGTGAAAATGGCTTCAGGCTGCTATGGGGGCAGGAGATTCACCTTGGTTGGGACCTTGTGAACGACCAGCTCCCAACCAGTTCTTAATGGGGCTCCACCTAAAATAGGGCTGGCTGGCCCCAGGCCCCCTGACCCTTAAAGGACCCCAGTTACAAAGTATTGCCAACTCTTGCTATTTTTTCATGACATGATTCTGGCTAAGGCTGGAGTCCATCCTTGCAGTGTAGCGAGAAGGTCCACCCTCCTAGCAAATTTGAGCCTTATGATTGGTTGCCCGTCTGCCTCCCTGGCAGAATAACCAATAAGAGGTTCGTAGGCAGAACTTCCTCTCCCCCTCCCAATAGCAACTGAAAGCCTCTCTCACAGGAAGGGAAGAGGGAACTAAGCAGCCCAACAGTGGCTGATTCACATATGAAATTGACAAGTCTACTATTGCCTCCAGCTATGGGGCTGGTTACATGTGCACAGATTAGATCAAATTATTCATAGTGCCTAGCAAATGGCATGGTGATGAGTGTGATATTTTTACTAAACGTAATTCAAACACAGAACAGTTGTCTGACAAATCAATATTCACATTTGGAAAAGTTGTGACTAAAGCAAAGTACTTTAAATCTGTAATACATACAGTGTCAACTGCAGAACAAACTCTGGTTTGACACACGTGTATAGTGAAGATGGCATGCGAACGTGAGCTTTGAACATTCATCTGAGTACTGGCAGTGGTTCGAGATAAAGCACCCAACTTCAAACACTGTATCATCTGTAAGAGAGACAAAATGTATATATTCCATTTTTTATTTTTTTTAAAAAGAGCAAGAGTTGCTACACTTACCTGCCTGCACTTTAGAAATGCTCTTGCTATAAATAGATTGTTTCCTTTCTCAACTAATGTTTCAGAGGCTTTTAATTGAAAACTGCATGGAATCTTATGAGTGGACTGAAGAGTTATGTGGTTTCACTGTGGCTTCTCAGTACACTCTTCTGAGCTTTTTACAGCTATATTACTCAGTGAGTGACAAGAAGATATCCCTCCGTCACTTAAAGCAGTAGTGTACTAGAGCACCATCTACAATACAATTTCCCACATTAGTGCCAAGACGGGCACTAACAAGATTTAGGGACAGAATTTTAAAACCATTGCAGTAAAATTATTCTGACCAGCAAAAATGCATTTGAAAAAGTCATTTTAAAAATGCTTTCCTAACATGGGAAAAGTAGTATACATAGGGTCTAGGGTACACATACACATGCTGGAACTACACTACCATCATAAAGCTATGCTAAACACAGCTCCTGTTCTTTCTTAGGGCTTGTCTTCACTACTGGAGAGACCGACGCTGCTGAAATTGATGCAGCAGGTGTCAATTTAGCGGGTCTAGTGAAGACCCGCTAAAACAACAGCAAAGCACTGTCCAGTTGACTCCGGTACTTCAGCTCCCTTGGAAGAGTAAAGTAAGTCAACTGGAGAGCATCTCCCGTCGACACAGCGCAATGAAGACACCGGGGTAAGTCGACCTAAGTTACATCGACTCTACAACGTTATTCACGTAGCTGGAGTAGCGTAACTAAGGTCAACTTACACGAGTAGTGAAGACAAGCCCTTACTTAATGCAGGTCCTATTTGTATCAACCTAAAGACATAAAAGAGTGCAGTGTCTGAAACAAAAGTTCTCATCTCTATTTTAAGCTTAAGTTAAATTGCTGGGCTTCAGAAGTTTCTGTCACTACTGAAAAGGAAGTCCTACATTTTTAGTCATTATGTTTATCAGATGTTAGAAACTGTGAACAATAGCATTAGTATTTTCTACCCACCAGCACCACCACCCCCTGCCTGCATCTATGGTTTGAAAATGGTTAAACTTGAACTATAGTAAGAACTGAGGGCGGTGGGTGGGGGGACAGACAGACTGATAAATGAGTCAGGGTTTAACAAGTTTGTCCATCAAACTAGAGACAATCCATATTTTTATACTGGGGATGCATATGTTATATATAAACTTATTTTCATTTATCACCTCTGCTTCTCCATTCACAGTTCGTGTTGTAACTCCTACTGTATAAATTCCTCCAGTTGAATCTTCATGTATTTTGATATTTGATTTTTTATTTTTTGCATCGATATCACGTGTTGTATCAAATAGATCAAGAACTTCTTCATTGTAAAGCTAGCAAAGAAAAAGGCACAAAATATTACTTTTGGTAATAAATTTCTAAACAAAAAACAAAACATATACATATTACCTTTACATAACATTGTAAAATCGACTTCTCACAGGAGATTCATCAATAATTACCATAAGGGCCACTGTATAAAATACAGCATTAGGAGAACAATCAGTGAACACAAAAATGACCAGAGGTTAATTATCTATGCACTTTTACTATCTAATTTAAAAAACATGAGCAATGTCAATTTGAGCCATGTGGCAGGGGGAGGAGTGGGATGGGAGGGGAGAGAAATTCTATGGTGAAGCCAACCCAGAGGAGACACTCAAAGCTAGCGGAGCAATTGCAGAAGCAGTTTCAGTGCAAGGCACCTTTGGACACCAATGATTTCAGACTACTTTCTATAGTTTTACTTTGGACATTCTTTCCCCTCTGCCATCTGACTGTTTGCTTCAACCCTCCTTCCACTCAGTCCCTCACCCCACTTGCCTGACATGTTCCTCTCTATCCTTCCCACCCCCATCTCCCTTCCTCCGCTCAATGTCCCTTCTTTGGTTTTTCCTTTTGGCTAATCCCTTCCTGTTCACCCACCACTGCCCTATAATACACAGAATATCTAACTAAAACAAAAAAATCCACCCCATCCAAAAATATTACATGAAAAATACCAAAAGAACCACACACAATAACACTGTGAAACTGACATGGAACTTACAAGTCATACTCTAGTTGCAAGTTAGAAAATACGTAGGTAAAGGGTCTTGTCTATTTAGATAAGCTCTTTGGGGCATTGTTTCTTACTCTACCTTTGTACATTGCCTACAACAATGGCCCCAAATCTTAATTGGGGCCTATAGCCACAACTTTAATATAAATAATAAACGCAACACATATAGGATATTTTTTAGGCTGTCAAATATTCACATAATATTTAGCCTTTAGAGAACAAACATTAAGAAAAAGGTTATTGTCCAACAGCCTGAGAGAATCAAAACGTGGCTTAGCCAAAATTTTCAAATATGTGCAAGTAAGTTTAGGCCTCTAAATCAATACTTAGGCACCTAATAAAAATAAACTTATTTTTAAAGGTCCTCAGGACCTAATTACAGTGCCTGAGATTACTGTGTATGTACTTATCACAAAGAATAGTGTGGAATGCAACTCCTGTGCAGTGGCTTTTGCAAGACAAATTAGGCAGAAGTAACATTTTATTTCTAGTTGAAGGCTTGACATACTAGTTACTCAGCACATGTGGGATTTTTTAAATGAGAGCCAGTGCAGACTCACAAGATTTGCTGACTAGTAAGCGTTCGGAGTGTAGGAATGGGGGAAGGAGCACAAATGCCATTGGCCTTAAGTGCCCCTAGTCCAGTGTCACGGAATTACCAAGTGAGAGAGGGGACAGGTGACACTGGCCCATATTGTAACCATATTAGCCCTCCCACCCTCTTACACAGAATCAGAGTTGTAAATAGGCCAAATTCCCAGATAAATTGATATTAATGAAATAAAACATTTCTGGAAAAAACTTGGTAAACATATTTTCTTTCTTAATTTGAATGTGCTGAATCTGAAAGTGATGTTTACCAAGCTGAATTTTGAACTTTCAGATAAGTAAAAACAAAAAAGAAAATGGCTACCATTTATAACTCAAAAAACCCCCAACCAAATAGAAAGTAAAGGAGAGGTACTCAATATGGAATATGCTCCAAATTTGGAATACGGTGCTATCAGAAAACACAGGGAGCAATCTCTGTTGAAGATCATACTCTCTTCTTCCTCTGGTCACATAATGAAATGCACTTGAATTTTGTTGGTTTTGCAGTAATGACAACACTTAATGTTAAGTAAACTAATGCTTTTGAGGTATTTTGATATGTAAAGGAATTAAATGCACTGCTATGTATTTCACAAAGTACCATACACAACATAGTATGATATAGTTTGTTTCCATAAGTTCCTCTCGTACAAAAATAAACATTAGTATTAGGTAATTATTAGCCCTAAGCTCTAAACTAACCTAAAACTGACTTTTGCTTATAGTCTACGTGAATTGAGTATTGATTTGGATTGCCATGGCATAAGCTACATACTGATAAACATTTACCATTTATTCAACATTCATGCAGTAGTTAATAATTAAATTTATTGTTTCTCAGGTATTCCATATACAAAACATGGAGACAGTCTTGAACCTTTCCCTCAACAACATCTAATGAGAAAAATAATATTTTCCAACAACTGAAGAAGGACTTCCAGTGAACAGGGATTGGCTACAGTACAAAAGGCAACCAATGCAAGACAAACTCAAGGATTTCCAAAATAGAATTCTATTAATTGCATCCCTAACAGCTCTTCAATCTGCATGCACACAATTTTTACTTTGGCATAAAAACTTTTATGCAACGTACACAAAGGTAAAATTAGCAGACTTCGTAAATCCACTGATGTTACTTCATCAAAGAATAAGGATGAACTGCAAACCCAATCTAGAGTTACAATGACCAAAACCTCAACAATGCTACAGAGCAAGGTCCCCCGAGTGAACTGGAGTCTTTGCATTTTTCTGCCAGGATGGAAGTTCCAAATAAAAACTTTCTTCTGTAACAACATTCAAAATCAACAAACAAATATTTGAGGCAGCAGGGCATGAACAGGAGCTCACCGTACATGTAGCTGGTGTATATGACCTTTCAGCCTCAGATGAGAAATACCACGCTAATTGCTATAAGCATTTCTGGATGCAAGTAACAAAAATTAAGCATGGAATCTTTCATAGTTGTACTGACATGGCAATGGTCTGCCTTAGTAATGAGTTAAAACATTGTGCTGAAAAAGGCAGTATTTTGGAACTGTCACGGGTATGGACTAGTTACTGTTTTCTCTCAAATGATGCCAGTGGAGAGGTCCCACGTTCACTTGCAAGTCGCATGTCAACTTTCAAAGAAAAACATATTCTACTTCTTGATGGTGCTTACAAATTCATTGTCTTATGTGACCAACCTGCTTCAGAGAGACAAACATTATCAGTGCCTCAAATTGTTAGACAGTGCAGGAGAAGAAAATTTATGAACCACTCCAGTTTACAAGATTGATCTGGTACAAGCAGCAATGAAATTATACTCAGTATACTTGCTCGTTCTGGGCTCACCATGGGCTAAATGTCAGCAAGAAAGAAGCACTAGCTGTGATGTTACACCCCATATTCTTTATGGAAATATGGTTATGATATGAATATGGTATAACTAAGATATACTTTATACAAGATGGCTCATATAAGGTATCATTGGAAAGGTTCTGATTTACTGAGTGTGTTCATCCAATCTATATGCATGTATCATTTTTGTATCTGAAGCTGGGAAAATTAACCATGTCTCTGTATTTCAAATGTGCCACATTGGATGAGGCCAAACAACGTTAGTGGCTTATTGAAGAAATGCACACAAGCATAAGAATTACCTCAGGAACTGTGTGCAATAGAAATCTCTCAGAGATAGCTCTATACAATGGGAACTGTTTGACCCAGGTCACAGAAAAAAAAGCTTTCCAAGTGGGGGGAAGATATAAAAGAGGGACAATGACAATATCAATGGGTCCTCACTCTCCTTACAACAACACACCTGAGGAACAAAGTCTGAACTGTGAGAAGTGATGGTCCCAGGCTAAGATCTTTAGCCTGTGTAAGAAAACCTGGGAAAGCCAAGGCAACTGGTGCATTAAGAATCTGCCAGCCTGTTTATCACTCAGGGTGAGAATTTGTTTATTTGTATCCTATCTCTCTAGTGTGTTAAGCTCAGTCTGCAGTTTTTGTTTATTAACTAAGGTAATCTGCTCTGTTCTGTTTGATATCCCTTTAACCACTTAAAATTCACCTTTTTTAGTTAATAAACTTATTTCTTGTTTATAATAAAACCCAGTTTATGTAATTTCTAATGGGGGGGGGAGGACAAGAAGTTGTGCACATCTCTCTTCACATTGCGGAAGAGAACGGATTTTTATGAGCTTGTGCTGTGTAGATTTTTCTATACAGTGCAAGTGTGATAAATGGAGGGGTGGGGAATAGCTCCTTTTTATGGACACCCAGCCAGCCAGTAGCTATAAAATCCCTCTTAGTAGCTGTTCTCTAATTGCTCTACCTGTAAAGGATTAAAAAGTCTCACTGCTATGCATAGGTAAAAGGAAGTGAGTGGGCACCTGGCCAAAAGAGCCAATGGAAAGACTAGAACTTTTTAAAATTGAAACAAGACTCCCCTTCTGTCTGTCTGTTGTTGTTCTCCCGGGGAGAGGCAGACAGGGAGCAGCCATGCTGTAAGAAGCTTGGGCCAGGTATGAAAAAAATCATCAGTATCATATCTAGAAACTATTCATTTAAAATCCCTGAATACGTAAATAGATCAGGAAACGTCTAGGAAGATGCAATTAGGGTTATCCCTTTTATTTTGTTATGGCTTGTGGATTCCTCTGTGCTAACCCCAGGTGCTTTTCTTTTGCTTGTAACCTTTAAGCTGGACCTCAAATAAGCTATTTTTGATGCTTAAACCCTGTAGTTGTTCTTTTAAAATCTAGCAATAGCCCGAGTTCCCAGATGTGTTTTCTTTCTTTCTTTCTTTTTTTTTAAATAAAATTTAACTTTTTTAAGAAAAGAATTGGATTTTTGTCTTACGAGGTTTTTTGCACATGTTGTTTAATTAGCTGGTAGCATCAGCTGATTTCCATTTTCAATTTTACGCCCCTTCTTTCTCAGCTCTTCCCCGGAGAGCGGGGTGAAAGGGCTTGAGGGTACCTCAGAGAAAGAAATTCTCAAGGGAACCTTCCTGGGCTCTCAAAGGGGTTCTGCACTTGGGTGGTGGCAGCATCTACCAATCCAAGGTCAGAGAAAAGCTGTAACCTTGGGCGTTTTATACAAGCCTGGAGTGGCTGGTATTAATTTTTAGAATCCTTGCAGGCCCCCACCTTCTGCACTCGAAGTGCCAAAGTGAGGAATTAGTCTTGACAGCAAGACAGTATTATTTTGGGTTTATCTCCCAAAAGGGGTATGCACATGAGTGCTGGGGAAGTCCTCTCACACAGAGCTGACTTCAGTCTGTGACTGCAGTGGGGAGTAGCCCTGCCTGTATGTGCGTGCTGCAAGAGGCCGGAGAGCCTAATTCAGCAAAGCAGAAAGATGGAACCCTGGCTGGTTGAGCAGGAGAGGCTCAGTGAAATCCCAGTACAACAGGTGGTACCCCAGAAGCGGGGGATCCAACCCGTCACTCTAGCTTGTGTACCAAAAAGTGTATCCATGTTTTTGTGACTTCTCTTAGGTGGCCAGTCTATTCTTGAGGTAGGGGAAGTTGAAGAAGCTGAGGAGGAGGACACAGAAGATAACATTGTAGAACTATGAGAAGATGTGAAACAGAAATCATATAAACAATCTAGGGTGTTAAGTATTGCACAAGATTTCATTTACAGTGTAAAGAGGTAAGAAGTGGACATCCAAACATGTTGGGCTTGGAAGCACCCTTCACCAGGCCACAAGATTTAAAGAAAACCAAAAAACAACTTGTTCAGATATTTCACAACGCTGAGTGCTGTCTCAGCTACAAGGACCTACTTTTAGTTGACATAGTATTGGGCAAGAACACACTGATGACAATGAACGAGGATGGAAGAGTGATCCCATCATACTTGGTTAAAGGAAGATTTACTTATTTCACTGCAGATAAGATTGATACAAATGACCATACACTTGATGAGCAAAACATATTTCATGCCACACAGTATGCAGCCTGGCAGAGAGCACCCCCTCTGGTCTGATACTGCAGGCCTCAGAGCCAACTAATCATGCTACTTTGAATGTGCCACATGCAGTGAACACCATCTTTCCTGCTAATATCACAGAAGGTACAGCAGAATCAAAATTCAACGAAGATGTCCTAGCAAAATGGTTTAATGGACACATACATGATTTCCAGTAAGCTCTGAAATCACAAGCATAGGATACAGCTTTTTTCCCCTCAAACATCAGCTTGAAAATCCAAAATCTGTCTGGACAAGTTTGAATGAAAATCACTGTAACAATAACTCTCCATTAACTACATGCCTATCAGTCAGCCCCCAGCTCGTGAAGATTATACATTGAATACCATTGTAAAAAGATATGCATCAGTCGCATATCTTCAGCAGAAACACGTAGCCTTGATGGTTCATCCACCACTCTACCATGCTCTGATGGAGCTAAGAATACTGTGCCAGACTGTAAAGTTTCCACATTTAGGAGGCCTACACATATCAGTGAACTTCCTAAAAGTTCTGAGACCGCATACAAAGGATTCTGAATTGTCAAGTGTGTGGAATTTTATGTAGATGAACAATAAAGCATTGCTGGTAAAAAATATACAAAAGCCACTCATGCACGAAAGATCACTTTACAGGCAATGTGGCAATTGATATTACCACAACTTCTAAGTGATCTACAGCAACATGACAAGAAACTTAAACTTACTGATGACAGAATAGACACTAGATTATAGTAACCTTCTGCAGCATCAGATTTTGCAAAATCCAGGAGCTTTTCTTTATGTGACCAGATGGTATCATTTGTGCTGAGTAACGCAACCAACCATCCCAATTTTTCATACTTGTGACAGTACATGGGTATGGGGTGTATCCTCTTACTTTTCACCTGAGCTCAACGGGATGGAATTCGGGAGTTTCACTGGTGTGCTTTCAACAAAAACAAAACAAAAGCTTCCATTCTTTCATTGATATGACCGCACAAATTAGGCTTGATGGGAATCTGTGGAGTAAGCAGAATTGAACCAGCTCCCTCTAGAGGTATTTGAAGAGTTCCATGCAGGCAACTGGGTTGTGAAATGTTCAAATCACAGATTCAATCAGATAGATCAGGACCACTACCAAGAATGGCTCGATGCCACTGGTAAAAGTGGAGGCTGAATTATAGGCATCACAAGAACAGCCTCAGCACACAGCAGATGGGCTCTCCTATAACCTACATGCCCAAATTTCAGCCCAAACCACAAAACTGTTTCGTCTTGGACTTGATCAAATGACTTGCGATTAATCCACAAGAGCAAGAAAACAACGTGTTCGTGTTGATGAAAATAAAGTGTTAAAAACATTTTAAAGATTCAAATTATTCACTAGTGAGCCAGCCTCCAACAAAGCTATCCATTTTAGTCCTAGCAAAGAGATGAATATTTCCAGAAATATGTGAAATATGTGAATATGTGAAAATCCTTTCGACCATTTACAAGTTAAATGACATAAGATAAGCACCAAAAACTATATTAGAGCTGGTCACTTTGTCAAATGCTTAAGTATTTGTTGCCATTTTGTATCCCAAAAAATGGCATGTCTTAGATATTTCACATTAGTTATATTGTGCTGACCTCAATGAGGCTGGCCCCTTTGGATATTTTTGGGGAATGCGTGCTAGTTTAATATTCTAGTTACTGAATATATTTTGTTATAGCCTATGAGAAGTCTGTAGTTTGCAAAAGCCACAAATCCTAATGTATGGTGTTAGAAGTCAATAGCCACAGGTTTCAAACTTCTTAAACTCCAGCTCCCAGGCCACATACCATATGTGAAACCGTGCTGTCAGGGCTTCTTCTGCCAGCAGCTGCCTCTACAACTCCATATGAATTGCTTTCACAACACAGAGGTGGGCTTTCACTGGGTGCAGGGCAAAGGGCAACCCGGAAGCGGCTTACCCTGCCCCTCGTATGTTTAAAGGCAGATCCATATGCAGAAATTCAATGTGTTCCATGGTTTATACAATGAATTCAGCAGGAAGGGAAAAGAATGGCTCAAGATAAGCCACTCCTCAACAAAACACTTCAGGGTTAAAAGACAATTCCAGGACCAGAAAAGGGTCATGAACAGGAAAGAAAAAGAACTGTAGTAGGATTTAAAAAAGAACACTCTTTATTCAGGAGAGCCAGACAGACACACAACACTCTGCTGGGGATGTCTGAAGAAGTTAGGCCTGCGTGAGGTACCGTCACGGGATGGTAAGACTTTAGATAAGACATGCGCGTAGGTAGTTTCTCTAATGCTTTGTTCTGGCTGATAAATAAACAATACTTTGGTTTTAAGAAGGTTGTTGTGTCACTGTATATCACTGATCACAGATGCCTGAAGGGAAGAACCACAGATGCTAGAACTCATTTGGACCTGCAGGAAAGAACATTTGATATACAGGGTACTGTAGCCCAGGGCCCAGTTTCAGAGAGAAAATTGTCAAATTCCTCTCCAACATAGGTAAAATCACAAGGCCTGGCAACTTGGGGGAGGGGGCGGGGGTAGGGAGAGATGCACTCAGATCGACCACAGAGGGGACAGAGGAGCAGTATTCCTGTAACCATGATGCTGGTCACAGCTAGGGAATAACTTGAGGACACAATTCTTGGTGGGCTAAATAGCAAAGGAGCTGCCAGTGGACCTTACAGTTGCAGTGCAGAGATCTTCAAAATTTCAATATTGCCAGGGACTAGGGAAAAAATATTTTAAGTCAGTCAGTCAGCTTTCAAATGATGGCTGTAACAAACCTACTAACAGCACTGGAATATTAGAGATATTCTTGGCAGAGTTAAATGAATGGGCATGGAACAGGTTACTGTTCAGAAGCATGAAGTAAATGCAATCTACTTCATAGTTTTCAGTTTATTCCATAGCTTTAAAAAAAAAAAGTGATTATGAGATTGTTCCCATGACCACATAAATGGTACAGAAAGGGATATGATTACTTTAAATATGCATGTATACAAACTGTTTTCTATATTTCAAAATACATCGTAAATGGACCTGCCAAAAATAATTTACCACCTGCTGGAAAAAGAATGAATTAGAATTAGATGGTAAAGTCTCTTTTTATAAATTCAAGAGCCAAATCAAATACCATAAATGTCCTCATGAAATCCTAAAGGAAAAAAGCAAAATAATAAATTTAAAATATCTTACATGAGAAGAACTACTTAATAAGTAGATATTGGGATACAGAAATATTTCACTGACTTTCCAGAGAGATAGCTATGTAAACAAAGTTTACCTCTAAGAACTGGGCATTCACTTTGAATTCTGGAGATGGAAGTTCTTGTTTAATAGCAGCTTGCTTTTTTTCTTCAATACATTTAAAAAGGTGTTTAACAGCACGTGATATAATGCCCTGTTCGTCTTCCGTTATGTTGACATCAAATCCTGTTCCCATGGTGTATGTTTTGCCAGCGCCTGTCTGAATTTAAGAAGTAGCATATATTAAAGGCACACAATCTTGGATCATGTCAAAAGGGACAATAAAGTTGCTGCTGAACACTACCATTATATGAAAGTTAGGCACTTCTGTTAAGTCACAGCTCTTACTAATTGCTTTACAAAGATACCACACACAGTAAGATAACAGAAGCATTTCTAAAAATGGAGATAAAGTAGAAGTTATATAAATTCTACAGCGGATACACTACTTTGATTTCTTTAAAAAGGTTTTCTTTATGAATGAAATGCTTGTGAAAAGTGCTTGATTGACCATGTTGGAAATCAAAATCCTCCGCTTATCCACAGAACAGGTACAGCACAGACAGTGGCAGTTCAAACTTCTCCTATGGTACTGACAAAATGCTTCAGCCCTCATCTCCAAGACAAAGTGGATAGTGCCCATTTCCAAGCCCATTTAGTCATTTCTGTTGAGAGTGCCAACTAATGTGTCATTAGAGCCAATTGTGCTAGCACTATTTTCAATTATCTACCTTGGTTATTACATGGCTCTCATTGTGGTATCACATTCATTATTTTATTTATCATCAAAGTATCTTTTGAGGTAGGAAAGTACTATCATCCCCATTTTACTGATGAGGAACTGAAACACAGAAAGACTTGGCTGTGACTTTACTAAGAAAAAATGTGTGTTTTCAACTTTGAGGTAAAATCCTAGCGAAGACAAGGCAGTTTGTAGTTTTCACATGAGTTAGCAGGTTGAATTAAAGGGTATGCCTGCACTTGCAGCTGGAGGTGTAAATTCCGGATGAGGAGACATATCCACGCTAGCTCTGATCAAGCTAGCATGATAAAAATAGCATAACCAAGGCAGTGCAAGGGCCTAGTGGCTTGTCCGAGACAATAGGTTCTTACTTGGGGTGGCTAGCTCCTCCCAACACTCAGGCCAACAGGACTACACTCTACTTTTAGCATGCCAGCTTGATCGGCGCTAGCATGGGTATGTTTTCTCAAGCAAGAGGTTAGACCTCTGGCTTGAACTGCAGACATACCTAAAGACTATGGAGGTTTAACTCACCCTGCTAACTCATGTGAAACTATAATCTGCCTTGTCTTCACTAGGATTTTATCTCAAGTTAACTAAATGGAGTTAAGAACACACCTTTTGTTCTGAATGAAGACAAGTTCTAAGCAGAAGTCTGAACCCAGGTCTCCTGAGACCAGTGCCTTCACTTGATTTCAAATCAATAGGGGGCTGCTAGCACATTGTTTCCTGCAAGAGCTTCTCGGCTTTGGAATTTGTTCCCCAAACTTTGTTTGAAATAGCCCACATCTGATAGCCTTCAGGACATATTGCAAAGCACATTTTCCCCCCAGGCATCTGAAAATACGGGGGGAAAAGAAAGGGTGTGTAACAGCTCAGGTAATGGTGTGGAACAGCTCAAGAAGGAGGAGGGAAAGGGCACTGGTTTACTGGTGGTTAAATTGTACTGCTGCACTTAGGATATATTTTTAAGTTACATGACAGGCACCTAGAGCATATGGATTCATGGCTTTTTTTAGCACTTCTATAAATTCAAATATATGATAAATATATATTTATCTACACTGCATTTGAACTGGCATACTTCAGGCCAAAGGCTCTATATAAACCTTCTATATAGTATTCCTTACAAAATGCTTTTTAAAACAAACAGGTTCACACATTTTAAAACATTACTAAAACTGTAGTTACTGGAAATTTCTTGCATTTGCTCATAAACAAATATTTAAAATTAAACTGTAAGGCTTACCTGGCCATATGCAAAAACAGTGGCGTTATATCCTTCAAAGCACCCTTCAATCAGTTTTTCTACACATTGATCATAGATCTCCTCTTGCTGTGAGTCAATGTTGAACACATAATCAAAAGTGAAGGCCTTATCTTTTCCCAGGAACACCTGAGGTTCGCCAGGTGTGACAGATGTGCAAATATGGCATCCTTCAATCTTCTCTTTGGCTAGCTGTGGTCTGATTCTATTATTTAAGAAAAAAAACATAATATACACAAACCAAAGATTAGAAATCCCCCTTGTTAGAAATAGCATCAAAGGAGCAATGCAAATAAGAAATAATTAAGATTATTTCGCTTCTTTTAGAAATGACCATATAAGCAAAGTATATTCTCATTTTTCATAAGCCTAAGGGTATGTCTAGACTGCAGTCACTGGGATGATTGCTGCTCAAGCCAGCATACCCTTAATCTAACTAGCTTGGTTCCTGGAGCAGTGAAGCTGCAGCAGCAGAAGCTTCAGCACAGACTGTACATATCTGCCTGAAACACTGGGCAATTACTTGTGGGACTAGCCCACTCAGAAGCTCACGTTGCCATGGCTTCACTGTTCCAGGACCCAAACTAGCTAGATTAAAGTTAGCTCGAGTAGGTCAGTTCCAGCTGCAATCACACCTAGTGACTGCAGTCTAGACATTCCATAGACAACTTGAAAAGCTTTTTAGAGAACTTTAATCTTCTGCTGGTGGCTAACAGTGCCCCATTGATGCGAGCCTCCCTCCCAAATATGTTTTGTTTGGATGCTTATCAGAAGTTTACCCTGACTCAAACCTCTTTGAGGTTCACTTATCACTACAAGTGTGACCTTTTATTAAAAGCACAGTTTGTTGTTGTTATGGGAGAGCAAAATATAGAAACATGTAAGCCTCCCAGCTACAGTACTGAGAAATGGCATGCTTGTTACATACAAGGGTAATACAATAGTACATAGCTCTTGGCATGCAGTGTGACAAAACACCATACAGTCAGAGTCTACCTTTAGTTACTTTAAACCCGGAATACCCAATTCACTTCAATGTAGTTACTCTGGATTTACACAAGAATGAAACTCTGAGCACTATCCTGGCACTCTGATTGCATGGGATATATTCTTAGTGTGTAAACCTTTCAACCTGTATTTCAAACTAGAGTAACTTTCAACTGGAATTCAAATGTTGCAGCCTGATTGAAACTTTTGATCCCTCACACAGACCACAGAGTAACCTGAATAAAAATCTGAACTATTTGTATCCTGTGCAGGTTAAACTGATCATTTTTCTGCAAACAATAATTTTCAAACAAGTGACGTGGAGGATAGTCAAAAATACTTTTTGGCACTTTAGTTATGAAGGTTTTATTGTATCACACTGCATGACAATTTATAGAATAGCTGTAATTTACTTGTAATGTTTTCTGAAAGTTAATCCCTATGCAGGAAACTCATAAATATCACATCAGGAAGTCTCTCTCTCTTGTGAACATTTCCTCTAGTATGTGGTGGAAACTAAACAAACCTTTGAAAACTATCTTCAAAGGAACTATTACACAAAAAGTAACATACAGACAACCTCTCAGTCAAAATAAATATTCTCCAACTTGAACATTTGCATACAAGCATGCTTAGCTTGTAAATACAGGTCTCCATTTCACTGAATCCTGTAAATGATTTGCCTTTCTAGCGCACACACACACACACTAAAAGGAATCTCCATGAACAAGATTTTATATTACTGTAATTTGGAATGCTACATAAAAACCATGGAGTTACTGAAAGCTTTGAGAGCACCATCTAAAAAACAGCTGGATTAGAGTAGATGTGTCCATTGGTACCAAAACTGAAGGGAGAATGAACAGAGTCTTTACCTAGACCTAAACTAACAACAGCCTCTTTATAATTTTATGATGTACAAAGAGAACATGAACATTTCTTATTTTATTTCAAATTAGAAATTCAGGAGTTGCCTTTCCTGAAAAACTCTGAACAACTGGAGAACTACAGAGACCATGACTTCACAGCGTCAATCATGTGAAATCTGATTGACAGGGAAATGATTTTTAGTTGGACTCTTTAAAAATTCTTCAGTTCGTTTGTTCTGCGGGCATCTATTTAACTCAAATACCTTACAGTCTCCTGGAGGACAAATTCTGTTTAAGACTCAAAACCCTGGTCTTGCAATTAATGCAGTGTTTCCCAAATGTAGTAGCACAGGGGTGGCATGAAGGACAAGTCAGGAGAAGCAGGCAGACCTCTCAACAGTTCTCCAGGTTCTCTGCTTTTCATTTTCAAAAAGGGCCTCTAACTTTTATGACAGTGAAGCAAGTATAATCAATGCAAAGATGCCTGCCTGTGTTTCCAGAGAGCCTGAAATAACAGCTCTGGTGTGTGAACAGCCCCATTAGTTTCAGTGGGTTCTAACTCAGTGACAATACTTTAAATGTCAACATGCTTAACTATTTCACTGTTTATCAAAGCCGTGTCAAAAATAAAAGTATCATACTATGAATATCTACACGAGTCAGGGGCAGCGCTGGGCGGGAGGGGGAGACTTGTGGGAACTATAGTAGCCCCCAAAATTGCCTTAGCACCCCATAACCACTCCTCCCAGCACAAAGGTCAAACATTACTCAGAAGTAAGGGTAGCATGGTATGGTATTGTCACCCTTACTTCTCTGCTGCTGCTGGTGGCGCCGGTGCTGCCTTCAAAGCTGGAAGGCCAGAGAGTGGCAGCTGCTGGCCGAGCCCCCAGCTCTGAAGGCACCGCTGCCACCAGCAGCAGCGTAGAACTGCAAAAATAAGGGGGGGCGCATGCCCACAAGATGTTTTGCGCAATCCCCCCCAATTTTCTGTCTAGCCCAATTCGGGAGGGGAGGGGCCACCAACCAGGAAGAGGCTGGCACCATCATTCTCCAAAGTAGAGGAGGTATATAGGACTAGCCAGTAGGAGAGGTGCAAAAGATGTTTAAGGTAAAATGAGCGGGCGCATAGCAATATATGGCAGGTCTAATGGAAGCAGGCTGTGGTTCAACTGATTTTGTTTTACTAAAGGGGAGCTGAACTTTAAAAAACATGGCTGGACTTTACAAAAACAAGAAAAGCCATTTACAATGCACACTTTACTTCTCTACAGAGGAAAAAGAACAGTCAACTATCTAAACTCCTACATGCCACAGTGGGCTACAACAGTGGTACCCTTAACTCACCCAACAATATTGTTAATCTATCCAACCACACACTTAGCCCAGAAGAAGAGTCTGCCCTATTCTGGGGACTCTCTTTCTGCCCCACCACCCGCATGCACATGGTACAGTTCTGCGGTGATCTGGAAGCCCACTTTCGCCATCTCCAACTCAAAGAATATTTTCAACACACCACTGAACAGAGCACTGACCCACAGGAACCCTCCTACCAATATACAAGAAGAATTCTGCGTGGACTCCTCCAGACAGTCAAAATGACAGACTGGACTTCTACATAGAATGCTTCCACAGACGCGCACAGGCTGAAATTGTGAACAAAAAGCATCACTTGCCCCATACCCGTACAGAACGCAATGCCATCCACAACCTCAGAAATAACTCTGACATTATAAATCAAAGGAGCTGACAAAGGAGGTGCTGTAGTCATCACGAATAGGTTGGATTATGAACAGGAGGCTGCCAGGCAACTCTCCAACACCACATTCTACAGGCCACTATCCTACGATCCCACTGAGGAATACCAAAAGAAACTACACCATCTGCTCAAGAAACTCCCTGCTACAGCACGGGAGCAAATCTACACAGACACACCCCTAGAGCCCAGACCAGGAGTATTCTGTTACCCAAGATCCATAAACCTGGAAATCCTGGATGCCCCATTATCTCAGGCACTGGCACTCTTACAGCAAGATTATCTGGCTATTTGGACTCTCTCCTCAGGCCCTACACTACCTGCACTCCTAGCTATCTTCGAGACACCACCGACTTCCTGAGGAAACTACAATGCATTGGTGATCTTCCTTAAAACACCATCCTGGCCACCATGGATGTAGAAGCTCTTTATACCAATATTCCACAAGAGGATGGACTACAAGCTGTCAGGAACAGTATCCCTGATGAGGCCACGGCACACCTGGTGGCTGAGTTTTGTAACTTTGTCCTCACCCACAACCATTTCAGATTTGGGGACAACTTATACCTTCAAGTCAGTGGCACTGCTTTGGGTACCCGCATGGCCCCACAGTATGCCAAAATTTTTATGGCTGACTTAGAACAACGCTTCCTCAGCTCTCATCCCTTAGTGCCCCTCCTCTATTTGTGCTTCATTGATGACACCTTCATCATATGGACCCACGGGAAGGAGGCCCTTGAAGAATTCCACCTGGATTTCAACAATTTCCACCCTACCATCAACCTCAGCCTGGATCAGTCCACACAAGAGATCCACTTCCTCGACAGACTGCAAATAAGTGCTGGTCACATAAACACCACCCTATACCAATATTCTTACCTACATGTTCCAGCTTCCATCTAGGACACATCACACAATCCATTATCTACAGCCAAGCCCTAAGATACAACTGTATTTGCTTCAATCCCAGACACAAACACCTACAAAATCTTTATCAAGCACTCTTAAAACTAAAATACCCACCTGGGGAAGTGAGGAAACAGACTGACAGAGTCAGACGGGTACCCAGAAGTCACCTACTACAGGACAGACCCAACAAGGAAAATAACAGAACAGCACTGGCCATCACATACAGGCCCCAGCTAAAACCTCTCCAGCACATAATCAACGATCTACAACCTATCGTGGAAAATGATACCTCACTCTCACTGACCATGGGAGGCAGGCCAGTCCTCGCTTAAAGATAGCCCCCCAACCTGAAGCAAACACTCACCAGCAAACACACCACACCACAGAAACACTAACCCAGGAACCAATCCCTGTAACAAACCCCGTTTCCTACTCTGTCCCCACATCTACTCTAGCGACATCATCATAGGACCCAACCACATCACCCACACCCTCAGGGGCTCATTCACCTACACATCTACTAATGTGATATATGCCATCATGTGCCAGCAGTGCCCTTCTGCCATGTACATTGGCCAAACCAGACAGTCTCTATGTAAAACAATAAATGGACACAAATCAGCCATCAGGAATGGCAACATACAAAAGCCAGTAGGAAAACACATCAATCTCCCTGGACATTCAGTAACCGATTTAAAAGTAGCCATCCTGCAACAAAAAAACTTCAAAAGCACACTTCAAAGAGAAACTGCAGAGCTACAATTCATTTGCAAACTTAACACCATTAATTTGGGCTTGAATAGGGACTGGGAGTGGCTGGCTCACTATAAAACCGATTTTCCCTCTCTTGGTATTGACACCTCCTCCTCAATTATTGAGAGTGGACCACATCCACCCTGATTGAATTGGCCTTGTCATCACTGGTTCTCCACTTGTAAAGTAACTCCCTTCTCTTCTTGTGCCAGTATATTTATGCTTGTATCTGTAATTTTCACTCCATGCATCTGAAGAAGTGGTTTTTGACCACGAAACCTTATGCCCAAATAAGTCTGTTAGTCTTTAAGGTGCTACTGGACTCCTCGTTGTTTTTAAAAAAGTTTGAGAGGCAAGAACCAAGAAAGCACCCCTGGCCTTCTAGTAAAGCAAAGACCAAAACTGACTTTTTTGATGCTTCCAAGACAAAAGCCATAAATAAACAAAAAAAAGGCAATTCAATCCTTTATTTATGGATCACATAAGACAAAAGATGCACAATTCCATTTGCAGATCACCTTTAAGGCTGGTTTATTCAAACTCTGGCTGATGAAGACTGAAGACTTGTGTTCTTCCCACTATTGTAAAAACACTAAGAAATGTGAATATTTCATTTAAGTATTTTTTTTACTCTCTATCTCTGGTACAACCCTACAATGTTATCATATATTTTTATTAACATGCATCTTTATTTTGGATTTCTTTCACCATATAAACTAAACAAACTTGTACACCTGAAAAATGAATGTAATTTATAATGACAGGTGCCAAATATTTTCCTTGCTCAGTAGCTCGACGTAAAAACTTGAATTATAATGAAAAGTATCCATTAAGCCTAAGGTACAGTAACTGTCTGGAGCTTTATTACACACAGTACTTACAGGATAGATATTAAATGTAAACATCAGAGCAACAGTTTTAATGTCAGTCCACAGAAAAGGGCCATGGAAATTCTACGCAGAGACTTTCGATCAATTAAATCTCTATCAAACGATTTAGCACAACATCAAAATATGTTTTGCTCTTATTAGAGCCAACATCACAGTAAGCATACTAGTGACAACCATCAGATGCTATTGTGGAGACCAACAGAGCAAGAGTAAACAAGTATAAAAATAGTAATTAGCAGCTTGTCATTGGCTCAAACAGTTCCACTGTGTTATAACATGGCATCTAAATGGAGAGCAGTGAAGACAATAGGCAGAGGAGTGGGGAACAAATTTGCTACTGGGGACTTGTAAGAAAATGAAGGAACTGATGAATGACAAAGGAGACATATGAGAGAATATACACAGCACACGCAGGTATATGCAATAACAAGGATGCATTTATGAAGGTATTCTATTCACGGGGAAGGGGGCTCCCTACATAGTTTATGCATGCTCTGAAGAAACTTTCTGTGCTGTCACGGAGAGCACAGTGAGGTCAGGCTCTTTCAAAGCCTGACCTCCAAATGTATATGCAAATAGGAGACCTTCATTGCACTCCTCTCTCCTAGCAACATAGCTAGGAATTACACTAACAGTCAGAACTTCTACTGTAAATTACAATCCAAAGATGTGTCACAAGTGCAATTAGGGTCTAATGGTGAGCTGGGAACAACAGACGTCGAACAGTCTGGATTCAATACTGGAATAGGGAGCACCTCATCTTCAACCTGATTTCAGCCCTTCAAGAACTGCGTGTGACAGGAATTGATTTACATGAACTTTTCAACTACCCAGAATTCTAGTCAACTGCAGTGGGTGGTTCAACATGTCCCCAGTCCCCATTTAGCCTAAATGCTTCTTTGTCATTGATGGTAGCATAACAATTCTTCCAATTCATAATCATGGTGTCCTCTTTAATGCCTCTCTCTTGCCATAACCAAATCCTTACTAAATAGAGCACTTTTTCCTCTAAAAATCTTAATTTGATCCATTCTCTCTATCACCACTGCTAGTAACTTCACCCCTCCATTGTGGCAACATTTATGTTGGCTTCCACCTTCCCCATCTCCTTCTCCATAAATCTGCCAAGCTACTTCTGCCAAGTCTATCTTACTTTACCACCAAAATCTGACCACATTTCCACTTTGTCTTATACAGTAGAGATCTGGCTGAGGACCGTTAATGTTGACTTGCAATATGTTTTGGAACACAAGAAAAGTTCCAGAAGACTGACTTATGTTGTGACAATATTTTAAAAGGGTAAATGGGATGACCCAGGTAATCATAAACCTGTCAGCTGACAACAATCTCAGGCAAGATACTGGAGCAGCTGATATGGGACTCGATTAATAAAGAATTAAAAAAGGGTAATATAATTAATGCCAGTCAACACGGTTTTATGAAAAACAGATTCTGTCAAATTTACTTGTAATCTCATCAAAAACAGATATCAAGTTTGGTTAATAAAGATAATAGTGGTGATGTAATATACTTTGACTTCTATAAGGTATTTCACTTAGTACAACATGACATGTTGATTAAAAAACTAGAATGATACAAAATTAACATGGCACACATTCAATGGATTAAAAGGTGGCTAACTGATAGATACATCAAAATGTAATTGTAAATGGGGAATCATCATTGAGTCAGTGTGTTTCTAGAGGGGACCCGCAGGGACCAGAACTTGGCCCTACACTATTTAACGTTTTTATTAATGACCTGGAAGAAAATGTAAAATAATCACTGATGAGGTTTACAGATGACACAAAAATTGGGGAGTGGTAAATAATGAACAGGGCAGGTCACCAATATGGATCTCTTACTAAACTGGACGCAAGCAAACAATATGTATTTTAATACAGCTAAACGTAAATATATACATCTAGGAAACAAAGAATGTAGGCCATACTTACAGAATGGGGGACTCTATCCTGAGAAGCAGTGACTCTGAAAAAGATTTGGGGTTTGTGGCTCCCAGTTCAACACTGTGGCCAAAAGGGCGACTGTGATTTTTCAGCGCATAAACAGGGGAATATCGATTAGGAGGACAGAGGTTATTTTATCTTTATATCTGGCACTGGCCTGACCACTGCTGAAATACTGTGTCCAGTTCTGATATCTACAATTCAAAAAGTATCTTGATAAATCAGAGAGGGTTTGGAGAAGAGCCATGAAAGTGATTAAAGGATTAGAAAGCCTACCTCATAGTGACAGACTCAAGGAGTTCAGTCTACTCAGCTTAACAAAGAGAAGAGCAAGGGGTGACTTGATTACTGTCTGTAAGTACCTAGATGGGGAACAAATATTTAATAATGGGCTCTTCAATTTAGAAAACAATGATATCACACAATCCAATTGCTGGAAATTAAAGCTAGACGAATTCAGACTGGATTTTTTATCACTGAGCGTAATTAACCATTAGAACAATTTACCAATGGTCATGGTGGATTCTCTATCACCCACCATTTTTAAATCCAGACTAGATATTTTTCTAAGGGATATACTGTAGGAATTATTTTGAAGAAGTTCTATGGCCTGTGTTATACAGGTGATCAGACTAGAAGATCACAACAGTTCCTTCAGGCCCTAGAATCTATGAAGAAAATTTAAAAGCACTCCCTGTATGCTTTCCTAGCTTCTCCCCTAACTGCATACAACAATGGCTCCTCCATTCATTCTCAACTGTCTCGTCCTTCACACCACCCCTTCTGGATACAAAAGCCTCCCACACACTGGTATCTCCATACACTAGCTTCCACATAAAATTGATGTAGCTGGGGATTGGTCCTGCTTTGAGCAGGGGATTGGACTAGATGACCTCCTGATTCCAACCCTAATATTCTATGATTCTAATTCCTGTTTGAACTAGAGCAGATCTTTTAGCAAAACTCAGAGCCTGCAGACAGTGTTACAGCAGATGGCACTCTTCCCTAGAGGTCAGTATTGAGAGGATACACTAGCTTGTTAGGGGAAACTGTGTTGCTGGAGGTGCTGTCTTTCAGTTGACATGTAAAACTAAGTGTCTGACCACTTAAGATTATTAAAGATCCCACAGCAATATTCACAGAGCTCTATAGGTGTCAACCCCAGTGTCCTGGCCAAATTCCAATTTGGCAGTGGCATTCTGCCTACCTATTATTTTCCTGTCATTTCAATTGGATAAGGTATTTTTCACTGTTGTGTTTACCAAAGGGTAGACGAGGCAATCCTTTGTAAAGCACTTTAAGATCACTGGATGAAAAGTTGCTTGTTAGTCATCATTATTAAATTGTTCTAGGTACGTTAGTTAACTGTATACATGCACTGCAAGAAGTACATGGAGGATATTTTTAAAGCTACTAGCTGAGTTGCTGCAAAGCGATCCAAAGGCATAAGCTGTTATTCCCTGTGCAACTGCAATGCTGCATGGCACTAAGGTGCCTCACTTACTGATCCTCTGCCAGGATCAGGGCCCGGCCCTATGATGCATATCATCACTTGATCAAGTAACAGATCTTCTAATACTGTGTCACTGAGAAATGTACAAGTACCCTCTTCTCCACCCAAACATACACTGTAAACAATTCCAACACACTGCAGCAAATTTTTAGTTATATATTTTCTAAAAGCCAGTCAGCATTTTACACACACACACACACACACACACACACACACTTTTCATTCTGAACGAACAGAATGACAACAGGAAGTGAAACCTGAGAAACAGAATTTCTGATAGACAGCAAGGATTCAACAGGGAGCAAAAAGTCCTTTCCTCAATAATAAAACACTTAAAATAAGTCAAAATAATGAGAAAAAATATAAAAGCACCTCTTCCAACACCTGGGCATGGAACTCTGCCTTCTCCAAAGGCATTTTGTATCTCCAGCACAGGATATAGAGTCCCTCCCTTAAACACCCAGGAAAGGAGAGGAGAAAGCTGAGCTGAGGTTATCCTTTCTTTAAAAAATAAAAATAAAAATGGAACTAGGCAATACCCGTGCACAGTCAAATTACATCCCTACTCCTGGAACAACACGGGAAAAAAGCTGGCTGTTGGTTTTGCTGAGAAGACAAGGAGCAACCCCCATGATCAGAAACAGCCTGCTGAAAATGCAGAAACGTAAGGCCTAATATTCCATTTTGTTATTATTTGTATTACCCTTGGTACGCAAAGGCTGTGCTGGACTCTGTGCCAACATATAAAACAAATTAGTCCCCGGTCCCAAAAAAGTCAACAACCTAATTTAAGACAAGACGCTAACAATGCACAGGGGAGGACAGGGAGATAACAGTGATCAGGTCACAGAATGCCTGGCCCTTTAAGATGCAAAGATGCCCCACCTGTGATGCAATTAGCTCACCTCCCAGGTGATGAGAAGTAGTAAGGTCATGTGACTGGCAGGCCATGTGGCTTATGTAAGCCTCTTAAGAAAAAAATAAGAGGGCCAAGGGTGAGGCAGAGGAGGGAGACAGAAGGAAGTTGTTGCTCAGCACAAGAGCAGGGAGTAACCCAAAGGAGCCCAGGAGGGGCTGAAAGGGAGAGAATGGAAAAAAAAAAAAAAAAAAAACCCATGAAGGGCTGAAAACTGAGCCAGAGCGCTTTATGAAGAGCATCTGAGTAGAAGACAGACCATGCCCTTGGGATGGAAGTGCTTGGTCCATCTTGAGACTGGAGTATAGGCTCGGGGGGGGGGGATTGTGTCCTTTTTGGACAGGTATACGCTTAGAATTGTGGACTGTCGTTAAATGATTTAGCATGAGGGGCAAGTCACTAGGGCAGCCAAATCAGAATGTGGGTTTTTTGAGAAGTCCAGAGAAAGGGAAACTGAGGCAGGGCTCCCTGCAGAGCCACCTCATACTACGACGGAGGCATTGACCCATTACAGATAGAGCACATGGTTACACAGATCTCACAGCTTGATGTCAGCTCCTGAGTCAGATGATGTTATTTTTCATTAATAATTGGTATATAATTGGTAGAGATAGAAGTGGAAGGCAAACCTGCTGAAAGTCTCTGGGGAAGTATAAAAGGGGTAAAAAACAAGGGTGATGATGTCATGGTATGGGACTTCAACTAACCAGACATTGCTGGGAAAATAATACAGCAGGACACAGTTTATCCAACAAGTCCTTGGAATGCACTGCAGACAACTTTTTATTACAGAACGTGGAGAAAGCGAGTACAGTAGCAGAAAGGCTGTTCTAGATTTGATTCTGACGAATAGGGAGAAACTACTTGAGAATGTGAATGTGGAAGGCAGCTTAGGTGAAAGTGATCATGAAATTATAAGAGTTCATGATTCTAAGGAATGGAAGGTGGAACTTCAAGAGGGCAGACTTTAACAAACTCAAAGAATTGGTAGATAAGATTCTGTGGGACGCAACTCTAAGGGAAAAAAGATTCAAGAGAGTTGGCGGTTTGTAAAAAGACATTATTAAGGGCACAAGAGCAAATTATCTCAATACACAGGAAAGATAAGAAGTATGGTAAGAGACCTTAACCATATCTTCAACAACCTGAAACTCAAAAACAAGTCAAACAAAAAGTAGAAACTAGGTCAAATTACAAAAGGTGAATATAAACACCACCACAAGCATGTGGGGACAAAATTAAACAGGCCATGGCACAAAATGAGATTAAACTAGCTAAGGACATAAATAGTAACAAGAAAACATTTTACAAATACATTAGAAGCAAGAGGAAGACCAAACCCAGAGAAAGCTCATTACTCAAGGAGGACAAAAAGACAACAACAAAAAACACAGCCATGGCCAAAGTGTTAAATACCCTTTTTCTTTCAGTTTTTCCCAAAAGGGTTAGTAGTGATCAGACAACTAACATAGCGAACATCAGCGTAAATGGAGTAGGATCTGAGGCTAAAATAGGGGAAGAATAAATTATATATTGCTTAGACAACTTAGATGTCTCCAAGTCGACAGGACCTAATGAAATACATCCTAGAGTATTTAAGAAACTAGCTGAAGAGATCTCTGAGCCATTAGCAATCATCTTTGAGAACTCATGGGGGATAGGAGAGATCCCAGAGCACTGGAAAAGGCCAAGCATAGTACCTACCTATAAAAGGAGGAATAAGAACAATCCAGAGAATTATAGACCAGTAAACTTAAATTATACAAAAAAAAATCAATTTGTAAACACCTAGAAGATAACAAGGTGATAAGTAACTGTCAGCATGGATCTGTGAAGAACAAACCATGTCAAACCATCATGTCAAATATTCTTGTGGATAGGGACAAGCAGAAGATGTGAGACAGTATCAAAAGGTTTATTAAAGTTGAGATATATCACATGACCTTCTCATAAATAATTAGGGAAATATAGCCTAGACGAACCTACTAAACGGTGTGTGCACAACTGGTTGGAAAACTGTACTCAGAGAGTAGTTACTGCTGGTTCACAATCAAGCCAGAAGGACATAATGAGTGGGATCTAGCAGAGAACTGTCCTAGGTCCGCTTCTAGTCAATACCTTCATGAATAATTTGTACAATGGCATAGAGAATACACTTATAAAATCTGTGGATGATGCCAAGCTGGGAGGTTTTGCAAGAGCTTTGGAGGACACGATTAGAATTCAAAATGATCTTGACAAACTGGAGAAATCATCTGAAATAGGATGAAATTCAGTAAGGACACATGCAAAGTACTACACTTAGGAAGGAATACTCAGTTGCACAAATACAAAATGGGAAATGAGTGCCTAGGAAGGAATACTGCAGAAGAGGATCTGGGGATTATAGTGGATCACAAACTAAACATAAGTCAATGTAATACTGTTGCAAAAAAAAGTGATCATAGGATGTATTAGCAGAAGTGTTGTGAGCAAGACACGAGAATTAATTCTTCCATTCTATTCAGCACTGATAATGCCTTAACCGGACTAGTGTGTTCAGCTCTGGGCACGACACTGAGGGAAAGATGTGGACAATATGGAGAAAGTCCAGAGGAGAGCAACCAAAAATGACTGAAGGTCTAGAAAACATGACCTATGATGAAAGATTGAAAAAAATGTGTTTAGTCTGGAGAAGAGAAGACTGAGGGAGAACATGTCTTCAAGTACGTAAAAGGTTGTTATAAAGAGAAGGCTGATAAATTATTTTTGCCCTGTCCTCAAGGGATAAAAAGAAGTAACAGGCTTAAATTGCAGCAAGGAAGATTTAGCTTAGACATTAGGGTAGTTAACTGTCAGGGTAGTTAAGCACCTAACAAGGCTGTGGGACCTCCATCATTGGAGGTTTTTAAGAACAGGTTAGACAAACACCTCTCAGGGACGCTCTAGAAATACTTAGTTCTGCCTCAGTTCAGGGGACTGGACTAGGTGGCCTTCCAAGGTCCCTTCTACATCTACATTTCTAGGATTCTATAAAAACCTGATAGCAATCCCCATGGTCCATCTATCAAGTTATTATTTTCGTAAGCAGAGTCAGGATGAGCTCCACCCTGACATCTGGTGGTGAGTTGTGGCAAGTTGTGGAAAAAAACTTCAGGGGCCGATCTCATTTGCATAGGCACATGCACCCCGCCTAGCATGAGCCCAAAGCTGCCCAAATGGTCACTTTGGCTGCTGTGGGATCCCCAGTTTCTCTGTTATTGGGGCAGGACGAATAAATTGTAATTATCCTGATTATGTGAATCAAGGACAGTGGAACTGTACTGGGCCTTTTGTTATGATGGAGGGACTCGCCATCAACTAAGTAGCACTCGCAAGGCAAGGGACATGGTTCCAAAACTCAGTGAATTGAGAGAGGCTGGGGACAGGTATTAATACCTAGCGTTATCGGGCCCTGATGAGGTCCTTACATACTAATTGCACTTCCTCCTCTTTCCACTGTGGAATATCAGAGCTAATTTTGATTCCTTTAGGAGTCTATTTACAGGCTGATGAGCTGAATTCACTTTACGCCAATGGTGCACCAGCACTGAGGCTCCCCTACTACAGGCTGAAATCACGAAAGAGCTAAACTTACTAAGAGCTGAAATCACTGAGTGTTGTGTTAAGTAGTAGGGGAGCCTGAAGATATATTGTGGAGCAGTTTGCGGGACAGGTGGCAGAGCAGAGCGGCTTGTGGGACAGCTGGAGCAGCTCATGGGACAGCTGGCAGAGCAGAGCAGTGATTCGTGGGACAGCTGGTGGAGCAATCGGCTTTAGGACCACATAAGGTGCCCCTTAACACCCCCCCCCAATCTCCACCCAGGTTGGGAGGTAAAACTCTGCAGATAAACTTTCAAGCTCTGGTGCTGCACTGACCAGGGACAGAGACTTTTGGGTTGTTGGACTTTGGGTTGCTGGACTCAAGAACCAAAGGGAAAGGACATGCCCCAAATTGCTTGGGGTGGGTTTTTTTGCTCATGGGTTGTGTTATGAATCCTGCTGGTGGTGTTTCCCCAACATAATGCCACATTGTTTCTCTCTGTTATTAAAAGGCTTTTGCTACACTCAGACTCTGTGCTTGCGAGCGGGGAAGTATTGACTCTTAGAGGCGCCTAGTGGGGATGGTATATATTTGTCCCAGGTCACTGGGTGGGCGTTCGAGCCGGTTTTGCATTGTGTATTGGAATGGAATCCCTAGATACTGAACCCGGGCCTTGTTGCTGTCAACTCTGATGGGCAGAAGGGTTACATTTTAAAATACTTTTCACCAGTCTCAGCTATTAAGTAGTTACTAGTTGGTCTTTCGCATATTAGAGATCTTGTTTTAAATAACAAGCTTGTTTTATATCAAAGAGTAAGTCTTTTTTAAAAACTAAAGCAAGAACCTTTTTGTTTGGAGGTCTGCAAGCTGTCGTTTTCAATTTTCAAATAATCAGGAGAAAAATGAATTAACTGAAATAAAATTTAATAAAGGAAATATGGCACTAGTGTAATTGGATTTGTCTGGAGGCTGTTCCCTTATTCTCAGTCAACCAACATACATGGGTTTGTTTTCTTAAAGAGATTTATTTTCCTAAAACAATTATCCTTTTCTGTAGCTCTCATCAGGACAGGCTCTTTTATCCACTAACCGTGTGTGCTAGATGTCTTATTCACAATACTGGGTCAAGGTTTCAGAGCTGGATAAAGCCACTCTTTACTGTTTCTTTCTGTTGTTTCCTGACACACACACCCCCACACACACTTTATCCCAGCTCTATCAGCTGGGTAACAGTAAAACAGCATTTTTCTCAAATCAATTCTTGTGAAATTCTGTAACAGTCTGGCAGAGAGTTAAACACAGATGGCATCCTCACACAGACTGACAGGGTCTTTGTTCACTCTCCAAGAAAAAAGAAAATGGGAGAACCCGAAGTCTGCTCTCAAGTATCTCTGTCTCCATTGGCCCCCCAATGACAGGTACAGAAGATCCTGCAAGCATGGCTACCAGTCACCTAATCTCTCTTTTTAAACCATGGACAAAACTTCTTTGCTGATCTAACCTCTAATTTATGATTTAGGATATTTTCTTTAAAGAAACATACCATTTGCAAAGAATAAAACTGATTATTTGGGGGAGGGAAAAGGACACAATGTTAAGGATTCTCATGAGTCCCAATTAAAAAAAATAGTTCCTTGTTTTTAGTTCAAGACAAAGTCAGCAGTGAAGGAGAAATAACATGCCTGTCAACGTTTCAATGAGTTTGCAACATAGCAGCATAACCAGCAGCACTCCAAATTATGTACAAGTAGCTTTAAAACCTTGTTCCCACAGTCAGTAAAGTATTAAGGCAATATGCTGATCTCCAAAAAGGAAACTTGAAAACTGCCCTACTCCTTGACTGCTGCTTGTTCTAGATAAGCACTGACTGTTGTAATGTCCCCTTCACCCCCCTCAAAACGATAAAAATAAAATGTAAGTAGTAGTATACACCTTAGTAGACTACAGAAAATGAGATACAGGCAAGCAGGACAAATATGCACTTCTGAATTAAGATCACAGAATCACAGAATATCAGGGTTGGAAGGGACCTCAGGAGGTCATCTAGTTCAACCCCCTGCTCAAAGCAGGATCAATCCCCAACTAAATCATCCCAGCCAGGGCTTTGTCAAGCCTGACCTTAAAAACCAGAAAGGAAGGAGATTCTACCACCTCCCTAGGTAACGCATTCCAGGGCAGATCTGAAAGATCTGAAATGCCTGGGGCTACCTACTACCAAGGAGAAAAAAGCAAGTCGTCATATGTCTTTTTAAATTTAAAATTCAATATTTATTTAATAAAGAACTGATTTTTAAACCACTTGGTAGCAGCTCCACTGATAAGTTATCAACCATGAAACCAGGATCTCATCCTATATTAAACGACTCAGCTCTAACTTTGTTTAAAGGGAAAAAATATTCCCATCTTAACTGGAAAAATTTCCTAATTCCTAAGCTGAAAAATTATTTTTCTCTGCAAATTCACTCAATTATATGCAAGTCAATATTCACAGTGTTTTGTAATGTTCCAATGCTGTAATTATTTTTGTACTGATAACTTAAGCATCTTGTTTTTAAAAGTCAAAATGTCTAATGTATTTATCCTCCAGTAAGAATACTGCATAGGGTACTTCTCAAAAGAGAAATTCACAGAATAACTTATCGCCACTTTGAATTAATACTGATTGCATGAGGTGCTCCTCTGGAAAACAAACTCGACAAGAAGGTGAACACACAGAGTAGAATCTATGCTGAGACAAGATGCAGCATAATGAAGTGAGCTGTAGCTCACGAAAGCTTATGTTCAAATAAATTGGTTAGTCTCTAAGGTGCCACAAGTACTCCTTTTCTTTTTGCGAATACAGCCTAACACGGCTGTTACTCTGAAACCTGAAGTTAGACTGGCAGCATCGACCCCCAGGTGACCCAACAAGTAGCAACAGGAGGAGTGCAACAGATTTACAGTCTTCATTGGAAAACTGAGCTGTACATGTGTCAAATCTTATATGCATTTCTAATGTGCTCATCACCATAGTATTTGGACTCCACTACTGCAGGTCATTTTTTGGTTTATGATATATAATATATATAAACACACACACAGGCAATATCCAACCAATAAATTACATTAAAATGCACCTTTATCACCTCACCTGCTGCCCAGTAAATCTCTCTTTAAACCATTTCAAAATGCTGAACAGCTTCAAACAGATGTCATTTAAAAAAAGGCCACACCCCCACAACAACCTGTCAGTGAAATATTTCTTCCTCCTCCCTATTGTGGAATCCTCTCTTCCCTCCCAGTTCTACCTCCCCCTCCCCGCCCCACCCCCCTACCCCCACCCCCACCCTCCCGCTACCCTTACTCAAGTCCTGGATGGTCAAGATTCAGTCCTGCAACAGTAACTTACTTTTAACGTGTAACGTCTGTAAAGTCTGATAGCTCATAAAAACAGTAGCTTTATACTACTGATGATCAGAAAGTTCTAGCTTCCCAGGCAGACTCATCACTCACTTCTAACCAGCAGTATCCCCATGGTATTGGACCTCAAATTCATGACATTTTTAGTTACAGGAAAGCTACTTCAGGTCATTTTGAGGTGTTTTTATGACTTTGTGGCCACTCCAGCTGGGCTGCTGGAGCTCACCCAACTTCCAAGAGTGATTATAACCCCTTATATGGTTTATCTCACTACAAAATTTTCCTGATTCTCCAGGAAATCCTACTATAATCTATATATGTACACTAAAATGGTCTAAATGGAAGTCTCATCTTCCATGACATTCATCACAGAGCTCTGTAAGACAGGGTACTCCCAACCTGGGGGCCAATCAGTGTGCTCCTCCCTGGGAGCAAGGGCCTCTTCTTTAAAAGGCCTATTTCCTTAATGAGGCCACAGCAATTAAAAATCCATAGCTGATCCATGCCAGCTGATGCAAGATCATGGGGGTTGGGCTAAGGGGCTGTTTAACCACGGTGCAGATGTTTGGGCTCAGGTTGCAGCCAGAACTCTAGAACCCTTCTACCTCACAGGTTGCTAGGGCCTGGCCTCTGCAGCCTGAGCCCAAATGTCTACACAGTTAAACAGACCCTTAGGCTAAGCCCCATGAGCCTGAGTCTGCTGGCACAGGCCTGCCAGGGGTTTTTAACTGCAATGCAGACATACCCTTAGAGTCCTGTAAAGTGGAGCCTGATGGTAACTTTGGCCCCTAGCTTTACAGGGAGAGGGATTAAAAACAAAAAAAAAACACCAAGAATCCCAATTTTTTTTTAAACAACTCTCTGAAACACTCCTAAAACAGCATTTCTGTAAGATATATAGGACAATCAGAGTAAATGATGATGCGATGTAGTACAGAAGTTGATACACTCATTTGGAATGACCTTCGTAACACACTTGTGGTTTTGTAACATGCAAGTAGCACAATGACCCCAAACTCATGGCAACAGACGCTTTTTAACACTTCTGTTTGTTATATCTATTTTACATAATTATTCATATAAAAATGCACATGTATGTATACATATGTATTATAAATAATCATTTGCTAGCAATGAAGAAACATGACAGTTAACATGGACAATACTCTCCACTCCCAACACCAGGAGTCTTCAGTCTTCACAGCCCTGCTGACTCCATGGAAGGGCGGGGAGAAGACGAAGAGAAAAGAAATGCCAACTTTCCTTTTTCTGTGTCAGGGCATTGGTCACAACAAAGTGTGGGAGAGTTATACTTTGACCAACATAGAGATGACCTTCAAATAAATAAAAAGGATGGGAGAGGAGTAAATATGGTCTGAAGGACACTGCAAAACCACGCAAAAAAAGACAGGGTCATTAACTCCCTGACTCTGCATGTGGATAAAACTGGCAGCTATGAAAACTAAATACAGAAAACCGAGGGGGTTGAAAGAAAGTTAACATAAGCAGCTCAGACCACATTCCATTTCCAGGAAAGATCAGCAGGCTGAATAAGGAGGGATGTGCACTGAGAAAGGCAGCCTAGAGAACCTGAGCAACTAGATCAGATGTAACAGCAATATATTCTCCCAATAAAGGATGTAGAAATGGAGTCCTTCATATTCAGGGAAGCCAATCGAAACTCCTGGGAGTTCAGCACTTTTGAAAATTTGGCCCTACAAATCCAATTAGAGGTACTGACTTTCTAAAATCTTGGTCTTAAGCTTTTATTTAAATCTATACTGAAAAATGCTTATCACCTTTGTCTCACATCAACAGAAGAGTCTGAACCTTTCCTACCTTTAAGAGAGAAAGATAGAAGCATGAAGATACTACATCATTTTAATTTTGACAGGCTGCCTCTGAGTATATGGGAAATCCGAGGCAGACCGTCCACCATGCATGGCCTTTGGCAATAAGCTCTGCACAGACTGGGATCCTATGACTGGACATTACTCCACAAAGGGTGAAATAGACGCAGCATCCGGACATCTGGTTCTCACACCAGGTCCCTTCCCATGATAGTCTGGGAATCCTATCATCACTCATATACTCCATCTTCCCCATCTTTCCAAGGATCTTCAGAAAAGTCAAGTTGGGGAAGGGTGGATGGAAATAAAATGTGTAGTACAGAATTGTCCCAGGGAATGCTGAGCCAGCTGTAGGTTTGGATTTCTGCTCCAAAAATGAGAACTGTATGACCGCCAGAGGAAATAAAGAGGTCAAGGTACTTGTGACTGTGCTCGAGCATACGTGTGTGTGCTGGACCCAATATCCAAGCAGCAAATCATACTAGAGACTGTCTGCTATGCAGTTCTATCCGCTTGTAAGTGACTGCAGGACTAGATTAAGCTAATACACTGTACCAGTATTTCTCTGGTGTTTACATAAGTTTCTACAGAATTAAAGCTTTCATTAAAGCTTCAATTCATTAGTCCTAAGTAGAGCACAGGATCTGGTCCAAGAAGTGAATATAGCTGGACCGCTTAGTAATAGTGACCATAATATAATTAAATATAACATCCCTGTGATGGGGAAAATACCACAGCAGCCCAACATGGTAGCATTTAATTTCAGAAAGGGGAACTACACAAAAATGAGGAAGTTAGTTAAAAAGAAATTAAAAGGTACAGTGCCAAAAGTGAAATTTGCCAATGTACATGGGAGAGGGGCATTGCTGGCACATGATGGCATATATCACACTGGTAGATGTGCAGGTGAACGAGCCTCTGATAGTGTGCCTGATGTGATGAGGCCCTATGATGGGGTCTAAATTAGCTGTGACCATGCAAGAAAGAGATCTTGGAGTCACTGTGGATAGTTCTCTGAAAACATCCACTCAATGTGTAGCAGCAGTCCAAAAAGTGAACAGAAAGTTGGGAATCATTAAAAAAGGGATAGATAATAAGACAGAAAAAGATCATATTGCCTCTATATAAATCCATGGTACTCTCACATCTTCAATACTGCATACAGATGTGGTCGCCCAATCTCAAAAAAGATATATTGGAATGGGAAAAGGTTCAGAGAAGGGCAACAAAAATGATAAGGGGTATGGAATAATTGCCATAGGAGAAGAGATTAATAAAACTTGGATTTTTCAGCTTGGAAAAGAGACATCTAAGAGCAGATATGATAGAGGTCTATAAAAATCATAACTGGTGTGGAGAAAGTAAATACGGAAGTGTTATTTACTCCTTCTCATAACACAAGTACTAGGGGGCACCAAATGAAATTCATACGCAGCAGGTTTAAAACAAACAAAAGGAAGTATTTTTTCACACAACGCACAGTCAACCTGTGGAACTCCTTGCCAGAGGATGTTGTGAAGGCCAAGACTATAACAGGGTTCAAAAAAGAACTAGATAAGGTCATGGAGGATAGGTCCATCAATCGCTATTAGCCAGGATGGGCAGGGATGGTGTCCCTAGCCTCAGTTTGCTAGAACCTGGGAATGGAAAAAAAGGGATGGATCACTTGATGATTACTTGTTCTGTTCATCCCCTCTGGGGCACCTGGCATTGGCTGCTGTCGGAAGACTGGATACTGGGCTAGATGGACCTTTGGTCTGACCCAGTATGGCCGTTCTTATGTTGTGTTCTTAAAATTATGACAGGTTTCAGAGTAACAACCGTGTTAGTCTGTATTCGCAAAAAGAAAAGGAGTACTTGTGGCACCTTAGAGACTAACCAATTTATTACTGGCACCTTAGAGACTAACCAATTTATCCGATGAAGTGAGCTGTAGCTCACGAAAGCTTATGCTCAAATTGGTTAGTCTCTAAGGTGCCACAAGTACTCCTTTTCTTTTTTCTTAAAATTATGTTTCTATCCCTTTTGTTTGCCAAGAACAGAATCTAAGTGTGAACTAAAGTTGGGATATCATAGAATATCAGGGTTGGAAGGGACCCCAGAAGGTCATCTAGTCATGTCAAGTGAGCAAAGAAACAGATAGAAGCAGTAGCTCAGAAGCAATTGTGAAATGCTTGTGTTCATCTCAACAAGATGCTAACTCTGCAGCCTACTAGCAGTTAGTATTATTATTAAACACGTGTATTGTGGTAGCCCTGGAAGATCACATCAGACTGGGCCCATTGTGCTAGAGCTGTACAAACATATCAAATTATTTAAGGTCAATTTTTTTTTAAAGACCCTTAAACAACAATGTAAAGGACATAAATAGCATAAACAGTATAGCCAATTGATTTCACTACACTTGTGACAGGTTTCAGAGTAACAGCCGTGTTAGTCTGTATTCGCAAAAAGAAAAGGAGTACTTGTGGCACCTTAGAGACTAACCAATTTATTTGAGCATAAGCTTTCGTGAGCTACAGCTCACTTCATCGGATAAATTGGTTAGTCTCTAAGGTGCCAGTAATAAATTGGTTAGTCTCTAAGGTGCCACAAGTACTCCTTTTCTTTTTGCGAATACAGACTAACACGGCTGTTACTCTGAAACCTGTCATAATTTTAAGAACACAACATAAGAACGGCCATACTGGGTCAGTGAGCTGTAGCTCACGAAAGCTTATGCTCAAATAAATTGGTTAGTCTCTAAGGTGCCACAAGTATTACACTTGTGGTTCATTATGAAAAATGCTGTAAGGAACAAATAACCAAACTTAGCCAATTTATTGTTTAAATACAAAGTAGCGTAATACAGAAAGGAAAGTTAATAGGACACCAATCCTTACAGGAAGCAGATTCTTGCAGCCCTATTCAGTTTACCTTACACAGTAGTGTGCTTTGAAATATACCTCCCAAACCACTTATAGTGATAGCAAGTATCAGAGGATTAGCAGTGTTAGTCTGTATCCACAAAAACAACAAGGAGTCTGGTGGCACCTTAAAGGCTAATGCCCAAATAAATCTGTTAGTCTTTAAGGTGCCACCGGACTCCTAGTTATAGGAAGCTTACTTACAAGTTAGAAAACCCTTCATACATCACCTGAGATCCAAACCACCAGTTTATGCCAGTTCCTTAACTTGTTGTTCTGTATCTTTCCTCATCTCTGTTTTGGATACTACATTTTAAACAGTTGCCTGTGAAGGCACCTGTACTAGGCCATAGAACAAAATGACAGGCTTTATGTTCACTAATGCCAAAAGCTACATTTAGCTTTGCAGAGTTTTGTGGGATATATATTGTGATGTTTCCCTCCATATTCTTTATGAAAATATTCTTATGATATGAATATGACATAACTGAGATGTACTTTATGCAAAATGTAAGATATCATTGGAAAGGTTATAATTTATTGAATGTGATTATCCAATTTGTATGCCTGTATCATTTCTGTATCTGAAGTTAGGAATATTGACTATGTATTTCAACTAGGCTACCTTGGGTGATGCTAACACTTCAGGTACAACAATGGAAAAGTCAGACAGCGCTGATGGCCCAACAGCGAGGACAATGGACTGTGAAAAAGCTTGGCCATACTGCCACTGACTCATGGATGCTGTATACTAGGTGGTCTTGTCACCTGATACTAAACATTACCTGGGACTTCTTGTAACTTTCCACTGGAAGGGAAGGGGATGGTCAAGTTTGGGAAACAAAGGATTCCCGCCTTATGTAGATCCTATTTAAGAGTGGGGAGGAAGGCAAACGGGACTCCTCTCCATGGCCTGTCTGTCCTGCTAAAGTCACCAGAAGCGAAGGCAAGGGGGGAGTCCAGACAGAGACAGGGGTCCAATCTGAAAAGAAATATAACTGGAACTCTGAACCACAGAAACTTTGCAACCTGCCTAAAATAACATTTAGGGTAAGAAATTACATTGTGTAACCTGTTTCTTACGTATATCAAGCTTAGCTTGCGTATTTTGCTTTATTGAGTCAGTAATCTGCTCTGTTCAGTGTTATCTCTTATATTCATTTAAAATTCACCTTTTATAGTTAACAACAGGGATTTGGAGCAATCAAATTTTTGAATTTCTCCACTCCGTGACTGCTCCAGCTCCGCTCCGACTCCACTCAGCGCTCTGACTCAAATTAATTTTTAACTAAATAAAAAAGGGCATACTGTCATTTTGAAAAAACATTATTTTTATTCAGACTTTTAACACAATTTAAATGTCATCAACAATGGTACATACTAGAATCATTCATAATTCATTCTGTAAAAAATTATTGCAGTAATCAAGTCGTCTTTCATAGCCTGCCGCAAATCCTTTAAAATTAACTTTAAAGCTGAAAACAGTCGCTCTACACTAGCTTGAGTTGTTGGCATGCTCGAAGTAATTCTACAGGCAGCCTGAATGCATTGTGGGTAGCTGTGAATGGCCTCAAAAACAGACTTAACTTTTAGCCTACCAAGAGACTCCATCGCCTCACAATCTTCCCGAAAGTTTCTCTCAAATAATGCTTCTTTACAATTATGAATCGCAGAAACTCGCCGGCATCTTTCTTGTTTATCCAATTCCTTTTCGAAGGCGTCATCTTCTAAAGAATTGGTGCTTGAATTATCTCCATTTCCCTGTGATGGTTGAAGACGTCTCAGGGATGGACGCTCGAACAAGTTCAGAGTGGAGACGGAAGTTTGAGAACAGCCTGCTACTTCTGAAGGATGTGAACTTTCCCAAACCGCAAATTCGATTGTTGACGACTCCTTTTGTTGTGTTTTGTTTTCTTCAACCTCTTTCGTCGAGTTCAAATGTAGCAATAGATTTTGTTTTTCAAGTCATCGAGCAATATCAAAGAGCCCTTCCTTTGCCTTTGGCATTTCCCTTGAGGTAAGAAGCATCCAATACTGTGGGTCAACATAAACTCCAGCAAGGAAATGAATATTGTCTAAAAGCTTCTCTTCGCCTTTCTGCATGGAGGATAGAATTCCTTCTGCACTTTGTCCACCATTTTCTTGCAAGAATTTTGACAGTTTTTGCCATACCTTCATTAAAACTCCCAAGGTTACATCGACAGCTTGAAGATTCACGGTTGTTTGGTTTGGCTTTGCCAAGAGGTCTCGCAGGTTCTTCACTTTGTCCCATTCAGCTTTTGTTAACTTGAGTTCTCTTGTTCCAGCAGCAGCCACTTGTTCACAGTAAGATTGAAAAACGAGAAGCCGATCAATCAATCATCGCAGATGTTGAACCCCAGCGAGTCACAGTATCCAGTGATTGAGTTACCCCATGTAGATCAAGCAGAACACTTTGAATACTTGGGGTTCGTAGTTTGACAACAACTTGTCGAATTTTGGCCAGAAATTTCTTTGCATGTTCTTTGTTCAGTCTATCCCAGATTGCCAACTGAAGAGCGTGAATACCACACCTCATCAGTTGGACTTTTGAGTCGTCCTCATGAAGCCATGTTGGAAGTATGAGGCTAGGGTCATTAACCCATTGCGCAGCAGCATCCATGTTGAGTTCAATTTCATCCATTCCTTTACTTCCTTCATCAGGCAAAATAGCTTCAGTTCTGTCCACATCCCTGTTCTCAGACGTAGAAATGGTTTCATTGTCCTTGCTGAAATTTTTGATGGCAATATGTCATGTTTGCTGCATTGTCAACGCAGATGCTCAGCACTTGCATTTCACTGATCCCAAATTTTTCTAAAATAGCTTTTTCTTGACTTTTCACATATGAAGAATTGTGACGCCCTTCAGTGTCGATTTTATGTCCAGGGTTTTTACCACAGCTTTATCTTATCCTTCTTCATAGTACTGAGCATTGATTGAAAGGAAATTTCTGTTTCCACGGGTTGCCGCATCCATTTTCAGGTAGCACAGTTTTTGCTCCAAAGCTTTCTTGAGCTCTTCGCGACCAGACTCAGCTGTGCTGACAACTAAATGACGAACCGCATCGTGACCCGTCGAAACGCCAAGCTGCCGACCCATTTCACCTGCAATTTTTTGGAATCCTTTGTTCTTTAGCCTGAAGGTAGTGAGTGGTGTTGAACTCAATCAGCCCTTCACGGAAAGTATTGGCATCCATGGTGACTGTAACCTTTGGGGACTTCAAATATGAGTCAAGTTTTGTTTGCTCAATTTTGGGTTTCTTTTCAGATGAAGCTCCGCAAAAAACCTTTTCTCCAGGAGTTTTCAAAGAGCCAGATGACCATCATTTAGCCGCGTCAGCTTTCTGTTTTGCCTCATCTTCCTGGTCCCTTTTTGTAACCAGAGCCGCATAGTTTTCAGGATGGTTACATTTTACACGCCGCTAAAGGTTGAAACCTTTCACGGCACTTGCTTCATTTGTCTTGAAGCTACGTGCTTTGAGCTCGCCATTCACTTCCTTTTCCGCCTTGCACGTTGCCGATTTCTTCTTTGCTTTTCAAATTCAAAAGTAAAGACGTTGTTGAGATCTTTTTCCGTAAATCGGCTATCAATCATGGGGGGCAGATTTGATTTTTTTTGTTGAAGCCATGGCCAAATCTTCTTGTGCTGCTACCGCATCCAAATGTTTCTTGTTATGATCTTCGAAAAGCAATGAACAAAAGCATTACATTTTTTTATAATGTACCTGCTTGTGATATCTTAATCACTTAAGGTACTCTGAATTTATTTTAGATTTTCTGGACAAAAATAATTGCATTTTCTTTTTACACAAAATTATTATTAAAGTATATTTTAATATTTTAACATGTTTCTTGCAGTTTTAATGAAGAAAGAAGTATTTTTAATATACATAATTAATATAAATTTTTATGTATAAATTGCAAGTTAGTTTTTCTTATGAAATTCTGCGGTAAAAATATTCGAAATATTTTCCAATTTTTTAATGAATATCTCAGAAACGCTTTAATATAGATACATCAATGAAATTTGGTACGTGCGTAGCATTAGTACATGCTATCGCTGTTCCACAACATTAACTGTTGGGAAGTAATGAGGCTACACGTTACAAGGTTGAAAATAAACTTTAATGGGAAAGTGGATTCAAATTGCAAGCACAGTCCTTTTAGTAAAGAGAGCAAATTTTCGGAAATATGCTTTTGCTTCATCAGCCTGAATAGATTATACAAGATAGAGCAAATAACAGGTTCTATCTTGTACAATATTTCCAGCCTGATGAAGGAAAAACGTATTTCCAAAAATTTGCTCTCTTTACTAAAAGGACCATGCTTGCAAATTGAATCCGCTTTCCCATTAAAGTTTATTTCCAACATTCTACCATACATCATCATTCAAATAAAATTATTTAAACTACAGGTGTCGTGAACTGAGGGGGCTGGGCCAATTTTATTTAATATTTTTTAAATCTTCGACTATTTAACAGATACGACCCTGGAATATGATTTAATGGTAAAACATGCATTAAAATGGTACTCTTAATTTATTTTGTATAATTAACCGTTTCCAAGAAAACTGTTTAAAAATTTTAATCTGCTTAGATGCTTAGAATGATACAAACAATTGTACTTATTACTTATTTTTCAACTTTGGAACCATAAATTTTAAACGTTATAATAAATAATAACCAAAAATTATTAACTTATTATGGAACATAATATTACCGCTCGTAGCCAGGGGCAGTCGACGACAAGCCTTCCTTGAAATATGAAATAAAAATGGCCAACCGCCAGTTCGGCATGCCTATGGTTTAAATAATTTTGGATAATGTAATATGGTAGCACATACTAACACAAAGACACAGACATAATTTCATTACTTTATATTAAAGCATTTTTGAGATATTAATCAGAAATTAACTTTTCATCACCTCCTTGAAGGGACTGTAGCTCCCTTACGAAGAATTTTAGGATACGTGTTCACAGAAACGTTTTTTCTTAAAATGACCTAAGGATTCACCCCCCAAGTTGTGTTGGACATTTTCCAATCACTCTGGATATATCACAAACATCACTCCTAATTTATGCAAAAATGTTTACTGTATATTTATATGCCTGCTGCACATGACTTTTTCAGTAAATTTAAAATTACAAACAACGCTCCCATTAACCAGGACAATTGTCTGCAGATGGCTCTGTTTCACTTGTAAGTCTTCCTGTATACGTGCGCTGGCAAGTGGGTAATGGAGTCTTACAGTGACATGTGATCATGTCACCTGAACTGGAATTCATCTGGAACCTGATGCTTATCCTTTGAGAAGGTAGGGGTGGGAACGCAGAGCGGGACAAAGGATTTCCGCCTTATGCAAAAGATATATAAGTGGGTGGAACAGAACAAGAAGGGCAGCCATCATGAGAAATCCCCTAGCTACCACATGAGCTGAAACAAGGGCTCTATCAGGGGAAAAGACTATGCCCAGATTAGTAAGGCATCCAGTCTGTGAAAGAAACTTATTGAAACATCTTTGAGCATGAGATTTTATCTGTATTCAGTTTTATTACTGTATTAGGCTTAGATTTGTATGTTTTATTTTATTTTGCTTGGTAATTCACCTTGTTCTGTCTGTTACTACTTGGAACCACTTAAATCCATTTAATAAAATCACTTTTTACTTATTAATTAACCCAGAGTATTTATTAATACCTGGGGGGGGGGGGCAAACAGCTGTGTACATCTCTCTGTAAGTGTTATAGAGGGCGAACAATTTATGAGTTTACCCTGTTTAAACTTTATACAGGGTAAAATGGATTTATTTAGGGTTTGGACCCCATTGGGAGTTGGGCATCTGAGTGTTAAAGACACGAACACTTCTGTAAACTGCTTTCAGTTAAGCCTACAGCTGTTAAGGGACATGGTTCAGACCTAGATCTGGGTTTGCAGCAGGCTAGTGGGTCTGGCTCAAACCAGGCAGTGCACCGAAGTCTTAAGCTGACAGGGCAGGAAAGCAGGAGCAGAAGTAGTCTTGGCACATCAGGTGGCAGCCCCAAGTGGGTTTCTGTGATCCAACCTGTCACACACGTTATACAGGATATATCCGTGTGCTGTAATTATTAAAAAGAGATTGTGTTCTAGAGAGAGGATGTTCTGCTCATGCTCAGACTTATAAAAAAACCCATGTTTTAGCTCTACATTTAATGGAACATTTTAATTTCATGTTATCAAAATTCTAACACATTTTTAAACCTCCAAAATTAGATTATTTAAAAAGTTATATATAAAAATCAAGTACATACATTCAGGAAATTCCTTGTATTCAAAGATTATCATCAAAACCTGCAGTGAAATTCAGGAGTGGGGGAATGAGTGCTTTTTACATTCCCAAAGCAGCTTCAAAAACAAAAACAGTTAATTCACTAATATCCAAATAAAATATTAATAAAGATACATAAAACATACAGCAGTGTATGAATGATTATTCCATATGACCCACCAATTGTGAGTCAATGAGGTATACAATTTTAACAATTCTATGTTGTTAATGGTTTCTCCTTCATATCATTCAATTGCAAACCTTTTTAAATGCTATTTTTCTTTAAAATTGAGTAGTGTTTAGAAAGCTGGCTATTCCTCCCACCACTTTTACAGCAGGTAGCAGAGTTTGGAATGTTTACACACAACCAGGCTAAGAACAAGACAAATGAATCTTACCCACTCCTTCTTGACCCCCCTTCTGCCCATCCCTCTTCCTCCCATTCACTACCTTAGTAAAACATTACCTTCAAACAATCCACAAAATTTACCCTGGATACAAATCTAACAAAACAATAAAAATCACAGCTATTCTATTCAATTCCATTTGTTCTGTTATATGTAGTCTGGTGCATGCCAGTTAGTTTCTCTGTCATTTAAAACCACAAGTCCAATTACTCCAAGTAGTTTTATGCAGTGAGACCTTAAACCCCAACTTCATTTAACCCAAAACAAGGATATGGAAGATTTCAGTTACCAATGTGCTTTTTCTGGCTTACACTGCAAAACATTTCCAAAGCTTTTTTAATTAAAAAAACACTTCAAAGAATAAAAATCAGGGCAGTTTAAAAATTGTACAAGTTGCTGGTAATTATTAGTGAGATGACAGCTCAGTTAACATTACTGAGATAAAAAACGGACTCTTGGGCTAACAAGCTAGAAAAAAAAGGCTGTTTTAATAATCTGTTGTGCATAATTCCTTCATTCTACTAGCCCCCCTTTAGCGTAACACGTATGGAACAAAACCGCTAGATGATTTTCTCAGCCTCCACTACTGGTTTTATAGAAGTGTAGTATCCATTACATCCAATCCACTAAGCTCCAAGGCAAACTGCAGAAACTCCTTTCATATTTATTGTTGACTGTTCCTAATGAACAGAAGTTGCTCTGTTTTGAAACAGACGGTAGACTGTGCATGTAATGACTGAAAGCTCTGAGCTCGCAAACCCTAACTGTGCAGTAAGAAAAAAAGAAAAACTTAGTTTAGTGTCCTGTTAAAACTCACAAAATAGTAACAAAGAAAATTACGCACCCCATACTGTACCTGTGGCTCAATTACATGTTGTACATTCCTGAATGTCAGGCCTCAGTTTTAATTCACCAGGCAAACTATCTACTTCTTCCCTAACTACACTTTATAACACAACCTGCAAAAGACCTGTGATGGAGGTGGCACACACAACTACAAAAGGGATAGATCTGAAGTCTTCCATCGCCCTGCTGAGACTTCTACCAGCCGAAGCAAGCAACTGTGCCACTTTGGGCTGTGACAGGTAGATCTCAGATGATTACTAGGATTGACTTTGAACAGTACGCTGAGAGGTGACCTCTCAAAATAAATCTCAGGTTGTTGCAGGAAGTGATGTTGGCAATTCAGTAGGAGGCATTCTTCCCTCTGAATCAGTACAAAAGCAATGCCTCAGCATGATGTTAGGTGCACTTCTGTTGTTGCAGGCAAATGTAAAGCAAATATCCCAACCATTACTTTTTGCAAGAGCAGGGATATTCGCAAAACTGGAATTTGGCACTGAAGCTAACAATAGTCTACCTGCCAAAATTTGCTCTGCAGCTTCAGCCAGGTGCAATACTATTGTCCATGTCCTGTCCTAAACTGATGTGCTATTAGCAGCTTCTGCAGTGTCACTCAAAGGTGCTGATTTTCAGTAAGGGTAAAGAGGGAAAAGAAGAGCGAAAGAGTATTTGGGATGAAGGCTGTCAGTGAAAGATTATTTACCACTTGTACTGAGATGCCATAAGAAATCCCATCCTGTCCGCCTCACTGAAGGTTGAAAGCACTGGGGCTTCACAGAAAAGAGAAGAGGAGGGAGAGAAAGAAATGGCCTTTGATGAGACAGTGGAGCAAAAATCTTCAGTTATGATCAGTACAGAAGACTAGGAGCCTGGGTCAGCCCCGCAGGGTGCGGGGGGGGGGGAACGAACAAAAAACCTAGCAGAAGCTGGAGTTGCAGAAGGAAAACAATTTTCCATCACTTTACATTCCATGGCTGTAGTGTAGAGCAGTGGTTCTCAAAGCCGGACTGCTGCTTGTTCAGGGAAAGCCCCTGGCGGGCCTGACCGGTTTGTTTACCTGCCGCGTCCGCAGGTCCGGCCGATTGCGGCTCCCACTGGCCGCGGTTCGCTGTTCCAGGCTAATGGGGGCTGAGGGAAGCGGCGCGGGCCAAGGGACGTGCTGGCCGCCCTTCCCGCAGCCCCCATTGGCCTGGAGCAGCGAACCGCAGCCAGTGGGAGCCGCAATCGGCCGAACCTGTGGACGCGGCAGGTAAACAAACCGGCCTGGCCCGCCAGGGGCTTTCCCTGGTGTAGAGAACTCCCCCTTAGCAGGATGGCTATACCAGAAGCTGACCTGCCAATAGTTACCACCCTAATCTTGCCCCCCTACCTTATTCCGCTGAGGAGGGATAAAAGGCTTGTAGTGAAACTCTTAAACTAATATCTGCTTGGGAACATATGGAGTTAGGAGGAGATAGCATGCTAGGTACAGCTACTATCGTTCCCTTCCCATCACTCCCATAACTCTTGGAGCACCAGCCTGAGTGGCAGCTTTGGTAGGCGTACTGAGGAAAGGTAGAAGCTTGGGCTGATAAAACATTTTTGATGGAAAATATTTGTCAACAGAAAAATTGAATGTTCAGTTAAATTAACAATTTTTAAGCATTTGCTTTCTACAGAAAATGTCAACTTTTTGGCTTAAAACACTTTTTTGGCTGAAATTTTTTTTTTTTTTTACTTTTGATTTTTTGACAAAAATTATATTTTCCTCTGAAATTTCTCAAAAAAATTGTTTTTCCATTTTGAGCTAAATTTTCCATTGGAAAGAGACGAAGCATTTTCTGACCAACTCTACTGCGAGACTTCTTCCTCCTTTCTATCCCTCCTCTCTGCCAAGATCATTGGCCTTATGTTCCCTCTGCCAGCACAAGCGGATAAGAGTACCTGGCCCTAATTATGCCAAGAACAGGAAAGGTGAACAGGAAAATGAATGAAGCTGACTAAAACAAGTAGACTATTTAAAAATAGATCTACTGGCATTTAGCACATGGTTAAGGTCAGAAGATGACATTGATAATGCATATGCAAGCTCCATACTAATATCTAATCAATTTACTGACAAAATCCTAAGGTGCCACTAGCATCAGCACTGACAAGTCTTAACAAAGAGAGAAAAAACAGATTCTCTTCTGCCTCATAAATGAAATTACAGGCCAATTTCCAATACTTGACTACTGATAATGTGTGAAATAGAAAGAACAGCTTGATTTTCTGACGGTTGAACATCCACTGCTGGCAGTTAGAAAATTCTTGCTTTGATATACAGTTTAGACTGAGCAAATCTGATTTGGAGGTCACTGTGAGAACCTGGATACTACCATTCTCTAATTATAACTACAACTCAGACATTGTAAAGTGAGCTTGACCAATCTGCAGTTAGGTAACATCGCTAACATATATATTGTTGGTAACATATCATTTGTACAAGATTTTAACTTTAGTACAAATCACTATGAAGTCTATTCACCAGGAGGCAATCATAAGTATATTGTGGTGGAGCCTGACAAATTAATGAATCCAGTACACGGTTAACCTATGAAACATATACTGCAAATAAATCCTAAAAATAACTGTCTCTCTCTCAGCTACTTTATGTCTGTTTTATAAAACTGAAACCTATGCTACCACAGACAGAATGCATTCAGTTTCAGCCACAACTCTAGTAATCTGCAGACTGCATGTCTTTTATTTTGTTTCAGTTTTCTAGATAAAATCGGAATTACAATTAATCAGAAAGCCAGATAAAACTGGAATACTATTAGCAAGGTTTGTTTAAAACTTGTGTATACTTAGGCTTGGCAGAATTCTTTTTTTTTTTTTTAATTTCAAAGTACAATATCTATATTTATTTTTAAGCCATTTTTTATATTTTACCTACTTAAATTTGAAGAGTTGCAGGACATTATGTGGGGAGTCAGCCCATAGTTATTTAAAGACAGAAGATGTTGAGATTCAAAAGGTTAAAACTTTATAACCATTAAAACACAAATTGTCAACATCACATGTTAAAATATACAAGGCAAAAATATCCTTAAATCAAACGCTAATAAGTTCTCAAGCAACATTTTTCTTACTTACTTTCTTATTTGGAAATTTCTGTTGGTTTGTGTGTGTATGGTGAACTTGACCTTCACCAACATTTACCAATAACAATCTAATCCTTCCAAGCCTATATATATAGTGCATCTCTTGGCATAATTTTATTACTTAATTCAATTAAACTTTCTCAATCTGTTTATGTTAATATTTTACATTTCAGACATGCAATATATGCATGTTTTTCTGCATACATTTCTGGAACAATTCTTCCCTTATGTGCACAGCTGCTGGCCTGTTCAGTGCTCTGCCAGTCTCTCTCAGCTCCAGCTCACACAAAAGCATCAACACCTGATCCTGGGGTCTCTTCTATTTGCTGAATGCTTGACTGCATGTCCTTGGGGAAAGACAGAAAAGTCTGTCCAGACAAGTTCCTTCAGGGTCAAAACCCATTTCTTTGTTAGGACAGAACTGAATCAGCTCTTTCTGGCACATAATAGTTCAAAAATCATACATTTCCCAGCTGCTGTGAGAGGCCATTCATGCAAATTACTTGTGGCTTGGCTGCATAATAGAGCTCATCAAAAGCTCATGTATTTGGGGGAGGCAAGTACAGACACTATTAAAACACTTAGTTTTACTTTTAAAATAAAAATCCACCTTCTTACAAGAGCTATGATCATTATATATTTATATTACCGCACCTCAGGACCACTGTAAAAATAATTGAGATAACCATGATCCCTGCCTGAAAGACCTTACTATGTAAGGCCTCAATTTTTCCAAAGATTTAAATAACTTTTTACACTGTAAGTTGTTCCACTGACTGAAATGGGACTACTCACAGTGTGTAAAGTTAAACAGCCATGTAACTCTTTGCAGGATCATTGCTTACAATGACAAGAAACATGGGTGTGGATAGAGGAAACAAATTAACATCTTTTATTATTTGTATTACAGCAGTGCCTAGAGGCCACAGCTTCATCGAGTTAGGCACTATACAAACCTCTGAGACAGATAATTTTTATAACTGGTTGAGATACATATACCCATATTCTCCTAACAATTAAAGAGCTACATTTGCTCCAGAATATTTCCTCACAAACACTAATTTAGGAAATCTTAAAGTAACAGCTAGGCCTAAAACAACTCTAAACGTCAAGTATCATCACATTCCACTACACTCATACACAAACACCTAACACACTCAATCCAATAACACTACTACATCTTCAGAAGCTAAGGATCCAACCAGCGGACCAAATTCAGTGATGAATCCTGGACACGTGCCACCTGAGGCACATTGCACATATGCTAGGACAGGGGTGGGCAAACTTTTTGGCCAGAGCGCCGCATCTGGGTGGGGAAATTGTATGTAGGGCCATGAATGTAGCGCTGAGGCAGGGGGTTAGGTGCAGGAGGGAGTGTGGGAGGGGGTGCTAGGAGGAAGTGCTCACTTCAAAGAATTTACAATCCCACTGCAATAACAAAGGCCTGGAAGTTTAGCTGTCTGGTTTTCAACTTTCATGATACTGTCTTTTAACACCCATGGACAAAATGCGTTTTTCCAAAATATTTTCTATTGCAGTTTAGCAGATATTTAAAATCCTTATTTTATTCACATTGATTGATGTATCTTGTTCACCCTAAAGCACATCTGTTAAATAGGATACAATGTTATAAAACCCCAGAAGTATCTCTACTTCCTTGAACAAACTAAACCTTATGCATTGCAAATTAAAATGATAGCACCTATTTTCCAAAGAAGTTTTACCCAATTTTTGTTAAGCTAATGATCCCGTTTCACTTTTAGAACAAAAGAAACAAGATCTGATGGGTCATTATCAACAAAAATTTGGCCTAAAATTTAGATTTGTAAAGTATAAACTTTCACAAAACCTAAAATTAGTAGAAATATTTCCATGTTTGTTTGCTCTTTTTAAAATTACCGTTCTGCAATATTTGCAATTCACGTATTGCAACATTGTTCTAGCATATGAAAATCAAAGACAAGCATTTTCATTGCTGAAGCTGAAAACAAATGTTAAAAGTAAGCAAACAGCAAAAAAAAAAAAAAATAGAGAATTACAGATCTTACAGTTTTAGCAATCTGAAGTGTTGTTTGCAACATATGATCAGGAAATAATTCCCTCCCCCCCAACATATGATTTCTCAACCAGGTGGTGTCACTTTAAGAATCTCGTAGAGACAGTTTGTTTTCCTCACGGTTTCACCTATAGACTTTGCCAGTGCCTTTTCACTTGACTTTTGTTTTGTGGAAATACAAAGCTCTGTCATCAAATCAAGTGCTTCTGCAATGTTGCTCTAATGTAAACTAGATCACATGACTAATCAGCAGCATTCAGAGGAAAAAATAAAAATCACATATTCCAATCACATACTTCTCAAGATTAACCATTTACAGACCAATGGATCAAGAACCAATTGCCAGAATCTGAAGCCAGACAAATTCTAATTAGAAGTAAGGCACACATTTTTAACAGTAAAAACAATGTGTCGTCCTTGTGGCATTTTAGAGACTACCAAATGTATTTGGGCATAAGCTTTTGTGCCAAATATAAAAAAACAATAGTTTTTTATCAGCAGCAGCTGGGAACTGCACAGTCTACATGCCTTTATCTAAAACAGGGGTTCCCAAACTTGGGCTACGAAAGCTTATGCTCAGAAAAATTTGTTAGTCTCTAAAGTGCCACAAGGATGCCTTGTTGTTTTTGCTGATACAGACTAACACGGCTACCACTCTGAAACCTGTCATTTTTAACAGTGAGGGTGACTAACCATTGGAACTAACTACCAGGGAAAATGGTAGATTCTCCATTACTTTACGTCTTCAACCAAGGCTAGATACTTTTCTGGAAGACATGCTCTAGTCCAGCGATCTCAAACTCAAATCACCAGGAGGGCCACATGAGGACTAGTACACTGGCCCGAGGGCCGCATCACTGACACCTTTCCATATACAGGTACAAAAGCCTGCCCCTGCCCCCACCCCCACTCCATCCCTTTTATGAGGCCCCGCCCCTGCCCCCCTCTTCCCCACCCCCATTCCAACCTCTTCCCCAAATCCCTGCCCCGCCTCTTCTCCGCCTCCTCCCCTGAGCGCACAGCTCCCCGCTCCTCCCCCCTGGAAAGCGCTAAGCGCCACCAAACAGCTGTTTGGGGGGGGGAAGCACCTGGAAGTAGGCAGAGAAGCGGGGACGTGGCACGCTAGGGGGAGGGGGAGCGGGGAGCTTGGCGGCCTGCAGGAAATAACTCCGGGGGGGGGGCGGAGGGAGCTTGGCGGGCTGCAGGAAGTTATGTTTGAGTCAAACAAGTTATTGTGCTCAATACAGGGGTAACCAGGTGAAATTCAATGGCCTGTTTATACAGGAGGTTAGACTAGATGATCTAATGGTCCTCTCTGGCCTTAAAATATATGAATAAAAACATTCAGCATCCTTAAGCTTCTCTAAACCACCCATCACCATATAGTGTCCAGATGCCAAATACATTAAAAAAAAAAGTCAAGAAATTCTCTCTTAATATAGGACCTAGACTCTCCACTTCCACCTATTCATGGCAGCTAGCATGAATGACTTCATTTTGGTGACTGTCTTCCAAGAAGCTGATGCTGGGCCATCCTACAGCTCAACTGTGATGAAAGGGTGTGCAAAGAAAAGGGTCTTTCAAAGCATGCTAGACACAGCAAACCCTAGACTCACTACAATCAGCAGCAGCTGGGAACTGCACAGCTTACATGCCTTCATCTAAAACAGGGGTTCCCAAACTTGGTTTCAGAGTAGCAGCTGTGTTAGTCTGTAACCGCAAACAGAAAAGGAGGACTTGTAGCATAAATTTGTTAGTCTCTAAGGTGCCACAAGTCCTCCTTTTCTTTTTGCAAACTTGGTTTGCAGCTTGTTCAGTGTAAGCCCCTGGCGGGCCGCGAGACACTTTGTTTACCTGAACGTCCGCAGGTACTGCCGTTTGCAGCTCCCAGTGGCCACAGTTCGCCATTCCCGGACAATGGGAGCTGCGGGAAGCGGTGATCTAAAACCTCCTGCCTGCAATTCCCAAGAATTTCATTGTCAGGACTGTCAGGCTCAGTATCGCCAACAATCACTGCTGGTACTGTGTGTTGGGAAAAGAAAGTGTCTCTGAAATAGTTGAAGCCTAGCCAATATCAGACTTTAAATATCATAGTTAACACCTTGTAACCAAAACAAAATTGGCCTGGGAGTGAGAAAGAGTGCACAGCACTGGTGTGAGATGCTCTTTTTAGTCTGTCCCAGTTGGAAGAGTCACCGTGCAATAAAGCAGCTGATGTTTCCACATGAGTTTTGAATTCAACCTCAGGAAGACTGTGTTGAAGAACTCCAGTTAGAAAGTCACAAAACTATAGAATGCTGGCTAGGTTCATGTCCAGGGAGCAAGGGTAGGGTATCCTGAGTATTTTAAGTTTCCTGAAGCAGAGGTGCACAAGCCCCTACACATTACCTTTCATAGAATAAAATAACATTTATAAAACAAGAGATTAACTATCTGTCCTTCCAAACACCATGTTGTGGAAGTTACCTAAGCAAAGAGCACAAAGTGAAGAGTAGGGACAAATGTAAGTCTTACCAGTCTCTCTCTCTCTCCACAATAAAGCGGCAGTGTAGATATGCTGTTGTGCCATATCTACCCTTTGTTTATATAAAGCAGTCCTTGGAGTGATTTCTAAGTTAAGAATATGTCAATGCTAAGGTATCTAGTACAAGCATATGGGATATATTCTCTAATTTTTTGTATTACAGCAGCCCCTAATAGAGGGTCACAGAATGGGTGCTCCGATCGCCTAGATATTGGAAAAACACACAGTAAGTAAGTGCTGAGCATCTGCGTTGACAATGCAGCAAACATGACATGTGCCATCAAAAATTTCAGCAAGGACAATGAAACCATTTCTACGTCTGAGAACAGGGATGTGGACAGAACTGAAGCTATTTTGCCTGATGAAGGAAGTAAAGGAATGGATGAAATTGAACTCAACATGGATGCTGCTGCGCAATGGGTTAATGACCCTAGCCTCATACTTCCAACATGGCTTCATGAGGACGACTCAAAAGTCCAACTGATGAGGTGTGGTATTCACGCTCTTCAGTTGGCAATCTGGGATAGACTGAACAAAGAACATGCAAAGAAATTTCTGGCCAAAATTCGACAAGTTGTTGTCAAACTACGAACCCCAAGTATTCAAAGTGTTCTGCTTGATCTACATGGGGTAACTCAATCACTGGATACTGTGACTCGCTGGGGTTCAACATCTGCGATGATTGATTGATCGGCTTCTCGTTTTTCAATCTTACTGTGAACAAGTGGCTGCTGCTGGAACAAGAGAACTCAAGTTAACAAAAGCTGAATGGGACAAAGTGAAGAACCTGCGAGACCTCTTGGCAAAGCCAAACCAAACAACCGTGAATCTTCAAGCTGTCGATGTAACCTTGGGAGTTTTAATGAAGGTATGGCAAAAACTGTCAAAATTCTTGCAAGAAAATGGTGGACAAAGTGCAGAAGGAATTCTATCCTCCATGCAGAAAGGCGAAGAGAAGCTTTTAGACAATATTCATTTCCTTGCTGGAGTTTATGTTGACCCACAGTATTGGATGCTTCTTACCTCAAGGGAAATGCCAAAGGCAAAGGAAGGGCTCTTTGATATTGCTCGATGACTTGAAAAACAAAATCTATTGCTACATTTGAACTCGACGAAAGAGGTTGAAGAAAACAAAACACAACAAAAGGAGTCGTCAACAATCGAATTTGCGGTTTGGGAAAGTTCACATCCTTCAGAAGTAGCAGGCTGTTCTCAAACTTCCGTCTCCACTCTGAACTTGTTCGAGCGTCCATCCCTGAGACGTCTTCAACCATCACAGGGAAATGGAGATAATTCAAGCACCAATTCTTTAGAAGATGACGCCTTCGAAAAGGAATTGGATAAACAAGAAAGATGCCGGCGAGTTTCTGCGATTCATAATTGTAAAGAAGCATTATTTGAGAGAAACTTTCGGGAAGATTGTGAGGCGATGGAGTCTCTTGGTAGGCTAAAAGTTAAGTCTGTTTTTGAGGCCATTCACAGCTACCCACAATGCATTCAGGCTGCCTGTAGAATTACTTCGAGCATGCCAACAACTCAAGCTAGTGTAGAGCGACTGTTTTCAGCTTTAAAGTTAATTTTAAAGGATTTGCGGCAGGCTATGAAAGACGACTTGATTACTGCAATAATTTTTTACAGAATGAATTATGAATGATTCTAGTATGTACCATTGTTGATGACATTTAAATTGTGTTAAAAGTCTGAATAAAAATAATGTTTTTTCAAAATGACAGTATGCCCTTTTTTATTTAGTTAAAAATTAATTTGAGTCAGAGCGCTGAGTGGAGTCGGAGCGGAGCTGGAGCAGTCACGGAGCGGAGAAATTCAAAAATTTGATTGCTCCAAATCCCTGCTCAGTAGGAGTGTGCAATGCACTGAGGTTAATCCATTAATCTCTGGAACTCTGGGTTCTAATTTGACCTAGATTGTAGCTAAAATGATTTTGGTGGATTTCTTGCCATAGAAATAACACCCCATACAGTCTGAAGCATTTGGCACTCAGTGGCTGGAGGTAGTCCAATGCTGAAATATCAAACATGTTGTGATAAGGTCTTCAATAATTAGCAAAGCTGGATAGAATGCCTGAACTAAAATTTTCAAGCCACAGGGGAAAAGCAATAAAAGTGACTTAAGAAAAAACAATTTAAAAATAGATACACAAAAATATTCCTTCAAATTAAAATATATTAACATCTGTATGTTGTTAAATGTAATTCACTAATTCTGTTTGAATGCAAACTTTTATATTTAATTTCATTAATAATAATATATATATTAAAAAGCAGCTACCCTATAGATCAGTGGTTTTCAACCTTTAGTCCGCGAACTCCTGGGAATCTGCAGACTATGTCTAAGATTTCCAAAGGGGTCCACACCTCCATTCAAAATGTTTTAGGAGTCCGCAAATGAAAAAAGGTTCAAAACCACTGTATATATAGTTACAAAGACTGACCCAACTTCAAACCAAAACCAGAAAATAACCAGAGACTGCATCAAAACCTAAGTCATGTTTCCCCATACCACAATATACTCCTTACCAAAAACACCCAGTCCTTCCTCAAAAGCATGGGCAAAAATATAGATAGGCCTTGTCACATGCCTTGAAAGTTAACAAATTAACGGTATTTCAGAGAAACAACAGGAAGGGGGAAAGGATTCCAAAGCTAAGAACCTTTCAGAAAACGTTCTGCCAAAAGCTCCCTCTGTGACTTAAGTTACTTCACTTATCACAGCTGAAGTTCTATAGTACAATGAAAGAGTAAGCAGTTCCAAGCAGGCCATTTCAAAACCATTCTGGGATACACAGGTCAAAACTACCACCCTTAAACTCCATCAGCAAAGACAGGTGGCAGTAGGTACAGATCCCAGAAAACTGGTGTCAAGTAAGATATATGACTTAACAACAGGCTACTGCATTCTGCATCAACTCTAGCTCCTGGTTTGATTTAAGGTATAGCCGAGTACAAGCACATTGCAGAAAGCTAATCTTGAGTTGAGAAATGCATGCATAGTGGTAAAAGGGTCTTAATCAGAAAGAAAAACAGTGACACTGTCCTGGCTAGATAAAGATTAAAAAAAGTTCCTAGAAACTCCTGTAATATAATCTGACAGCATTGGGGATTCACAAATACCCTCAAATTGCAAATTCTAATAATGAATGGCAGGAAAATATCCTCAATATGAGAAGCAGTCATGATCATCATTATATCTTTTAGTAGCTTCCTCCAATCTACCAATATCACTTCTGTCTTACTGGGATTGAATTTTACCCAGCTAGCTCGGATTCATGCCTCATTCTCCCCACATACTAAGTAAGCATTCAACAACAAGCTAAATGGGATGAGAGACCTGGATATTAATTTTCTCAGTGGGGGAACACAAACATGGACACCCCCCAAAAAAAAAATTATAAACCTTGTTTTTTATATTTCTTATTACTGGATGACAAACTGAACAAGAGACATGAGAAACTGTTGTAAAACAGTTTTATACACTGGGTTACACTGATAGGATTATCACAGAAAACACATACCCAATGACTCCGTTGTAATACTGTATGAGTGAAACAGGAGAACTAAGAGAGAATATATTTGACATTTAAGTCATAAAAGAAAAAGAAAAGTAGTCGGGTTCATTCTGAAGATGTGATGGTTAGGGGGAGGCAGAACAGTCTATAAATGCAAAAGGAATTTTACAAAAGAGGATTGGGACCAAGTATTCTCTTTAGTCAGCTTGGACAGAAGAATCCGTTAACTTAAAAAGCAAAAGGAAAAATGTAGGCAAAAGGTGATTAGCAAATAGTCTGGCCATGGGGTGCGGGGAGGAGGGAGTTGTCTGAATGTCTCTTTGGCAGCAATACGACATCTATCATGAAACACCCCTCAAGTCAACAGCCAGGCAGAGCAAATATAGTTTTTTTGTAAGGTTTAAAACAAAACAAATACCAATATTTCATGCACTGTCAGCTCTTATTCTATGGTAATATTCTGATACTTATGATGCCACCTAGCAGGAAGTCTGGATATTAGAATATGGCAGAGTTAAATATGGTTGTTTGGATAGAATAGGGCCTATAGCCAGAGATGGAAGTTGGCAAGATAGCACTGGAACTCAGGCATTCTTGTCTTCAGAATTCGAGGCAGTGTTGTGTTTCTCAGTGACCAATCGTCTCTGTCTGCTTAGCCATCCAAGGTCACTTTGCTTTTCCCTTTAAGTACATTGCACAGATGGAGGGCTGCCCATTTCAATAGGATGTAAGTTTCATTTTGATAACAGAGTGACCTGTTTCCCCCTTGTTTGTTCTGATACATCATGACAGACTAAAGGTTTGCTATAACTACAATAAAAAGAAAAGGAGTACTTGTGGCACCTTAGAGACTAACAAATTTATTTGAGCATAAGCTTTCGTGAGCTACAGCTCACTTCATCGGATGCAAGCTTATGCTCACATAAATTGTTAGTCTCTAAGGTGCCACAAGTACTCCTTTTCTTTTTGCGGATACAGACTAACACGGCTGCTACTCTGAAACCTATAACTACAATATATCTGTTTGATATGGAAGGTGTCAGGACTTTTACGTAATTCCAGATGGTTTGCAGTTCTAAGTTGATGCTGTGCCTTTTCTTTATAAGGCCTTATATCATGGATGTGTGGGAGCTTGCCATGCCCCCAGGACAGCAGCATGTGTTATAATTGTCCTGGCTCATCTATAATCATCCTATCTAGCTTTAACTTCCAACCACTGGATCTTGTTAGGCCTTCATCTGCTAGAGTAGAGTCCTCTGTCACCTCGTTACCTTCTCTTTGATAGACCACATAGACTTACAGAGCTCATTCTCTCACTGAAAGGCAGGTTCTCCAGATCTTTTTTTGAACTTAAATGAATCAAGAACAGGAGTACTTGTGGCACCTTAGCGACTAACAAATTTATCAGAGCATTAGCTTTCATGGGCTACAGCCCACTTCATCGGATGCATAGAACGGAACATACAGTAAAAAAATATATACATACATACAGATAAGTTGGAAGTTGCCATACAAACTGAGAGGCTAATTAGTTAAGATGAGCTATTATCAGCAGGAGAAAAAAACTTTTGTAGTGATAATCAAGATGGCCCATTTAGACAGTTAACAAGAAGATGTGAGGATACTTAACTCAGGGAAATAGATTCAATATGTGTAATGACCCAGCCACTCCCAGTCTCTATTCAAACCCAAGTTAATGGTATCTAGTTTGCATATTAATTCAAGCTCAGCAGTTTCTTGTTGGAGTCTGTTTTTGAAGCTTTTCTGTTGCAAAACTGCCACCCTTAAATCTTTTGCTGAGTGGCCAGAGAGGTTGAAGTGTATTCCTACTGGTTTTTGAATGTTATGATTCCTGATGTCAAGATTTGTGTCCATTTATTCTTTTGCGTAGACACTGTCGAGTTTGGCCAATGTACACGGCAGAGGGGCATTGCTGGCTCATGATGGCATATATCACATTGGTAGATGTGCAGGTGAACAAGCTTCTGATGGCATGGCTAATGTGATTAGGTCCTATGATCATGTCACTTGAATAAATATGTGGACAGAGTTGGCAATGGGCTTTGTTGCAAGGTTAGGTTCCTGGGTTCGTGTTTTTGTTGTGTGGTTGCTGGAGAGTATCTGCTTCAGGTTGGGGGGCTATCTGTAAGCAAGGACTGGTCTATCTCCCAAGATCTGTGAGAGTGAGGGATCATTTTTCAGGATAGGTTGTAAATCTTTGATGATGCGCTGGAGAGGTTTTAGTTGGCGGCTGAAGGTGATGGCTAGTGGCGTTCTGTTATTTCCTTTGTTGGGCCTGTCCTGTAGTAGGTGACTTCTGGGTACCCTTCTGGCTCTGTCAATCTGTTTCTTCACTTCAGCAGGTGGGTCTGTAGTTGTAAGAATGCTTGATAGAGATCCTGTAGGTGTTTGTCTTTGTCTGAGGAGTTGGAGCAAATGCGGTTGTATCTTAGAGCTTGGCTGTAAGCAATAGATCATGTGGTGTGTCCTGGATGGAAGCTGGAGGCATATAGATAAGTATAGGAGTCAGTAGGTTTCCGGTATAGGGTGGTGTTTATATGACCATCGCTTATTAGCACAGTAGTGTCCAGGAAATGGACCACTTGTGTGGATTGGTCTAGGCTGAGGTTGATAGTGGGATGGAAATTGTTGAAATCATGGTGGAATTCCTCAAAGGCTTCTTTTCCATGGGTCCAGATGATGAAGATGTCATCAATGTAGTGCAAGTAGAGTAGGGGCATTAGGGGACAAGAGCTGAGGAAGCGTTGTTCTAAGTCAGCCATAAAAATGTTAGCATACTGTGGAGCCATGCGGGTACCCATAGCAGTGCCACTGACTTGAAGGTATATATTGTCCCCAAATGTGAAATAGTTGTGGGTGAGGACAAAGTCACAAAGGTCAGCCACCAGGTTTGCCGTGACATTATCGGAGATACTGTTCCTGATAGCTTGTAGTCCATCTTTGTGTGGAATGTTGGTGTAGAGGGCTTCTACATCCATAGTGGCCAGGAGGGTGTTTTCTGGAAGATCACCGATGGATTGTAGTTTCCGCAGGAAGTCAGTGGTGTCTCGAAGATCGCTAGGAGTGCTGGTAGCATAGGGCCTGAGGAGAGAGTCCACATAGCCAGACAATCCTGCTGTCAGGGTGCCAATGCCTGAGATGATGGGGCATCCAGGATTTCCAGGTTTATGGATCTTGGGAAGCAGATAGAATACCCCTGGTTGGGGTTCTAGGCATGTGTCTGCACAGATCTGTTCCTGTGCTTTTTCAGGGAGTTTCTTGAGCAGATGGTGTAGTTTCTTTTGGTAATCCTCAGTGGGATCAGAGGATAATGGCCTGTCGAATGTGGAGTTAGAGAGCTGCCTAGCAGCCTCTTGTTCATATTCCAACTTATTCATGATGATGACAGCACCTCCTTCATCAGCCTTTTTGATTACAATGTCAGAGTTGTTCAAAGATCTCATAGCTCTGCATCAGGGAGGTTTATCCATCCTTCCTATCCCTGTGAAGATGGAATAAAACTCCTAAGCTATAAGCAGACTGAGGTCTCATTGGCAGATCTGTGCACCTTACTATTCTGAATAACGTTTAAACTCTGATTTTGAAATGTGAAGTGCTACATAAGTGCCAATTTTCCATTTTCATCGAACCCAGACAGCATTTCACAGTCTAGCCAACGTAAGAGCATGGATGAGAAGGAGATGACTGAGGCTCAATTCCGACAAGGGATAAGTGATGTTGGCTGGTTGCTAGAAGCATCTAGATTCATAGATTTTAAGGCCAGGAGGGACCATTATGATCACCTGGTGCAACTTCCTGCACAACACAAACCATAAAACTTCCCTCAGTAATTTCTGCATCAAGCCCACAACTTTTACCATCCAAGACATTCGTTGATATTGATCTATCAAATCCAAGCTACCAGCTACTTCTTTGGCCATTCAACAACCACAGCAGCTAAGATCAATAATGTTATCATTTTCAGTCTCTAGGTTTGAAAATGTAGAGCAAAGACTGAAGCCCTGGACTCAGGAGTTTCCTTCTCCTATTGGTCTGAATGAAGCTTAACTTGTCAACATTTAAAGAACAGTGAAAAGCCCATCTGTTCACTAACGTTAAGTTTTATTTATGGTTACAATTTGAAACTCAGAGCTAATACAGGGAGTTGAACAGAAGACTAGCTAATGTAAGTGACTTCTAACCCAACATGAATCTAAAACCTTTTAGAACAATTTAAAAAAAGCATATCAGCATAATTGAACACCAACAATTTACCAGTCAATACTAGTTTAGTCCTAACTCAGCTGTAATTTTTAGAGCTCACTGAATACCAATCCACTTCTGCTGAATTCACAGTACAGCTAACAAAGGTCAAAATGGCAATTCAATTGTTCATGAGTAATGGGTTGACTGATTAAATCAGACAGAGATGTACCTCTACAGCATGGATTAGACAGGTGGCTTGCTCCGTGACCCACTCTTCCCCCCACGGGTTTCAGAATAGCAGCCGTGTTAGTCTGTATCCGCAAAAAGAAAAGGAGTACTTGTGGCATCTTAGAGACGAACACATTTATTTGAGCATAAGCTTTTGTGAGCTACAGCTCACTTCATCGGATGCATGCAGTGGAAAATACAGTGGGGGGATTTTATATACACAGAGAACATGAAACAATGGGTGTTACCATACATATTGTAAAGAGAGTGATCAGGTAAGGTGAGCTATTACCAGCAGGAGATGCTGGTAATAGCTCACCTTACCTGATCACTCTCTTTACAATATGTATGGTAACACCCATTGTTTCATGTTCTCTGTGTATATAAAATCCCCCCACTGTATTTTCCACTGCATGCATCCGAAGAAGTGAGCTGTAGCTCACGAAAGCTTATGCTCAAATAAACGTGTTAGTCTCTAAGGTGCCACAAGTACTCCTTTTTTCCCCACAGAATGTTTAATGCAAATCTTTCCTCCTTTTCTCATGTCTAAAACATATACATATTAACAGATATCTTCCTTCCTACCCCCTCCAGAAGATTAAAAAAAATGTTTTGTTTATTTTCTTGAAGAAATTTTCTAAACTTCCAAATGCTTCAGGTATTTTGTTCATTAAAAAAACCTCTTCTGAATGTATAAATTCAATGAACCAATATATTTGTTTCATTATTTACTGTCACAAGGACTAAAATTTACTTGAAAAAGAATATTTCAGTGATGCTTAGATGTTGTCAATAAAAACCCAAATCTTGCAACATGGGGTGCCTGAACAAAGCCTCCTCAGAAGCAAATTGACACAGTGGGCCATCCACATGCACCACATTGCAGGATCATGGCCTAATGCTTTCAAATATAATTAAAATAAACACAAGACAATTAAGAGTTTAAAATTTTATGAAAACTGAAGCAATGCACAGTTGAGAACTGTGGCTCATCATGGAAAAAAAAAACAGTCTGATATTTCCTGTGCACCACAGAGAGGCATGGATTTGGGCACAGCAGCCAAGCTATTGCTCAAACACACATACAAACCAGAAAGCATTATTTATGTCTACTACCATAAGTAATTTTTCAATGGATAGAAATTACCACAGGGCTCACATTTTCTTAGGAGCCAACAACTAATTATCAGAGGTTTTAGCATAATTGTTTTTTTCTTTTGATACTGTATTATTTATTATTTATACTGTGCCATAGGTGTTTCTGGCACTCTGCAGCCAAGTCTTTTCCCATAGGAGTTTGTAATTTCTTGCTTTGTTGTTGCTGAATTACATTATAATGAACCAGGATACGTGGAAAAGGGTTTAGGAGAAGAATAGAATCATAGAATAACAGAGTTGGAAGGGACCTCTGGAGGTCATCTAGTCCAACCTCCTGCCCAGAGCAGGACCAATCCCAACTAAATCATCCCAGCCAGGGCTTTGTCAAGCCTGACCTTAAAAACTTCTAAGGAAGGGGATTCCACCACCTCCCTAGGTAACACATTAGGGTGTTTCACCACCCTCCTAGTGAAAAAGTTTTTCCTAATATCCAACCTAAATCTCCCCCACTGCAACTTGAGACCATTACTCCTCGTTCTGTCATCTGCTATCACTGAGAATAGTCTAGATCCATCCTCTTTGGATCCACCTTTCAGGGAGTTAAAAGCAGCTATCACATCCCCCCTCATTCTTCTCTTCCGTAGACTAAACAATCCCAGTTCCCTCAGCCTCTCCTCAGAAGTCATGTGTTCCAGACCCCTAATCATTTTTGTTGCCCTTCGCTGGACTCTCTCCAATTTCTCCACATCCTTCTTGTAGTGTGGGACCCAAAACTGGACACAGTACTCCAGATGAGGCCTCACCAATGTCGAATAGAGGGGAACGATCACGTCCCTCGATCTGCTGGCAATGCCCCTACTTATACACCCCAAAATGCCATTGCCTTTCTTGGCAACAAGGGCACACTGTTGACTCAAACAAGGGCACACTGTTGAGGACAAGGGTTGCAACAGGGGCCCTTAGCTGGGGACATGTAACTACCCTCACCCTTCCCTCACTTTCTTATCCCTTCTTTTAAAAAAAAAAATTAAGTTTCTAGCCCTTATGGTTGTAGTAATAACCAAAAATATGTGAACTGAGCATAAATTCATTCAGTGATGCCTGTCTGAATCTGCAGACAGCCTGTAACAAAGTTCTAAAATAGACGTTCTCCGCTTCAGAGGTTGGAGTCACAACTGCTGGGGGTGTCACAAAGAGGTCTCAAGAGAAGCAATCACGCTGCTCTTTCTTGTTGCTAAATGGAAAGGGGGTCCCAGCATGGGGAAGGTTGAGAACTACTGGGTTACAATGAAAGTAATGAGATTTATTCACAATGTCTATACTTTCTTTTTTTAAAGAAATGAAACTAATAAAGTATGTTACTACTCTCTTCCACTTCATCTTCCTCCCCCTCCATTCCTCTCCCTCAAGAACAGAAACATAAGAATTGCCATACCAGAACAGACCAATGGTTCAGAAAGCCAGATAGCCCACTGGACAGAATCCAGTACTTCACAGAAAGGGGCTTGTCCCACTTCCGTCACCTCTTAAAGCATACACAAAAAGATTATGCAATAGGGGAAATGTATTCCTGAGCCTGCTTGTGCTTAGCATATGACCTGAAACCTAAAGACTGGTGGGTTTATTAATTTTATCCCACTAATAACAGTCACTATTCTTTTTAATATAAATGGATCCATTTTTGAAAACTAATTATATTCCTTTATATAACCCTTTACAGACATGCCTCACCAATCTACTAGAATTCTTTGAGGGGGTCAAAAAGCATGGGGACCAAGAGAATCCAGTGGATATAGTGTACTTAGATTTTCAGAAAGCTTTTGACAAGGTCCCTCACCAAAGGCTCTTACACAAAGTAAGCTGCCAGGGGATAAGAGGGAAGGTGCTCTCATAGATTCATAACTGATTAAAAGATAGGAAACAAAGGGTAGGAATAAATGGTCAGTTTTCAGAATGGAGAGAGGTAAATAGTGGTGTCCCCCAGGGGTCTGTTCTGGGACCAGTCCTATTCAACATATTCATAAATGATATGGAAAAAGGGAAAGTGAGGTGGCAAAATTTGAAGATGATACAAAATTACTGAAGATAGTTAAGACTAAGACCCAGGCAGACTGTGAAGAGCTACAAAAGGATCTCTCAAAACTGGGTGACTGAGCAACAAAATGGCAGATGAAATTTAATGTTGATAAATGCAAAATAATACACATTGGAAAACATAATCCCATCGTTTTAGATGTATAGTTGGGGTCTAAATTAGCTGTTACCACTCAAGAAAGATTTTGAAGTCATTGTGGATAGTTCTCTGAAAACATCCATTCAATGTGCAACGGCAGTCAAAAAAGCTAACAGAATGCTGGGAATAATTAAGAAAGGGATAGATAATAAGACAGAAAATATCCTGTTGCGTCTATATAAATCCATGGTATGTCCACATCTTGAATACTGTGTGCAGATGTGGTTGCCCCATCTCAAAAAAGACATAGTGGAACTGGAAAAAGTTCAGGAAAGGGCAACAAAAATGATTAGGGGTATGGAATGGCTTCCGTATGAGAAGAGATTAATAAGACTGGGACTTTTCAGCTTGGAAAAGAGACGGCTAAGGGGAGATATGATTGAGGTCTATAAAATCATGACTGGTGTAGAGAAAGTAGATAAGGAAGTGTTGTTTACTACTTCTCATAAAACAAGAACTAGGGGTCGCTAAAAGAAATTAATAGGCAGCAGGTTTAAGATAAATAAAAGGAAGTATTTCTTCACACAACGCACAGTCAACCTGTGGAACTCCTTGCCAGAGGATGTTGTGAAGGCCAAGACCATTACAGGGTTAAAAAAAACACAAGATAAATTCATGGAGGACAGGTCCATCAATGGCTATTCACCAGCATGGGCAGGAATGGCGTCCCTAGCCTCTGTTTGCCAGAAGCTGGGAATGAGCGACAGGGGATGGATCACTTGATGACTACCTGTTCTGTTCATTCCCTCTGGGGCACCTGGCACTGGCCACTGTCAGAAGACAGAATACTGAGCTAGATGGACCTTTGATCTGACCCAGTAGGCCCATTCTTATGTTATGATTTGAGTTATGCTATTCATGTAACTCAAATTTCGTAGCTTAGATCGACTTTTCCCTTTACTGTAGACAAGGCCTGAATCTTCACCACCAGCCCTGATTATGCTTCAGCAGAGGCATTACAGAGCAAGCTCTGCAGTACAGAGGGATTTGCACAGCACAGTGGCTTTTCCATGGACTAGACCTGTTCCTACCACCCACACAGTAGAACTGCAGCAACTTGGTAGCATTTATGGCCTTCTGAGACTGCATGCATGGGCAGCCTTTGACCTTTGGTAGGGAAACATTTCAGATGCTAAATTTTAAGTAGCATTAATAAATTACAGAACTTTAAAAAAAGCAAAATTCTGAAACATATTGTATGCCCTTTTAAAAAATTCCCAGGCTAACACATAAGCCTCCTTTAGGAAACTATGTTAAAAAGCCCTTCCACACCCTTTACCAAACGGATTCACATGTGAAAAACCCCTCTAGGGTCCTCCATTTACACAGTGTTCCCTTGTTTAATACCATCACCATAGCAACATGCTTGAAAGCTAAGGCCCCACTTCTGTGTTTAGTCATGCTGGGGCAACTGCAGTGATTTCAGTAGGATTTCATTGGTGTAACGAGAAGTAGACTGGGCCCTATGAATCCCTGACAGCTTTTATAAAACAACACATTTAGAAAAGTTTTAATCAGCCAAGAATGAAAACAGAACTTTGGATGAATGGCAAAGGAGAAGGGCACAGAAGAAGAATGGCAGAAGTCATACTGTTGTTACTGCTGTTCTGGGTTTATTGCTTTAAGTATTGTTTGCATTTGTTTTTTAGCCGAACTCATCTATTCTCCCATTCAGAGAATGTCTCTTATTTTGCTTAGTCATTCATAATTTCCTTAGTCTGTTATATACTGGTTTTGCCAAGTATTTAGAAAGGTGCTGTACTACCAAAGAAAGAATTCACTGCTGCAAGAGCCCTGCCAGCACAGACAGACTAAACCTTTTCAGCAGTTGATGAAAGTGCACCCACAGCAGCTCACCTTTTCCTGTCATGCCTAATTACTACTGGGGCAGCCTGATATAAAAGCCAGAACACCAGTGAACATCTCTGAATGTACAGCAACAGCTATACATAAATGCGACGGGGTGTCCACCCCACACAAGGCCTGAAGGGAAATTAGGTCATTGAAATTAGGCTGCCACTGGAGGAAACCAAGGGAATGCTAGGGCCTAACTGCAAATGAAGTCCAGCTGGGGGGGGGGGAGGGAAGAGGAGCAGGATCTATGAAGAGAGAAAGATGTCAGGCTGGGGGAGGAAACCTGCACTCCCTGATACATGGAGGAAGGTGTAAGGGGAGAGTAGGAAACAATCCAGAGAAGGGGTAATGAGGGCTGGAAAAGTAAAGCCCAGAACTGCTGGGTTGAGGTTCCCTGGACTGGATCCTGGTGTAGCAAGTGGGCTGGGGTTCCCCTAGCACAGACCAGGCAGCAGGGAATGGACTACCTGGGACAGTTTGCCTCAAAGTGCTTCCAATACCCCAGAAGGGGGGAGAACTTCCATATGACTTAGCTGGAGGGCTAAGGTATGAAGAGGACAGGGCTGCTGCTTCTAGTGCATGAGAGGCCACCAAGTACTGATGGATAGCGTAACTGCAGGAAGGGGTATCAGGTAGGTGGCAGAGCTAATTCCCCGGAGGAGCCACAAGGAGGCACTGCTGACCGGTGAGTAGCGCCATCCCAGTCACGATAAAATATCCTAAAAGCAAAGAGGGTGAGGTTATGGGGGAAAGGAATGAAAATACACTTGCTTCACAAATTCTTAACAGAAGTTACTGTTTAGCTTTTCAACAATTTACAGGTGGTAAGCAAAAATTCAGAAACGAAGTCTGAAGTGGACAGTATACTAGTAAAGCAGTATTTGGAGCAATAAATAAAAATGCTAATATTCCCCAGAAAATAAAAATATAGAGAACAGTATTAAGGAAGGGTGAGATATTTAAAGGCACTTAGGTCACACAACTCCACTAACTCCCTTAGGAACTTTAAAATCTCACCCTAAAAATACACTTCAAGAGAAACGAAGGAACAGACACTGCTGAGTGTGTGCATCACATGCAAATAAAAAATATGATCCAACTTTAGCTGCGGAAGTCATAAAAGGAGAAAAGTCAAACTATTATTTCCTGTCCCTCAGTCCGAGAGCGAGTTCATGTTAATTTCACAGCAAAGCATGACGACAGATTTCCGCATGCCCCAAGCAATGTAACTAATGGATGATCAACTTTCATGGGGTAAAACATGACTGTTAAATTTGGTGCAGATGGTGGTGTGCATTTTTTGTGCTAAAATGCAAATATGTTGGTGGGTGTATTATAATGTTTGGGGAGGTTTTTTACGCTTAAATATTTTCATGATAGCATAAGCTCTTGGATGCAAAAAATCAATATTAAATACTCCCTCTTGAAAGCAAGGAGAGACAGCAGAGCTTACAGAAAAGAAAAAGAATGAATAATGTTATGAGTCAATATTTTCTTATTGTGTGGTTCTTCTTTTTTTACACACACACACACACCCCTCCCCTAAGTAGTACCTGCTAATACTTGACATTGGTGGATATATTTCTGCCTTTAGACGTACATACTACAGGCATATTTATTGAGACTACTGAATTTCATTCTTGCCAACCAGTGGGTGCAATTTTTGCTAAGAAATCGTGGGTTGTAGCCACATATGAATGTCACTAATTAATAAAGATTATCAGATAAAAAGAAAGTCACGTATCCTTTCTGGTTGAAGACAGTCAGTACTGTTCATTTCCATTGTTTATCTCCTTGCAGGACAGTTTACACAGTAGATGTATGCTTGGTGCTTGTAGGGTGCCTGTGTGGTCTCCCTCCGAACCAGAGGTGAGGAGTCACCCTCAGCACCTGAGTGGGCAGAGCCAGGCCAAGCTTACTCCACCCCCAGGAAGGGGAGGGGTGGAACAGGAAGTACAAAAGGCGAGGCCCTTAGCCCAGTGAGGGGAGCATCAGAGAGGGAGACGGACACAGGCTGCTCCCCGTGGACCCTACTGCCAAACCAGGGGATGCCCTGGACCAGGGGAAACCTGACCCAGAGGAGGGACTCAGGTTACCAGAACTGCCGGCTGCAAAGTACCCCGAGGAACTGGTGGAGCCAGGCAGCGACCCAAGCCTGACGCTGAGCTGGAGCTACCGGGGATACCAGCAGCTGAATACCCCGATGAGTTAGAGGAACCAAAGGGAACCACTCGAGAGACTGGGTAGGAAGTAGCCCAGGAGTGGAACTGGACAGTGTGGTGAGTTGGTGTCCGGTCAGCATGTTGCAGACGGATCCCTGCTGACCCAGTGGTGGGACCCTCTACTCTCGCCACTGTCAGGGCCCTGGGTTGGAACGCAGTGGAGTCGGGTGGGCCTGCCTTCCCCTGCCACCTCACCTCAGGTGGCAGAACCCCGATAAAGCGCTAAGGACTCTGGCCGGCGCTCCCCTGCCTGAGGGGCGTGCCACGGACTCTTGCCGGTGCTCTGTTGTCATGCCAACTGTGATGTCCCACCTCCCTCCACTAATTCCCCATTGACAGAGAGGTATGACCAGGGTCTTTCGGCAAGGCAATAGCTCCCTGCCACTCCCTAGCAGCTCGGCAGACTAACAGACCATGCTACAGCGCTGTACAGGCCGAGTATGAAGTCAAGGTCCCTGAAGAGATTATGTAAATTTACAATGTACAGCTGAAGGGTTGCAAGATGGTAGCCTCTTATATACATGCTTCTCTTTACTACCATGGGCTGACTGATATCAAGTGTAGGACAAGACAGGAGTAGAACAGCTGCAAGCAAGAGTGCTTCAAATCACATCTTGCCACAAATATAGCTGGGTTTCTTTTTCTTCTGTTATCTTTCTCCTCTTCAGCCAATTTATTTGATATTTGTTGGGGAGAGGCAAGAATTAGGGCTTACAGGTCTTTTGAATGCCACAGAAAAATCCAGCAGCCAAGTAAACTTCCATCAGCTCTGCAGTCCCCCTCCTCTCCACTTCACTCCAACAGCTTCAGTCCTCTCCCCCACCTACTTCTCCAATGACCAAGGTCCTACTGATATCATCAAAGACCAAAAATGATGATACCCACCAAGAGTTCCCATCCCTCACTCAATTGGCTCTCTTGTTTCAAGTCACCAGGCTTACTAATCACCACCTCCTGGTCAAGTTCAAGGTCCTTTTGTCTCTGCAAATCTTCCTCAATTTATATGCCAGTTTCAAAGTAGTACACTCTTCTGCTCAAGCTTGTTCTACGCCTTCTTGTTTCTCTTCAAACCTTTTCAACCACTTATGCCACATTTCCTTGGGAGGGTCTTCATCCTTCCCCATCCCCATAGCTGTTCCCAGCCCTCTCCTCTTCATGTTTACACTCTTCCTCCAAGAGGCTTCATCATACTCATGGTTTCAACTATCCTCCCTACAGCAATAGCTCCCAAACCTATCCATCAATTCCCAACCTCCTATTTCTGCTCAGTATGCCTTTGATGCCTCCTCTTAGACTTCCTACCATGATTAGAAATTCAATATGCATCATACAAATCCCTTCTTTTCCCCATCACTGGTTTCACCTCCTCTGTCCTCCCTGCAACCTCATGATATCTTTCCTCTTCTCCCTAAACCATCTCTAAACTCTCACCAAATCCTGTCCTCCCTTTTCATTCCTACCACAAAAGTTCTTGTCCGTACCTTAGTAATCTCTCGCTTGATATACTGCAGCTTCCCCTTCTCTGCACCTCCCCCCCTAGTCTAACTAGGTCACTCCCCTCTATTAGTTTCTTTTTATCTTCCATGTCAAGGATGAGTGGGGCCAGACAGCGCGCTGCTTGCTACTCTTTGTGGAAGTGACTTGCTTTTCCCCTTGCTGATAGTGATGGAAATATGCTCCTGGGCCACAAAGGGTATATCTACACAGCAAAGAGAAACCCACAGCTGGCCTGTGCCAGCCAACTCAGGCATGGGCTGTGGGGTTGTTTCCTTGTTGTGCAGACTTCCAGCTCAGGCTGGAGCCTGAGCTCTGGGACCCCCTCACCCCACAGGGTTGTAGAGTCTCAGGTTATTCTTTGCTGTCTAGACATACCCAAAGGGAATTAACTCCCTCTTCTCCATGAAAAACAATTCTCTGCATTTTCTGCTCTGAGCACAGTTGCCAGAAGAGAGGCTGAGAGCAGCTCCACTGGGAATGGGGGGGGGGGGGGGGGAATTACCCCCAGTAAACCCCACAGATACTAGACACAGTTAGATGGGCGGGTGAAAGAGGAAAAAAGAGGGGGTGGGTGTGATGGACTGGGGTGGTATCTAGCAGGGAGAAGAGAATTTGGATGTGAACTGAAGGGAAAAGAAAAAGGAGACTGGGTAAAGACAATGCCAGGAGGAAAAGAAAATGGTAGGGAGTAGCATTAAAAGCATTTGGCATATCCCCTGCACAGAAATATTGGGATGAAACGCTTCCCTCCAAAAGAAAGAAAGAAAGGGGGAGGGGGGGGAAGAACCCTATGGAAAAGTGGGAAAAGCACTTTGTTGTAAAATGAAGGTTAGAGAGAGATTTTAAAAAAATTAATGACCAATATTCTTATAAAGGATGTTAGAGACACATGACTTTAACTTGGTAACAGTGTTAATCAATAGTACACCAATGAACCAGTTCAAAATATGCAGATTATCTAAATAATTAATCTGTTTGTTCACTCCTAGTCAGCTAGGCTTCAGCAGCATTCCTGAAACTGAATGAAACTAGGTACCCAGTTTAGTAACTGCCATACATTATGTCACTTTGATTAGATAACAATGGCACTTGGGGCCAAACAGAAAAAGTTAAGATTTGTATTAAATGCTTGTTTTCAGTAATTTGTTTATATATAACCAAAGTGCCTCTCTTTCTTTGAGAAATCCATATTGGACAAATCTTTCTTCCATCATGAAAACATTATGAATTTCATAGCTTACTCTGCATAGAAGACAGAGCAGATTAATTTTCACACATGAGAAGGGCATTCAAAAAATGCACTACAGCAGTTCCACAGTCACAAAAAGGTAGTTTTTACATTTAAAAATAGTCATATGATTAGATTATAATGGGGACTTTCTGATTTTTAACGGAAAACAAGCATGTCTGACAATTGTACACAGTCATGGTCACACAGACTAAAAGCAAAGCTCTTTGTGAAAGTTGCACATAATCATCAAAATTGTAAATCAGCCTCTTTCAGTGGAGGCTGACAATAGTGAAAGAATTTTTCTGGATTGCAGAGTTTATCTGCCAAAATACTTGCAGGTCTCATGCTTCACTAAACTGGAATATCTGGTACATCATTCATTACCCAATAATTATGCAAAAAACTCTGAAGCAATTAGTGTGCAAGAGGATAGCTTAAGGGTGGTGATAATTGGAAAGAAAAGATCATTTTCCATCATACTACAGCATGTTATACTTCACTTTATTTCATTAGTAGGTCTGGAAAAACAGTTTACTAAACCTTTTACTTTACATTACATCCAAAAAGTATAGAGCACGGGTTCTCAAACTTGGGGTTGGGACCCCTCAGGGGGTTGTGAGGTTATTACATGGGGGGGTTGTGAGCTCTCAGCCTCCACCCCAAACTCCACTTTTCGTCCAGCATTTATAATGGTGTTTAATAGATAAAAATGTGGTTTTTAATTTATAAAGGGGGTAGCACTCAGAGGCTTGCTACGTGAACGGGGTCACCAGTACAAAAGTTTGGGAACGACTGGTACAGAGTAAACATCAGCATGTTCTTTTCTGCACCAGCTTCAATGCAAATGTGCCCTTTAAAGACCTTACCTTTGCTATAATCCCATTTATGAATATATATGGTACCATGACATAGCAAGCAGTCACGGAAACATTCATAAAACTAATTAAGGCCCCAATTCTCCAATTTGCTGCACCAATGCAGATCCTCAAAGTCAACTGAAACCCATTGAAGTCACACTGTCCCTGCAAAATTGAGCAAGTACTGTCATTAGCTGAAATACTCTTCTTTCAAAACACTGAAAAGAGAACTTAAAATGAAGCTCTGTACATAGTTACTGGTATTGTGTCCATTTAAAAAACCTGGATCAGAATGGCTTCTCTTAGAAATCTTAAGAGCAGAGAGATAAATCTGGTGCATGAAGAGTTAACCCTCCAAGGGATGTAGGTAGAAAGGAAGATGGGTGTAATCCCTCATTATCAAACTGCACTGAGATTTGGAGGATTAAGATGTTTGCTGATTATATTTTGAGAATATACTTCGTAGTATTTAAAATTGATCCCAGAGCCACAAAAGAAGCCTTTAATTCAGTTGCCTATTTTTAATTCACTTTTACTATCCTGCTCACCATATTTTTCTATCCTATTTGTCAAATGTCTGCAAATACAAATCCATTGGTACCAGAAGGCTTTGTTTAGCTCCTAGCTACAACAACTACACATAAAAAATGTGCTATCCTGCACCAGAAAAATACCTTCTCAAAACAACATATGAAATATTTTTGGGGGGGTGAAGCAGTTGTTTCAACACACCCTGTTTTTAAAGATTACACCTCTGAATTACTTTTGTTTATAGAAACATCCTGCTTACAGAATAGAATATCTCTTTTCAGTGTTTTCCAAGCAAAGCATTTCAACAAATGACAATTTGCTCAAGTTAACAGGAAGAATTTCTCCTAACAGAAAACACTACTGTAATTGAGATATTGATTTTAAAACTGATGCAGCAGTTCTCCAACTGTGGGTTGGGACCCCAAGTGGGTCATGACCCCATTTTAATGGGGTTGCCAGGGCTGGCATTAGACTTCCTGGGGTCCAGGGCTGAAGGCTTCATCCCTAGGCAGCAGGACTCAGGCTTCAGCCCTGGGTGGCGGGGCTCAGGTTATAGCCACTCTCCTCCCACCCCCATGGTTAAAGCCCTTGAGCCTCAGCTTTGGGCCCCTTCGCCAAATCCCCCTTCCTGGGATCGTATAGTAATTTAGGTTGTCAGAAGGGGATCACAGTGCGATAAAGTCTGAGAAACACTGGTACAGCATCCATCATATTTCATTGTTTGTGGGCTTGCCTCTGCATTTATTAAAAGTGTCATCCAATGGCCCCCACCTATATATCTACAATCAGCACCCAGTAACAGTGCTGTTTCTACATCTCTTGGGATACTTTGGATCCGTCCTTTGCATCTTACCATTTGGCCCTTGTCCAAACTAACGAACATTAGGGATCTGAATATCCAGTGACAGAAATGGAGCTTTTAAAGTCCTGTACATTAGCTCCAGCTCCAACATAATACACAATGAAGAATTCATTTCATTATTCAGTATAATTATTTCATATAACTCAAACCCAACTGACAGCTTGCATAGTCCAAAACTAAAAGAGCACTTGTACAAGGACTACATAAAGATATCTTAAGACAATTTAAGAAACAATTATTGAACTACTATGGAATCTTTTGAAGCAACAAAATAATCTTAGAACAGCCCTAAAATCCAGTTTCACTGACAGATTTTTATCTCTGATAAAAGATTTGAGTCATTTGAATCAGCTGACATTTTAAAATCATTTATGTCCCAGTCCTGTAAACACTTCTGTATGTACTTAACTTCATGCACTGAATAGTCTCATTAAAGTCAATGGGACTTTCACAGTACATGAACTTCAAGACTTGCACAGGTCTTCCCAGGAATGAGGCCTTTGCCATCCTAAAATACTAGAATTTTAGAATCTAATCCTGCAAGCATTACTGATGCAAATAGCACCATTGAAGTCACAGAGGTTATGTTAGTAGAGAGCATTCATGAGTAAGGGTCTGCAGGATTAGATTAATGGTTTGTATGCAGATGTTTAAATCTTACTGAATTAGTCAGTGGTCTCAAATTTTGTGAGAGGAACACGATTTTTTCTGAATTTTCAACCATTCCTGGGAAACACTCAATTAGAGAGATTAACATCAAAGAAGCTGATACACTTGTTCTATTGTAAATACTTCATTAATATTTCATGCAGGAAAATGATGTTGCAATTTTCCATGAGTAGAATACTCTTGTCTTTTACTCCCAGATACCGTGACCGTAATGTGTCCAGTATATTCATGACAATGCAGTCACCGGAACGTATTTCAAGATATTGCATACAGTATGGAAAATACCCACTTGTTCTTCTATTGTATAGAAACCCTGCTTAGAGTCACGATGTTTGAAATCTACGCTCAACATGTATTCACTCCCTTCACAGATGTCTCAGGCAGGAGTTTTCAGCAGGACCCCCATTCACTCCAATGCATCAAGCCGGCTTCACACGCCGCTGCAGGGTCAGTGAGTGGGGTGGGGCGGAGAGAAGAGTGCCCCCATGGGGGGCTCCCCAGAGCCGGCCCCAGCTTTGACAGGCAGCGGCCTGCCCCCAGGCCTCGCGGGGCGCTGGGTTCACGCTGCCCCGGACACCAGCAGCCACCTGCCCGCACCGCTCCAGGCCGGAAGGTCCCAAGTCCACCTGTGACCCTCCCCCGTCAGGCGCGGCGAGCCCCCCCCCCAACCAACCACCGCGCTGCCCGGGGGTCCAACCCGCCCCCGGGCCCCCGGCCGCGGCGCAGCGACCCCGGCGCCCTCACCTGACAGCGACCCGCACCGAGCTCTCGTCCTGCCCCGCCGACATGGCGTGGAGCGCGGGGGGGGCGACGGCGGCGGCAAACAGAGGCTCGTTCCGTCCGCCTCTCCGAGCCGGGGCGCGGGGCTGCCGCGCTCACCTCCGCGCTCCAGCCATTTTAGGTGCCTGGCTGAGTAGGTAGCACCGCGGCCGCGCCGGGAGGGTCCCGCGCCCCCCGGGCAGAGAGGCGCCCGAGCCCAGCGAGCGCGCTCTGGCTGGCGGAGAAGCGAGCGGCTCCCTCTGCAGCCCAGCCTGGCTCCCGCCCCCACCGCACTGACAGCAGCGGCGCCGGCAGCTCCTCTCCCGGCCGCCTCAGGTTCTCTCCAGCCGCAATGCGTAACCAGGCCACTCCTCCCTCCCCCCCTCCCCGCCTGCGCTGCCAGGGCGGAGAGCGGCTCCGCGCCGGGCGCTGCCTGCCGCCGCTGGCGGAGGACGCCCTGCTCTCCCCCGCTCACAGGCTCGCCCCCCCCCGAGCTTGTCCAGGTTTTCCAGCCGGGGCGGACAAGCTTCAGCCCCTGCTGAGCCTGTTCTCCCCCCCCAGAAAAGCCACTTCCACTTATTTCTTCCCCTCCGTGGGGCAGAACGAGCTGGGTTTTTACTCCAGAGCACTGCGTGTTCTGCATTGCCCCTATGTCATCATCTGCAACGTGCCAGAGCCCTGCAGCGCTCCCCGGCTTTGTTTTGTCTGGCAAATTGGTTCAGAAGTTCCCCACCACTCTTCTCCCAGCTTTAACAAACTGCCTGGTTTTGACATTTGGAAACGTATGGGGGAGGACACTAATTTTTGATGCCAACAGCAGCCCCGCTAGGAAAGAGGCAGGGTTTTGCTTGAAACAATTCACATTCTTGAGTAGGATTTTCCATCAGAATAGGCCCATTTTTGAATTTGTAATGATAGGCAAGGTTTTTAGTCTGTGAAAAATGTGCACACCCAAGCCTCAATCTTACAATCAGATCAGTGCAGGAAAACTCCTTTCCCACATCGAGCTGATTGCAGGACTGGGGCTCTAGCCACATCTGTGACTCTTTACAGGAACAAATCCCCTGCCCTGAAGAAATTTCAGTCTACTAAAGCAGTACTGAATTATTTCTTTGGGGCTTAAACCTCCTCACTTTTCCTTTGCTATTTTTTCCTCTATTTTTTCCCTTAGGAATATTGTTTGACTGCAAGTTGCTACATAAAATATTGTATAATCTTTCCTTTAACTTTATAAAATGTTCTATACTAAGATCACCCAGCATTTTACAAATATTAATGACAGGCCCCTTAATATTCCTGTGAAGTATGTATTATGTACCCAATGATGGAGAAACTGACTAAGGCGCAGAGAAGACAAACCTAGTCACCCAGGGAATATGCAGCAGAGACAGAAGTAGAACCTGAATCTTCCCAGGGCTGTCTGTGCTTTAGCCACAGACCATTCCCTAGATCTGATGCCCTCGGGCAGGTGTCTCACTTCTAACCCTTCCTTTAATATATGTTTAAGAAAGTGAATATTTAGACTGAATAGCAGCAAAAGGTTCTCGAAAGTGGATTGCATTAGGCTGTGGAACAGTCTCTTGCAGGAGTTGTGGAAGATGCATAATTTAGGGGTTTTTAAATTATTTTAGATTAGCTAATAGAGAAGGAAAGAATAATTAACAGGAGGAGAGTTTATTGCTGGAGATTCTCTAGGTTTTAGTCAGGACAAAGTATGGGCCAGATCAGATGAGAATCATTCACATAAAGAATCCGACACAGCAGAAAAGGGCAGACAGTGACAAGTTTTTAAAGTGATTGTACACAAATGCTAGAAGTCTAAATAATAAGATGGGTGAACTAGAGTGCCTCGTGTTAAAGGAGGATATTGATATAAATAGGCATCACAGAAACCTGGTGGATTGAGGACAATCAATGGGACACAATCATTCCAGGGTACAAAATATATCGGAAGGACAGAACAGGTCGTGCGGGGGTGGGGGGGCACGAGTGGCACTATATGTGAAAGAAAATATAGAATCAAATGAAATACAAATCTTAAATGAATCCACATGTTCCATAGAATCTCTATGGATAGTAATTCCATGCTCTAATAAGAGCATAACAGTAGAGATCTATTATCGACCACCTGACCAGGACAGTGATAGTGACAATGAAATGCTAAGGGAGATTAGAGAGGCTATCAAAATAAATAACTCAGTAATAGTGGGGGATTTCAATTATCCCCATATTGACTGGGTATACGTAACCTCAGAAATAAATGCAGAGACAAAATTTCTTGATACTTTACATGAGTGCTTCTTGGAGCAGCTGGTACAGGAACCCACAAGGGAAGAGGCAACTCTTAATCTAATCCTGAGTGGAGCGCAGGATCTGGTCCAAGAGGTAACGATAACAGGACCGCTTGGAAATAGTGACCATAATATAACAACATTTAACATTCCTGTGGTGGGAACAACACCTCAACAGCCCAACGCTGTGGCATTTAAATTTCAGAAAGGGGAACTATGCAAAAATGAGGAGATTAGTTAAACAGAAATTAAAAGGTACAGTGACTAGAGTGAAATCCCTGAAAGTTGCATGGACACTATTCAAAGACACCATAATAGAGGCTCAACTTAAATGTATACCCCAAATTAAAAAACACAGTCAAAGAACTAAAAAAGAGCCACTGTGGCTTAACAATTATGTAAAAGAAGCAGTGAGATATAAAAAGGCATCTTTTAAAAAGTGGAAGTCAAATCCTAGTGAGGTAAATAGAAAGGAGCATAAACAAAATGTAAATAAAATGTAATAAGAAAAGCCAAAAAGGAGTTTGAAGAAGAGCTAGCCAAAAACTCAAAGGTAATAACAAAATGTTTAAGTACATCAGAAGCAGGAAGCCTGCTAAACCACCAGTGGGGCCCCGGACCATCGAGATACAAAAAGGAGCACTTAAAGTCAATAAAGTCATCGCGGAGAAACTAAATGAATTCTTTGCTTCAGTCTTCACGGCTGAGGATGTTAGGGAGATTCCCAAACCTGAGCCGTCCTTTGTAGGTGACAAATCTGAGGAATTGTCACAGATTGAAGTGTCACTAGAGGAGGTTTTGGAATTAATTGAGAAATTTAACAAGTCACTGGGACCAGATGGCATTCACCCAAGAGTTCTGAAAGGACTCGGTTGTGAAACTGCGGAACTATTAAATTATGGTTTGTAATTTGTCCTTTAAATCAGCTACTGTACCCAATGACTGGAAGATAGCTAATGTGACGTTAATATTTAAAAAGGGCTCTAGAGCTGATCCCAGCAATTACAGACCGGTAAGTCTAACGTCAGTACCGAGCAAATTAGTTGAAACAATAGTAAAGAATAAAATTGTCAGACATATAGAAGAACATAAATTGTTGCGCAAAAGTCAACATGGTTTCTGTAAAGGGAGATCATGTCTTACAAATCTATTACAGTTCTTTGAGGGGGTCAACAAACATGTGGATAAAGGGGATCCAGTGGACATAGTGTACTTAGAATTCCAGAAAGCCTTTGACAAGGTCCCTCACCAAAGACTCTTACATAAATTAAGTTGTCATGGGATAAGAGGGAAGATCCTTTCATGGATTGAGAACTGGTTAAAAAGACTGGGAACAAAGGGTAGGAATAAATGGTAAATTTTCAGAATGGAGAGGAGTAACTAGTGATGTTCCCCAAGGGTCAGTCCTAGGACCAATCCTATTCAACTTATTCATAAATGATCTAGAGAAAGGGGTAAACAGTGAGGTGGCAAAGTTTGCAGATGATACTAAATTGCTCGATAGTTAAGACCAAAGCAGACTGTGAAGAACTTCAAAAAGATCTCACAAAACTAAGTGATTGGGCAACAAAATGGCAAATGAAATTTCATGTGGATAAATGTAAAGTAATGCACACTGGAAAAAATAACCCCAGTTGTACATAAAATATGATGGGGGTTAATTTAGCTACAACTACTCAGGAGAAAGATCTTGGAGTCATCGTGGATAGTTCTCTGAAGACGTCCACACAGTGTGCAGCGGCAGTCAAAAAAGCAAACGGGATGTTAGGAATCACTAAAAAAGGGATAGAGAATAAGATGGAGAATATCTTATTGCCCTTATATAAATCCAAGGTACGCCCACATCTTGAATACTGCGTACAGATGTGGTCCCCTCATCTCAAAAAAGATATACTGGCATTAGAAAAGGTTCAGAAAAGGGCAACTAAAATGATTAGGGGTTTGGAACAGGTCCCATATGAGGAGAGATTAAAGAGGCCAGGAATTTTCAGCTTGGAAAAAAGGAGACAAGGGGGGGGGGGCGCGATATGATAGAGGTATATAAAATCATGAGCGGTGTGAAGAAAGTGGATAAGGAAAAGTTATTTACTTCTTCCATAATATAAGAACTAGGGGCCACCAAATGAAATTAATGGGCAGCAGGTTTTAAAACAAAAACAAATAAAAGGAAGTTCTTCTTCACACAGTCAATCTGTGGAACTCCTTGTTCCTGAGGAGGTTGTGAAGGCTAGGACTATAACAGGGTTTAAAAGAGAACTGGATAAATTCATGGAGGTTAAATCCATTAATGGCTATTAGTCAGGATGGGTAAGGACTGGTGTCTCTAATCTCTGTTTGTCAGAGGGTGGAGATGGATGGCAAGAGACAGATCACTAGATCATTACCTGTTCTGTTCACTCCCTCTGGGGCACCTGGCATTGGCCACTGTCGGTAGACAGGATACCGGGCTGGATGGACCTTTGGTCTGACCCAGTATGGCCATTCTTATGTTCTTATCTTTTTAAAATATAATTGTAACCCATCCACATTGGGTGGCAACATCTGGTACAACCATGTTAGCAGAGAATAATTTCTATGTCAGTTTTCATATTTGAGAACACAGCTTCTCTCAGACTAGTATGAATAAGAGAGAAGGTCCATGTGTTTTTCTTGAGTCACAGGCTATGTTTTAGTGAAATGGATAAACTTAGTTGATTCTTATAAGAAAACCTCCATCTAGCACATTAGGAATGCTAAAACACCACACAGGTTAAAGCTAGATTTGATTTCATATACCTATACAATATCAGAATCAGGACTTGCATTATTAAAGCATATTTAATCTTGTAGGCCCCACTACTGCAAAGATTTTAAGCATGTGTATAATCCCACTGGCACCAATTCTCCACAGTCAGAGCTGTGCCCAAACCCAGTGGACAGTAGCAGCTGCAGGGGGCTGACTGGAGTTCACTCATACTCAGCCACTAAGATCTGGGTCCTACCCTAATTTCTGACAGTGGCATAAAATTTTAAATTATGCTAGTTAGGGACCAGACATACGGGCGCTCATCTCCACCATGTCCCCTTCCATCCTCAGAGCACCCCCTACACACTCAACACATCCCCTCCTCCCACTGACATGGTGAAGGTGAATTTAACAGACTGAAGAATATGGTCCAATAGAAGTATTCACATGACTAAACACACATGTAAGTTTTTTCAGTACAGAGGCACTGTGCCAAAGAACCACAGCTCACAATAGGGCTAAATAGGAAGTCAAATTTCAGTGTCAAAAGAAGAAAACCTTCTCATTTTGGGCTTTTTTTAAAAAAATTTTCTACAGTATGTACATGTTCCCCATCCTGAATGACTTAAATCAGTATTTTCCCCAGGGATTGAAATGGCGGGGGGGGGGTGTTCAAATTTAGGGGGAAGAGAGGGGTTAGGGCCGATGAGGGGTGAGACCATGAGGGTTAAGGTGGCTCTATGGCACCATAGTAAAAACTGAAAAAAATGTTTCATGACCATTTAATTAGATTTCACTCATGTTACAGGGATCTGTAAAAGCTACGTAGAGGTTGAGTAGAATCTATAAGTCGCTACTGAGGATTTTTAAGAAGCACGTTTGTGTACTTTTTCGGTTGTCTTAACAAACACTTCTTGTCCTCTTCACTTAAGGATTCAATATAAATGCCTTCATTACTCAATTTCTGGACTGAAGTCTTTGCTTCTTCCAGTACTTTTTCAATGGATAGCTCTCTAATTGATCCAAATGTAGCTTCTATTGCTGCACAAAGATCTACTATTATTGTAGCAGATGCCTGGATGGCATTGTTTAATGACCCAAGTGGTTTCAACAGTAGACTTACAAAGGAGAGAATGGCAGGGGGTTGGACTCGATGACCTCCTGAGGTCCCTTCCAACCCTGATATTCTATGATTCTAGTAGCAAAAGTAATTCACCAGCCTCACTACTTAGATCCATCCCATCTTGGTAGATACTTTACAAAGCCAGTAATAATGGCTGGAGTAATTTTAAGACAACAGCCACGGATTGCTCATGAGAAAGCCAGAGGGTTTTCCCAGGTTGGACTAGTTTGAACTTCAGTCCCCAGTGTATCTTCTACATTTTCCAAGATATTCAGTCTTTTTGGACTCTTGCTGAAAAAGGAATTTAATGATTACATTTATAGCTTTTTTAATGTCTTTTGAAGAGTCTGCAGCTCATACTAGTGCTAGTTGGAGTAGATGGCCTCTGCAGTGTGTATAGGACAGATTAGGGTTACACTTTTCTCTGAGCAAAGCTTGTACTCCCACCATTTCTTCTAGAGAAGTTTGCAGCTCCATCAAATGCACAAGCAGCCATCTGTTTGGGGTCCAATTGACAAGCATTTAACTCTTCTAAGATGTGGATGCAGCCGATGTGTCTTCTATAACTTGAACATCTAGAAATACATCTACTGGCCTACCATGAACATCAAGATAACGTACACAATGACTTAATATTTGACACCCATTTGCATCGGTGCATTCATCAGCCAAGTATGCAAAAAAATTTTGTGGTGAGAGTTTGTCAAGGTTCCTTCCCCACTCTGAACTCTAGGGTACAGATGTGGGGACCTTCATGAAAATCTCCTAAGCTTACTTTTACCAACTTAGGTTAAAACTTCCCCAAAGTACAAACTATTTTACCTTTTGCCCTTGGACTTTATCGCTGCCACCACCAAACGTCTAACAGGTATATAACTGGGAAAGAGCCCATTTGGAAACGTCTTTCCCCCCCCAAAATCCTCCCAAACCTTACACCCCCTTTCCTGGGGAAGGTTTGATAAAAATCCTCACCAATTTGCATAGGTGAACACAGACCCAAACCCTTAGATCTTAAGAACAATGAAAAAGCATTCAGATTCTTAAAAGAAGAATTTTAATAGAAGTAAAAAGAATCACCTCATCAGGATGGTAAATACCTTACAGGGTAATCAGATTCAAAACATAGAGAATCCCTCTAGGCAAAACCTTAAGTTACAAAAAGACACAAAAACAGGAATCTACATCCCATTCAGTACAGCTTATTTTCTCAGTCATTTAAAGAAATCAGAATCTAACGCATATCTAGCTAGATTACTTACTAAGTTCTAAGACTCCATTCCTGTTCCGTCCCCAGCAAAAGCATCACACAGACAAAGAGAGCCTTTGTTTCTTCCCCCCCTCCAGCTTTTGAAAGTATCTTGTCTCCTCATTGGTCAGGTGCCAGCGAGATTATCCTAGCTTCTTAACCCTTTACAGGTGAAAGGGTTTTTTCTCTGGCCAGGAGGGATTTTAAAGGTGTTTACCCTTCCCTTTATATTTATGACAGAGTTCTTCACTTTTTCAACTGTTGAGTCTTTCACTTTTGCACCACATGCTTCTAGCCAGTCAGTTGAGTTTCTTGCAGAAAGATAGTGAGCATTTGCTGGTCTTGTTCAGAACCAGTGTTCAACTTCAGAATGAACAAGTGACAATGCACTTAACGCTGGCCTCCAGTTTGTAGTTTGTGGTATCTCTTGCTTAAATAGAAAGTATGATGCCACAGCCATGTTTGTTCGCATGAACTGTGTTGTGTCTCCAGCATTCTTAACAGCTTCATTAACACTCCACCGGTGTTGTCCTTGGTCAGTGGAGACTCAGTGTGCAGAGGTGCTTTCACATGAGTTCACCTCCCCTTGCTCGTTCCTCCAGCTGCTCACTATTCGCTCTGGCCACTGTTGTTCGTTGTGCCACTGTTCACTCCATCGCTCTGTTGCCAGTGGCCCTGCATTGTCACCTTCTGCTGCCACCTGCCACCTCTGCTAGTTGGTCTCCTGAGGTTCCACCAGCTCTCAGTGATTTCAGCTGAGCTCTCAGTGGGGGAACCTTGCTGCTAGTACAGACTGGGCCTTCTCTTCCACAGAAACACTGTCCCACAGCAGGTCTAAGCACATAGACCTGATTTCAGCTGTAGTGGTCACTTAACAAAACAAAAGACTATCTATGGAGCCTAATCAGCTCTGTCTTTAAACAGTGGAGAGGGGCAAATCAAATAGTACTTGTGACTCAGGCAGACCATCAAGCAAAACACCTGTCCCCACCCTCTCTCTTGATGCCCTCAATCAGCACAGGCTAAGTACATGTCTACTATCCTTTACTCATACAATAAGAACAACAACATTTCATTACCCGCGCGCCCCCCCCCCCCCGCGCATTCAAGTGATTTGTAACAACCCCAGCCAAAATCTATCACTTGGGCAAAGCAGCTCTGTTTGCTGGATACTTAGGTAGATTAGGTGTGAATGTAAATACAATCTGGTCCTGAAGCCTTTCCCCACCCCCCCCTCAATTCATCACTAGCTGTCAGGGAGAGCTCATTTAGACTTTGCTTACAAATCATAATCTGAAATTATTAGGTTGGCCAACATCACGGAAATGAATGCACTGACATTGTCATAAAAAGCAACAGCTGTATAAGGAAGCTGGTCTATGTTTATACTTTTCAAATCTATTCTACTTTTTCAGATACACATATTTTATCACACACTGTATATGCTTTTAAAGCGTGTATTAACGTTTCAATTTCAATTCAAATTTCCAAAGAATCACTAAACAGGCAACACTGTATGTAACTAGTTCACAATACTGGAGGGGTTGGGGAAATCCCTGCTTAAACTACACTCCTCCCTAGTATTACTCTACTGAAATCGATAGAGTTCCATTTGACTCCTGATGGAGTCCAAAGGAATTGCCCAGTTTTAGAGCATTTGAAAGAGAATTATAGATCCCATGAGTATTCCACACTTTTCTCCAAAATTTAAGCTTTTAATTTAAAAAAAAAAAATCTTTTTTTTTAGTGTTTTTCCATTCCTTCTCAAAGTAAACAAATCTGCTGTTATTCCGTTAACACAGCTGTCTCTGGGTAAATGATCATGGTAACTATCCCTCATCCCATTTTCCTTCTATAAAGAGCAACCTCTGCACCCCATCATCCTATTCACATCACTGAGGGATTAACCTTAATAAATGGGTGGGAAATCGCTCCCTCTGTTTTTATTATATATAAAACATATATGTGTGTGTGTGTGTGTGTGTATGTATGTATGTAAAAAAGTACTTTGTACTATCAACAATTCTGTTTATCTTTAATACAATTTTGTAACTCAGAGCTATATTCACAAGGGCAACTTAGGCACCTACCTGCCACTTTAGTCACTTATTTACAATATTTATGCACCACGGGCATCCATAAAACCACTGCTCAGCTGCTGCCTGAACTTGTGGGTGCCTAAAGTCCCCAGGCACTTAAGTTTCCACTGGTAAAGTCTACTCGGAGCAGCTGTGCTTTCCCTGCCTCTGTTACCCTCAGGAGTGAGATAAGCTAAAATCACCACTACCTGTGGAAAACAGTACCAGCATTCAGTTCTATTGCCCTATACAGCTATCATCATGCCAGCGAGCTCTCCCCGTCATTTCTCCAAACCCATCCTCCCCCAAGGGCCATACTCACCATGGCTAGTGCTGTATGGAAGTGAGTGAGTTCAGTAACTTAAGTTTCAATTTCCATTGTGAATACACTGACAATGTGTGTTGTATCGGCAGCCGCTGCTATTATGGACTTCAGGGTCATGCAACGCACTGCCAACCTCTGGAATTCCTTGCCAGAGGGGGTTGAGAAGGCCAGTACTATAACAGGGTTCAAAAGGGAGCTAGATAGATCCATGGAAGATAGGTCCATCAATGGCTATTAGCTAGGATGGGCAGGAATGGTGTCCCTATTCTCTGTTTGTCAGAAGCTGGGATTGGGGGACAGGGCATGGATCACTTGATGATAACCTGTCTGTGCATTCCCTTTGGGGCACCTGCCATTAGCCACTGTTAGAGGACAGGATACAGGGCTTGATGGACCTTTGGTCTGATCCCGTGTGGCCGTTCTTATGTCTCCCCATCCACACCTGAGCTAGATAATGAGGAGAAAGAAGAGGACTCGGGATGATGTGTTCCAGGAGATCCTGCAAGCCCGTGCTGCCTCAGAGAACAAGACCAGGACCTGGAGGATGATCCTTGCAAATAGCATGGAGAAGGATAGAGTGAAGAGGAGAAAGACATAGGAAAAGGAGAGGGACGTGCAGCAGGAGATGCTTGCACTTCTCAGACAGAAACAGAGATTCTGCAGACTTGGGTAGAAGCTGTATAATTGGAGTTTCATGCAGGTTCAACAATCCCATGCTCATCTCCCTCTGCAGCCCATAAAAAACTCAAATATCTGGACCTTGTTATACCCTCTCCCCAACATTCTGTGTGGCATCAGGAGTCGGTGCACTACCCTTACCACTCCACCTGGGTTGGGGGAGGGGACACTAAGGACAATCACAGCTTCACATATGCTAACCTGTGAAAGCATGTATGTGTACCTGAAAATGGAGTGTTCTTTCCCCTTCATTTATTAAGTTTTGAATATTTTTTTCCCCATTGCCTAGTTCCTGTTACAGAATAAAATGCTATTTTTTGCTGCAAAATTCATCTTTACTAGTTCACAACATAAACGGTATAGTGCTGAGCAGGATTGATACCCACCAATTTCCTATTACTTCACTTTATCACAAAACCCATACATCATTCAGAGACAATATTAATAGGTGCATGACAATGTTCTATTCCTAAATGCACAGCAGTCACTATAAGATTCATACCAGGCTGCAAAAGAACAAGGCCAGGTAGGCCATTGGGATATTTTTCTCACTGAGGTCCTATCTTGTAAGTAAACAATCAAACAACCAAAAGGCATATTCAGCTCATATTGTGCACCTGCTGAGCCTGTAGCTGAAGCAACCCTTGGTGCTATCGAGATGGCTGGAGTATCGTGAGCCGGGGAAGCAAGGAGTAGGCTGGGTATCTGAGGCTCACTATTGGCATTTCAACATTCTCAATGGTAATGCACTGGTTGGGAAAGATAGACCCTGCTTGCAGCTTTCTGTAAGAACAAAGATGCACACATCATGCATCTTCCTTGAGCAGCCCACACTGAGCTAGGGAAAGTGTCCTTGGTGATCCACCAGCACTTGCATTACCATAGAAAAGTAGCCCTTTCTGTTGACGTACTCTGTGGCAAGGTGGTCTGGTGCTAACATAGGAATATTCATGGCATCTGTCACTCTACTGCAGTTCGGGAACCCCATTGCTGTAATACCATCCACTATGTCCAGCATATTGCCCAGAGTAGCAAGAGGCAATTAATAGCCCTGAACACTTGCATGACAATGGCCCCTGTGCTGGATTTCCTGACTTCAAATTCATTCCTGACTGACTGGTAGCAATCTGGCATTGCAAATTTCCACAGTTTGATCACCATTCATTTCTCAGCTGGTCAGCGTAGACCTCATTTTGGTGTCCCTGCGCTAGAAGGGTGGAGTAAGTTCAGCACACAGATCCAGAAATGTGGTCTTGCACATCCAAAAGTACTGCAGCCACTGCTCATCATCCCAAATTTGTATGACAATGCAATGCCACCAGTCAGTGCTTGTTTCTCGGGCCCAGAACCAGCGCTCCACCATCTCCAGCTTCTCCATGAACACCACCAACAACCTTGAATTGTTTCTTTCTACATCCCACAGCAATCTAGCCTCTATGACATTGTAATGGTCCCCAAAGCTCCTCTTGTGGCTCTGCAAATACCGCAGGATCATATGTCCTGTGCTTGCAATATTCATGACAATAGTGCTTTCTTGTCAGAGATGGCAGAGAGCGAGGAGGGATGCACAGGTTTGTGTGGATTATGAAAAGAAGAAGGTGTTGTCAGGATCCCAACAAGGGCAGTCAGGGCCAATGAGCAAACCTGAGGCTAGGCGTAGCAGAGGAGTTCCTAGTCAGTTCCAGGCCAGGGTTGATACTGAAGAACCAAATCAGGAGGCGAAGTCCAAAACAAGCCACAGTCAAGCCAGAAGTTATAGTCCATAGAACAGAAATGGCAGCTACAGAAGATCTGCACTTTTGCTTGGACACTTCCTGGAATTCACCTTGGGTTTAACTTTCCATGGTCTGGGTCCACAGTGGGTCAAGGGAAGTGAAGCACAGGTTGATTACAGCTGCTGCTGGGTGGTAGCCTGGAGCTGTTAACTGCCCACTATCTCTACAGGCCTAGATTCTAGACCTTTGTGGCCTTACATTTACCCCTTACCCCCACAGGACCCAGGTTTCTCAGGACTGGCCTCATGGAAAGCTGCCACAAGGTTGGGCATATGGATGTGGGATGCAGGCTCCCAGGACCACTCTTCTGGGCCATAGCCCTCTCAGTCTATGAGGTACCAGAGGGAGTTGCGTCTGATTTTTTAGTCCAGTATCTCATTGACCACATACTCATCATGTCCTTGGACCCGCACTGGAGGGGGAAGTTGTTGAGGCTGATTAGGGAAGGGGTTGTCAATGTAGAGTTTTAAGCAGGGATATATGAAACACTGGCTGTACTCTGAGGGACCTGTATAATTGGAGCTTCATGGTCACTGGGTTGATTACCATGATCCGACATATTGATCCAGTTTAGGACACGGCCAGTTGGCATGGAGGTTTTGGGCTGAGAACCACACTTTTTACCCGATGGTGAATGCTGGGCCTTCCTGGCACTGACAGTCAGCATACCACTTGTAGATCTCCTTGGCCTTGTCCAGAGAGACCAAGAGTTCCTCTTGCACCTCATGGATCTGTTGCACCCAGTCAGCAGCTGCAGGATTGGTACAGTTGACAGGTATGGCTGGGTGGAGATGGGAGGAAACCACAGTTTGCATAGGAAGAGTTGGCCTTGCTGGTGGAGACATATAAGCAAACTCCAAAAGGGGTCAGGAGGCTTGACCAATTATCCCTGTGGAAGTTTGTAAAGCAATGCAAGTATTGTTCTAACACTCGATTTGCTTGTTCCAACTGACCATCAGTTTGTGGGTGATAAGCAGTTGATGTGGAAGTGCAGACCCCAAGCAATTGTAAGGTTTCACACCAAAACTGCAACACAAACTGTGGATCCTGATCAGTTGAGACTCACTCTGGGAGTCCATGGAGATGGATGACATGAGTCACCAAGAGCTGGGCCATCTCTTCTGCAGAGGGCAGGTACACAATGGGGACAAAGTGGGCCATTTTCTGTCAGTTGATTAGTCCTCACCGTGGTCACAGTGGGCCTGTTAGACACAGGGAGCTCAACTATGAAGTCTAGGGTAATGGCTGCCCAGGGTCTTTGAGGATAGTAGAGTGCCAAGGAGATTCAAGTGTGGCGTCTTGGTGTGCAAACTATCCTGTACCTGGTGTTGCCCCTGGCTTGTTGCCTCCAATTCGTTGCAAAAGGGCTCCTTTCCTGTAGCTGAGTGGATCAGTGATATTAGGTCTTAGGGAATCATGGCATCCAGGAAATTCTGGGGCTTAAGAATCCATGGGGACTCCATGTAAGGGGCTCTTGGCTGGCGAGATATTCCCCTTTTCAGGACAAGGCATCAGCAGTCTTGTTCTAGGGCCCCGGGTGGTACATGGTTGTGAAATTAAAGCATGTGAAGAATAGGGCCCCATGAAGCTGCCTCTCTTTCAAAACGCTCTCTGAGCGTAGGTACTCTTAAGTTTTTGTGATCAGTGTATAGCTGAACTGGGTACCGCACACTCTCCAGTGGCGCCATTCTTCAAAGGCCACTTTGACGACTAGGAGCTCTTTATCTAGGATTTCGTTGTTTTGTCTGGCCAGCATGAGCTTCTGTGAATAGCATGTATAAGAGTGGAGGTGCTCCTGGGGACCATGTCTTTGGGACAGCATGGCCCCCAATTGCCATACTGAAGGTATCGGTCTCAATGATGAAGGGTCGTGCTGGGTCTGGCTGGACCAGGATTGTGGTACTGGTAAAGATTGTCTTGAGACAGTCTTGGGCTGGCGGAGACCAAGTGAATGTGGTGCCCTTGCAGAGAAGTGTTGTCAAGGGGGCTCTTTGACTTGAAAGCCCAGAGATGAAATGCCTATAAAAGTTAGCAAACCCCAGGAAGTGTTTTAACTCCTTGATGTTTTTGTGGGAGCAGCTCTGTCTGAACTACCTCTTCCTTCTTGAGAGGCCAGGAACTCCATAGAGCTCTGATCAAAGCTGCATTTTTCAGCTTTGCATAAAGGCCATGCTGGTGGAGCCATTCCAGGACCAACTGGAAATGCTTGGTGTGTGGCACATGACCAGGCTTCATCACCGAATTTGGTCCACTGGTTGGATCATTAACTTCCCCAGCTTGAGCTGGGTATTTATGGGGAGTGCAACGTGAACACTGATCCATGCCCTTATCCAGGATGTCCTGGAAGACCTCATTCACAAAGTGCTAGAATGTTTCAGGTGCATTTGTGAGGCCAAACAGCATTACCAGGTATTCATAGTAGCCAGAACAGGTTTGAAAAGCTGTCTTCCACTCATCCCCCGCTTGGATCTGAATAAGGCAGTAGGCCCCATGTAGGTTGAATTTCATGAATACCTGGGCCAATTGCACATGGTCCAGTAGCTCTGGGATGATGGTATCTGAATAGAGGGCCTGGTAATCCACATATAGGCACAAGGTTCCATCTTTCTCCTTAACGAATAAGCCCAGGGCCCCAGGAGGAGAAGTCTTTGGCCTATCTCCTGGAGATAAGAATGCATGGCAGCCAGCTCAGGTTCCAACGTAGTGTAGCTGCGGCCAAATGGCATGTTGTCCCCTGGTTGCAGCTCAATCAGGCAGTTGTAACTCTGGTGTGGTGGTAGGGTGTCAGCATTCTTTTTTCTCAAAGATGTCACTGTAGTCACCATATTTGGGGAGCAGCACCGGAGTCAGCTCTAGTGGTGGTCCCACCTGACCCACTACCAGGGCATGGGAAGTGTGTGTTGGTGCTGGGGTTCAAACAGATGGTGGGCATAGGCAGACTTGCTGGCAGAACTTGGAGCAGAAGCTAACTTGGTGCTCATGCCAAAGGATGTGTGACTCATGAGCCACTAACCATGAAATGCCAAGGAGTATGGGGAAGTGTGGTGAGCGGATCATCCCAAACTGGAGGGGATCCTGATGGTTCCAGATGACAAACTTCCAGAGGCACTGTCTCCTGCATCACTGGCCCTGATGACAGGAGTGAGCCATCTATAGATTCCACCAGGTCAAGGACAGTCTTTGGTTGAACCAGAATACTCAGGGCTTGGGCCTTATCAGCATCTACGAAGTTGTCCACTGCCCTGGGATTCAGTAGGGGTCCCCTGAAGCATAGACGTTGACCTGTACCTTAAGATGTGGGGAGTGTTCTCCATGCCTGCAGCGTGCCTCGGTGAGGAGTTGGGGGGCATTATCTTGAGCTTTGCCCAGGCCAACCCCCTCTACTGGGCCTGGATGTGGTCATTTCCCAAATTGCATCAGGCTGGAGCTCTGAATGGGCAGTTGACAAGAGCAGGGCCAGATCTACCATAACAGAAACATAGCCAGTGGTGACAACAACATTCCTTTTCCTCAGGGGTCCTTTTCCACAGCAGTGAGCACTGTCTAGCTACATGGGTTTGGGGTCCCAGTTGGAGACAGGTATTGAGGGACACTGACCAGCTGGTAGCACAGAACCCTTCCTTTCTTCATGTCATTCATGGAGCGGACTGTCCATGTGTAGGACGAGGTCAATGAAGGCATATAGATAAGTTGAGGACTCCACACAGGCTAGCTCATCCTTAATCTCCTCGCATAGCTCCACTGGAACTGGTAGAGCTGGCCCGCTTCATTCCACGCAGTGTCAGATACTAGATGTTAAAAGCGCATGGTGTAGGAAGAGGCCAGTCCCTGCCACTGCTGGAGTTTGGGGGATCATCAGACATGGCAAAGGATGCATGAAGGCAGGCATCCCAGATCGATAGCATCATGCTCACTTGTTTGAATAAGGGTGAGGCCCAGTCCAATGCTTCTCCTGTCAGAAGGCTAATAAGGAGTTCTACTTTCAGCAGGTCAGTGGGGTAGGACTTGGGGTGGAGAAGAAACAACTGAGAACATAGATTAACAAACCTCCTGAATTTTTGGAGGTCCCCATTGAAGCACTGTGGGAGGGGGACTGCAGGGACTGACTCTGGGTACATGGCCATAGCACTTGCCCGTAATGCAACATTTTCATCCTGCATCCTTTCATCTACAGCATGCTGTGCCAGCGGGGCCCGCAGTACCATGTTTTCCTCATGGAGCTGGGTGGACTGCCTGTGCAGAGCTTGGTTCTCCATGGTGAATTGTGATAATTGGGTTAGAAGTGGGGGAAGCTCCTCCTGAGAGTGGTCAGCCTGTTCAGGCATCTTCAGTACCCTCTGGGACAGGCTGGACAGGGAATGGCCTGCTGCCTTCGTGTTCCCCCAAGGTAGGCCTTCACTACAGCCTAGGTGGTCAAGGCAAACTGTCAGGATCCCAACAAGGTCAGTCTGGGCCAAGCGTCAAAGCAGGAGCAAATCTGAGGCTAGGAGTAGCCGAGGAGTTTATAGTCAGTTCCTGGCCAGGGTCGATATGGAGGGTCCGAGTCAGGAGGCAAAGTCCAAAACAAGCTGAGATCAAGCCAGGAGTTCAAGAGCATAGAAAAGGTCATGGTGGCTACAGAAGATCCACACTGTTGCCTGGAGATTTCCTGGAATGCTGTTTGGGTTTATATAGGTCAGGGAGCTAATAAGGAGCCATGGAGTTTCTGCCTGTTAAACCCTTGAGGCAGAGCTTCCCATGGTTTGTGTCCATAGTGGGGCATGGGAAATGGAACACATGTTGGTTACAGCTGCTGTTGGGTGGTAGCCTGGAGCCATTAACTGCCCAGTAGCTCTAGAGGCCTGGGTTCTAGACCTGTGGGGCCTTTAACTATGAAATCTTATGGAATGCAGATGAAATTATGGGATGGAGAACACTGCATTATGGGAAGCTGACCCCATACTCCCAGTCACCCCTGTACAACACATTTTGTCCCCATCGGGCATTGCAAAAATTTCCCAAAACATCCTGTGCTGAATGGTGGTGAGGTGCACAATGGGATACCTACCCATGATGCATTGTACTCTGCATCGATACAAATGCTCCTCATGAGGACGTGCACAGCCAACACAAGCAGTAAAGTGTGTGCACACAGAAGTGAAGTAATAACTGCAGTGGCGGTATACCAACATAACTTAAGTCAACATAATTTTGTAGCCTCAGTCTTTGTCTTACCCCTCCCAGGTGAGTTCCCGAGCCACTGAGCTACAAAGTCATTCCAGATGCTTTCGCTTTGGCCCAATGAATATTTATTTATAGGTACAAGCTAAATCAAGTTAAGCAAGGGTTAAACTGGTTAAAGTTTGAATAGCAGTTTGCATATTTACTAAGTTCATTAAGTATCACTTTTCTGATACTATACCTAAAGAATTTATCAGCATAAGAGATATTTTGTGGGATAGAATTCATTGGAGCTGTGATAATTTACATCAGCTGAGAATCTGTCCTGTAATATTTATGTTGAGATATTTCTGAAAGTGTGACTGTTCATTCAAGGTGTCATATTTAGTACAGCTTCAAGATCTAACAATAATTACATCAATGCCAATTATTTTAAGAGTCCATTGCACATCACCCTCTTAGATGAGTCTGTTGCTGTCATTCATTGTATGGTCATGGTACATAACCATATCATTCAAACTTTTTCAGCAGTACAGAATGCACCATCAACTGCGTGCTTTAAATTAGGTGCGTCCCTGGTGTTTTTTTTCTGTGACCCAGTGCAGATATTGGTTTTGTAGAGCTTAACAATAAACAGATTATTTTGACTCACTAACTTCTAACTAATCTGTGGTAGAAACAGTGACACCTAATTTGGACCAGTAGAAGACTAAGCAAAACCTGCTTTTCTGTCAAGTTTAATGCTAGCTCTGTCACTTGTAAAAGTTACAGTATTCTTTCAAATATGGGCCATTGGATCCACAATCCTTGAGACATTCAAGTAGCTGTTGAAACGTTGTACTGGCTCTCTATTGTTGAATTTCTTTGGATTTAAGAACGTGTGTGGTTTCTGCTGTTACATTCATATGTGAAGTAAACAATGAAGATTGACTCAGCCAGCAGGACTAGCAAGATATCGATAAGTCCAGTTACCATTCCCATCTTGAAATGCATATGTAGATTTTTTTCCCCACTTGCCAGTCAGAATACATACAGTGATTTTGGTAAATGCAGTCCAAATGCAAAGCAAATGGGATAGACCAATAGAAGTTCTGGTAAGTAAAAATGATCTGTTACAATTGTTTAAGAAATAGGCTGTTTGAAAAAAAAAATCTTGCAGGTAGACAGTACATCATCATGCATGAGTGATCACAAATTTTCTCTGTGATTTGTTCCCTTGCCTTGTCTATTACCCCTTTTTGACCCAAGCAGCTACTCCAATTTCTTGGCTCTGGGGATATGCCAGATGGAAGAAGAAACTGATGGAGTCTGGTATTCTCCTTGATGAAATCTTGTTTATTTACAAGGAATGTACAAGTTCTATTTCTCTGAATGCAGGAGGAAGAACAAACAAAAGGAGCAGTTTCTTAGCTTACAGACTCAAGCCCCTTTAGCCAACAGCTCTTTCTCTAGCTTTTCCCAGGGACAGGGTCACACTGTGCTCACAAGCTACTGCTTGACTTTATTGCTTTTTAGCTCTGTTTTCTCTCTCTCTGTTCTTATCCTGAGTTTCTGTGCTTGCTTGCTCTCTCTCACACACACACCCTGGTTACAATACCCAGTGGAACCCCCACCTACATGAATCACAATTTCTGGGCAGCCTTGATTTAGGTGTGGCCCATGAACCATCTTTTACCAAAATCTTAAATGAAGGGAGCCTTCATACATCAAGCTGAATGAGGTTTTAACTCAACACATAACAAGGTTTCACTCAGCTTATTACAACACTTTGTGCAATTACATGAGTCTTTAGTTATTTGGATTCTGTATCTTCTTTCACAAAAATTTTAACTGGACTTCTAGATTTGATACATTATATGTGATTGATATTAACTCAGTTCTTCAGCAATCTACACTCTGTTTTCTTTAAAAGCACCAAGAGCTGCAGCAGTAGGACATACACTGCATCCAAGTTTCTACTAGTTACGGTCAAACTGTGGTGGAGCTCCTCATTTCTTCTTCTACAGCTCTGATTTCCACATGGCACATCAGGCTCGAGTGAACGCAAAGCTTTGCCACAATTTTAAGGTAAAGAGGCTATGCTAAAAATTAAATTAATGTTTCATTTCTTGATTTTTTCCTAGGGACTTTCTAGAAGGAAATTGATCTGTCTTTTGTTGGCTGCCTTTTTTGTTTCAAAACTTCAGAGCTTTAAAAGCATCGAGGCTTGTAAAAAGCTGAAATGGTTTTCCATTTTCTTGACCATCACCCATAAAAACATATTACAGCAGGAGAGGAGAGAAAAGCATAGGCTACTCTAAACTGGCAAACAGCAGTTACTAATGGTGACACAGGATTATCTGTTAAGCACTGGGATAGTCATAGGAACAACACTGTGATTCATAAAGCCCGAGTTAGAGGCATAGGCTCCCTATACAATGAAAGGGGAGAGACTTAGCATGCAATTCACAAAAGCCAGCACACTAGGAGGGGACTGCCTAAACTAGCCCATGGGAGACGACAAGAGGAGTATGTGCTAAGCCCCTCTCACACACATAGGCACCTAGGTCCAGGCTGCAGGGAGGCACCTCTCTCTGCTAGCGATTCACAACCAGAAACCCCCTCTCCTGGAATCGGGCAGCGAAGGTGTTTCTTGTGAAAATGGCTTAGGCAGCTGTCTCATTCGACACAAAATGGCCAGAGAAGGTGGTGCTGTCACCACCCTTCTTATAACTTTTAGCTCCTTGGTTAGAGCACTCACCTGCGATGTGGGAGACATACCTTCAGTTCCTCCCATAAAAAGAAAAAAAAAAGATTTGAACGGGGTCTCCCACCTCTCAGGAGTGTACTCTAACCACTAAGCTATGGGATAGTCTGATGTAGGGCTCCCTGAGTCTCTGCTGTGGCACTGGACCCTGGGCCTCCCACATGGATTCCCTAACCACCAGACTACAGTGTCATTTTCACTCACTTGCTGACCTAATGACTCTTTAATTATTCATCCACAGTGCAACAGCTTCAACAGGTGAGGCCGAGGGTACCCCATATCAAAATATCCCATTGCTCAATGGTTAGAGAGCTCTCCTGAGAGGTGGGAGACCCCCCTGTTCAAATAGTCTCCCCCGTTCTGGAATAGGAGGGAATTGAATCTGGGTCTTTCAAATCTCAGGTAGTTGCTTCACTCACTGAGCTAGAAGTTATAAGATGGGTAATGGGGAGGCTCAGCCCTGGTCATCAGATTTTGAATGGGGCCCTCTCCAGTAGCAGCTCCTGAGCACACCTACCCAATTTGGGCCCTTTGCCTGCCTACCTTCTTTAAATGCCCATCTTTCCTAGTTGTTAATTGCTGTGGAGCTTAGGCAAGAGATAGGCATCCAGATGCCTAGAGGGAAGCAGCGGTGAGCATGCCTAGAGGCAGAAACTTCAGAACTGAGTGGACCTGTTACCATGAAAATTTAGGCACCAAGTGAATTTAGTCACCCATCGGGTTTGGAAGGAGCATTGTGGATAAGAGAGCAACCTAAAACTGGGACACAGGTGCCTAGGTTTGGGGGTTAGGCTCCTAAGTGCCTGTGTGAGTCTAGCCTTTAAATGCCAGAGGGAAAGGAGTGGGTCCCTGTATTCATGTTGCAGCAGGTGAAGGAAAAAAGGGGTGGTAAGAAGGAGCAAGAGGCTGACAGCTCCCTCAGGCAATGGATGAGGTGGACAGAAGAGACCAGGTAGCTAGGAGAACATCTCTGGAGCCAGGCAGAGTGAAGGAGAGGAGGAAGCAGTGGAAGGGAGTAGATGGCTGGGGCTGCATGTCAGGTGAGGAAGAGAAGGGGGAGAATGTCTGTACATACACACAAAGGTTTAGTGTGGACACAGCCATAGTATTATAAGCAGTGATGAGCTGCCAAAATCTTAACAACCGGCTCCCTCCTCACCCCACGAGGGGATCGTGGCCCACACCCGCCCTCCGGGACTCCTACCCCATACAACCCCCCACTTTCCTTGACAACCCCCGCCCCCGGGACCCCTGCCCCATCCAACCCCACTCCCCTGTCCGCCCCCAGAACCGGGCAGGAGAGTCTCTTGGGCCACCGTAGTGGATGCCCACCCCTAAGAGCCAGAGGGACCTGTCGGGGGGTGAGGTGGGGAGTCCCAGTGGTGCTTACCTCGGGTGGCTCCCGGGAAGCATCCGGCAGGTCCCTCTGGCTCCTAGGGGCGGAGGAGAGTAGCTGGGTGGGAGCAGGGGGAGCGGCCGCTCCCCACACTGATCACATCAAAAGTAGCGCCTTAGGCACCAACTCCATGGGTGCTCCACGGCTGGAGCCCCCACAGGGAAAATTTGGTGGGTGCAGACCCGCACTGGCAGCTCCCTGCCCCACATCCGGCCCCAGCTCACCTCCGCTCTGCCTCTGCCTCCTCCCCTGAATGCGCCTCCCTGCTCTGCTTCTCTGCCCCCCAGGCTTCCCGCAAATCAGCTGTTTGTACAGGAAGCCTAGGAGGGCTGAGAAGCAGGTGGCGGCTTCACACTCAGGCCCAGGGAGGTGGAGGCGAGCTGGAGCAGTTCCCTTGCCACTCCCCCACCCCCTCCCCCGAGTTACCTGCTGCGGCGCGGGAGGCCCTCCTCGCGCCCCAGCTCACGTCCGCTCTGCCTCCTTGGGCCTGAGCACGAAGCCGCCACCTGCTTCTCAGCCGTCCCAGGCTTCCTGCGCGAACAGCTGATTCGCGGGAAGCCGGGGGGCAGAGAAGCAGAGCAGGGCGGCATGTTCAGGGGCGGAGGTGAGCTGGGGCTAGGCGCAGGGTGGGGAGCTGCCAGTGGGGGTCTGCACCCACCAAATTTTCCCTGTGGGTGCTCCAGCCCTGGAGCACCCACGGAGTCGGTGCCTAAGGCGCCACTTTTGGCCAGTTGTTAAATTTAGAAGCCCTTTTAGAACCAGTTGTCTGCGAGGGATAACTTACATGAGAGGAAAGTGATCAGGAACAGTCAGCATGGATTCACCAAGGGAAGGTCATGCCTGACTAATCTAATCGCCTTTTATGATGAGATTACTGGTTCTGTGGATGAAGGGAAAGCAGTGGATGTATTGTTTCTTGACTTTAGCAAAGCTTTTGACACGGTCTCCCACAGTATTCTTGTCAGCAAGTTAAGGAACTATGGGCTGGATGAATGCACTATAAGGTGGGTAGAAAGCTGGCTAGATTGTCGGGCTCAACGGGTAGTGATCAATGGCTCCATGTCTAGTTGGCAGCCGGTGTCAAGTGGAGTGCCCCAGGGGTCGGTCCTGGGGCCGGTTTTGTTCAATATCTTCATAAATGATCTGGAGGATGGTGTGGATTGCACTCTCAGCAAATTTGCGGATGATACTAAACTGGGAGGAGTGGTAGATACGCTGGAGGGCAGGGATAGGATACAGAGGGACCTAGACAAATTGGAGGTTTGGGCCAAAAGAAATCTGATGAGGTTCAATAAGGATAAGTGCAGGGTCCTACACTTAGGATGGAAGAATCCAATGCACCGCTACAGACTAGGGACCGAATGGCTAGGCAGCAGTTCTGCGGAAAAGGACCTAGGGGTGACAGTGGACGAGAAGCTGGATATGAGTCAGCAGTGTGCCCTTGTTGCCAAGAAGGCCAATGGCATTTTGGGATGTATAAGTAGGGGCATAGCGAGCAGATCAAGGGACGTGATCGTTCCCCTCTACTCGACACTGGTGAGGCCTCATCTGGAGTACTGTGTCCAGTTTTGGGCCCCACACTACAAGAAGGATGTGGATAAATTGGAGAGAGTCCAGCGAAGGGCAACAAAAATGATTAGGGGTCTAGAGCACATGACTTATGAGGAGAGGCTGAGGGAGCTGGGATTGTTTAGTCTGCGGAAGAGAAGAATGAGGGGGGATTTGATAGCTGCTTTCAACTACCTGAAAGGGGGTTCCAAAGAGGATGGCTCTAGACTGTTCTCAATGGTAGCAGATGACAGAACAAGGAGTAATGGTCTCAAGTTGCAATGGGGGAGGTTTAGATTGGATATTAGGAAAAACTTTTTCACTAAGAGGGTGGTGAAACACTGGAATGCGTTGCCTAGGGAGGTGGTGGAATCTCCTTCCTTGGAGGTTTTTAAGGTCAGGCTTGACAAAGCCCTGGCTGGGATGATTTAACTGGGAATTGGTCCTGCTTCGAGCAGGGGGTTGGACTAGATGACCTTCTGGGGTCCCTTCCAACCCTGATATTCTATGATTCTGTGATTCTAAAAGGGCTTCTAAATTTAACAACCAGTTCCAGCTCACCAGTGATTATAAGTATGCTTATATCAATAGAGATTATTCCTTTGAAATTATATCATTACACTGATATAATTGTGTCTACCAGTGTTATGGATTTACAAGGCCCCAGCCTTTCGACAGTTTTTGAGGGAATACCCCTATTATTTGCCAGGCCGTAGGCTTAGTTTTTGTTTCAGGGCAGCTTTTGAAAACATTTAGACACCCTAGTTAGAATGGTACAGCAAAGCTTAAATCAGAGACCATGGCAACAATCATCTGCCTCACTTTCCCAGAGCCTGCTAGGATTTATCGTGTCTCCTCTGTTTGCCTGCCATGGGCAGCAGCAAACTTAAAAACCCAGTTTGTTCACACCTGGTCCCTTTGTCCCAAGTTGCAGTAACACTGTACTCACAAGTTCAGGTTGCCTTGGCTCCTAGCTATTGAAAGTTAATGTTCAGTCATCCAGGTTTTCATTTTCTCTCCCGATGCTCCATTCCTCTGCGTTGATTCTAATCAGTTCTTGATAATGTAACCTGTTCTGGCCCACACAGGCATGCCTGACATCTGCCTGTGTCTCACTTCTGCCATTCCTGGGCACAAATTATCATCTTCATACAGAGGGTAGGTCTACACTTTGAGCTGGGGGTGTTATTCCAAGCTCAAGGAGACATACCTGCACTAGCTCTGACTATTGTTAGGGTGGTAGCTCAGAGTGTAGCCACGGCGGGTGGGGCTAGCTGCCCCAAATATGTACGTAGCAGCTCACGTGGACTGACACTCGGCAGCTAGCCCCTCCCACTAGTCATGCGGCACAGCTATACTCTATTTTTAATGTGGCAGCTCAATTAGATTTAGCCTGGGTACGCCTTCTCGAGCTGGGAATTACACCTCCACCTCAAGGTATAGCCATACCCTCAGTGGTAGCAATCCAAAGTGAGAGGATAAACTGAGCCATGCATGCTCATAAAAATATTACAGCAATTCCCACATTCTCCACAACCAGTATAGCTATTTTGGTTAAAACACAAACACACATACACTTACTTATGCACCCATAACTAACAGTTACACTGGGGAGTGGTACAAAAATTGTGGGTAGGCCAGGCCCAAGTGTCTCAAGGGGAAACCTCCTACTCTTGGCACACAGAATCATAATAGTCCCACTAAGTGAGGTGGGCAGAGTGATCTCAGGATGAGCATGTCTTCTGTTTAAATTTTAAAAAAAGAGAGAGTCAATTGAGGAGGAAGAGGAGATGAACAATAATATTTCAAAACCTTGCTACTCTGTCCCTAATGACTGAGAGACGTGAATTAGGAAGTGAGCACATACAATAAGAATGGATAATGGATCACAGAGTGGCCTTTTTGTAAGTAGTAATTTAGTTTTAATTATTTATAAATGCCATTCAAATTTAAGGTAATATACACAGCAAAAATAACAAAGCCTTAGAAGTGTGAGATCTCGCTGCAGCTCAGTATTACTCAAGCTCTCCTGAGAAGTGGGCAGAGGCTGCCCTTTTTACATGTGACGTAGAGTTTATGGATTGGCACCATTCTATTGCATTTAACATTTATATACACCTTTCAGGCCTGATTCTCCACTGCCTTGCACAGTAATTTACACCTGGGCACAGTGAATGAAACACTATCGGATCAGAATGTGTGTGTTCCACAATCACTTTGGACAGGTGTGAATGACTACACAACATCCAAAGGAGTAGAGAATTAGGCCCACTATCTTCAAAGTGCTTTACAAATATAAACTGAAATAAGAATTAGTATTCTGCTTTTTCAGATGGGGAAACTGAGGCAGGGAGGTGAAGTGGCTTGCCCAGGGCCACAGAAGAAGTCAGTGACAGAGCTGGGATTAGAATTCAGATGTTTCTGGCTCTCAGGCTTATGCTCATGTCACTCAACCACAGCTGTCTTTTGATGAGATTAATTATTACCACAAAAGATGAGCAGGAACCACATCCTTACTGCTTCTCAGAATAGGAACCAACTGTGTTTCTCTATGCAATTCTATTATGCAGAGCTGAACATGTCACAACACAGTTACACAACATAAAAGTTGTCTCAAGGGTACAGTTACCTAACAAGAACATTTTCATAACATCCATCCCCATAGTACAAACTTCTCCCCTGCCCCTCCTCCCTTCTAATATGGGGTTAGAGCTTCACCGGGATCCGTGCTGGTGGTAGGTGCCAGGTTGTCCACTGGAAGACTAGAGTTCTGCAGCCACAGAACAAGTGCAGCACAAGTAGTGGCCGTACAAGCTTCCCCCGGTAGTACTGCCTACCATCGGAGAAAATGAAGATCCCATATTTAAAACTGAAATAAGAAAAAAACCCTAGCAAAACATTAAAACTAACTTTTTCCTCTATCCCCTGTAAAATAACAGGACAAACATCAGCCCAAAATATTACTGGATATTTTTCAAGTCCTCTATCTTTTCTGTGATGCCCACCGATCACTACCACCTGGTATTGGTTAGACTGGCGTCCAGCAGTGACTACGGAGACTACTTTCACAACTAATCTATGCAAACACCTTGTCCTCTAAACTGAAGGGGTTCAGTCCCTCTCACCTGACCTCAGGTCCCTTGAAAGTACCCCAGCCCTTTAAGGCCTTGCCACCATGGCCTTCTAGTTCAACTCCAGCTGCCTTCAAATCCCTATATCATATTCCTCATAAGCCTGGTAGCAGCACCTAAGAGAGGTTGGTTTTCCTCAAGCTCACAAACAATAGGAGAATGGATACCTGCTCAGGACTCTGCTCCGTCACCTAGCAGTTTCCCCCTAGTCCTTAGGGGCTTCTGGATCCTGCTCCTTGGTCAGCTTTCTACCAGTCTGTTGCTGATGCAGCGGAACTGTCAGCCCCTCTAACAACCACGCCCTTCTGCCTGGGCAGCAGGCTCTGACCAGCAACAGCTGGGGTAAACCAATTAGCCAGTTGGGGAGATAGCTACACTCTCTCTTAATCCCTTAGTGCTGTGGTAGAGTAACCTATTCCTGTTTTTCTGCTTATTCACCTGCCACAGCTTGTCTAAGACTGTGAGCTCTTGGGGGACAGGGACTGTCATTGCGTTAGTTATTTTTACAGTGCCTTGGCCAATGGGGCCCAGACCCTTGATGGGAGTCCTAAGGCACTACCACCAGAGAAACAATCAGCTAAGAAGGGTAATAATGGTGGGGGGAATCCCTAAATATTTAAAGAACAACCAGCAGCATAGGAGGAGCAAGTGGGTAGAGGGTGTCCTGCATGAGAGCAGGTCTGGCAAATAAAGAATAACACTTGCTACACAAAAACTGATATTTTGATAGCACCACAGAATTCATAAATGAAGGGATGGAACTAGATATGTATTTAGCATGTCATGCATTGTCTCATGAAATCTCACTCTCAACATTTACTCAGCTTGGCTTGGATAAAAGTACAGATGGATTAATAAATGTCTGCAGGAATACACATAAAGGTCAGATGGATTAATAAATGTCTGCAGGAATACACATAAAGGGTAATGATAAATGGCAATATATCAAGGTGGGAAGAAGTCTAACTGGGTACCACAAGGATCAGGTTTAGCACTGATCTCATTTAACATCGTCCTTGAGGATGTGGAAGTGGCAGTACGTGGCGCATTAATGAAAAGTGCAGATGATATTAAACTGCTTGGAACTCTCAGTACCAGCGAGGCCAAAGAAATAATACAAAAGGTGCATATGAGCTATGGAAAACAGACTGAAACTGGCAAAATGCCTTAGAAAATTGTGCATTAAGAAGTAGGAAGAACAAACAAAAAACAATGCTAGGCACTTTGTGAACACACAAGAAGGGACGGTCCCTGCCCTGAAAAGCTGGAAGAGATAAACTAAACATGAGTTTGCCATGGAAAATAGTATCGGGACAGAAGGACTGGGTCATTGTCAGGTAGGGTGACCAGGTAGCAAATGTGAAAAATCAGGAGAGGGGGTGGGGGGTAATAGGCGCCTATATAAGAAAAAGTCTCAAATATCGGGACATCTGGTCACCCTATTGTCAGCCAGAGTCCAAAAGCCAGAGCCCAAAAGCCAGAGCCAAGGATCAAGACAGGGTCAAAACCAGAGCTGAAGTTTAGAACTGAAATAAAAATCTGAATGCCAGAGCAAAAGGTCAAAAACAGAGTTGTAGTCAGGAATCAGAGCCAAGGACTGGAACCAGATTATCAGGAGCAAGAGGAGATAGGAGCAAGACTGGGACAGGATGGGAACAAGGCTGGGTGCAGGACACGGTCTGGGCTGGAGGGGTAGTGAAGCTTGGAGAGAGACAAGCACAGGGAGGCAGCGAATCTATGGGCATGGATTGTTGAGCCGTCAGCAAGCTACTGCTGCTGCTGGGCTAAAGAACTCACCTGCTGGCTTCCTCAGCGAGTCAGGCAGGATGGTCCATCAGGCAGCCTAGCTGGCTCATTAGTGTGTCTGGATTACTGAGAAGGTGCAGCAGCAGGGCCTTACACCCGACAAATGGCATCAGCAAAAGCCAGTGCAATTCAGGAAGGAATGAGCAGACCTCACCTCATGAAGCAGGGAGGTATTCTCAATAGAGCTCCAACGTGACCACTCCTGCTTGTCGATCAATGGAAGGTCTCTGTCAGCTTGGCATCTAAGTTTCTGAATTACTGTAAGTTATCAGAAGAAATATATTGACAAATCTGAGATGAGCAACAAGAATGATTGGCGACTTGGAAGGACTGACATGAGGAAAGACTAAAAAAACTAAATATATGTATAGCTTGGCTAGGTGACAACTACAGAGAGCATCACAAAAATCTAGAACTATTTGGAGGGTGTGACCAAGGAGTGAGAAATTATTTAGGGTGGAACAAAGTGTATAATTAGTAACTGTAGTAGTACAAAATGAATGAAGGAAAATTTAGGGTGAATATTAAAAGAAATTCCTGCCAGGAAGACATGAGAATGGGGAAGGGAAGCGGTAGAAACCTCCTCAGTAGGGATGCTTAAAACCATGATGGACAAGACACCAGAAAACCTGCATTGCCAGAAAAATGGACTACATGACCTCATACGTGTTTGCCATCTCTAATTTTCTTGATTCTATAACATGGTGATGGTAGAGATATTTATTCCTGTTACTTACAAGCTATGGAATGCAGAGGTAGATCTTAATTAAAGTAAAATGCTAGGGAGTCAATTAAGGCCTTGAACTTGCAAGCCCTTGAGTGGTGGATGGTGAACGCTGTTCGCTGTTGTTGCACTCTAGCTCAAGTAGAGGTGAAAGCTACACATAGGCTCAAATAAGGTTAGGCCATAGGTGGGATCCTCCATACCAAGCTGCAGTAAGTCTTCAGCCCCTTGCACACCAGTTTTGTTACAACCAGTGTGCTGGATAAAATGGGCATGTCTGAGAAGATATGGGCTTAGTTAAGCATGATCCTCAACATGCTAATACCATCTTTAACTAGTTGCTTCTCTCTTAGCTACTCGGCAGGGGGCAACTCATCAGCCATCCAGTAGTACCGTTATTAATGCAAGATCAGGTTCTCTTGCTCTCCCTCTCTTATTACCTTGTGCTTATATGCACAAAACACAGCACCTGCTCTGTGAAGGACACACCCTAAATCTTTCCTTGACAAAATTTAGCAAACAGAGCTAATTCACCTGCAGTTTTAAAACTATTTCCACACTGAAGCTTGTTACTCAGTGTGTGATAATTCTTTTGAACACTTTCTAGTTTTATATACACACACACTCCAATGGAACACCAAAAAGCTGGGAAATAGGAATCCTTTACTATTTTTATATTACATTTTTTACTTACAGTTTGAGTTTTCTGTCCCAATAATGACAGGCCCAATGTTACAAATAAGGCCTAAAGTCATAAAACATGCTTATTTTCTTCATAAACGCAGAAGGATAATATTTTAATGGAGATAAGAGCACCATCTAGTGCTAAACAGCATTTGTTGGTACATATGTCTGTCTCTCTCGCTCTCTCTCCTTTTTTTGTTTGTTTTTTTTGTTTGTTTGTATAGTTTGTCGGGTCATAGAAGGATTAAGCTTTAGAAGAGATGAGCACCCACAACACCTATAGGCAGTAGTTGAAGACACTCATCAGGGGCTCACCAAGTGTTCAGATTTCAGTGGTAGGAAATAAGGTAATGCTGAAGGCAAATAATTAACACAATTGTTATTAACTTAATTCAGAGGGCCAGATTCTGCCACTCCCGCTCATGTTGAGTGGGAGCATATCACAAGCAGCCCCACTGACCTCATTAGAGGAAGGTAATACTCAATAGGTGTTTGAGCAGTATTGACAATCCAGACATTCAGAGTTAAAGTATAGCTTTTGCTACAAGAAGAACCAAACAAACATCGTCAGTTCAAAAATTCTTACAGACCACCTTTCCCCCCCCACCCCCAAACTGTTTCTAGTTTTGGTTTTGTTCTATGTTTACAGCTACTATATAATTACCATAAATAAAACAGCATGACAGGGCATGTCAAAGCCACACCCCAGATGTGTTGTGAGAAGTGACTTGAGAAATGGCATTACCCAACTCTAATTTCCTAACCCACACTCTGAAGTGTCTCCTCATAAAATAGCCTTTATTTTTATTTTAAAAAGTTACATATTAAATCTTTTCAAATCTTGATACTTTGTCCAATGTAGCCTTAGTTAAAAATGTTCTGTCTTAATAATTATAAACATACAATGTGTTACATCTATTGTATTATAACAATGTTAATATCGTGAATACAGATACTATAGCTATCCTATTTCTAACAAATTTATAGAAAAATATCCTTTAATATCTGGGTATGGAATATGCTCATCTTGAAGATTTGGGAACATCATTGACCTTCATTTCAACACCTTGATATCCCTGTGACTGACTGACTTGCACTTTTCCTTTATCGGAGCAGTTTCTACTAAGACATTAGAAAACTGGAAAGCTGTAAAACTGTGGTGTTGTTGAGTAGGGTTATCAAGATGGATCCCTGACTCACTCATGGAGCAGCAGAATGTACTGCCAGAGAATCATTGGGCCTGCCTAGTCTTTTAAATTGAAAAAGACCAAAATCTACAGCTATGATTCTAACTAACTTAGAGAAAATGGATTATTGTGATGATATGAATAGGACTGAAATAGATAGGGAAAATATGTTGAGACTTTGTTTTTTGTTTGTTTCTGCACAGACCTAATCAGCCTAACTTTTCAGTTAGGATGACTCAGCAGAAATTTAGAAATTTATTCAAGAAACTGGAAAAACGTATTACTATGATTTGTTTTCATTCTTGAAAAAGCAGAGTAGATCAAATATGAGCTATGTGATATGTTTTATGACTGTAGAAAAAGGCATGAACTGAGGAAGCCCAAGAGCTCTATATTAAATATTTCTATGCTGACTTTAATTTCAAAGTGTTTGCTACATGAATGGACAGTCTTCCATGATTTTAAACCAAAGTTTGTAGCCTAATAAACAAAATATTTGACTAATAACTTGTGGAATCAAGCCCTTCTGTTTGTGTTTACTTTCTGAATTAACTGTTTTATCCTGAATAAAGTCTCACTACTTGATTAAGTGTGGACCAGATCTTGAAGTCCTTACTAAGTTTTTACTTAAGGCTCAATTCTGCTTCTGTTATAGTCAGTGACTTCAGGAGGTGCTGAGAAACAGGAAATATTTTTGTTCAGATAATTAACCTGTGAAACTCACTACCACAAGACATCACTCAGACCAAAAATATGGTAGGCTTTTTAAAAGAATTAGAAATGTATGAGGATAATTGAAAACATCCACAGTTACATTAGACAGAATAAAAATTGTTTAACTTAGATTATGAGCTCTTTGTGACAGTGTCTCTTTGTTATATGCTGAGCACAAAGGGGCTGGCTCTTTTCGGTGCCTTCATAATACAAATTATGAATAAATAATAATAAATCCCTCATGTTTCAGAGCATAAGAGAAACCTTAATTAGCTGGGATTAGTGGGAAGCTTCCCCTGTGGGCTGGTTTTTATATAATTGTCCATGATGGGATTTCTTATGCCCTCTTCTGAAATGTTTGCTGCAGGCCAGCAGGACACCAGACTCTATGGAGCACTGCTCTGATTTGGTGTGGCAGTTCATTAACTCAGGCAGACTCCTATTGAAATCAATTAAAGATAAATTAAAGATGAATAAAAACCTAAGGATTTTGCCTACATTTTTAATGCACAAAGCGACTTTAGTACAAAATATACAGTGCCTCATTCTGGCAGGCACTGTACACAGACATCCAGCTTGACTAGAAAAACTGCACCTGTAGTGGGAGCGCAGGGTAGAAGTTGCCTTTCCCTATGCTAACTCTCCCCAGACCTCGCGGAGGCTGGCAGGAACCGTGCGTCGGTGGAGTGAGCTCCTGGAGATAGGCCTGAGGCTCCACAGAGCAAGAGCACAAGCCTTAGTGTGCACTGCCTTAGTCAACACTGCCTGAGTGTGCACACCTGCATTATTCCAAAATGTGGCCCTGAACACATACAACTACTAGTTCTCAATGTCTTGTATTAGATCATTAGTCCTCAACTACAGTGAATAAAATTCACAGTAAAGACTATGGTAAGATCTGGATAATTACCTGCCTCAGGGGCATTGTAAGATAGCCAAGGCTCAGTTCCTTTGACGGCATATGAAGGGCTACTATTCTTGTATAACTTCCCTTAGAAGTGCAGCTTGTACTGCTTTAATAACTGTTGGTTGTTTTTAAATTAGGGTAATGAGTCTGACTCTAAACCTGTTTCAATATTCTGGAGTGGCCACTGAAATAGCTTCTTTTATCCCAGGCATTTTATAAATTGATTTTAAATGATACCAGTTACAGGTAGCAAACACTATCATTAAAGTTGCAAAACAGTTTCTATATTCTGTAAACCACTATTTTGACTCACTCATAACTTTCAGAAAAATCCTCCTTTGCATAGGGTTAAAACTTTTCAGTGAACTCTTGCTACATTCTTGTTGCTGTAAATATAGGAAAAGGCTGGACTTGCTGACTAGACACTTAACGCATAAATAGTCCCCCAGAGAGTAGCAGCCAGTCTTCTAAATGCAAAGATATGGGTTTCCAATGAACAGAGTAAGTAACAGCTACAAACCCCATTCTGAGAACTTGGAGTAAAACATTTCACTAACTTCCAGGATGCCCAAGTCCATATGGATGCAGTGTACATGACTAGGCAGCTCTGGAATCACACACTTCTAGAACGTTTTAAGAAGCTGTAGTTTTACTTTCTATCAGATCATAATACACTGCTTTCTAATGTCCTGAGCTCTGAGGCTTTGCACCTGAAAATGTACTGATGGCTACCCAGCCTAGGAGACTTGATATGGATCAGCAGCTACTTTTCTGGCTGAAGTGCAGGTCCCTAGGATGATCCTTGTCTTGGTGGTGGTGATTTCCCAGTTTTGCTATGGAGCGGGTGCTCAGTCTGCTCTCCATCACCTCTAAATCAGGTTAGAGCAGTAGCTCTCAAACTGTGGGTTGAGACCCCAAATAGGGTCACCAGGGCTGGCTTAGACTTTCTGGGGCCTTGGGCTGAAGCCGAAGGCTAAGCCCCACTGCCCGAGGCTAAACCCGAAGCCTGAGGGCTTCAGCGTTTGGCAGTAGGGCTCAGGTTATAGGCCCTCTGCCTTGGGCTGAAGCCCTTGGGCTTTGGCCCCCCCATCTGTGGGGCTCAGGTGGGCTCAGACTTCAGTAGTGACTAGGGATAGGATACAGAGGGACCTAGACAAATTGGAGGATTGGGCCAAAAGAAATCTGATGAGGTTCAACAAGGACAAGTGCAGAGTCCTGCACTTAGGACGGAAGAATCCAATGCACCGCTACAGACTAGGAACCGAATGGCTAGGCAGCAGTTCTGCAGAGAAGGACCGAGGGGTGACAGTGGACGAGAAGCTGGATATGAGTCAACAGTATGCTCTTGTTGCCAAGAAGGCCAATGGCATTCTGGGGTGTATAAGTAGGGCCACTGCCAGCAGATCGAGGGACGTGATCGTTCCCCTCTATTCGACATTGGTGAGGCCTCATCTGGAGTACTGTGTCCAGTTTTGGGCCCCACACTACAAGAAGGATGTGGAAAAATTGGAGAGAGTCCAGCGAAGGGCAACAAAAATGATTAGGGGACTGGAACACATGACTTACGAGGAGAGGAGGAGGGAACTGGGATTGTTTAGTCTATGGAAGAGAAGAATGAGGGGGGATTTGATAGCTGCTTTTAACTACCTGAAAGGTGGATCCAAACAGGATGGATCTAGACTATTCTCAGTGATAGCGGATGACAGGACAAGGAGTAATGGTCTCAAGTTGCAGTGGGGGAGATTTAGGTTGGATATTAGGAAAAACTTTTTCACTAGGAGGTGGTGAAACACCCTAATGCGTTACCTAGGGAGGTGGTGGAATCCCCTTCCTTAGAAGTTTTTAAGGTCAGGCTTGACAAAGCCCTGGCTGGGATGATTTAGTTGGGGATTGGTCCTGCTCTGGGCAGGGGGTTGGACTAGATGACCTCCAGAAGTCCCTTCCAACTCTGATATTCTATGATTCTATGATTCCCCCCTTCTGGGGCCATGTAGTAATTTTTGTTGTCAGAAGGGGGGGTGCAATGAAGTTTGAGAACCCCTGGCTAGCGTATAGGGACTCCATAGGCTCTCTGTCCTTTTCATCTCAGTGGGGAAGCATCTTCTTAATTTGTTTCTTGGCTGACTCCACAAAGCCACTTGTACAATCCCTGTAAATATTGCACAAGTATCTCTGTTAAATGCACACTCCCCAAAGCTCTTCTATGTGCAAACAGTTTGGAATTAACTTCAAAGATGCACCAGTTTGGGGCTTAAGAAGAAATGTGCTGGTGTGTCCAAAAGGGATGCATTCCATTAAAATGGCTTCTTTTCTTTAATTTTTTTTAAAGGTCTACACTACTGTAATGTTGTTTGCAAATTTAAACACCCAAAAGTCAGGAAATGCAGAAGTTAAGAACACAGATCATTCCATGTACAGGAGTAACCTACCCAGGTGAGAATAATCTCAAATGGTTCCCTTCATGAAGTTTCCTTTGGACTGAACAGCTGAGGATCTGGCCCTTAGTTTCTTACAGGACTGCGCTGACAAAACAGATGTAAAGGGTAATGTTCTCCATTGCAATGAAAACTTTGACACTACCATAACTATGGTCTCACTACCTCTCCATCATAACATACAAGAATCACCACTGAAAGTCAGCCGCAAATGGGGCAGGCTTCATAGGGACTTACCAGCACACAATATACCAGTTTAGTACAAGATATAAATACTATATCCAAATGTAAGTAGGTGGAATACACTGTAATCACCCAAACAGGAATTTGATCACAACACAGGAATGGTCAGGATTTCAGTCTAACGGCTTATCTGAAAGATACCACATACTGCTTCTTAATGCCAGGTTGGAGTATTGGTTCTGTATTGATTAAGAGAGCAGTGCCAGCTAATGAATCACAACCCAGCTTCTGCAACACCCTCAGTTTTCCTTGAAGTTCTCTCATCTAAGTACACACAAAGCCTGACCCTGTTAACCTTGTAAGCCTAACGAGATCACAGTCCAGGAAGCCGCATTGCTGCAATGTGAGATGAAATGATAAAAACTGCAGCTGAACATTGTGGCCCAACTCTACACTCGTTACATAGGTGAAGGTCCCATAGATTTCTCTCAGTGTGACACCCCTGTGTGGAAAGTGAGGGAAGAATTAGAGTCCAGAGGTTTAGTTAAGGAGAACACAGAACCATTTTTATTGGGGAATTAATGGAATTTTTCTTTTTCTTTTTTTGAAGGCACATAGCTACCTTACACCCAAGGTATTATGGAATATGGGCTAAAGTGCTAGCCTTATTGAGTCTTGGTTTTGATATAAATTCAGGGGCCTTCACCTGAAAACCTCCAAGTAAATACACTATAAGGCAGGGCAGCAGCAGAACTAGTGAAGATAGACATGGTTTCCACTTACCAAGTGACAGCCCATGGTGGCATATTTACTAGGTAAGGGTGAACAGGGCTGGGAAACAGGAATACAGATTAAACAATACAAACAACAAAAGAAATAGAATGCAAATATCTTCAGCACAAATGCCACTAAGCCCAGTGTACACCAGATGTCCCTGCACTGTCTCCGCCAATGATTAGGAGCAGAGTAACTGACGTAGTTCTTCTGGACATCACTGATGGATTCACCAGACAGCTCTAATCCAGACAAACAGAAGGTGAGTGAGAAAGGAAGTTGCTAATACAAAAATCTGTAGTAAATGAAGCCCCTCCTCTGTCCCCAGCCTGTGCCAAACCTCCTCAGAACACCCCATTCTGGTACTCAATAATTTCTGGGTTGCTGTTCACTACTAGAAGTCCCCCAGCGGTATGCGTTCATGCTGCTGACTTGGAGCAGCCAACACAGGCTGGTTTGGCTCAAGCAGTGATAGGCCTGGGATGAGACCTGGAAGAGAACAGCTTAGAATGCTGCTGTGTGGCAACATCTGTGGCTGGTCAGGAGGGAGAGTGGCCTGGTTGAGCCAGAGCAGTGTGACTTCTTTCCCCAGACGCCAGCTGCCCTCTGCAGCCTCTGATCCCTCAGCCTGGTGTCACAAATGGACCTCAGCGTGTAACATCAACCCCCTTTACTGTATTTTCAGCACTGCCAGGGACCCTCTGGTAGAGAGCAACAAGGGCTTCCTGGTTCAATCATTTCTACTAATATTTTCCCTGTTGATACATACAGGTGCCATCTGGAGGTCAAGGGAGGCAACATTCTCAGGAAGCCGGGCTTACAGCACTATTTTTAACATTGAGCAGGTGTTTGGGCTGCAGAAGTTGGGTGTGTCAGTTACCTTCTTAGTGGTGCCAATTCTCACCATTTTATCACACGCGTCCTGGAGGCAAGTGATTAAGTGAGAATCTCAGCTTCCATTTAAAAAAATGCCAAGTTTCTAGCTTCATGGTTGTGGAGTAAAGCCTGAAGCAGGAATTGAGCACCTTAATGGCTCAGAACCCAGAAGGCAATTAGGAAAAAAAAAAAAAAAGCTCCCAAACTACTACTCTTTAAATCTCATGATTTTTGAACTCTTGGGGCATCCAGTCCCACTTTCTCTGTTTGGGAAATGGGAGACACTGAAAGAAAAGAATTATGCTCAAAGTGTAGGATTATGTTACTAACTTTGATTTGACTAACCATCCATATGTATTGTTTGCTCCAGCTTTTGAGAACACAGATTTGATCCAGGTGAAAGCAAAAGTAAACAGAATTAGAAGCACAAAGGATCATTCAGGGTGGGAGGCATTTCTGCACTCTCATGAGTGGAATCCAAATATATCCCTATGTACAGGGTTTTAAATTTTTTTTTATAAATCCTTCACCACAGAGAGATCAGGCTGTAAGACCCAGGAGCTGCCCTTTTCTCATCTGAACATCATCTTAGAATTCAACATGAACGGGACAACATTGTCTTGTTCATCATCCCTGAGGTCCAAACCTGTTTAGAAAGTGAGCTACAATATAAGATTGTCTCTGGAGGGCTGGGATAACCTCTTGAAAGTGCAGCAGGGAAAATATCATCTGCTTGATGGACGAAAGGAATAATGAATAAGCTTTAATTAAAAATTTTTGTCCTCCAGTCAGATTGTTTAAATATTAACTCCCAGGCTCCTTCAGTTCAGCTTGGAAGCTTAAAATGTTGATTCTGCTTCTTGGATTGTACACTGACCTACATTTCCTGAAGCTCAGCTGCAGAGAGAATTCCCAGGATTATTTTAGGGTGGGATTGTTTTTTGTATAGTAAGTGGTAGGGAAATTTGCGGGTGGCATTTTCGAATGTAGAAAGAGTTTGATGCAAATCTTTTAACTTCTCCAAGTTCATCATGATTAATTATTTCAGACTGGATCCATATAAACTGCATTATGGATCTCTCAAGAAGAAAGCTTTCTGGAGATGCAAGTTGCAGTTGTTTGATCAAACTATCCTAGCCTACTCTACACTGGGTTCTGTAACAGAGTGTCTGCATCAGTTTTAGTGTTGTAACTGACTAGAAGGAAACATATTTTATTATCTGTGATTCATTTTCTTCAATATTTTTTGTCTCCATTTGGCAGTTATTCATATGGGCTAGATCTTCAGCTGCTGTAAATCAGCGTAAATCCTCAGCTGCTATAAACTGGTCCTTGATTTAAAGGTGTTGTACCGACTTACATCAGCTGAACATCTGACCCATGTGGTATAAACAGTGTTGGCTGGCAGCAAGCATAATGCAAGCAGGTGTACGTTCCCATTCAACATTGGCAATACTTCTAAAAGTGCCAGGGAAATACAGTGGTGATAAGTGGAGGAAGCTCCACTAAGGCCTAGGCTGTGGCCAGACCCTAAGCAGGATTGATCTCAGTTCTACTTTGTCTGCAAACAGGATTTAAACCCACATCTCCAGGGATGAAAAGCCAGCAGGTGTACCCAATTGGCCACATAACCCAGTGTAGTTGTGCTTCTTATGTTACCAGAACCAGGCTGACAAGCACTGGTCTGTGCCAAAGTTGGCTGTACTGTTTTCAGCAGTGGTAAAGAGAAAAGGAAATACAATGGTCTGGTATTCAGAATGGCCATGTTGTGGCCTCTGCTTCTTGGCGCACAGTTTTGTGCCCACAGTTCATTGTGGCTGCAAAAATACAGGTATAAAATCGCCCCTGCTGGAACACCCTCCACTTCTGAAGAGCTGGGCCAGTGAGTCAGTTTAGTTTTTCTTATACTTGGATAGTTTGTATTTGCTCTTACTACATTAATGAGCTGGCGAGTTGTCAGGAAGTGTCATTATTTGTTGGTTTTAGTTGTGCAATGTCAGTACTAACTAGACTGTACATATTTTTGTGGTTTTAATAGTTAATTAACAATGTCAGTAAACTCCCTTTACCTGTTTATAAGCACAGCCTCAGCACAAGTAGCTAGAACAGAAAGGCTCTGTACCAGCAGATATGCATTAAACCTAAGCAGGAAGCTGGAACTAAGGGCCAAATTCAGTTCAGCTCTTATTTACACACTGCCCTCACTCAGGGAGTCACAGAGCACAGTTCAGCCATAAAACTTCAGCCTTGCAGTGTGATACTCATTAACTCTTGGTGGTTGCTAGGTTACAGTACCCTCATAGCAGCTCCGATCAGCCAATCAGAGATTGCTCAGATTAAGTAAAGCAGGGCGAAATCTATGGGGAAAATGTATTTTAGTCAAGAGCTCTGGCAATAATTTTGTAAACATTTCAAATTTGACTTCAGTTCTCATGGACTATGGGTCCCTTGGGAGCTGAGTGCACTTGGGATCTCCCAGGATGTGCTGAACACCCCTGCAGAATTATATCCATACCAAATAATTCCTTAAATAAAGAATGAAATCGGGCATCTTTTCCCCATGAATGCTATTGCTGCAGAATGGATAGTGCATAATGTCAATGTTGCAGTGATGACTTTTCCGCACATTAAGAGTGCCAGGGCTCTCCACTCTGTTGGCATCACGCACAATCATTCTCAATAAGCTGGAGAATGCTTGACAATCAAATATTACCCCATCTCTCCTGCAAATAACGAGGAAACCTTTTCAATGCTCTTCCAACATGTATCTGTAAACCTGGTAGAGTAAACTCAGACCCTTGCAAATAGCTATCCAATACTCGAATCCGCCCCATCAAGACAATGATAAAAAAAGCAGTACAGACTGTTAATGAACCTGAGCCTCATGGGCCAAGCTTATATTTAGTTTAATTCCCCTGAAATCAGTGGTGTTTCACCAGGGATACATTTAGCACCGGGACTCTAGACTTCTCCTGCTGCAGCACCCAAAATCACAGAGTCAAGCAGTTTTCCAGTTCCAGCCCCAATAGATCAGAAGATTAAGTAGGTCATTTCAGATAGGGTTCCTGAGTTCTCAGGTTGCATGTGGGGCAGGAATCAGGGTGATAAGAGTGCACATATATAAGACTTGCATTGAAGCTCCTGAATTTGAGCCTAAATATCTGTGTGATACTCACCCCTGTCATAACTGCAGGAGAAATTTAATGAGATAAATGATGCCGGAGGTTAGGGTGGGATCTGCAAAAGGAGTTAGGTGCTGCAATGCTGAGTGTCGCAGTACCTAACTTTTAGGCCCCCAGAAAGTCACAGGAACCACAGTGCAATCCATAAAGCCTGAGTCAGGTGCCTAGACTCCCTGTACAATGAATGGGGAGAGACAGGCACCTAGGAACATAGTCCACAAAAGCCAGCACTCTAGATGGGGACCTGCCTAAGCTAGCCAATGAGAGATGGCAATCAGAGGAGTGTGTGCTAAGCCCTGCCCCTCTCTTGGAGATAGGTGCCTAAATCTAGGCTGCAAGGAGTTGCCTACCTCTGCTTAGCAATCCACAAATGGGACCCTGCAGTCAAGTGGCTTAGGCACCTATGCCATGCCTTGAAGGAATGAGTTAGGCACCTGCCTCACTCCACACAAAATGGCCGGAGGAAGACATGCCCATGTTATAACCTTCAGCCCTAGGGTTAGAGCCCTCCCGTGGGATATGAGAGACACACGTTCAATTCCCCCCTTCTCTGCCTGAGAGGGAGAAAGAATTTCAGCAGGAATCTCCCACCTCTCAGGATAGTTCCCTAAGCACTGAGCTATGGGATATTCCGAGGTGGGAGGTCCCTTAACGTGGAAGTTGTTCCACTGCCGATAAATACTGAAAGCATAACTGGAGCAGGAGACCTGAGCCCTGGCTCTCCTGCCCCCCGGGTGGGTGCCCGAACCTGCTGGACTACAAAATCATTCTCAGCCTCTCTCTGGCCCAATGACTCTTTAAGTATTTATCTACAGTGGAACAGTCATTGGGCCAGACAGATTCAGTAGTCCAGTGGCTAGGGCACCGACCTGGGAAGCAGGAGACCTGAGGTCCAGTCCTCCCGCTCTAATTATTCTTTCATTATGTATCCACAATGGAACAGCTTCAACAGAAGAGATTAGGGGACCCCTGCCTCAGACTCTCCTATAGCTCAGTGGTTAGAGCACTCCCTGAGAAGTGGCAGACCCCTGTTCAAATCCTTTCTCCCCCACTCCCTGAGAATGAAATTGAACCTGGGTCTTCCACAGCCTGGATAACTGGTAAAACCAGCAACCTATGGGATATGCTGATGTGGGGCTCCCTCGGTCTCTCTTGTTGAAGTTGTTCTACTGTATATAAATGAAGAGTAATTGGAGGAGTGGGACTGGAGCCTAGCTCTTCCAGGCCACAGAGTCATTCTCACTCTCTCTCTGGCCAAAGTACCTCCTAAAGTACAATTGTATGTGAGATGTGCATTTGCTGGTAGAAACTGCAAGAATGTAAGATAAGGTCTAACTGGACACCACCAAACAGACCTACCTTCTACCTTTCAAGAGAACATTGGCCAGCAAGGATTGGGGGTCAGCTTTAAGGCTAACAAAGTGAAGAAGAGACCTGAAGAAGAGCTCTGTGTGAGCTCTAAAGCTTGTCTTTCTTTCACCAACAGAAATTGTTCCAATAAAAGATATTACCTCACCCACCTTGTCTTTCTAATTTCCGCGACTGACATGGCTACTACTACAGTGCACGCAAAGTGAAAAAGAATAATTTCTGCCTGAAAATGCCTCATATTTTAGGAAAACATGCAGCCAACCCTCCTCACCAAACTAGCAGCCAGCAAAAACTCCAAAGCATCTTTCAGAAATATCAGGAGAACTAGATTGTTGGAGCAGATACCCAGCACGTGGCTGGTTTAGATACTTTAAGTTCTACAAATGTGGACTTTGGAAATGCAGCACTAGACATTCTAGAATTCTACTTCTGATACAGAAGAGTGCAGCTTCTCATCTGGAAATGACACATTAACCACATGTAAAATGAGTGTGATTGAACGAAGAAAGAGTATCATTTACTCATCAACATCCTGTCAGGATCAATGGCAGGAAAGAACCATCCTCCAGAGCTGCATCTCTAAATTAGACTTGATCTCTTCCCTTCTAATATTTAATTTTTTCCCTGGATTTTAAAGTTAATTGTAAACAACTTTGTGTTCCGTATTTTTGTTGTACTTCTCCCCTATGAAGTATGGTATGCTGATCCCTCCCTGACTTCAATGATGCTGCCTCAGATTTCATAGATTTTAAAGATGGTCTAGTCTAGTTTTATCTTCAAAATAATAGAGGCCAAAGAACCTCATCAGATAATTTCTGCATTAAACCTATAACTTCTATTGGAGCTGTAGCATATATTTTAGCAAGATAGCCAGCAGTGACTAAGACTGCGAGTGATAGGGAATGCACTACCTCCCTGGGTCAGTTACTTCACTGTTAAAATGTGCACCTAATTTCTAGTCTGAATTTGTCTAGCTTCAGTATCCAAGCCTGGGCTCTCATTAGGCCTTTCACAGCAGTAAGTACAGTAGCAACTCAGAGTTACGAACACCAGACTTATGAACTGACCAGTCAACCAATACCTCATTTGGAACTGGAAGTACGCAATCAGGCAGCAGAGACACAAAAACAAACAAACCAAAAAAAACCCCAAGTACTGTATGGCAGAGTACTGTGTTAAATGTAAACTACTAAAAAAATAAAGGGAACGTTTTTAAAAAAGATTTGATGATTAAAAGCAGCATTTTTTTCTGCATAGTAAAGTTTCAAAGCTGTATTAAGTCAATGTTCAGTTGTAACCTTTTAAAAGACCAACAATAACATTTTGTTCTGAGTTACGAACATTTCAGATAGGGTTACCAGGCATCCAGTTTTCGACCTGAACAACCAGTTGAAAAGGGACCCTGGTGGCTCCGGTCAGCACTGTCAACCGGGCTGTTAAAACTCCAGTCAGCGGTGCTGCGGGTCTAAGGCAGGCTGGTGCCTACCTGTCCTGGCAACGTGCTGCATCCTGGAAGTGGCCAGCAGGTCCAGCTCCTACGCGGTGCGGGGCACAGGGCTCTGCACACTGTCCCCACGCCGAGTACCAGCTCTGCATTCCCACTGGCCAGGAACCACAGTCAATGGGAGCTGTGGGGGGCAGTGCCTGCAGGTGAGAGCAAAGCACGGAGCCCCATGGCCCCCCTGCTTAGGAGCTGGATGGGTTGGCTGCTTCCAGAGCACAGTGTGGTGCCAGGACAGGCATGGAGCCTGCCTTAGCCCCGCTGTGTCACTGACCGGGAGCCACCTGAGGTAAGCCCGCATCCCAACCCCGAGCCCCAACCCCCTGTCCCAGCCCTGATCCCCCCAAACCTGGAGCCCCCTCCTGCACCCCAAACCCCTCATCCCCAGCCCCACACCAGAGCCCGCACCCTACTCCTGCACCCCAACCCCCTTCTTCAACCCACAGTACCCTGCTGCACTCCGAATCCCTCGGCACCACCCCCCAGCCTGTAGCCCACTCCTGCACCCTGAACCCCTAATTTCTGGCCCCACCCAGGAGCCCTACACACCCAATTAGAGCCCTCCCCCCTCCTGCACACCAACCTCCTGCCCCAGTCCAGTGAAATTGAGTGAGGGTGGGGGAAAGCGAGCCATTGAGGGACGGGGAATGTACCAAGCAGGAGGCAGGGCCTCAGGGGCTAGGGTGTTTGGTTTTGTGCGATTAGAAAGTTGGCAACCCTAATTTCAGAGTTATGAACAATCTCCATTCCTGAGGTGTTCGTAACTCTGAGGTTCTACTGTAACCTGTAAATGTTAAGGGCCTGATTCCACACCCAAAATGAAGATACAATTTGGGCACTGGATAAGTAATGGAATACAACTAAATGCAAGATGTAATTATTTAGTGAAGTTTTTAAAAAGCAAGATTATTACCTATTACACAATACTTGATCCTTCATCTGATATTCTATAATCCCTCACAACTTCAATTCAGTTATGCTTATTAAAGAGCATTGCAAATAAAGTAAGTGCACATGTATAAGAGGTAATCTATTTGTTTCATCTTGGGGGTGACTAACAATCTCATTTTTAAGAAACAGACACCTCTGAGTCTCTCTAAAATGTATTTTAAAACAAATTTTTTCCTAGTCACTAATAAATACTATTTCAGGTTGAGACTGTTTGCCAATAATTTGAAAGAGAAATTAAAATAGCCATCACTCAGAAACCCAGGAAGTGAGCCTTAACAGTGGACGTGCTGACAGACATTCAACCAGCTTTAACCTTTGTATGAAATACCTTAATGACTCCTTATGCACCATAATAATCTAAATAAGAAGGATCTAATAAACAGGGAGCCCTTATCCTCTGATGCACAGCAGTGTGCCATATGGCACATACATAAGTGAAGATTAGCGATTAGACAAGGGCTGAATTCTCTGTAACATGATTACAGTATAAAAATAGGCTAGTAAGAGACTGTAAAAGCGTCTGATAGTTTGCTCATTTTGCACCATCATGGAAAACAAGGATTTTTAATGGTTTGATTCTGTGGCTATAATTTTACAAATGATCGTTGTTAACCGAAGTAGCTGAAAACAGGAATATAATTTTATTTTCAAAGTATCAAATATATTTGTGTGCGAACTTATAAACATTCCCTGAGGCTATTATAACAAGTACCTCTGTGATTTTGGTAACCAATTGTAAAGGATTAAAAGAAGATTCCAGAAAATTTACATTTTGTTTTTATGGTTATGGGTTGTATAACTGTCATTCCACTCTTGAACTGCAGGAATAAATGGCTTCTGAAAATTGATTAGTCAATGGAAAAAACTCTGTTGTGACTATACTCATAGTAAACCACTATTTTATTACTACTAGCTACCATTTTACTGAATAGTTTTAGAATTATTTCTTAAAATTCTTAATAATGGGGATTCTGACTGACTCATTTAAAATAAATCAAGATGATGTATACAGTTGATTGCATCCATCTCCCTACACCCTCACATGTGCATACCTTTAAGAATGTGATTTGTTCCATTGACCTCAAAGTTAAGTATGTGCAGGATCTGGACATTAGCTATTTGGGGCTGGGAATTTGCTGGGACGTGTGTGTGTGTGTGTGTGTGTACCTAGTGCAAAGTGGTCCTGCTCTTGACTGGAGTCTCTGGGCGTCTCTGCAATACAAATGTTTAATAATAATAATTGTGAAATATTTGTTCCATAGGGTATGGCTTTCTCAGAGAGTTTTATTAATTTTAATAGATAATGAACAGGCACACAGTCACATTCACCATTGGCAGAGTTCAGTGACATTCACCCCAGAACCAACAGCCATTCATGCTGCCCAACTCCTGTAGTGGCCCCAGGCAGGCTTTTTGTAGTGGGGAGGGCAACAGACTGAGTTGTCATAGGGATAGGCTCTGTGCTCGTCCCAGATCAACCAGCATGGTATAAAGGGTGGGCCAATGGAAGAGACATCAAATCCTTTATTATACCTATCTAGGGCCCAATCCTGCAAACTTTTACTCACAGGTGTATTTCTGACCTTCAGTGCAACTACTTACCTGGGAAAGGATGTCTTACAGAACAACTTGCAGTACCAGGCCCTTCCTGGTCCTAAACTCCTGCAGAGGAAACACAGAAGGTCAGTGAACCCTTTAGTACATGTAATAGAGTTATAAAGAGCAAGGGTGTTTGAACATTATTGATAGTTTTGCTCCTCTCTGTCTTTATGTTTTACACCCTGCTTTCTGTTGCATTACCCTGCTTAGGTTTTGTAAGTATGGTGAAATTCATTTAACAATTTTTATTTAATACAATTATGAAGATCTGGAATATAATGTCCTTTAGGTTTGAAATGTAGGTAAAAAAAACCCATAACTCCATTTGCAAGTCATTTTTCAAAGTACGCAACTTTTATGTGGGATTTACCCAGACACCCAGAGATTTTGCTCCTGGTTCTTGTGTTAATCTACAAATGAGATTCTGTCATCATTATGTCATCTTAGGTTAAAGGTACTAACAGGAAAAAAGGAATATTTATATATAATGTGTGTGTGTGTGTTATTATTTCCAATGTCCATTGAAAACACAAGGGAAAAAGGTCAGTTTTGACAGCTGAAATACGCAAAATCAACTGGGAAAAAAATTTATTTACAAAATTCTAATTAATTAACAAACAATGAATACTTGAATGAAAATGGTTTTAAAAAGAACTTGACAATGTCTGGAAATATTTAGTTTTAAATGAGAGTATAAGCCAAACAAACACACCCAGTCAATTTGAAGATAATAAACATATTTTAATATATTACTAATACATACATCAAGTAATATAAATACATAAACATTAAAAGGGCATGGTAACAATTGGGCAGTTCTTGGACACTGCTTGGGGAGTGTCTTTAGAGATATGCTTCTATTCATGGGATAACCAGAATTTGTAGATTACCCATAAACTATTTTTTTAAGTCTCTCTGGCAGTTTAATATTGTTTTCTGCTGAGTTATATTTAGTCAAAGCCCTGAGCAATTAAGTTCTTCAGCGTGAGTATCATGCCTTCAGAGTGATGAGGGCCAGAACAGTTTCTTTTACAGTTGTAGCGTTTAAGTCACAAGACAGTACACAGTTTTTTGATCTTCTTTGCCTGGGGAAGCCTGTCAAAACATGGATGGTGAGACTCATTAGAATGTGGAGCTCTGGTTCTATGTTTACCATCTGTGATTTAATAATATAGTACGTTATGTTCTTTGATGTGTGAGGAAACGTACTTGTACTATAATGCATTTTTTGCACCTGCACTTTATGAAATGGCTGTGGAGTCGTGGAGTCAAGAGTAAATGGCATTTACCTACTACTTATTTGCGGAATGTGGAATTTAATTTAGATTTACCTACTTCTTTTTTTTTTTAACCACTACACCACTGAGCTATGGCTGCGGCTTAACTGGTTGTGGTGTGAGACCGAATGCACCCTTGTATTCACACCATTATAATATTCTTTGTACAAAATATGCCTTAGAATCATAGTATCATAGAATATCAGGGTTGGAAGGGACCTCAGGAGGTCATCTAGTCCAACCCCCTGCTCAACGCAGGACCAACACCAACTAAATCATCCCAGCCAGGGATTTGTCAAGCTGGGCCTTAAAAACCTCTAAGGATGGAGATTCCACCACCTCCCTAGGTGACCCATTCCAGTGCCTTGTGAGGTGTCATGTGAAAACTAATAGGTTGCTGGTCAGTATGTATGTAGAAACATTATAAGTACAATTGGGAACACAAGCTGAAATTATGACTGAAATGTGTTTACCAGACAAGTCCTGGGATGCGGTAAACCTGTTTCTCAAAGACAAAGGACAAGATGACGCCGCTAGCCAGGTGTCATCAAAGCTGATTGGTAATCAGTAGTCAGGTGACCATGCTTTGGCAGCAAAGTAGGAGGGTGGGGGCAGGAACAGGTCAATCTGCATTTTAGCAAACAACAACATGGAACTTCTTTCACCATGAGACCCCATGTCTCCATCTTCACAGAGGGAAGGAACTTTATCCAGGGGTGATCCTCAGGAAAATACATTTGAAAGAGTGACTGGAACATAAAGTTGAGGGGCAAACACACCCCAGGTACTCACTCTCTCTGCTGCTCCCTTGCTCTTTCACCTCAGAGGAGAAAGGAACCAGCCCCTTCAACTTTGGAGGCAGATCCTGACGTGATCAGCAGTGCTGCTGGGAGCATGGGGTAAGGATTTTACCTTGAGCCACATCTAGTTTGTTAAGATTTAGTTACTAGAAAGCATTTTATCTTTATTTCTCTTGTAACCATTTCTGACTTTAGTGCCTTATGTACTCACCTAAAATCTCTTTGTAGTTAAATAAACTTGCTTTATTCTTTAATCAAAACTAATCCAGTGTTGTGTTTAAATGGAATTGCTTGGTGACTCCAATTAAGATAGCAAACTGGCATATTGATCCCTTCCAGGGGCAACGGACCTCTAATATCTGAACTGCCCAGGAGAGGGCCGGACAGTGCAGAACACAAGTTTTGTTGAAAATTCAGGACTAAGAGTATGTTGGGGTCATAGGCGCCAACACCCTGGGTGCTCCAGCCCTGGAGCACCCACAAAAAAACCCCAGTGGATACTCAGCACCCACTGGCAGCCCTGCAGGTCGGCACCTCCCCCTCTCTCCCAGCGCCTCAGGAAGAGGTGGGGTGGGGGCAGAAAGAGGCGAGGGGTATAGCCCCACGTGGGCTGCAGCCCACCCACTTAGCATCCAACAAGGCCCAACCAAGTCAGGGCCAGAGCCACCCAAATCCACAGGTTGAGACTTCCAACCCTGGCTCGGTGTCTGTCTGCCTGGCTACGTCCTCCTCCTGCCAGCACTGCATGCTGCTGCCCCGGTCTGCAGCCCCAGCACTGAGTGTGTGCCTTGTGGGGGTGGGATGGGGGCTTGGAAGAAGGGGTGGAGTGGGGTGGGGTCTGGGCGGAGCAGGGGCAGGGCCTGAGGCGGGAAGAGGACTTGGAGGAAGGGGTGGAGTGGGGGCAGGGCTGAGGGGTGGAGCAGGGTTCCAGCACCTCCTGGACTCCTAGGTCAGTGCCTATGGTTGGGGTCACCCTGCAAGTAGTAACGAAGGCTGATGGAAGCCAGAGTGTGGCTGGTGCATTGCTGACAGGCTGCTGGGGTCAGTGTTGCTGTACCAGGGTTGTAGCTATACACACTCAGGGTGTGACCTGCATGCTCTCTGGCTGTTTGTGGGCAGTCCAGAATGGGAGTTAGAACAACAAAGCATTGTGAGGCACCCAGGTTGCAGGGAGAAGATGGTGACACCACCCCTCACGAGTCTGGATTGCACCCCAGAATGTGATAGATGAATTCATTTCCAATCCGCCTCACCCACTTGCCTCCCCAAGCCTCGATATGGCCTTCCCCGGAGCTGCTCACTCAGGAGATCTGGGGCTAGGGGTGTCATAAATATAAAGGGAAGGGTAAACACCTTTAAAATCCCTCCTTGCCAGAGGAAAAACCCTTTCACCTGTAAAGGGTTAAGAAGCTAGGATAACCTCGCTGGCACCTGACCAAAATGACCAATGAGGAGACAAGATACTTTCAAAGCTGGAAGGGGGGGAGAAACAAAGGCTCTCTCTGTCTGTGCGGTTTTTGCCGGGAACAGAAAAGGAATGGAGTCTTAGAACTCAGTAAGTAATCTAGCTAGATATGCGTTAGATTCTGTTTTGTTTAAATGGCTGATAAAATAAGCTGTGCTGAATGGAATGGATATTCCTGTTTTTGTGTCTTTTTGTAACTTAAGGTTTTGCCTAGAGAGATTCTCTATGTTTTGAATCTGATTACCCTGTAAGGTATTTACCATCCTGATTTTACAGAGGTGATTCTTTTTACTTTAATTAAAATTCTCCTTTTAAGAATCTGATTGCTTTTTCATTGTTCTTAAGATCCAAGGGTTTGGGTCTGTGTTCACCTATGCAAATTGGTGAGGATTTTTATCAAGCCTTCCCCAGGAAAGGGGGTGTAGGGTTTGGGGAGGATTTTGGGGGGAAAGATGTTTCCAAGTGGGCTCTTTCCCTGTTATATATTTGTTAGACGCTTGGTGGTGGCAGCAATAAAGTCAAAGGGCAAAAGGTAAAATAGTTTGTACCTTGGGGAAGTTTTAATCTAAGCTGGTAAAAATAAGCTTAGGGGGTTTTCATGCAGGTCCCCACATCTGTACCCTAGAGTTGAGAGTGGGGAAGGAACCTTGACAAGGGGCAATGTGAGCACCTGGGGAGCAAGCCTGTGCAAGATGCAGTTTCCTTCCCGCACCTTGCAGAGCACCTGCTCTGAGCCTGTCAATATAATTAATGCAGGGCAGGCCTGAGCGTCTGGCTACACTGCAGCTGCCTTGGGCTCACAGAGTTGTTTAATTGCAGTGTAGATATTCTGGCTCAGTCTGCAGCCTGAGCTCTGAGACCCTCCCACATCACAGGATCCTAGAGCCTGGGCCCCAGCCTGAGTGTCTATACCACAATTAAACAGCCCCACAAGCCCGAGTCAGCTGGCATGGGCCAGCTGTGGGGTTTTGTTTGCAGTGTAGACATATGCTAAGTGTCCTGACTCTTTTAGGACTAGTTAACCCTTTGGGGCATGGGCTCAGGGTGTCCACAACACAACAGCAAATGTGTAGAGCAAGTAGTTTGCATGCAGTGCTGGGTTTACAATGGCCCCAGCTGGCCCCATGCTCAGAAGGGGCCCCAGCCTGCACTGCACTGAGCCCCAAGACCCCACTCCCCCCGCCCACCAAATGCTCCTCTTGGCCTGCCTGCCGGCTGGGTGGGAGCTCCTCTCTGGCCCCACTCCCCTGCTCCTCTCTGCCGGACCCCAGTGCACATCCAGCTCCAGGCAGTCTCTGCTTCCCACCACCTGTGGGGCCCCGCCTGTCTCCCTGGAGCTGAGCCGCCTGGGACTGGTGCAGAAGCCTGGACAGTCTCAGCCAGTGGGGGGCAGGAACAGAGTGTAGGGGGCTTAGTTCGGTCCCTCCAGGCAAGTGGTCTTGAGGGAGCCCAGCCGAGGCAAGCCCTGGTCTGGCTGATCTTGCCTCAGTTGCCTCCCAGCAGGGCGGGTGACTGCCGCCAGGAGGCAGAGTGTGGGGGAGTTTCTTGGTGGGGGGGTGGGTACTGGGCTGTGAGAGGGCAGGGAAGATGTGTGTGTTGGGGCACTAGGGAGTGGGGGTGGGGTGCCGGGCAGTTGTGGTGGGGCTGTGGGCAGGGGTGGTGTTGTGCAGGGTGCTGTGCATTTGTGAGGAGGGGATCTGGTGGGGCGCTGGGCATAGTGGGTCAAGCGGGGGCTCTGGTCATAGGGAGTCGGGGGGGTGTTGGGCAGGGGGGCTGCGTGGCCCAAGCTGCGTGCTGCCAGCATGCCTCAAGGGGAAGGGGCATGCTGGTAGCACAGGGTCGGGCGGACCACTGGCTCTGGCAACTGCCAGTGTATAAATAGTGCCCTCGCACTGGGCTGGGGCCGTCCCTGCCATGCCTTGCCCCTGGCTGGCCCCTCGCTCTGGGGACTGACCTCTCCCCGCCATGCTCCATTGCCTCCATGGGGGCCCACAAATAGGTTTGGCGCTGGGCCCACAAAAGTTTAATCCGGCCCTGTTTGTATGGGATGTTTGGAAAGTCCCGATACTAGTAGTTCATGCTGGTGCCGTAGGGTTAAAACTTGCCCTGACAGCCTTTGAGGCTCGTCTCGCTAATTTCAGCTGATCCTGCCTGTGCTCCTCTCCCTTAAACCTCACTGCAAATGGTGGCTGCATTCCTGTCACAGATCAATTCCAACTTAAAGCTGGCTGGCCTGGGATGTGAGAAGCCAAGCAGCAGCCTGTCACTTCAGTCTGTCCTAGACAGCAAAGCCCACAGCTTCAAAGATAGTTAGACACCTAACTCCCTTTGAAATCAAGGAGCATTCGGTGCCTAGGTACCTTTGTGGATCTGAGCCCTTTACTCCTTTATGAAGGAAATGCAGGTTCTCTCTTCAAAAACTGAAAAATCCCATGAAGTTTTTACCTCTTTCAGGAATGTAGTGCCACTCCAGCCCTATCCGGGTGCTCTCTTAGTATAGTGCAGGCAGAGATCTCACGTGCTCCTTGGACTCCTTTTTGAATGGTTCAAAAACAACACAGGACAATTGTAAAGCAAATGCCATGAATTTATTTGGTGTTGAAATAAATTACAACTGTAAAGCATAATTTATTGCATTAAAAATGATCTGCTTTTAAAGGGCATTAAACCAAATGTAAACAGAACAAAGACAACATTGATTGAGCAATTCATTCATTTTAATCTTTATAAACATTCTATACCCTATATTGTTGAAACCTCTGGACATAAGTTTATAAAAAGACTTGCACATGCACAAAGATAAATTTGAGTTTACCGAAAGGATATTATAGAATTCTAATCATTTTAGTGGCTTTAGGGAGGAAGTTACTATTGCAAATTCTCCAGTCCTGCTTTCCTTGTGCAGACACAACTCCCTTTGATTTTAATGGAGTTTGATCTATGAGAATAGAATCCAACCCTAAATGATGAAATTAGCATAGAACCAAAACTGATCAGTAAAGCAAACATTCATTACAGTTACAGTGTTACTAGCCAGAGAGCAGAGACTGTTTTTAAACATGTTTAAAACAAAAAAAACCCCCTGACCTTCAATGAATTAGTTTTGCTGGATAATTTGTATTTTAAATTTTTTTCCAGATAATATAATCTCAGGAATGGGGAAAGGTGTTAATTCTGCTCAAGGCCTTTTCTCCTGTAGTAGTCAGATCCTGTGAAGTGCTGAGTACCCTGAGTTTCCATTAATTTGAACAGAGTTTGAGGGTGTTCACAGCCCACCCAGAAGTGCTCTGCACAATCCAGCATCTGGCCCTGGTTCCATTATGATTTTAGCACATTAAATTCCTTAAACCAATGAGCTCAGCTGTGGCTAGCTCTGCATGGGCGTGCAAGGGGAAAAATAGGCAAAAGGGCCCGGTCCCTTGAAGATATGTAGGCTCCCACCTTCCAGAGAAATTAATGGAAGTTAGGAGCCTAAACACCTTTTGAGAATGTGGGACAAGGAGGGGTCTTCTGCACACCCTGGTGCTGAGACTAGACACTCATGGCGTGAAATGACTCTGAAAGGGCAGTGCCCATAGAGGCAGAGACAAGGGGTGGGGGGTCATGTATCATTCCTGCCTCCTGAGCTAGCTGGCTGGCTGATCTCGCTGAGGGTTCAATTCCCTGCTTATCCCACCCTTCCTTTGGGACCTTGAACAAGTCACACTGTCTTTTTGTACAATGCACTTGTCCCCTGCACAGGGTGTTGTGAGGCTAAGGATATTACAGATTGTGAGTGGCTCAGATGCTGCAATCTCTAGGTACAGATAAATGTCTGTTAGGTGGCTGCGTTGCCACAAAACAACAGCCTCTCTTGAACTGTGAAAAGTGGGTGGCGCTTACCAGAAATGGGGCACAGTCAGGATGGCGCTGGAGTCCTCTGTGGAGCACTAGCAGGAATGTCTCCTCCTGACAGAAACCTCAGCTAAGGGCAGTGGCAAACTGCTGGCGTTTTGGAGTCTTTTCTAGCACAAGCGTATTGAGCTTCCGTCTCTGCGACTAATGTCAATGCAACTCCAGTCTGAAGTACCCCATGGAAGAGCTAGCAGTGAGTACAGCTAAGCTAATGGCCTAAACCCTCCCTGAGCCTTAATACATCGCCTGTGTTTTGCAACGGAGCTTTGTCAGCCTGCAAAGCACCGGTCACACAGCAATCCCCTAACAATTAATTGTTTTTCTTTTAAAACAGACCCACCAAACTTCAGATCCAATTTCTCTCTGCTTAGCCTCTCTTGCTTCCTCAAAGCAAACTAAACACTTTCAAAAGCCGTCCCTTCCTATTCTACCTTCCAGAGCTGTCCATTATGAGTGGCCTGTTGTACCAGAGGGGGAAGGGATCATTGCACATTTCTGGACTTCACTCTCTCTTCATCCTGTCTCATCTGCCCTTGTGCTGCTGTCAAGTAAAATATGGATGCAGCAAACCTTTTATCTGGAAGGTCAGAGGCACTGTGTTCTCGAGGAACTGGAACTTGAGAGCGCTTCAAATCTATTCCTGTCTCTCACCCTGACTCACTGCATGTTTGGCCTTGAGCGAGGTACTAAGAAGGTCAATGTTTCCAGAAGCATGCTGCATTTGAGGCACCTTTAGGCTGACTGTCAAGGGGTTCAGAACAACCACAGCTCCCACTGAGGTAAAAAACAGGTGCACATACAATTAGAGACTTCTGAAAACATGGCTGCAAACTTGTGTGTTCTCCCATTTGTAAGTGAGGATAGCAATGTTTACTCACCTTTCTGAGGGGCTGTGGGCATTAACTGATGGTTACACAGGGCTGTAACATTTTAAAGAACTCTAATTGCTGGGCATTTTTATTATCAGGGTGGTAGCTCATGAAAACTAAAGGGTGCATTAATAAAAAGACCTGGATCTTAGATAGGTCTTTTCATCCATCGATCACAAAGTGCCTTACACTGGTGGGTTGTCTTATCCTCTTTTTATAGATAGGGAAATGAGGCAGAGAGGGGTAGTGACTTGCTCGAGGTCACAGCAGGTCAGTGGCAGAGCCAGGAACAGAACCTGAGTCTCCTGACTCAGGATCCAATGCCTTGCCTACCAGAGTATACTGTATAATGGGCATTCGCATTCATAATCCCTTGAAAGGTTACTAGGAATTAATGTACATGTCCTGAGGAAAAAAGGCTTCTTAAATTATGCATTGTGGCACTCTGTACTCTACATGTGTATTATCTGTCTTGTTAAAGCCCTGTTAATTGGTTGAAAGGACAGTTGGATGGCTGCTGTTATGACAGTTATTTTCTGGGCTGCCTGTCATGTTGTTATTTCCTAGGGAAATGCAACTAACAACATGCATACAGCTCAGCTGAGGAACAGATCAGTTTCACATAGACAGGAAAATGTTTCCTTGTACCCAAACTAGATTTTTGCATGCATGTGCATACTCACCCAAAGCCTGCCTTGCATTGCTCCATGCCGCCAGATTTGCTTTGTTTAGCAGGCATATCATATGCACAGGGCATTCTGTCATGAGAGCACATTCTGCCCATCAACTCCCAAGCAAGAATTCACCAAGCACATCTAACTGTGCTGGTAACAAAGGTGAATTGGGCTTTCACTAGGAATTACTGTAAGCTCTCATGACTAATCTTGTACACAGTGCATTTGCTGATCTACTTTTCAGGGTTCAAACTACTTTCTTCCTTAATACCAAAATGCTAAAATCTTATAAAGCCCTATTTTTTGCTGACTACGTTTTTCTATGCTCTAAGCCTACCACAATGCATGCAAACAAGTGTTGTTAAATTTATAAAGCTTTTAACTAAAAATAATTAAAAATATCAAACATAAATTAAGATATTTATTCCTCTTTATCCATTGTTTTAAGCACTGAATCTTCTCCCAAGATTTTGCAAAGTTCATTCAGTCTCTGCTGCATTTCAGGAATTCCTGCAAGCTGGGATTCTAGTCTTTGTTTTTCCTCATTGAGTGATAAGCGGATAGCAGTGTCCAATTGTTCTAAACGCCAGCCTCCTTCTCCATCAAACTGTAACAAGTGAGTATGGTACTTCCTGCAGAAGAATTTAAAATATTAGTAATGGCTTTAGGGACATTTTTGTAAGTAAGGTTTGAGATTCCTGGGTGTTAAGTGCCTTAAGGCAGACTTTGAGCAAAGCACTTTTGTATAAAACATCTTCACACTGCAATACCACCATGGCTGAGAATGGGCTGTTTTTACAGTCACTGGGAAAAGCTTTTAAAAGCAAGTATGTGACTTGGAAGCCTAAGTCCCATTTTCAAAAAGACTTCAGCACTTTGTAGCCTAAGTCTCTTTGAAAGTCACTGGGACGTACCCTAAGGCCTTGCCTACACAGGGATTCAGCAGTTGCTGGTCAGCAGTCTACGTAGCTGCACTGGTGCTGACCCCTGAGTGTAGACAAAGACAAGCCACGGTTTGCAGCAATTGAGCCCCCCGCCCTCTCAGAGCTCCCTGCTGAGGTGGTGCTGGTGGGCGCCCTCAACTGGGTTATTAGGGGTGCCACCCCAGGGCCTTTGGCTTCAGGGGGTGGAGGTGGCTGTCCCCCACTTCCTGGCTGCCCAACAAGGAATGGCAATGGCGGCTGAGGCTGTGCTGCCCTAACAGCAGCTGCCAGGCAAAGCCCTGTTTCTTCAGATACTGTAACAGCAGCAGCATCTGGGGCTCTGTCCATAGGGGAATGGCAGCAGGGAGCCCCCTTTCCTGGCTGCACTCACCAAAGCAGCTGAGACCTCTACACCTCCTCAACCAGCCAAGGAAAATCCTTCTCTCCTGCCCACTCACCCGAAGAGAATCGGCAGCTGCTCTCTATGTGCACTTACCTGAGCAGAATGCCTCATGCTGCAGGGAGTCCCCTTCACACAAGGACATCACAACTCCACAGCTATGGGACCTCTACACAAGCCCAAGCCCCCATGTATACAAAATGACCCCTTCCACTCCACAGAATGGAGAGAGCATATAGACCATTTAATTTTATTTATGTTACTTTCTATGTGATATACCTTCCTACCAGAAAGTCCACAGGTCCCAATATTTTGCAGGACTGGGTGCATCAGAATGCTATTGGTGCGACTGTATTTATTTTATGTTGCATGTCATTTTTCCTGAATTTCAAGCCCTGACTGTAAGCTTTGCCTGTCCAAACGCTTCAGTTCTCCAGTGTTCCTTGATTTGCAAGTAGTGGGAAAAAAAACAACAACCCAGCACAGGTGTCATAGATCTTTCAATCAGCAGCAGGGCGTGTGCTCAAAGAAATATTACAAGATTTGCACATTGACTTTTTCAAGACACTTAAGAACATGGGGGGGCGGGGTTTCCAGCAGATGCGCTGTTATGAGCTGGGTAATTGAAAGTGAAGTTTATTGATGTTGAACTACATCACAAAGTGGTGATTATCAAAGTCATGTAATTCCATAAAGGAGATTTGATAAATTAATAAACTTCCGCAGTTTGACATAATCAGCAGATGAGATATAATTGTATCATTATAATGACCACTTCACATGCATTTTTCTGTATAGCACAGATTGTTTAACCAATCCTCTTATACCCACTCCCAAAAGTCACAAATTAGAAAGAAGACACTGTCCTGAGAAGAAAATTGGCTGCTCTCCCAGACAGCATTAATCAGCCATCTCAGACTATCTGCTGCATGAAACATAAAATAACTGGTATTGTCCAGTGTTATCCTTGAGGAAGAGAGAACAGTTCATAATCTGATCTTCTGTCTCTGCATGGCAATACCCTGGGAAGCATAGCTGAGTTGAAGATGTTTTAAGTCTAAATCTCAGAATTTGGTACTTCCTTCTTCCCATTCAAGACCAATACACACAGTGTATATTCCCCACAAGTCTATGAAATGGATGTATTAAAATTTGTCTCTCTTGCTATCAAACGATCAGATCAGTTGATAATTTTGACAAACAAATGGAGATTACAAGAGGAACTGGAAACCTGCCTGACCAGCAATAATTATCTGAAAACAAGTAAAAACAGTGGGGACGTAGACCTCCAAAGACCTTCAGTCCAAACCGATACATAGAAGCTCCCTCTGGAGTCTCACTCTCTTGTAGGCTAGACACCTCTCCCCCATTCCCATATTTAACTAGATACTTGCTTTCTTATCCAGTGATTTTAAAATAAGCTTGCCCCTTTTTATATTTAAATCGTTTTTTTATTTTTAATGTAATCTAATCTCTTTTAGAAATAAGTGGAATATGGGAGCTGAGCTTGTGGGTGGCAAACATCTATTTTTCCAGATTTCCTGTCATTTGCGTTTTTTTCATAATTTAGGCCCCAATCCTACACATGCTTTACTTTCTGCTCTGTGACTAGTCTCACTGGCTAGGGAGGAATATGGCGGAAGCAATCCTTTTCTCAGAGAAGCTAAGGGAATGGGACAGTAATACAGCATATTTCAACTGTGAGGTCAAGAGGGCACAAAGCCTTTTGTCACAGGATAAAAAAAGGTGGCAGTGGAGAACTTGGACTTGAGACTTAACGGTTCCCATTTAGTAACAGATTTCCTGCTTGGGGGTGCACTGAGAGGTAAAAAATATTGCAGGATTAGAATGCATAATTGATGCTAAAAATGATGGGTCTATTCCTCCTTGTGAATAGGGTGACCAGACAGCAAGTGTGAAAAATCGGGACAGGGGTGGAGGGTGATAGGAGCCTATATAAGAAAAAGACCCAAAAATCGGGACTGTCCCTAAAAAAATAGGGACATCTGGTCACCCTACTTGTGAAAGACAAAGGAGGAGATTATTTTGGTGACATATTGGCCATCTTCTTCCAAGCAATGGACAACATGCCTGAGAAGTAGCCATTCTATTTATCTTTTCCCTTCGTGTTTACAGAATAATATGGTGATATTTGCTGCAGCTGTGACATGATATATTAATTAATTGGCTCTTTCGCTATCTGCATGTTGCTATTAAGAGTGAAAAATTCAAATGCATTAAAAAAAGGAAATAAATAGGTGTACATAAAAGGGAGAAAATCAATGCTAAATGCAGTTCCATGTCTATTGTAGTCAAGTTATCTTAAAAGGAGCATAGATATTGATTTAACAAGTGTACTGGAGCACAGAAGAAAAGTGAGTCTATCATCTGGTAGAAAGCTAAAAATAACCCCCCATTGTAAGTACTTGGATATACTCACCAAAGAGAAGGTCTGTGTGTGATAGAAAGCAAGGATATCCCAGAACCTTTTGCAGCTTGGAATATCTTTCCTTCAACATCAATGCTTACAGCACTCGTACATTCATCCAACAATGCATATTTTGGTCTTTCAAAAGAAAAGAAAATGTGTTCCTTGTTTAGTTTTTGCACAACATTCCTATACACTGCATACAATGCTTAATTTAAAGAACAGAGATGATGCTTGTTGGGTGAGATAACTGGTTTTCAGAGACCACTGTGACTCATCTAGTACTGTAAGCTAGTATGCAACAGCACAATGGCCCCACTCCTCAAACCCTTACTCAGGTAAAACTGCCTTGGTCTTTAATTATAACCCACTAGTGCATGGGAGTAGAGTAGAGGCTTCACTCTACATGCAGCAGATTAGTGAGAAGTTTGCAAATGCTGTACAATATCATAGAAGCTCCAAAGTTCTAATAAAAATACATTAAAAGCCCTTACCTAGGAGCCCAGCTTGGTGGATCAGTGATAAAGCATTGCTCTGCCATTCGAGAGATCTAGGCTCAATCCCAGATCACACTCTCTTACCCCCCAGGCCACAATGGAAGAATACAGCACCTGAGGGAAGGGAATGCTTTACGCTGCTTACAGGTAGCCATTCTGGCTGACAAAAGAATATAGTGGGCAGCTACTCAAAATAGGTTGATATTAAATTACACACATGAGGCTTATACCCTAGAACTACTACACTACTGCCTTTGGAATGGAATAGACAGACTACCATCGAACAAAATCATCAGAGACAGAGATGAACATGATAGGTTGGGGGAAGAGTCAACACAGCTTGTGTAAAGGGAAATCATGTCTCACCAATCTGTTAGAATTCTCTGAAGGAGTCAAACAAACATGTGGACAAGGGTGATCCAGCTAATATAGTGTACTTGTACTTTCAGAAAGCCTATGACAAGGTCCTATGTCAAAGGCTCTTAAACAAAGTAAGGTAAGAGGGAAGGTCCTCTCATGGATCAGTAACTGGTTAAAAGATGGGAAACAGATAGTAGGAATAAATAGTCAGTTTTCACAATGGAGAAAGGTAAATAGTGGAGTAACCCAAGGATCTGTACTGGAAGCTGTGCCGTTCAACATATTCATAAGTGATCTGGAAAAGAGGGTGAACAGAGAAGTGGCAACATTTGCAGATGACACAAAATTACTCAAGATAGTTAAGTGCAAAGCTGACTGTGAAGAGTCACAAAGGGATCTCACTAAACCCAGTCATCCACTGAGTGACAAAACAGCAGACAAAATTCAGTGTTAATAAATGCAAAGTAATGCACATTGGAAAAAATAATCCCAACTATACATACAAAATGATGTGGTTTAAATTAGCTGTTGCCAATCAAAGAGATCTTGGCATCATTGATAGTTCTCTAAAAACATTCGCTCAATGTGCAGTGGCACTCCAAAAAGTGAGCAGAATATTAGGAACCATCAGGAAAGGGATAGATAAGAAGACAGTAAATATCATATTGCCAGTATATAAATGCATAGTATGCCTACACTTGGAATACTGCATGCAGATCTGGTTGACCCATCTTAAAATATATACACACATACTAGAATTGGAAAAGGTGCAGAGAAGGGCAATCAAAATGACTAGGGGTTTGGAAAAACTTCCATCGGAGGAGAGATTAAAAAGACTGGGACTGTTCAGATTAGAAAAGAGATGACAAAGGGGGATATGACAGAGGTCTATAAAATCATGACTGGTGCGGAGAAAAAGTGTTATTTACCCCTTTGCAAAAGGGAGGTAGAGGTCACCTGATTAAATGATCAGGCAGCAGGTTTAAAACAAACAAAAGGAAAGGCTTCTTCACATAACACACAATCAGCCTGTGGAACTCATTACCATGGGATGTTCTGAAGGCCAAAGATTAACTGGGTTCAAAAAAGAATTATATAAATCCATGGAGGATAGGTCCAGCCTGACTAATAGCAACCCCATGTGCCGCTGTCCCTGAACTTCCAACTGCCAAAAGCTGGGACTGGATAAGAGGGGATGGATTATTCAAAACTGCTCTTTTCTGTTCATTCCCTTTGCAGCATCTGGCACTGGCCACTATCAGAGAGAGGGGACTGGACTAGATAGGCCACTGATCTGACCCAGTGTGGCCATTCTTATGTTCTGATTAGATAAAATACCCAACAGGGAATCTAGGTTTGAATCCCACGCTGGGACTGTTATTTGGTATCGGTGTGTACAGCACCTAGCACAGTGAGGCCCATACCTGTCTGGCTTCTAGGCAGTACTGCAATATAAGTGTTAATGGCTTTCGCTTCCTGATCTTGCTCTGTGCATGGTGGTGGAACTTCTGGGTGCAGGGCTGACCTTGTATTACTCAGCAGTGTTAATGTATCAGAAAGTAACTAAAGAGCAACTCAAGATGCTTCTATCCCTCCAGGTGCTGAGTGTGTTGCCTTTGCAGCGTTTCCAGCCTCAGGTGGTCTAAGAGTAAAGGTCCAAAGGATAGGTCTCAAACTCACATCCCCCGTATGACGATATTTCCCACGATATTTCTAGGATTTCTCCAATGTGATCATTTTTGTTCCTGATGCTAAGGAGAGTAATGTCTGGAAAACGCAATGCTTTTGGTGACAAATTAAAGCAGAAACAAGAAGCATCACCCAAACTAAAAAGCAGATCTCATACACACACCTCTTACAAACTGTGAAGTCTCTTTTCCTGTGCAACTGCCAATCAGTACTGTGGGGGGGTATAAAGACTATCACTGCTCAAACCATTTTTGCAAGCCTCCAAAGCTTGGCTGCCTGAAGAGCAAGTGAATACACTTACTTATGATAAAACATGCGAGCCATGCCCATCCTCTGCTTTTCTCCTCCTGATAAGACATCTCGCCAGTCCATCACAGCATCCCAGCCTTCAAAAAGATACAAACAAAACAGGGAACCACAGAAAATTAAGTTCCTGCAGAAACAAAATTCCCAGTGGTGTGGTAGAAGAGGTAGATCAAGGTGCTGGGTAAAATTTTCCAAAGTGCCTAAGACACTTATGATCCTAAATCCCATAGTCTTATTTGAAGTAGGCTCCTAAATCCCACTTCAATTTTGAAAATGAGATTTGGCTCCTAAGTCACTTATGCACTTCTGAAATGTTTACATGTCACCGCTGACAAATGTATTCTTTCAGCTGGGTAAATCTATTTCTTTTTTTTTTCCTGACATGTTACTTTCCCATGGGATAATGCGACACTTCCTTAAAAGTTGAATAAGAATTTCAAATTATCAACCTACAGGATAAAGAGAAAGGAAATTTAAGAAAATAAATGAGAATTCAATGAGTCAAAATATAAAACTATAACAGTTACAGAGTGACTCCCTTGCTATTTCAGGTGAGAATGATGTCCGCTCAGATTTTTGGTGACCCAGTTAGAAATGTCACCACATGCCTCTGCACTGTGAATGCAGACTGTATGCACAAATGGGCAGCTAACACAAACTGGGTACCTGTACAGCACGTGTGCGCACACAGATTTTTTTTTTGCATGCAAACCTCTCCACCCCTTTAATAAAAAGGTAACCCACAATTTCTATAACATTTGACACTGTTTATATAATTAGATTTTCCCATAAATCTTTTTACCATCTCTTCCTCATAGAAAAATCAGTAAAAAAACCCTATTCGAATGCATTTTATTTGCTATTCTTATTATTGTGGAATTGTGTTTATGTCAGCATTATGGCATACTCCTCACATTATACAGGCTACCTTATTAAAATTAAGATTTTAATAAAATTAAGCTTGATAGAACAGTGCAAAACAAGAAATTTTTAAAAGGGAGAAACTAGGGTAAGCACATTTCTCCCAATCAGTCATTTACAGAGGAGAGAGACAGACTGTCTGACAGGTGGGAGAGGGGGTGGAAGAGGAGGAGGATATATTTCCAGATCAACCCAACACCACTGAAACTAGAGGAATAAAGAGATCCACAAAGACCTTTTGCTGCTTCCGCTGCCTGATCAAAAATGAACAGTTGCCAGATAACACCATAAACAAGGTCAAGTAAGCAAGTTAGGCTGTGTCATTTCTTGGCTTTGGTCTATGGTTAGAAAAGTGCAGGCAGGGTTTTGCAAGGGTGCTGTAGGCTTCTGACTACACAATGGCATTGCTGGAATTGTGCCAGGGCCCACCAGGGCTGTGCCTTTGTAATTTAAGAAGCCTCAGTAAGTCTCCTGATGGGAAGTCAAGCTAAATGAAAATGGGAATCAGTAATGCTGTGAGCTGAATTCCTGGAATTTTCTCTCTACCCGATTGTAAAATATATAGTAACACAATGACATTATTCATATATGTACATGCACGTAAATGACAGAGAAATACAACTTTTTCAGTCCTAGGTTCTGTTATTTCTTAGAATTACATTGGACTCAAATCTGGAGGATCTATCTGGCTCTCAGTATATGGCGTGTATATTGCTTCCTATCAGCGGATTTCCTTTAAAGAAAGTTGCTTAATTGTCTCCCTCTTGAGTTACCATTTGGGTGAATTCTGCCACTGGTGATAACTGAATGTGGGGGATCTTTGTGACAGGGTGTCCCAGGTGCTACGACCGAGCACAGCACTGAGATGGAGTGCTATTCTGCAGACTCAGCCCAGATGCCATGGGTCTGGTGACCTCCAACCAAGGGGAACAGAAGTTTTGGTGTGTCTGTTTAAGACAAGGGGAACTGGGGTAGGGACAGAGAGTAGTAGCCATGCGAACAACTAAACTCAGGAAGTAACTGAGGCTGATGCTTATATTCTCTTTCCTTTTACATTAATAAAAAAGGGAACCCCAGGAACGTATTGGGATGGATGTTCTGGATCCAAAGTGGTCTCTGTGTGTTCGCATGTACTAAGAGAGGGGACTGTGCCCACCTACAGCCTATACCAGATATGGTACAAGAGTGGTGGAAGGCAAAAGAGAGGAAAGGTTGCTGGGAAATGGAGGGAACGTGCCCTGTTTAGTAAACTCCCCCTATGGTCCCCTCCAAAAAAAGATGTGACCTCCATTTATCAAGGCAAAATTGCCAGGTTTGATTCTGCTTTAACTTATACTTTAACTGTATACTAGTATTTTTGTTTGTTTCCGCTGCCCTATTCCCTCTAATGCCTTCCTCATCCATCCCCTCCACGAGACTTAGAAACGTAAGGATTTAATAATGGTTAGGGAACATAATATAAATGTTACCTGTTGGGTAAATTTAAAATTAATGCTAATTTCTAATGCTCTGATTTCTTCCTCTGAACAGTCAGTAGTGTAGCTTGCAATAAACCAACTTCACAGTTTATATCTGCAACAATTGCATGTGGATAAACCCTTTGCACTTACATAGCACCTTTCAGCAAAGGATCTCAGTGCTTTGGAGACTTCAATAAAGCTTACAACACCCGGTGACACAGGCAATTATCCCCATTTTACAGATGAGGAAACTAAGGCAGAGAGGTTAAGGACCAGATCCTTATAACTTCCCCTTAGTCTCTGATTGCACAACACAGGTGTAAAGAATATTGAATATTGTATATATATATTCATTTTAGAAATGGCAGGAAAACATCTCTCCAAAGTTGTTTGTGAAAGGAGAACTGTGGGATTTCAGAATGGATTTAGAGACATTTCACAGTTAAAAGGTTGGTTTAGTCACATGACAGAATATATGTAACAAAGCAATCAAGCAAAAAAAAATAACCAGACTATCAGAATGGCACATGTTTAATATGTTTAAGCCTGGGTGCTCTTGGCCAGAGTATCGTAAGTGGAAGCTCTTGTCAAAACTACTCTCAATTTGATTGCAAAACCAATTCAGTTCCTTATACAGGCTCCTGGATCATCCTCTCCCACTTTCAACAACAAAAAGTAGGCATTTGTTCTGAGCACATCTGGTAAAGTACATCCCATGAGTCCCGTCTACATGGAAAGGATTGTACATCCCATGAGTCCCGTCTACATGGACAGGATTGCACTCTGCTACCGCAAAATGGTCAATAGACAGTCACATGTTCTTCTGAAACACTGAAAAATAGGCAAATTGAGGATCGGGGTGGAGCAGCTTCATTGACAAAAGCATAAATAGAACTATAGTTATCAGACTGAAGTCTTTGGAGCATATGCCAGGTCTGTCTGTATGTCTATATAGTGCCGAGGCCTATGGGAACAAGTACTGAAAAGGCTCCTGGAGCTACCGTAATGCAAAATAATAATGCTGCAAAGTCATGAACTAGTTCCACCTGCTTAGTAGTTCATCAGTCCCTGAGCCGACAAAACTGGGCAAGCACTAGGCAGGTTACAACAGGTATCTGGGGATTTTATAATGTAATAAACTGATCAGTGTGCCCCAGGCTGCAGTGCTACTGACAGTTGCTAAATATGTACACATTTTGACCCAGGATGGGGAATTAAAGCTCTACAGATCCATATTTACTTTTTTTTTTTTAACTCTTTAATCTAGATTACTGGCCATGTCTTTTCAACATCAAATGTTAACCATGGCTTTATTTATTATTTTTAATATATTTTATGTTTCTATTCATTTATTTTATTGTAAAATTATTGGACAGCATCCTGAGCACCTTCACAGTGTTGTAGTGTGGGCTTTATAAATAAACACAACATTAGGTTCCCCTAGCTGAGTAGACACTGTCAGTGTCCTTTTTGTGGATCTGGTACCAAATCCAGCAGTAGTATAAATTAACTGGCTATTATAAGCTGGTTGGAAAAAATCTGATATGTGAGGCAAACCTGCAGCCAGGCCAGGGTAGCTCACTCTTTTTGTGGATACAGACTAACACGGCTGCTACTCTGAAACCTGTCAGCTGGTCCTGACTCACTGCTCCAACAGAACCTGCAGTGACTCACCACTCAGTATGCTGCAGCAGCCTATCCCTGAGCAAGACCCAGGTCAGATGACCCCCAGGCACAAGTATTTCACTGACCCTGCAGAGCTGCAAGTCAGTCTGTGCAACAGCACTTCCTGGTCAGGAACCCTTCTGCTGCTTTGCAATATTACTTGGGCCCTACCAAATGCATGGTCCATTTTGGTCAATTACATGGTCATAGGATTTTAAAAATGGTAAATTTCACAGTTTCATATATTTAAAACCTGAAATTTCACAGCAGGCTGGGGTGGAGGGGGGTGGTCGCAAGGCTGTTATAGGAAGGTCATGGTATTGCCACCCTTACTTCTGTGCTGCTGCCTTCAGAGCTGGGTGACATACCATACCAGGCTGTCCTCACTTCTGCATTGCTGTTGGTGGCTGTGCTGCCTTCACAGCTTGGCTACTGGCCAGCAGCTGCCGCTCTCCGGCCGCCTAGCTCTGTGAAATCTGGTCTCCCCTACAATAGCCAGATTTCATGGGGGCGATCAGATGTCACGGTCTAGGACATGTTTTTCACGGCCATGAATTTGGTAGGGCCCTAAGTACTACAGATTTCCTAGGCTTCCAGCCTGCTCTTGATCTGGCTCCTGTTCCTGCCCCCCAGCCTTATCCCAATCTACTTTAGCCTGGTTCATGCCTTGCCCTGACCCCGCTCCAGGTTTGCATTAGCCTCCTGACCCCCAGACCCTTGGACTGACTCCAATCTGGCATCAACTCGTTTTCTGACTGTGATCCTGATTTGGCTTGTCCATGGACTCTGACCCTAGTTCTGACCCACAGCCTGTCCATGGGCCACGGTTTCAAAGTGGCCCAATCCTAACCCCACGTCCAGCTACCATGTAGAACCCAGAGCCTGACAAGTTGGTGTGGAGAACAATGATATGGATAGCAAATTCAGCCCCTCGCTTAAGGGAATGCACCTCACACTGGGAGTTGTCTGCTGGCACCAGAGCTGAATTTGGGTTTAGGAATGTTCAGATTCGATCAGCATAAATTAATTTATTGGGGAGGAAAAGACCTGATTTTTCTTGTACCCGCTGGTTAGTTGAGTTTCCTGTTACATCCTGCTTCTGCCCCCATAGAGAGTAAGTTACATGTGGATAGTACATCTATTAAATGCCAAATCTGGGCAAGTTATTTTTCGTTCTCTTACACCCACTTTGACTCATTTTAGGCCAAATCTTAGACCCGGTGCAGTAAAATGGAATTTCTGCTATTGGCTATAATGGGAATAGGAATTGGCCTCTGGGAGGGAGTTTGTGTGCAGCAGAGGGTGCAGGCTACGAGCTTACATCACCACTGAATATGGTCCAGAGACTTCCACAGCAGTTGCACCCTCTGGGCCAGATTGTGATTATATTTATACTGATGTAAATCTGAAGTAACTCTACTGAAGACAATGGGATTATTCTGGTATAAATCAGATCAGAATCAGGCTTGCTTACTCTAGGCTGTATTTGGCTCTCAACCCTACCTCTAGGGAGTGGAGCACAAATCCTTACAGCACCTTATTATGTGTACCCAGCAATCAGACGATTAAAATATAGACAAACTGTAAACTCCTCAGGGCACAGCCCTAACAGAGACATAATACAGCAAGGGATGGGAAACAAAGGGAGTGGGATGTGAAAGACAACAGCAAACAATGAGAAATGCTGTTTGTTATAGATATACATCTTGCTCCTTTTCTTAAGAATAATAAAAACATGTAAATTGTTTAAATTGCTTGCAGATATTCCACAGATGTTGCTAGAAATTGGCTAAACTAATAATGGTTACATGAGGGCCTGTTGGGTAAAGTAATGTGTATTTTTAAAAAAGGTATATAATGTCTATTAACATGCACATATGCAAAATGTATGTAACGCATATAAAAGTACACATATTTTGATTGCCATCCTTCTCCTGCACCCTTTGTATGTTGCTTGTCTTGTGCAGAGGAAGGAAGTGGGGAAATGGAACAAACAAGCTGTGAGTTTATCATGCCTCTGACTTTTTTGCTGGTATGTTATAACCCGCTCCTGGTCCCTTTGTCTGCTTAGATTGCAAACTCTGGACAGGGACTTTTCTTACCATATGTTTGTGAAGCACCTTGTGTAGCGAGGCCCTGACCCTGTCTGGGGCCTCCGAGTACTCCTGCAATAAGACTAATTATAATATTGTCATTTGAATTATTTGTATAAAGCGTGTGTTCAAATCTGAGGATAGAAAGTCAGGCAGGAGAGCAGGAATAGAGGGCAGTGATGAAAGGCTGACTGAAAGCCCTCCAGCCTCAGAAGCAAGAGACCAAGACCTTGATTCTGGGTCTTCCACTTGGTAGTATATAGCACTATCGGTAATGGCTGCTCTTTAGGTGCAGCATGGTTACTGCTTTATTATGGTTTATTACAACAATCTGTAACTCCACTAGCCCTCCCCCCATTTTTTTTGGTCCTGTGACTGCAGAAGTGTTAATGGGCCACTCCATTTGAATAGTCCCTTAGAACAGTGGTTCTCAAACTTTAGCAACCAGAGGGCTCCCATTGTCATTTAAATTTTTTCAGGGACCCTTAAGCACCCCCACTCAGTCCTTGCCCTGCCCCAAGGCCCTGCCCCCTGCTCTCCCCCACCCTCACTCACTTTCACCAGGCTGGGGCAGGAGATTGGGGTGCAGGAGGGGGTGAGGGGTGCGAGCTCTGTGAGGGAGTTTGGATGCAGGGTGCAGGCTCTGGGCTGGGGCAGGGAGGGGGTTAGGGCTCCGGCTCCCAAAAGCAACCAGCACATCCCTCTCTCATCCCTAAGCATGGGGGACAGGAGGGTCTCCGTGCACTGCCCCTGCCCACAGGCACTGCTCTCGCAGCTCCCATGGGCTGCAGTTCCCAGCCAATGGGAGGCGTGGAGTTGGCACTCAGGGCGGGGGTAGCACATGGAGATCCCCTTTCACACCTGGGGCCTGAGGGATATGCCTTCGCCCTGTGCGCTGCGGACTTTTAGCGTGCAGGAGGTGCTGGGAGGGAGGGGGAGGAGTTGATCAGCGGGGCCCCAAGTTTGAGAAACGCTGCCTTAGAATATGCGCTAACTACCGATGCTAAACAATCTGTTCCACCTTGTATTTAGCTGTGAGGCTCTAAGTAACCTTCCCAGACCTGAAGAAGAGCTCTGTGTAGATCAAAAACTTGTCTCTCTCACCAATGGAACTTTGTCCAAGAAAAGATATTACCTCACCCAACTGGTCTCTAATTAGCTGCATGTGTTCAGATAGAGAGCAGCAGGCAATTCATACTGGTGCATGCAGAGATGATGCATGGGGGGGGGATGCGGGGGTGAAGTACCCCCCAGATTGGCCTGCCGGGAGCAGGGAGGGAGAGAGGCTCTGTCCTGATCTCCTTGCGCCTCCCCCTCTTCTGCTCCCCCTGGCATGTTTGGCTGCTCTCCCTGGCAGCCAGAACTGGGCGGGGAGCAGGACGGAGCCACTTCTATCTGAGAGAGCCTGGCTGGGAGGCAGTGGCAGCCTGTTCCCTGCCCGGACTCGGCTGCTGGGGACAGGGGCCGAGCATGCTGCGTGGAAGAGGGGGATCCAGCTTGCTCGGTCCCTGTCCCTGGCAGAAGGACCCGGATGGAGAGCCAGGCTCTCTCAGGCAGAAGCGGCTCTGTCCCACTCCCTGCCCAGCTGCCAGGTAATGTGGGGAGAGCATGGCGGCCCTGGGCTGGGCAGGGTGTGTGTGGGGTCACTGGGCAGAGGAGACTTATGGGACGGTCACATGTCCGCCCCTTTACATTGTGTCCCACCGCATACTGGGAGGCATGAGTCATCTATGGTTGAGGCCTTCTTTCTCTTCCACAGACCTCAGGAAAGCGTTGGCACCCTATGAACATACACCATGCGATGGCTTATTGCTATTATAGCACAGATGCTTGATATGAAATGTCTTTCTTTAGAAAATATTTCTAAAACTGCTATTTGGAAAAAATGTCTAACATATCCTTCCACTATGAAAAAGAGTTCATAGTGGAAAGATAGCATAAAAAAGCAGGGGAAAAACATAGATCCATCCTTCGTATTCAGCTCTGACTTTATTTATTGTGTTTTGGGTTTATTTTTAAATTACTTCCTCCCCACCTCATCCCCAGGGTCCATTCTGCTGCTGCCCATAACAGCCACAGCTTAGCTGCTTTCACTGCTTCGGTTTTTGGTCCCACCTTCCATTAAAGAAGGTAAACTGAGACTTAATATAGTTATAATTTTAAATTCTCAATTTAGTTAATTGGGCCCTCTGACTCTTCTGCATCTACCTCTGGCTAACAAGTTTTGTCTTCTGGTAAAATGTTTCATGCTGTGTGTTATATTAACAGATGTGAATGTTGAATGTGAATGGAGATGAAAGTAAATTTGATTTACTTTCATTTTATTTTCTCATATTTATCCAATCAGGGCAATGTCCCAAAAACCCAAAGGGCAGAACCATCATGGCTTTTAGGTCAGTAGGTCACACAATCATTAAATTCTTCACATGGGAAATGTTAACCTAGGTAAAAATATGAGTGCAGGATTGTGGATTGGGAAAAATGGGATAAGTACAGAAAATATTACACACATGGACATAAGTGATTACTAATGTTACACTCAGGAACTATTACTATCCACACTCCACAGTGCCACAGAAAGTCACCAATACAATGTTTTTCAGAAAGAAACCAATATCCTGGTCTTTTAGCAGAGTAATGGACTCCCAGGCAGGAATTGGAATTCAAAACTAGGCTTCAGTTTCCTACTGCCTGAGCCACTGGGGATGAACTACGCTGTGAGAATGATACAGTTGGTCTCCGAGAGCATGAATTACGGCACCTAAAGTACCTCCCCCTAAAGGAGCACCAACTATAGCTGCACAACCTGCTCTCGTACAGCCTCCTCCTGAGTATCCTTCTGCTTTTTTAAACGCTAGTAGTTCTGTCACAAATCAGTTACTAACGCACACTACAAAGGGAGTCAATTCAAACTACAAATAAGGGATCGGTGGGACCAGAACTATGAAAATAATCTATAAGAAAACACAACAGAACAAAAAACACATTGACACCAGTGCTCCAGCTCCCTAGATACAACAGGAGACATTAATATCTTGACATTTACTGCGCTGAGGTATTTACAGTGTCCCCTATTCTTAGAATGATGAATACTGGCAATACCATGGTAACTTATACTGCAAGTGGTAAACATGATGGTTCTAAGGGCACTCACTGTAGTTTAGTTACTTTTAACTAGGTCAGTCTGGGGATGCTTGTAGAAAATACTACTTAAAATATGCCTGCTTTGATCAAAGCCATATAGGAGATATAACTGATAGTTGACAATGAATTTAATTCTCCTTTCACTTGCATCTTGTGGAGTCAATGGTGCTGCAACGTTTTAAAACAGGCGTGAGAAGGAGAATTGGGCCCAATATTTTCATAATATTACACTAAAATCTATGCCTGCGAAATGTTCAATTATTTACTAAAATATAGGATTTACCTCCTTCTCTTTGAACTATGTGATACAGATGAACAATGTGCAGGATACATTCCAGATCCTGGTCTTGGTATCCTTTTTCATGCATGTCTTCCACTGAGTCCGGATAAATGACTTGATCACGTAGTGTTCCAATGGACATGTAGGGCCTGTAAAACAACAAAATGAAACTAGTAATCTACACCAAGTCACTTCTCTGCCCTGCTATTTAGTACATCTTGCTGACGTTCTGTGAGCAGGGTATAATGCTTTAAACACTGTTTCTAAAACTGTAATTATCTGTGTATACACTGTGGGTGTATGTTTCTCTAAACTCACTCTGGGGACAATGCACTGTTTACATAAAAACTGATTACAGTGCAGCAACATGCATAACATTAGCCTGAAAACAACATGATAGTTAAAGCAGAATAAACATTTCATGACCTAGTCTGAATCCATGTTTTAGGGGGCGGGGAAAGATACTTCACACTGTTTTGCATATGATTTGGTTTTAGATTTTAAAAGTTTAATTCAATATATATATCTCAAAAGGAAACTACAATAAAAACTTACCACAGGTGAGATTCTGTGCTGTATCTCTTAGAAGTGAAACACAGAATTCACAGGCCAGAGGAAAGGTGCCACAAAGTCATCTTTTCACCCTCTCTATCCTGAACTGGTTTTGAGGATGAGGAACAGCAGCCCCAGGCAGAGGCAATGGATTCTTCCTAAGAGTGGGGGGTCCACGAGACCTGCCCCCCACCCTTGCCCCTCTTCTTCCCCCCGAGGCCCAAGAACAGCCCCTGGCCCATGTTCTCTCCCCCCAGGTCACCCACCCAGGGCAGGTGGAGGGTCTGTGGCTCCTCAGAGTGGCCCACGCAGTTCTTACCCCAACCCAGCTCAGCCTGGGGGCGGGGCCTCAGTGGCCAAAGAGCCGCAGCCAGGCCATGGTAAGAGCTGTGGGAAGCCACAGACCTTCCATCTGCCCTGGGCAGAGGACACGGAGGGCAGGACATGGGCCAGGGGCTGCTCTTGGGTCCCCCCATCCTGGGCAGGTGGAGAGTCCATGGCTCCTCACAGCTACCCAGGCTGCTCTTTCCAGGGCCGGGCTCCAGCTTCTGGCCGGCTGGGGGTTGGAGCCTTGGGGGGGGGGGGGGGGAAGAGGAGGGGCAGGGGCCAGGGCCTGTGGAGAAAAGTGGATGGGCCAGGCCCGTCCACTTTCAAAAGTGGGAGGGCCGTGGCCCCTTGGCCCCCATAGCCCCAGGCGTAACTCAGACAGCTGTGGACACCTGAGCTAGTGCTGACTCTTTGGAGTGGCCTAGGGGCAGGTGCCCGTGCTGCCCAGAATCTCTGCAATGCTTTGGTCAAGGGTTGCCAACCCTCCCTGATTGGCTGGGAGTTTCCTGGAATTGGCATCAATCTCCAGGTGACTACTGAAAGCAATCTAGGAGATTTTAATAGGATATTTTAAGAAAATAAATTGATATAATGAATGCACATAATTCAGACAGAAATTTCATTCATTGTTAAAACATAACGGTGTCATCTCACTGTGTTTTTCCTTCCCTTGGCAGCGTAATGACATAATACGTAATGTAAACCGGTAGTACTACCATAACTGCGCACATGTACACTCTTAAAAGTTGCCTGTTTTTTCACTGCATTTCCCGACTGAGCACTAGAAAAATTACATTAGCTATTTAGCTAATAGTTCAAAGCAAAAACCCAAAACATAAATGACAGTGGTGAGGGGACAGTCGAACAGTGGCTCAGTGAAAAGAAAAAGTATTTTTGCTGTTTTAATGACCAATGGTGCAAAGAACATGCATTCAAAAACTGGCTTCACAAAATTGACATGGTTGCAGCAGAATGCATTCCGTGCTGGCAGCTTTAAGGTAAAATTTAATTATAATTAATTATTTAAGTATGAAGGTTTAAAGTTTCAAGCTATTCCTTGTTGTTGCTCTGTAGCTAGCCTGATATTGTGAATGGGTTAAACAGTACAATTAATGACATTACATCACGTTGGGAAAAAAATTCTCCCATAATAGCTTCAGTCAGAGTTGGCAAAGTGTGGCCCCACTGCTGATACACCACCACTCCCATTCCCCCCACACCCCTTAAGCTTGGATTTATACGGGGGTTCTCAGAGAACAGCCTTACAATTGTCTCTGCAGTGCCTATGTTGGGAGAATCCTCCCCTACATGGATTACTAGCGTTCAGGGCCCTTTTATGCTGCTCCTTCAATTTTATCTGGTGTAAAAGAGCTGGAGCAGGGGTGAGCATTTCACCCCATATCATGGGTGTAGCTATGGATGGGCTATGGCCCACCCAATTAGCACCCAGAGCCACCCAAATCTGAGCCTGTGGAAATGCCAAACTTAAGTAAATTTATTAACATGCTTTTAAAAGATGTATTTATTTTAACCATGCACCCTGAAGGCAGCAGCTCAGATATTGAACAAATATGCTATTTTAAAAATATGTAGTAGACTTTGGCCAATCAAAGACAAAATTACTGTGATGCAATATTTGGGTGGGATCTTCCCTCTTATACAACAAATTATGTGCAAGCAGCATTTCACTGAAAGGTTGTGGCCATGTGGTGCAAATCTGTTAGAAGTTCCAATTGTTTCCATATACCAACTTTATTTTACATGTACCAACTGAAGAAACTTAAGGTCTAATATAAATGATTTGCTCTGATTTCAGACCTTTATTCACTGCTTGTCCACTATAAGTAGGGGCCCACCCAAATTTCCATTTCTAGATATAACATTGCCACACATGTACAAATGCAACCATCAGATTTGTGTTTGGTATGTAATTGTTACAACAACATTTGAAGACTAAAGGAAAATTACATAACATGTTGAAAGGACAAGTATTTTCTTATGACTTGTTTATTTTTGATTCGTCACTGACAGTCTTAAAATACCCATTCTGTTTTTGGAGTGCTGCCCATTCTGATTAAGGAAAGTACTTATGCATGTGCCTAAGTTTAAGCACAAGGGTGGTATTCTTGACCTCAGTGGGACTGAGTCAGGTGCTTAAGTATCTTCCTGAATCAGGGCTATAATTGTTTATTGCAGCCATCTATACAAGTCCCATCACTGTACAATTTGGCTGCACTGATTGTTGCTTAGGAATGAGGCAAAACAATTCCCATTTGGAAGAAGTTGCCATACAGAAAACGAGAAGCAGAAAATATTGATTTTCCCCCCACTATAGTGACTTATGAAGAGCAAGCTGATATAGAACCTACTGCCCATTGGTATTTCCTCTCATAAGCACAGCGATGATAACAGTGCTGTTGGCACACTGCAAGGAACAGTTTGTTAGTTAACTAGAATTCCCCAAACAGCTGGGCTCATATGATGATCATATTATATCTACTCAGGTGGCTTAGGTCCAGTCCTGGATCCATTGGGCCAGATCCTCCAGTGCAGCCAAGCTGTGATCAATGCACACTGGGGCAGGTTAGTAAATATAATTTTGAGCCACCCTGCTTGCAGCCTAAAGGTTGTTCTTTGCTGAGCTGTCCACTGTCTCAAGGATTGCAGCAGTCAGGGATGCCTGGTGACAGGTCCATGCAGGCCAGGTCTCTTTGCTGGGGGACCAGGATAGGTGGCATCAGTTCTGTTCTGGGGAATCCTCAGCAGACTGTATCCACTGGGTTTGTGCTACCAGAGGATTGCAAAGCCCAAGATCTGACCCTTTGACTTCAATGGTACTCAGATTAAAAAACCTTTATTATTCTGTCTGTAATGAGTTTCTTCAGTTGGTTGCCTTAGTACTGAGGCAAGGCTCATCTACCTCTAGTTCATGGAACCAACCTGAGCTTCATTCAAAAACATTTACTGCCTTGTACAGACACTGGTACAGATTAGATTGATATTAATTGGGCCATATTGTCCTAGCAAATGCACTTGTAGAGGGCTGATATCCCCCTGCCTGCCTGCCTATCACCATCTTCTGCTCTCTGGGATGTTGTTGACGCACCCTGTGGGTGATCTATGAGATATTTGGGGGTGCAGGCAGGGTCTAGTGAGCTACAAAACACTGTCCCCTGCATTCTGTGTAGAAATCCTGAAGGAAGTTGTTATAGCTGGGAGCTATATTAAACTCCCTCTGGGTCCTCTTTAGCTGCTGCTGCTGATCTGCCAAAATCAGTACAGTTCCTGTTAGAGCTGTGGTGCCAGAGGCAAGAGGACCCAAAGGAGCAGTGAGGTGGGGCCAGCAGTAATGAGCTCCAAGTAAACATCCCTTGCCTCTGTGGATTGCTGTTAACTGTTAGTTTTACAGTGCCCAGAAGTGTGGGCAACCCCTTCTCTGCAGACTCCAGGATCTATGGGGCTGGCAAGTCTCACCCAGGCAAACTCAATGGACCCCACATGGCCTTTAAGGAGAAAGTTTACAGAAAGCTGCGAAGTTATTCTTTAAAAGTTTTTCTGTCTTCATGGCCTCCTCCCATGGGAGTCTTTTCAGTAGGGGGTGGTCTAACCCACTGATAGGATGACACTGATCAGACCACACTGCAGGGTAAAGGGAAAGAATTTTATGACACTAACAGTTATCGACTTCCAGGACTAAGGCCCTGTATAGTTTTACATTTATTAATGGTATTGGCCTAGGCCTCAGTTGCACTTTCTGTAACAGTGCTGGCAATGGTGTTGTCCTGTTTATACTAGTATAGCAGTTCCCAAACTGTGGGGCGCAATTCCAAATGGGGTCATGACCTCAGCAGATGGGGTCATGGCCATCCCTCATGTGTGGAGGATGCCAGTTTGCCTGTAACAGCGTGACCTTGTGTAACGCTGACAGACCCTAGTCATCGGCGGGCAGGTTTGAACCTTGGACCTCTGAAGCTTAGTGCATGAGCCTCTACTGCATGAGCTGAAAGCCAAATGGCTGTTAGCTAAGGCTATAGAGCACACTCATTCTTCTCTCTAAGTGGTCTCAGTACCACTAGCTGGGACAGAACACCACACCCAGAAGGTGCATGGGTTACACTTGCATGTACAGTGTATATGAGCTCACAATGCATGGAATATATCACTTAAAAATGGCAACCTCCACACGGCATGATCTCACATGCACTGTAGGTAAAGATCATGCTGAGAGGACACCACCATGTTGTAGAGCAAAATGGCTAAGTCACATGCGGGTCCCAATTTGGTAGGCCCCCTCAGTGGCATGACCTCACACACACCATATGTACGAGGTCACACTGCTCTTCAAAATGGCATCCTCTGTGCTGTCTGGAGTCATGGGAGGAAATAATTAAAATGGGGTTGTGTCAACAAAAATTTTGGGAACTGCTATACTAGCATTTAGTGAAAGTTAGTGTTTTCAGCACCAGCTTTTTGGAGTGGGGGAGGCAGGGAAATATGAATTGCTGACAACCACTTAGTCATTTTCCTACAAAACCATTGATGGTATTTTCATCCTCTGGATAGAGGACTTAAACTGCCTCATAGGTTTCCACCACAACTTCAACAAGCACCAACCGTCCATTAAACTCTCTCTGGAACACTCCCACACTCGCATCAACTTCCTGGACACGACAATCAGCTTCAACAATGGAACCCTACGGACAACGATATACAAGAAACCCATGGATCACCACACTTATCTTCATATATCCAGTAACCACCTCAAACACACCAAGAAATCTGTTGTCTACAGCCAGGCACTCAGATACCACAGAATTCACTCCAAGGAGAAAGGCCGGGATATACACTTTAACACACTCAAAGCCATGTTGACCAAACAAGGACACTCCACCAGAGAAGTGGCTTGTATCATGGAATGGGCAATCCAAATACTCTGAGAGAACCTGCTTCAATACAGAAAAAAAAGCCCCTAGCTGTCATCTACCACACCACACTACACTAGAACCCATATGGGGTATCAAACAACTACGACGTATACTTGATGGGGACCCCATCTTGAAAGAAATCTTTCCTGAATTCCCCACGTCTGGCCTTCACACAATCCCCAAGCTCTTCATCAGAAGCAAGCTCGCCACAGACCAAGGCACAAAAACTCAAAGCCAGCACCAGACCCTGCCAGAACAATAGACGTAAAACCTGCAGACAAATCTCCACTGTTAGTGATCAAAACCACCACAACACACCTTTCAAGATCCATGGGTCCTACACATGCCTTTCACAACATGTGGTGTACCTCATCCAGTGCACTACATGCCGAAATAGCAACCATGTGTGTGAAACCATACAATCACTATGCTCTCAAATGAGCTCACACAGGAAAATGATAAAAGACAAAAACACCATGTTAGGATATAGATATTCAGGCCTATCTGTAAAGGCCCATGCTCTAAGAATTTAGGTGTATTCTTATCACTTGGCTAGTTACAGAGATATAAAAGAAAGACTCAAAATCACTGTCTGCCGGTGTAAGGGCCTTCTCTTACCGTGACAGTCTGAGGCGCTGTGCTTAGGCTAAGGCCTTTGGCTAAGCAACAGAGGCAGCCATAAGCTGGGAAGCAACCGGTCACATCCTCACATTCCAAACTAGTCACATTGAAAGAAGGTGCTATTGGGCTGTTAGGAATACAATCCTGTCCTGATAATGCCTATCACCTCCAGAGAAAGGGAAGTGCCTAGAAAATGTAAAAGGAAACTTACTTTGATAGCATCTTGTCTGGCAAGAACTCACTTATCAATAGCTGGGATGTGAAATCCTCACTTCTGTATTGTTTTGTCATTATAGTTCCCACTTTGCTATTGTTTGTCTGTATAATCTCTGTCTGCTTCTGTGATTGTTTGTCTGCTGTATAATTAATTTTGCTGGGTGTAAACTAATTAAGGTGGTGGGATATAATTGGTTACATAATCATGTTACAATATGTTAGGATTGGTTAGTTAAATTTCAGGAAAATGATTGGTTAAGGTATAGCTAAGCAGAACTCAAGTTTTACTATATAGTCTGCAGTCAATCAGGAAGTGGGTGGGTGTGGGGAGGGCGGGAACAGGGAATGGGGGTGGGGAAATTGGAATCATGTTTGGCTAAGGGCAGGAATGGGAACAGGGACACAGGTGGTGTCAGAGCTGGGAAGGGGGACACTAAGGAAGGAAACTAGAATCATGCTTGCTGGAAGTTCACCGCAATAAACATCGAATCGTTTGCACCTTTGGACTTCGGGTATTGTTGCTCTCTGTTCATGCGAGAAGGACCAGGGAAGTAAGTGGGTGAAGGAATAAGCCCCCTAACACACCACATCACCTGTGGGTGAACACTTTTCACAAAGTGATCATCACTCTGTCTGACCTATCAGTTCTCATCCTCAAAAGGAAACCTGCACAACACTTTCAAAAGACTAGTCCGGGAGCTTAAATTCATTACTCTGCTAGACACCAAAAATCGTCAACTGAACAGACACTGGATTTATGGCTTATTACAACAATTGGTTACCCACTAACCAAAGGTGAAAGTAAGCCAGTATGGGCTGGTACAGCATACTGGTAAGAAAGTAGCCACCGGTAAGGGCCGGTACACAGCCGATGTTAAAGCGCTGCCATGGTGGGGGGGACATGGCGCTGATGGGGGGGCAAAAGGGGCAGCTGCCCCAGGACCCAGCAATTTAAAAGGGCCCAGGACTCCCAGCAGCGGCCGGAGCCCCAGGCCCTTTAAATCACTGCCAGAGCTCTGGGGTAGCAGTGACGGTGGCCGATAGCCCAGCGCTACGGCAGCGGTTTAAAGGGTCTGGGGCTCTTGGCTGCTGCCAGCACCCTGAGCCCTTTAAATCGCCACTGGAGCCCCAGGTGGCATAGGCCAGGCAGTGCTGAAGGGCTGGCTGGGGGAGTCTGGCCCCAGCCCTGCCCCTTCCATTCAAGGTTCCACCCCTTCCAGGAGCCCAGAGCCACCCCCACCCCCACCTTGCCCAGGACCCTGGCTGCCCTGTGTACCGGTAAGTACCGATGAAGTGAGCTGTAGCTCACGAAAGCTTATGCTCAAATAAATTTGTTAGTCTCTAAGGTGCCACAAGTACTCCTTTTCTTTAAGTTCTTTAAGTTACTTTCACCCCTGCCACTAACCCCCTCTTTTTGTCCTATAACTGCAGAGGTGTTAACAGGTCACTCTAGCTTGAATAGTCCATTATAATATGTGCTAACTACTGCTGAATTGGAATTAATTTGCAAACTGGATACAATTAACTTAGGCTTGAATAAAGACTGGGAGTGGATGGGTCATTACACAAAGTAAAACTATTTCCCCATGTTTATTCCTTCCCCCTCCCCCCACCCCCGCTGTTCCTCCCAGGTTCTTGTCAATTGCTGGAAATGGCCCACCTTGATTTTCCCCCTCCGCTCTCCTGCTGGTAATAGCTCACTTTACCCGATCACTCTCATTACAGTGTGCATGGTAACACCCATTGTTTCATGTTCTCTGTGTATATAAATCTCCCCACTGTATTTTCCGCTGAATGCATCAGATGAAGTGAGCTGTAGCTCACGAAAGCTTATGCTCAAATAAATTGGTTAGTCTCTAAGGTGCCACAAGTCCTCCTTTTCTTTTCACTTACACTAAATAATCTGTTCCAATTTGCATTTTCCTGTGAAGCTGGGAGTTCCTTTCTCAGACTTGAAGAGCTCTGTGTGACTCAAAAGCTTGTCTCTCACCAACAGAAGTGGGTCCAATAAAAGATATTACCTGACCCACCTTGTCTAATATCCTGGGACCGACACAGCTACAACTACATTGCATACAATGAAAGACGTAGTTAACTATATGCATTTATTTGACTATTATATAACAAATTAATTAAAACAATATATAAGTTTCCTAAGTAATATTGTGTTACACTTGTATTGCACCTTCCATCTCACCATCCCAAAGCAGTTCCTGGAATTATTTTACGCACTCCTGAAATGCAACCATCTCTGGGGTTGAACACATCAACAGTACCGGGGCACAGCAACAGAACCCTACAGTTTAGATCAAGAAGTGAACAAGAAAGTTAATTAATTAAAAGTGCAGGGAGGATTTAGGTAGGTAGAATGTAATTAGCCAAACTATATATATGGCTAGGACACTGGGGATAATACTCTAATCTTGCAAATAATGCCAAGGGATCTTTAATGACCACAAGTTCTCAGGGCTTCAGTTTCAACTCACACCTGAATGACTGCATTCCACACCAGGACACTGATCTCAAAACATCTAAAGTCTAAGTTTTACACTATGCATGAGGGTGATGAAATCTTAGAGAGGGGACAGGATGAGGAAGAACAAAAGATGCAGCAACATGATTACTCAGTTTAGACTTATCTTCATTTTTTTTTAAAAATACTGCTTGCATTACTGTTATGCACAGCTCAAAAAGACACTGTTTGTAATGGCTACTGATCTCTCCAATCACAGGGTTAGCATATAGCTGCTGTGTTACCAAAGGAGGAGTAATGCTGGTCCATAAGGTATGACAGGATAGAAAGGCTTTACTCCAGTCCGACTGTATTAGCATTTTCTAAGTCACTGTCTTGAAGTGTGGAGGGCCTTGTCAGCATAGGTGTTGTCAGGGTAGCAGGTAAAGAAAATCCATGTTTGGATGCCTGGAAATTCCTATTCCAAACCAGAAAAAAAACCAACCCATATCTTCAATACCACATTTAAAAATACTTCCTGAATGTATTCAGGTTTTTTGTTTTTGCTTTACATGGAAGTTCAAAACAGTTTAAGGTAAGATGTGCTTATAGAATGGATTAAGTATTCTAAACAACCACAATCTTACCATAGAAAATTGTGATTATTGATAATTTCTGAGATAATCTGAATGGTTCACAGTCCTAATTAAAAGCAGCATGCAGTAATTAATGCACTTAAAGTATATTTTAATTAAGTGGCTTGTACTGGAGTGTGACAGAGCTCATTCCAAATGAAAAGCTAGAGCATGCAGGAGACCTGATTTCAGAAGTGATCAAGATTACTTTACCTTTATTGGCAGGAGCTGCAACCGTCACAGAAATGCTCCGTCTTGTATGGGGAAGAGGCAAAAGCAGCACAATTTGCATCATTCTGTCACAACTCTGTGCAGCTAACTCAGATCGATATAATCTTGGATGCGTTGGCTAGCCATACGCCATCCATGAGTGATTGCAACTATGACATCAAATGCGGGCTGTTGCTCAGAAGGAAGGATTGGGTTATACAGGAAAAATAAAGGGGATGTAAAAGCCCAATAAACCCCGCCCGGATTGACGTAGGTTTAAAGTTTCTGCCTCAACATGGTAAGAGACCCCCTTAACATAGGGGTAGGGCAGGGAGAGACTATGCTGGGATCTCAATAAAAGAATTACGGGTGGGATTTTTCAACAGAGTTCAGCGTTGGCTTAACTCCACTCCCTAGTGAAATCTATTATAAAACTTCCACTGATTTCACTGGGAGGCCCAGACCCACAAAGGTACTTAGGCACCTAAACCCCAGACTCAGGTGCCTAAATCTCAGATTTAAATCTCTGAGATTTACTCATCTAAGCCCCAATTTGGGCTCCACTGCAATCCATAAAACTCCTGTTGAACTCTGTAGGTGCCTAAACTCACGCAGTGAGCAAGTTTTCCACAGTAAAAGTTCCCTCAGTGCCTATGCTCCTGCCTCTGGGCATGTGCACTGCTGCCTCCCTCTAGGCATCTGCCTGTGCCCCATAGTGAGCCACACACTGGGAGAAGACAGCTGTTCATCCTCCTAAGTCACACGCAGAGCCCAATCTGGTAGGCCTCCTCAGTGGCAGCCTACCAGATCAGATCTATTCAAAAGCAGGCTGGAAGAGGTGGTAGTGCTGCTGACCTTAGAACTTTATCCCAGGGATCTGAGTACTCGCCAGGAATGTGGAAGACCCATGTTCAATTTCCCCCTCATTCCCAGAGAGGGAGAAAGGATATGAATATGGGTCTCGCACCTCTCAGGAGGTTGCTCTCACCACCGAAATATTTTGACACGGGATTCCCTCGATCTCTCCTGTTGAAGGTGTTCTTCTGTGGATAAATAATGAAGCAGTAATTGGAGGAGGGGGACTGGCCCGAGGGTCTCCCACCTCCCAGGTGGGTGCTCTAACCACTGGACTACAGAGTCATTTTCTCTGTCTCTCTGGCCCGAAGACTCTAAGGGCCCAGTCCTCCTGCTCCATTCGCTGTTTATCCACAGTGGAATGGCTTCATCGAGAGAGACTGAAAGAGCGCCACATCAGAATTTCCCATGGCTCACTGGTGACAGCACACTCACGAGAAGTGGGAGACCCCTGTTCCAATCTCCCCCCTCGAGGGGTGGGGGAGAGGAATTGAACCTGGATCTCTCACATTCCAGGTGAATACTCTAACCACTGGGCTAAAACTTGTAAGGTGTGCATCACCTCCTCCTCCAGCTGTTTTGTGATTGCCACTTGTGAATCACTAAGCAGAGAGGAGCAGGGTTTAGCACACACCTCTGACATCAGTATCTCCCATTGGCTAGCTTAGGCAGCTCCCCACCAGAGTGCTGTCTTTTGTGGATTGCATTCTACGGTGCCTATCTCTCCCCATTCATTGTACAGGGAGCCCAGGTGCCTAACTCAGGCTTTGTGGGACACAGTGTTGTTCCTGTGATTTTATGGGTGCCTAAAGTTAAGCATTGTAGCACTAAGCATTACAGCATCTAAATCCCTTTGTGAATCTGGGCCAGAGCACATTAGAAAATCCCAGCCTACAGCTCTAAAGTAAGGTGATGTCTGTTCCTATTCAACTCTCTGCTGGGACTAATAAGGTGAACAAAGAACAATCACAGCAGCACAACACAACTAAGCTTTTATAAAGTTAGAGAGTCTTGAAAGAACATTAATTATGTTCCACTGCAGACACCAATCCTTGCATAGAAAAACCTGGCGCTATTTAAAAAGAAAGTAAGATAGCGGAAATGAAGATTAGTTAAATGGAGTGTTATTTAGAGAACAGTAGCCTTGGTTCATAATATATTTGATTCTACTGTATCTCGTTGAAGGGTTTAAGGGCCAGCTAAAGTTTCTACAACCCTTCTGAAGTTATAAATAATTGATCTGTGCTTAAAATATCCGACACTAAACTTTCCTCTCCACACATACAAAAGCTATCCAAGAACATCTTCTAAATATTTCAGGTAGATCAATTACCAAAGCTGAACGTAATTAGCTTACACCCACTAACTGTTTACAGGGTACGAAGTATAGAGCACAAAAGATATTTTCACTCTTGGCGCATATAATTAGAATCTTCTATCAAAGGCAGAAAAATCACAATAATGATTCTGTGCTCTCTCTATAGAAAGTGCAAGCACATTACAGTAGAAAAGAACCTGGGAAGAAATAGTAACCAGGATTGTAAATGCATGCCTTAATTATTACTGACTTGCTGCTACCAATTAGGGGTTTTCAAGCTTCATTGCACCATGACCCCCTTCTGACAACAACAACAATTACTACATGACACCAGGAGGGGGAACTGAAGCCTGAGCCCACCCAAGTCCTGCTGCCCTGAGTGGAGGGGCCAAAGACAAAGCCAAGGGCATCAGCTCCAGGCAGGAGGTATAACCTGAGCCCTGCTGCCCAGGGCTGGAACCTTCAGACTTCGGCTTCGGCCCCGGGCAGTGAGGCTCAGGCTTCGGCTTCAGATCCGGGCCCTAGCAAGTTTATGCCAGCCCTGGCAACACCGTTAAAACAGGGTCATGACCCACAGTTTTAGATACATTCTTTAACTACCAATTCACCATCACCAAGATCACTTACATTAAAACTAGCTATCATGAAATAGCATAAAGAACTTTCTGTTAACAATTCACCAAAACTATTTTTCCATTTGGCCTGTTCATGTATGTTTATGTAAATGTATACCACAAAAGCACCCAGGTCAACCTCTAGGTTCTTTAACCTAAAACACACCATATCCATATAAAATAAAGACAGGAAATGCAGCCTGAAATTACCCCAGCTTTACATGACAAGTCACATTAATCAAGCAGACAAATGAAAAAAATATCCCACTTCTCTTAAGCAAGCAGTCTTTCCATGCCTCTCCTCTCTCCCTAATAGTCCAGGAAAATAGATGTGCCTAGTCGTAGATCATGAAGGTGAACAAATATAAGGGGTACGGAGGAGCAAATTCCAAAGTTAAGGACCCTTCATGGATCAGTGTCATGTGAGCCATCCCCTCCCATTTTAAACAGGGATGCTCCAACTCAAGGGCCTCTGCTGCTCACTATGTGACACAAACAGTCACTCTGAGTTACGCAGGTCCCAGGATATTAGAGACACAAGATGGGTGAGGTAATACCTTTTATTGGACCAACTTCTGTTGGTGAGAGAGAGAAGCTTTCAAGCTTACACAAGATTGTTCTCATCATGCAACACAAAATGATTACTTGTTTCAGCTCACGAGAGTCTCCAGGGTATGAAGCAGGGTTAACTTAACTGCAGGTGAGGATCGATCAGCTCATATTCTGCAAGTCTATAAGCAATCTTCTAAATCCATTAATCACATGAAAGTTATCAACATAACACTAGACATTTTTCCTCATTTGACCGAATCTTGTCTTACTCCAATTCATATCTCCTCAACAAGGGGACCTTTGATTTATGCAAAGAACTTTAAAATATAAACCCCAGTGCAGCATACTGAGTGTGGTTTACAATCTGATTTCCATAGCTCTTTGCCTACACAAAATAAAGTGCTTGTAAGCCCTACACTAATTAGTAGACTCAGTGTCTGGGTGGTAGTCAAGGCACTTTGGACAGCTTGAGAGGAAATAACAGCTAATCCAGAAAGCCAATTTTCACTTCTGGAAATGAGCCCAGATAAATCTTACTCATTTTGCAAGTTACCTGCTGATCATCCGTGTTCAGAAACCATGTGCAAATTAAAATCCTTTGAAGTTCACAGTTCTAAGTGAATCCTTGATAGAACTGGGCAGATCTTCCACTGACTCAGACAGGCAAAGCCCTTAACACATACCATAAAGACAAGGCCTCTTCTGATCTAGATAAGACAAGATGGACCTTTCTTTCAGGAGGATGGGGTAGAGCAAAGCATCTCAACATAGAAGGTGTCCTCTATTAATTCAGATGAAGCATAACCTGGCCTGAACAGTGTCATTTGAGAACTCCTCAGAATCATGTTTCAGATGACATTGCGAAGGCTGTGTCCTAGTCGATGGACATAGCAACAGACCTAATGAACAAAATTTCTCATTTTTATAGGTCAGCAGAAGCCCTGTCTGACCTTAGTGTATTTGCTTCAGAAACTTTTTTTCCCCAAAGCAACATTCAAATAAACTAATAGCCAATTATCTACACTAAACCTAGTTTGAAAAGGCATGTGTCACTCAAAGGCTATTTCAATAACATTTAACAACAAGGCCACCATTAGTTTCAAATCAGACTACTTCCTCCTTGGCTTTAGAAATTCACCTATTTCTTTTTCAATATACACTAATAATGGCTGCTCAAATAAGGATGCTAATTTATATCAGCTGATCAATTACATTCCTTTGGTTTTCACATCTCTATTATGGATGATGACATTTAAGGACAGATATTCTTACAGAGAGTACTATGAACACAATGAAAATCAGCCTGATAAACAATGTCATTGATGAAAACTATGTTCAAAGGACTTAGTTTTGTGTATGAAGTGACCTGAAATAATGGCGAAAAGCTGGGAAAATAAAATAGGTGTGGTGGGACATCACTATTCACAAGTAGATGGGACAATGGATGATGTTAACATGGTGCTGGAATTCAGAAGAGAACACTACATGGAATAGTCAAAGCCAATGAACCAGTTAACTCTCTCTACCCACAAAATGAGTCACAGATTTAGCAGAAGATGTCAAGATTAGGTGACAGATGCTTTAGAATATTAAACACTAGTGAGTCAGATGCACTTTTCACTTGTTTGCAAGAACTACAGTATATAAAATAGTGGACCTGAAACGAGACAGTTTGTGTCAACATGATAATACATGCTATAAAAAAAACCTGACATTTTACATGTCCATACGCTAATGAAAGAGCAAAACAAGATTTGACTTATATAAAATAAAGAGGTAGATAACCCACACAGTTGCCCACTTTACAACTGTCTTCTTAAAGTTGTTACCTCATCATGACATTTTGTAATACTCTGATCCATTGCCACACAAAGAAAAGCAGATAATCCAATATCTGTCAAAATATAGTGAGGATGGACTGAAATGATTGTTTAGATAATTAAGAATTGTCTGTAAAATAGCCATATTTTACACTTACTGACTACCTGTATACGCAAGGTAACACTGGGTCTTGCATTATAATTCCATGCTTTTAACTTTCTGAAAAAGTTATCTTTTAAGTCTGAAATTGTCCTTGCTGAGTCTCATCCAGGAGGTGAAATTTGGAGCTATTTGAGGAAAAATCACTTCAGACATCTGGGTTACTCTTTCTTCTGTCCTAAACCCTTCAGTATCTCGGTAGTTGATGCAATTTTATTTAGTAGCCAAGGAGAATTTTAGAAGGAGAAACACCAGGGAACAAAGGCTTGTCATGGAAACCAAGATAACTCAGCAGAAACAGAAAAGCAGGAAGAAGGGACATAAAAGTTTCAAGAGGGCTCTATGGAACAGAATGGGCAAAATGTGCTATACTGATTTATAAGACAATAGCAAAATATAGGTATGTAAACCTGATGAAAGATGAAAGATAAGTAATGTGGACAATACTATCGGTGAATCTTTGGTTGTTTCCATTTTAAAGATTTACAAGCCTGGTGTTGAAGGAAAAGGCTTAACATTAGAACACAGATCAAATTTCTGATTATCGCCATCTTGCTAGAGAGGTACTGGAGGAAGGGAGAATTATGGAAGTGGACTCTGATGCCGATGGATATGAAAGTGGTCATGTAAAGTTTCTATATAATACCAGAAGACTGTGCACAGTGAAAGAGGGGATATATGTAGTAATGAAGAAACACATTCCTCATATAAAAAAGGCCTGATTTACACTGGAAACTACGCTGGATAGGAGACATAGTAGCACGGGATGTGAAAATCTGAGCCTAACTGATTAAGAGAGGTCACCAAAGGGTAGTCTACGTGCTCCTGGCTGGGTGTGGGGGACAAATGCTTATCTCGCTCTGGTTGGTCGTGTGCAGATTGAGTATTGTATTGATCACAATGAACATCCATTTACAATCTGAGTAAAATGCACTCTATCTCTCTATATGTATATAATTCGTCACATATTTTCTATACAAACATCTCACAATGATTACGCTGATCAGTGTGACATAGGCTTTCATTAGCGACCTTATGTGACATTGTTTTGGTGAACCCAAGGAATCCTTGTATCTCTATATACTCCTTGCCATCTGATGCTTGGCATTGAAGAAGTCCTTGTGTCACAATGTTAAATAATGTATCCATTTTTAAATGATAATACTTATACAAAAAGAAAAGGAGTACTTGTGGCACCTTAGAAACTAACAAATTTATTTGAGCATAAGCTTTCGTGAGCTACAGCTCACTTCATCGGACGCATTCATTCAGTGGACTTATACAGTTTATACTTCCACAGAAAAGGGATTTCTGAGTGCTAAATCTGTAATTTTTGGTCAGTTAACCTCTCTGCCTCAGCTGTTTTAATATTCTGTATTGTGGTAGCACCTAAGGTCCCCTCCGCTGATAGGGGTCAGTTGCGCTAGGTACTATACAAGCACATGGGAAAACATTAAACCCTGCCTTGAAGAGCTTACAGTCTAATTAATACAAGATGCAACAGATGACTACAACAAACAATTGGAGAGAAGGGAGGAAGAGGAAGATGGTAATAAATTCATGGCAACGTAGGCTCATATGGTTACTAAGACTTGATTTGTGGGCAGTTAGAAAACTTTTTTTAAAAAATTATCCTTTGAAAGTCCCCTATTTAAACCTGTGCTCTATCATTAACATTAGTGCCACCCTCCAGCACTGCTAACTTTGTTCTTAACATGTCTTCCTCCAACATCCAGGACCTTAACTCTCCTCTTCCCCAAATTCCCCTCCGCTTTGGGATTTTTTCCCCACTGGTGGGGCAGAAAGGTGTGAGGGGGCGGGGCAGGGAAGAGAAGTCTCCTCTTGTTTCCTCGGGTGTTCTTGGGGCTAGAAGAGTGTTTTTACCCCAGTGGCTCTATTCGACATTGGTGAGGCCTCATCTGGAGTACTGTGTCCAGTTTTGGACCCCATGCTATAAGAAGGATGTGGAAAAATTGGAAAACGTCCAGCGGAGGGCAACAGAAATCATTAGGGGACTGGAACACATGACTTATGAGGAGATGCTGAGGGAACTGGGATTGTTTAGTCTGCGGAAGAGAAGAATGAGGGGGGATTTGATAGCTGCTTTCAACTACCTGAAGGGGAGTTCCAAAGAGGATGGATCTAGACTGTTCTCAGTGGTAGCAGATGACAGAATGAGATGTAATGGTCTCAAGTTGCAGTGGGGGAGGTTTAGGTTGGATATTAGAAAAACTTTTTCACTAGGAGGGTGGTGAAACCCTGGAATGCGTTACCTAGGGAGGTGGTGGAATCTCCTTCCTTAGAAGTTTTTAAGGTCAGGCTTGACAAAGCCCTGGCTGGGATGATTTAATTGGGGATCGGTCCTGCTTTGAGCAGGGGGTTGGACTAGATGACCTCCTGAGATCCCTTCCAACCCTGATATTCTATGATTCTAAGAATGTGGTTCTGAGAGGTAGTTTGTGTAGTGGTCCCTTGCTCTTGAGTGGGGAGGGAAGCCACTCCGTCTCACTACAGGCAGACTGCAAGTCACGCTTTGTAGGGGAAACTCTGGCCCTCTGCAGCGGGCTAGGGTTGCCAACATTCTAATCATACAAAACTGAACACACCTGCCTGCCCTTCTCTGAAGCCCCACCCATGCCCTGCCCCTTCTCTGATGCCCCCCAACCTGTTCCATCCCCCCTCCCTCTGTTGCTCACTCTTCCCTACCCTCACTCACTTTCATTGGGCTGGGTCAGGGGACTTGAGTGCGGGAGGGGGTATGGGCTCTGGGCTGGGGGTGCAGGCTCTGGTATGGGGCTCAGTATGAGGGTTTTGAGGTGCAGGACGGGGCTCTGGGCTGGGCCAGGGAGTTGGGGTGAGGGGGGCTGCGGGGTCCCGGCAATGCTTACTGCAGCTCTGGGGAAACGACCGTCAGGTCCATGTGGCCTCTAGGCAGAGGCACGGCGCCTTCGCACCCGCAGGTACCACCCCTGCAACTCCCATTGGTTGCGGTTCCCGGCCAATGGGAATTGCAGAGCCAGTACTCGGGGCAAGGGCAGCATGCAGAGCCTCCCAGTCCCTGGCCGCGCCAGCGCCTAGGGGCCACAGGGACCTGAGAGCTGCTTCCAGGAGCGGTGTGGAGCCATGGCAGGTAAGGAGCCTGCCTTAGTCCCGAGCACCCGCTCCACCACCAACCAGATATTTAACGGCCTGGTCGGCGTTGCTGACCGGAGCCACCAGGGTCCCTTTTCAACCGGGCGTTCCAGTTGAAAACCAGACACCTGGCAACCCTAGATGGGGCAGAGCCACAGTGTATAGCCCAGCACCTTCTGGCTGGGGCTGACAGTAAGCAACAGTCTACAAGGGAAGCTCTGGCCCTCATGGCAGGGCAGAGCACAAACTGCCTAGGGCTCTGGCCTGCAGTCAGGGCACAGCAGCAAAGGAATCTATAAGCCCAGGCCTTAGGCAGGATGGGGCACCAAATGTCCTTATCTAGCAGGCCAACAAACTCAGGCCTCTGGGCCTAAAGGTGAGGAGGCTACCACCCCAGGGGTGGGGAGTAGGGGTAGGGGGGAACCCAGACCCACCAGACTCCACCGGGTCTCAGCCCAGGGGGCTAACAGTGGTGGAGTTTTCCACCACTGGCATCAGCAGGGAGTTCAACTGCAACACACTAACTCACACTCCGGCAGCTGAATTGGACCAGACTCTGGTTCCCCTGGGCTACTTCCTACCGCAGTCTGGGTGTAGGGCTCTGTAGTCCAAAGGTCCTCTGTTTTATCAGGGTACTCTGCCAGCCGCAGTTCCCACAGCTCTTCGGGGCATTCATCTGATGGCAGTCCTGGCAGCTCCACGGGGTACTCATCTGTCTCCTCAGACTGCAGGGCACAGCTCCACTCAGGGCCTAGTCCAGGATCCGGTTGAGATCCCAGCTCCCTGGAAGAGCAGTCTACTCCCTCTGGTGTTCCAGCCCCAACTGAGCTCTAGAGAACTCCTTTTATACTTCCTGTCCCACCCTGGAAGTTCTGGTGAGGGGGTGGGGCAGATTTAGCTCCACCCACTAGGGGGAGCATAGTGGTCCCTCACTCTAGCTCAGAGGGATGCCGCTCTGCCTCGCTACAATCTGTAAGAAAGCTAAAGGAGCTAATGCTGGATGTTTTAGGAATGTGCTGAACTAGGAAGATTGTGAAAAACTGGAATAGAAGGTCTGACTGATCAACATGGACTGAATGATAAATTGCCCAAAAACAATGAGATCCTGTTACTAGAAGCAGAGTATGGTGAATAATGAACATCAGTAACCCTAAGAACATTTATGCTGACATGAAAATCTACAGGCCGGAAATGTTCTAATGAATGACCCTGTGGCATTGTCAAGGTAACCCACTGGGATGTCGGTCTGGGTGAGAGAGAAAGAAGTCAGAAACAAGATGGTCTGAAGGAAGCTGTGTTTCTTTACAGCTGAAGAGGTTTGGAAATTGTTTGGAGGTTTTGGATAGAAAGTGAGGAGAAGAAGAGTGAGCACTAGGTTCATCAAAATAGGAATGGAATTCTAGAGTTCATTAGTTCAACAAAGAGCCAGAGCCAGAATATTCTCCCAAGACCAGGAGAGAACTGGGGGAGGGCAGACTGGGCAAGTCAGGTTACCCTGCGGCACAATTGGTATGCTTACACAGCCTGCGCCAGTGAGCCTCCCAGCCTGGGACAACAGCCTCAGGCTCATGGGGCTTGTGCTCCCATACTAAAAGTAGCTGTGTAGATGTTGTGGCTTGGGCTGGAGCTCAGGCTCTGAAGCCTAGGGATGGGGGTGGGCTTCAGAGCCCAATCCCCAGCCTGAGTCGCAACTTCAAAGAGCTGGCTACACAGCTATATTTAAAAAGCTACCACAAGCCCTGCACACCCAAGTCTGTCAACCTAGGCTGGGAGGCTTGCTGCCGCATGTTGTATACACACACCCAATGCTGTTTTAGTATGGAAGGAGTGAGATTGTTTCCTTAATTCTTTCAAGTCAAGGACGAGTTCCATTTTCATATATGTAGAGTTAATTCTCATGTTGTCCTGTGCAAGCTTTTTTGTTTTTTTAGTTTTTAAAAGTCTTTCTGGATTTTTTTAAACAAGATTTTCCATGTTCCCTTAAATGTTAAATGCATTCATCTTTTGCTTCACTACCCTCTTGACCATTGACATTCAATGAAAAGGGAATGTAAAAGGAATAAATAGACTAACTTTGATACACCCTTGAAAACAAGACACAGTTAGGCTTAGAGTGACCCTGGCCTTAGCAGAGGAAAAAGAGGAAGTGAAAGGAGCCTTTCCTTCCCTTCCCTTCCCCATTATACACCTACTGAAGCACGAGGACTGTTGCAGACCCTGTGCTTCATGGAGCACTTGAACTGCTCTCTCTATGGGCCCATGCGGGTGAAGACTGTCTGATTAGCATTAGTGAGAATTTTTGCTCGATTAAGGACTAAGCGCTGCAAGATTTAGCGCTGTATTTGGAAAAAAATTAATGGAAATCTCATAGTGATTTGGTAGACAGAGAACTTGGAAAAGAGAGATGTTGACAACAGCCTAATTAATATTAAGCAATCTAGGAGATAGAAACCAGGGAGTCTCAGGTGATGCACTGTTTTAAAATCTAGAAATCACTAAGTAAAGCTACTGAGAAGTGTTTCCACAGCAGCAGAAACTTGGTAATATAAAAGGAGATAAATTGACCTTTTTATAATGTGTACTTATGTGTTCAGCTTTGAATTCAACCAAGCCAGCTGACCATGCATTTTTGGGACTGGACATTACATACAAAATCAGCGATGAAACAGGTTTCAGAGTGGTAGCCGTCTTAGTCTATCAACAAAAACAACAAGGAGTCCTTGTCGCACCTTAGAGACTAACAAATTTATTTGGGCATAAGCTTTTGTGGGCTAGAACCCACTTCATCAGATGCATGCAGTGGAAAATACAGTAGCAGGTATAAATTTGTTAGTCTCTAAGGTGCCACAAGGACTCCTTGTTGTTTTAGCGATGAAACAGTAATCATTCCATTCAGCCCCTCTTTACTTTGGTGTTTTTGTGGTGGTTCATCTTTTGCCTGCCTAATATCAGCAGAGATTCTTTTTTTATTTCTTACTCAACAGTCTGATGCACAGCTGATGGTCTCACCTGTGAGAGCACTGACTATATTGGTCTGTGCCAAAAAAAAAAAAAAGCTGACAGAGAACCACATTCAGCCCTAAGCAAGCAAGTGTGGCTCCCATTGGTTTCAACAGGAATTGTGCCCATTTATTGAGGGCTCAATAGGACCCTGTGATGGGATATGCAAACCCTACTTCGGGCTGGAAGGTGTTCAAGGATAGTACTGGGCCCAGGTAGCCCCCAACCCTCCAGCCCTCAGAGCCTGTTCCAACTGGAAAAGGGGTTGAAAAGGTACCAACCCAGCTCAGAAGTAGGAGGTTGGGGAGAGGAGAGACCTGCCCTGAAGGCTCCTGACAAAGGTGTCAGAGAAGCGTCCCTGAGGGACTGTATGTTGAGCCTGGTTGGGGCTGATGGTTTGGTGGCTTCTACTTTTTCTGTTCACCTTATATTGGACTGGAAGCTGGGGGAGAACAGCAGATGGTAGGAAGTAACCCAGGGAGGGTAAGTTGGAGAGCACTTTTGGGGGCCAGACACTGTTGACCCTCCTAGGGCCCTGGGTCAGAATCTGGTGGAATGGACGGACCAAGGCTCCCCTACCACTGCCCAACTCACTGCATCCCTGGTTAAAAGAAGACTGGGACTGCAAGACCTGCCCACTGAGAGGCTTATTACAAGCCCATATTGAAATGGAGATATAAAAGAGATTCCAAGTATACTCTTGCGCTTCTTTAACATATTGTAATTTATGGGAGAGCTGTAATCTGATAAGCCACCCCATGTTTCATCCACTGAACTCACTGCACCACCAACATACAGCTGCTTGAGGGCATTCTGCTATGCAATGCATTTTTCTTATGTGAGCAAATGAAAATGGTGATCTAAATAAGCGAACCATAGTCATGCAGACCCTCTTTAGTGGCCTACAGCCTCCTTAAATCATCTAAGATTGATACGTAGTCATGTGTCTGACTTAAAGGAGTTTTATGGAAAACCTGACATCCCCTCTCCAACAGATCCTCTTCAGGAAATCAGGCAGGTGGACAGTGTGTTACCAAGTCTGCAATTTTTGAATTATTTAAACAAACAAATAAAAAGGTCACTCTGACCATGCAGCAAATTGTAACAGGCTAATAAGTCAACTGGTTCCCTCAGGCTAGATTTCCCAAGACAAGTAGTGATTTGCTTCAATTGCACAGTTCTAGCACAATTTAGAATCTGCCAGGGTTATTCTCTGCCTCTTATAGTCAGGAACAAGCTAAATATTTAAAACACAATATACAATTCATGTAGGAATACAAATACACACTACAAAAAAGGAAGGTTCAACAGCCTTCAAACCCAGCAAAGACTATTAAATTATTCCACCCTTAGCTATAGTCAGAGTCCCCTGAATACTTGGCTAGCATCCCACCTAGGAAGTAACACCATTCTACTGGCCATGTTCATTCCAGGGCTCTCAGAAGAGTAAAGTAAATCCTGTCAGGTTCATATGGACGCTGCTCTGAGATCTTGAAAAGATTTGACCATAAATGTGGTAAAATAACTTGATGGAGAGGAGAGGGGGAATTTTTACCCAACAACCTTCAAAAGTTTTAATCCCACAGTCCTTTTTACAAATACAAGCTACTTGTTGGCTGAGGGCCAAAGCTTCTCAGTTTTAAGGAATTAATATCCCAGAGAGCTGGACTTTCCCTTTCCTCAAAAAGAGGACTTTAAATCCTTCAACCAATAAGACAGAGAAGCTTTCTATTCAGACTTTAGAAGGGTCCTAAACTCCATCTCTCACTTTCATCCCATTCTGAAGTAGAAGACCTTAATGGGGCCACCTGAACTAAGATGGAACTTCATCAACTGAGAGCTCTGAAATGGACCTGGTAGCCAGGAAAGACAATAGTCTCATTGATGTGAAAATTCCCTCCTTCTGGGGCAAGAGACACCCCAGCACACTCCCATAAGAATACTAAGGGCAGCCTTAATTGGGCATATCCTAAATTTTGAATGCTTAACCTTATTATTATATATAGACTATCATTTGAGCTACTTGTGTGTTAAGCTTGAGAATCTATTTTGTAGTGTGTATGCAACGAGTAGTCTATTTTTCATAAGCAACATACTACAGTCAACCTGGTCCTGGCTCTCATGATTTTTGAAGATGGAAGAATAGGCAACAGTGCCCAAAGGCCCCCTGTCATGGTGTGAGACTCACCCCTGCGGTGCCTCCTGCTGGTCTCTCAGGGAATTAGCTCTTCCAGCCTCCGGAGCACCCTCTGCAGGCCGGTGTCCTGCTTGTTGCTGGCCCCTGTGTCCCTCCCGGACCCCTGTGCCCCTTTTACTCAGCATGCTGCCCCCTGGCAGTACCTCCCCAGTCTCTGGGTCTCCCCTCCCTGGGAAACCCCCACCCACTATCCCCACCTCACCTCAGTCTTTGGCTACTGCCAGTCACCATTGAGTCCCCACACACTGGGGCGGACTGCAGTGTATAAGCTTATTGTCACAGGCAAGGGGGAGCCTGGACCTGCTGCTTCTGCCTACCTTTGGGCTGCCCCCTGCAGCCCCAGTACCTATCCGGCCTTACCCTAGGCCTGTAGCCTGGGGGGTTTCCAGGCTGGAGCTCCCCAGTTCCCTTGGCCTTCCCCCAGCCCTGCTCCACCTCAGGTACTCTGGTACGCTCCTCAGCAGCCAGGCCCATCTCCCTCCACAGCTAGAGGAGACTCTGTGTGCTCCTGGCCCACTGCCCTCTTATAAGGGCGAGCTGAGCCCTGATTGGGGCATGGGACTGCTTGCTCCCAGCCACAGCCCTCTCCCAGGGCTGATTTCAAGCCCTTTAAGACCAGAGCAGGTGACCACCCGGCTACACCCCCATTTGTCCTACAACTACTCGTACGCTGAAGGAACAGTCTTATTTTGCAACAGTCATGGACTCTGTTGCCCTTGTTTTTACTGAACTCAGTTTGTTATAGAGTTTTGTTATGTTTTGTGACCAGGCTCTTTCATCAGTTCATTTATTTGTAACTATATAGAAAAAGATAATTATAGAGTAGCCAGCACGTTAAAACACCATGCTTTATGCCTTAATGCCAACATGCCTTGTGAAGTACATTAGACTATGCAGTATCTTTCTATATTACATTACATTTCTTGCTTAGACTTAACCATCATAAAATATTTATGCAAGCATATCTCAAAAGCAGAGATTTTTGATATGCTGCTTGGGGATTATAAATGAGAAAGGGCGAGAAGGGCTAGTAGTAAGATGATGATGAGACATATAAGCCCCTTTCTAGCACCTATCATATTCTAATTCTAGCAAAAGCTTGTTTATATGGTAGAGTTCAAAAAGCTCCTAGCAAAGAAATCTTTTACTTTGCAAGTAGTGAGAGATGTTGTGAACAGTGCAGGGGCAAAGGCATTAACGCTAAAAAAAAAGAGACCTCTTTAAAAGCAAGGAACATACAAATGTTCACCTTTCACCTCCGTGTCACAGTTACAATCAAGTGCTATGCAAGTAGTGACTGAAAGTGATAGTATCTGATGGCTACTTAGTGGCTTATCTGAAATGAACTGATGGCTTCAACTTACTTCCAAGAGGACATCTATGCACATCACAAAACCATAACCACAACTGGTACCTCTGTTTGCTATCTCAGCAAGGAGGGCAAGAATTCAGTGGCTAAGGAGCGTGAATTACTCTCTCCCCTTTAGAGGTGATCCCGTCAGGTCACAGCTAAGGATCACTTGCAGAGCAGTTTGTGGGAAGCCTTCTCCAAAGACAGAAAAAGAGACACTGAACACAGAAGTGGCTCCTCCAAGCGGAGTTTCAGCCTCACTAGTGTCTAAATCTCTAGCACAGTCAGAGGGAAGTTTAAGATGTAACCCTTCCTGACTCTTCTAAATGTTTCAGGTGGAGCCAGGAAGGAAATGGGGAGGGTGGCTTTTTCTTTAAAATTTGTTTTCCCCTTGCCTAAAAAAGTCCCCTACAGTTCCAAGTGCCATTTCCGTCATTGCTTCAGATCTCTGGTTCAAGGGGAGCTGGAGGATTGTGATCACAGGACCTTTATTACCAAGCAGGAAGACTACTAGCAGCCTTGGACAATGGGTGCTTCTTTTCCAAAATGGCCTATTTTCTTATTGCAGCTCTGCCTGGCTCCTGACAGAACTGTATTCACACTGGAGGATAATTATCCTTTGCTATTTCTGTTAAATAAGCTGATTCTTGAGTTGGCTTTTAAAATCTTAAATAGAACATTAGACTTGCCATGCTTATTCAGAGTAATGGCTTATCTAGTCTAATGCTGTGTTTCCCACAGTGGCAAGAACCAGATGCACTGGGTAAAGGTGCAAGAAACCCCTGAAGCGAGCAATTATAAAATAAACTCCCCATAAGAAAAGTTCTTCCTAGCCACATCTGTAACAGATTGAGTAACATGCCCTGAAGCATGACAGTTTATATCCCTTCCAAACGTCTTTTTTTTTTTTTTTTTTTTGCTTTTTTTAATCCTTACTAATGTAATGGTGGGTGCTCATTATCCATTTTTTTTTAATCCTGCTAAACTCTTGGTCCTTAATAATATCATGTGGCAGGGAGTCCCACAGGTTAATACTGTCATGTAAAAAGTAGCCTATTATCATTTTTAAATTTGCTGCCTTTCAGTTTCACTGAACGTCTTCTGTTACCCTTTCTCATAACAACAAGAACCAGAAGTGCCTGGCTTACATTCTTTATACTGCTCATCATTTAAACCTTTCTTTCCAGGTTAGAAATCAATGGTACACTCTCTAGTGATGTAACCGTTCCCCAGAAGTTCTGAGAAGTTCCTCTTGGTATTGTTCAACTCCTCACTGCCTTCTACTCAGTACTGAGCTTTAATGACACTATCTAGTTACAAAATACTCCTTTGCGTTATTTGCACGCATGCTTTTTATGTTGTTTTGAAGGCTCTGTTTAGTTGCAGAGAAAAATCTATCCGTCACTTAACAGCTTCCACCCTGCTTTATCACTGGTATTTTTTAAGCAGAAACACATTGTGAACATTTACTTTTACCCAATTATAGAGGGTGAACTACAAAAGGCAAGCAAAGATTTTCAGTGCTTGATTTAGCTTTTGCAAAAACATCCAAGTTAGAACTCTAAAGAGAAATATTGGAATGTACTGGATTGTATTGTTTTCTGGGAGGCCTGTAGATTACAAAGGAAACATTCAAAACACCATACTTTCCTTGGCAAAATGAACACAGATTTAAAAGCGATAATGTAAAAGTAATGCTGGATTTGGTTTTGGTTTAGTATTGAAAAATTTAGGTTTTTTAAATTGTAATTCAAATTTGGGGAAAAATAATGTTCCCCACATGTGATACTTTATTTCAAATGTATTTTAAAAACAAGCTCTATTTGGCCTATTTCAAGTTTTGCTTGACAGAAAAGGAAACTATGTCCCAAAGCCTAAACTGTCCCCCAGTGTTCTTCAGTCATCCAGCACTCTTTGGTGACTGGCAATGGGAGCTCTCCCCCTGCAACTGAATGTGGCAGCAATTCTTCTGCACTTTCCAGTAATAAGAGGTGAGGGTTACCATCTTCTAACCCAACTTTAGATGCCAGGGGTTTAGAAAATGGACCAAATCTCACAAAACTGGGGAAAAAGTATTTCCAATGTAGGCAAAGCACGTACCTTTGTGGGATATAGAACATGTGCTGGGGAGGTGGTTTGTAGAGAACACCATCATAGACTGGCCACAGACCACTTAAAATTCGGAAAAGAGAACTCTTTCCACAACCATTGGGACCAGTGATTAAAAGATGCATTCCTTCCTGTACCTAAAATAGTCATGAAAACGATAAAACAACCACCTTTCAAAATATATCACTTTTCACCATGAAGTCATGGTGTATAATGACACAATCTAGCACACCCCACAATGAAACCACCTAAGCATTTAGTTTAAGGAAGTACAAATTGTGAAACTGGCTACAACTCTTATTCAGTCTCTGTTTGAAAAACTGCATTTGCACAGAATATGTGGAGTCAAAGAGCAAAAGCAAAGGAACCAGAAGAAATCATATTTACTAGCTCCAAAGATGCAATTTAGATGTGTTTTTTCTAATTTAGGAAACAATCCAGATGGCTATGCTATTACTTACAAAAGGCTATTTTGTGGAGGGGCATGAGTCATTAGCACTGAAACCTTTTTTAATATTTGGGCACTTTGTGTCTTGGATAAAATCTAACTGCATTCATTTGAACATGTAGCAAAATTAGACCCTAGTCACAGAGAGTTGGGAAAAACATGCCCAAATACCATATGTCACTATCTATGATGAATCTTGATTTCAATATTCATTGTACTGCATCTACAAATCATATTTAGAGTCAAATATTCCCCTCAAGTACTTGAATGCACTGACTTCAATTTGAGGGAACTGTAAGGAGTTAAGGACACTCAGTACCTTACAAGCGTTAACATTCCTATAACTACACTAAACACCATCACAGTCTCATTAAACAGCGTATGGTATTTTTTATACAGGGGAATTAATTGCAAAGGGGTGAACTTGCAAAGCAGTGAATAGGGATGTGTGGCATGACCTTAAGTGAATGAATTGAAGCTGCATGAGCAAAGCCCAATGACTTGGAAAATAAACCTCAAAATTCCATTTTTGCTTATATAGTGTCATTTTTATGCATTTCTTTATTTATACACACACACACCTCTTTGTTTATTCACCCAATACACCCCTATACTTCCCCCCACCCACCCACACATTAGCACTGTTTGTGAATTCTCTCTATAAATCTACTAGGTAAAGTGTACAAACATACAGGTATCTCTGCCTGAATGTCAATCCATCATTTTATAGCGTTAAACGAAATACATTTAAAGTAGCTGGGAGTTTTGCCAAATTAAAGGCCCTATTCTGCCAGGTGCTGACTATTTCCTTAAAGATGCTCTCTCTCTCTCTGTCTCTCGCACACACCCAGTATACAAATACAGAGGTAACATAAGCAATTAGATGCATAAATGAGGTAGTGGAAGTTCTCATGCAACTTTCCAATGCTTTCACCTATTTCTATATAATTATTGCACTGACAGTCAGTATTGTGACATATTTTGGAGTCATTCAAAAAATGAAATGCATTAACAGTGTGATGCCAATAGGAATCAATTGCTATTTGCAATAAATCACTGAAAACAATGTGTGTTTTTACTGAGCAAAGATTGTAGGATTGGACCTGCAGATTATACTGTCAGCTGTTAGTTACTATTGCTCCTTGGAGTGGTCAAGTGAAGTTCCACAGACTCACTGTTTGCTCTAATGTTGTGGACTTGGATGATTTTTAAAGCATCCCAAAGGTGATAAGCACCTCAGTCCCCTAGAAATTCAATGGGAGTTGGATGCAGAACTCCCTTAAGCAATTTTGAAAATGCAGCTGTAGTTTTTAATCTGACAATGACACAAGTCAAACCATTCCTTCTCCTCTCTCTCCATTTAATTTGAGCAGGATACACTGTACATATCTGATGCATCCGATGAAGTGAGCTGTAGCTCACGAAAGCTTATGCTCAGATAAATTGGTTAGTCTCTAAGGTGCCACAAGTACTCCTTTTCTTTTTGCGAACACAGACTAACACGGCTGCTACTCTGAAACCTGTACATATCTGCCTCTAGTGAGCCGCTATGCCTACCTTTCTTGACTTCCCCTCTTCTCCAAGTATTTAACATAGGGTACATGAACTCTGTGTTGTTTTGTGTTAATGTGATGGCAACAATCAGAAGATTCTTGCATATCATCTTACTTTGAAGTTTAGTCTGGAAACCACCACATCTCCATTTGGGGTAATAATTGGAACATTTTCACAAACAATTCCATGATCAACATCAATAACTTTTCCTACAAGTTAAAAAAAAAAAAAGTTAGTGAAACATTCAGGGGGGCAGTGAGATCTAGTAGTCCAAGAACAGGGCTGAGAGACACGAATTTCTGGAGTTTATATGTCCCTTCATGCTTCGATCACCATTCCAGAGGACATGCATCCATGCTAATGATGGGTTCTGCTTGATAACGATCCAAAGCAGTGCGGTCCGACGCTCGTTCATTTTCATCATCTGTGTCAGATGCCACCAGCGAAGGTTAATTTTCTTTTTTGGTGGTTCGGGTTCTGTAGTTTCCGCATCAGACTGTTGCTCTTTTCAGGCTTCTGAAAGCATGTTCCACACCTAATCCCTCTCAGTTTTGGAACACACTTCAGATTCTTAAACTTTGAGTCGAGTGCTGTAGCTGTCTTTAGAAATCTCACATTCGTACCTTCTTTGCATTTTGTCAAATCTGCAGTGAAAGTGTTCTTAAAATGAACAACATGTGCTGGGTCATCATACGAGACTGCTATACCATGAATTATATGGCAGAATGTGGGTAAAACAGAGCAGGGGGCATACAAATGTCCCCCAAGGAGTTCAGTCACAAATTAAATTAATACATTATTTTTCTAACGAGCTTCATCAGCATGGAAGCATGTCCTCTGGAATGGTGGCAGAAGCATGAAGGGGCATGCGAATGTTTAGCATATCTGGCACGTAAATATCTTGCAACCCTAGCTACAAAAGTGCCATGTGAACTCCTGTTCTCACTTTCAGGTGACATTGTAAATAAAAAGTGGGCAGCATTATCTCCAGTAAATGTAAACAAATTTGTTTCTTTTAGTGACTAGCTGAACAAGAAGTAGGACTGCGTGGACTTGTAGGCTCTAAAGTTTTACATTGTATTGTTTTTAAACTATTTGTAATAAAAATAATAATATAAAGTGAGCACCATACACTTTGTATTCTGTGTTGTAATTGAAATCAATATATTTGAAAATGTAGAAAAACATCCAAAAATATTTAATAAATTTCAATTGGTATTCTATTGTTTAACAGTGCAATTAAAACTGTGATTAATCGCGATTTATTTTTTTGAGTTAATCGCATGAATTAACTGTGATTAATTGACAGCCCTACGTATTTTGTTAAATCTTAAACTAATCCAAATAAAGAAACAATTAAATACAGGATTGTTACAGGTAAATCTGGTAGCAGTGCCTATAATTAAGGTTGCCTTACGCTTTCCATTATAAGGCCCTGTTTTCAGTTGCTTATAACTTTACCAATCTGTAACTATTTGGGCTGAAATTTTCCATGTTGGGCATTTTCCTCAGGCTGAATTTTGCAAAGTTTCAGCTAAAATATTTTGGTGATTTCTGGGAATGAGATTAGGATTGTTCTTCTCATCTTAAAATAGTTCTTACAACCACTTAGCTGAGAAGCTCTGTTGCTTCCAAGCTCTGGAGCAGGGACTTGAAATTTGGCAGACAGGTCACCCCGATGTCAGGGATGTGCCTTATGCCATCTCCATGAAAATTCATCCAAATTTGGCCAAGTTATAAGCCTCTGAAAAAAATCTGAACATAAAGGGGTGTGAGAGTTTGGCAGCTACATTCTCTGAATATTCCATCTGTTGCCTGCCTCATTTGTCAGAGAAGTTGGAAAATGTGTAGTGAAGGAGGCAGGAGACCATCAGAAGAGAATATATAGTCTTACGGTTAGAGAATTAAAATGCTATCCTGGAGAACTAGATTCTACTCCTTGCCTCTGCCATATGATGCTGGACAAGCCATTTGAACTAAAATGATCACCATTGGCCACTAACTGTGCGTTCCTTATTTTCTAGGTGCCTGACCTCAGACAGCTGGGACCAGATTTTCAGGAGTGCTCATGACTGCAACAGAAGTCAAAGCTGCATTTTGGACACATAAGGTGTTATAAAAATGCTAAATAATCTGAAACACCTAGTCATCTCAAGTTGGGTACCTATGACATATTTGTCCTTAATTTCTCCATGTCTCAGTTCCCCAGCTAGAATACAGGGATAATAATACCCTCAAACCGACCTTGTGAAGATCAATTCATTAACAGCTGTAAAATATGCAGATATTGTGGTGAGAGTTGTCCAGGCAACATTAATTCTGGGATTTCCTAACATTTGAGTGCTTGACTTTGAGACCTTAAGGTTCTCTTAATGGAAGGGGGTGGGAGGTTGTTTGTTTTGTTTTGTAAGGTAATGAGGCATATAAATTGATAGTACTGCTACAAAAATAAAGTGATGATCCTTTTTATAATTCTGAATGATAAGATAAGGAATGACTATAGTAAAGTAATATATTATTGTTATTTGACTAAAGTATTTAAAAGGTTGTACGCAGGGTAGTTGTAGCCATGTCGGTCCCAGGATATTAGAGAGACAAGGTGCGTGAGGTAATAACTTTTATTGGACCAACTTCTACTGGTGAGAGACACCCGCTAAAGAGCAGCTCTGTGTGGCTCGAAAGTTTGTCTCTCTGACCAGTACAAGTTGGTCCAGTAAAACATATTACTTCACCCACCTTGTCTGTTTAACAGGTTGTCATTCTTTCTTGGCCTACGCCAGTACAGTTATGGGCTGTAGTAAATACAGAGGCTAATAGAACATTAGTTGGTGGCACAAGTTTATACTGACGATTAAAGAGGAAATAAGTGGTGTGGGGCAATGCAAAAAACTTGCCTTAAAAGACAGTTTAAAATATGGATTTTTCTTTTAATAATATGCACACTTACATGCGTGCACACATGTGCACAGATACCCACACACACACACATACCCCTCCACTGTTATAAATTCCTATGCAGGAATTTCTGAAATTATGAAGGCTGAAAGAAAGGAAGAAAATGTTATTCCAGTGGAACTTCTGATGGGAGAGCCTCCGAAAATGTGTTTCCACTACAGTTGCAGAGGCTACAAAGTCTTGGTATGGGCTGAAGGAAAAAGAATGGGATGCTATACCACATTGAAACGTCAGCAGGGTTCTCAGACCCAAGCTGCAGTCAGTCTTTAACATAACGAGGTAGCCATGCTAAAGAACAATGGCCTGTGGGCCAAGTACATTAATTTACTACTTTATGGACTAAAAAACCCTTTTCTCTACTACATTACAAAACAGAGTCTATTATAAAATGTGGTTTATTTTATTGGTAATCACACATTGTTGTGTCCTACAAGGTCAAGAAATCAGTTAATGCTTACAGTTAATGTTTTTGCCGCCTCAGGGTGTTTATTATGACCCTGTTGAGAAATCTGTGCTGAAGGGCAATAATGTTGTAAGAGAAGGAAAAAAAATGTTTCATATATTTAGCAGTTTAACTCCTTCACCTCTGAATAGCTACATTTTTTCCTGTGGGGGTGGGGAAGGGATTTGGTTTGTCAGCAGCAGCTGGGAAACAGGAAATGGAAGGTGTTCAATGTGGGTAATCAGGAAGAGTAAATGGCAAAAGGCCATGTGAGGGGACTGAGAAAGAAAATGGATGGGGGCGGGGGATAGAGACAGAAGGTGGTTAATGGGGCACAGTAAGAATTCAGTCACAGAGGACACATACACAGACCTTAGGTGGAGACAGAGGGGAAATGACAGAAGGTAGAGGGTAGGAGGAGCAAGGGGAAAGGCAGGCAGGAGGGTTGGAGCTGATCAGAAAATTTTTCAGCAGAAAATTGCCTTTTTGTTGAAAATATGAAAACTGAACATATTTTGGTTTTCAGTGCCTGAAGTTTTTTAGGCCAAATCCTACTAAAAACATCAACGTTTTTCTCTTTTCAGATGAAAAATTTCAGGTTTCAGTTTTCTAATGAAAACTAAAAAAATTTAAAGGAAAGCAGATTCTTTCTGGGGGAAAAAAGTAAAAAAAAACAAAAAACAATTTTCTGTGGAGGTTTTGATGGAGAATTTCCAGCCAGCCCTTGTGAGAGTACATTGGGAAGGAATCTCAGGGCTGTCTGCTGGGGGGCATAGAAAACTGCAAAGAAGTGGGCTAGGAATATGCAATGGGAGGGGAGTTGATCTGAAATAGCAGCAAGGGTTGTGTAAAGAAAGGCTTTGTTTATACCAGTAAAGTTGCATACTAGGCTGAAGGGTTTAACAGGGTTTAAAAGAAAACTGGATAAATTCATGGAGGTTAAGTCCATTAATGGTTATTAGCCAGGATGGGTAAGCAATGGTGTCCCTAGCCTTTGTTTGTCAGAGGATGGAGATGGATAGCAGGAAAGAGATCACTTGATCATTACCTGTTCTGTTCACTCCCTCTGTGGCACCTGGCATTGGCCACTGTCGGTAGACAGGATACTGGGCTGGATGGACCTTTGATCTGACCCAGTATGGCCATTCTTATGTTCTTATGAAGAGTTTATAGAGAAAAGTATCAAAATGTGAATTACCCACCCTTGATTTCTAAGGGGCCATCAATACGTAGTTCTGCTTTATCTTCATTCTTGCTGTTGGTTTCAATCTCTTGAACAACAGCAGTTCTTTTGTAAATGCCCCTTTTCACTTCATCAAAGACTGAAAACATATTGTACACTCGAGCTGTATAGCCTGCTAACTCGGTGACCTGAGAAACAACAAATAATCTGTTTAAATTACATAATCTGGAAACTGGAAATTATATACTTTCTCTAATAATTTATGGATAGCATTCCCAATCATTTTGACTCAGTACTACTTTGATTTCATTCTGGATTAAGAATAAAAGGAAATTTTTCCTCACCAATTAATTTTCTTTCTTTGAGATCTTCTCTGACAGTCCCCCCAGATGCACATGTATTGTTCCTATCCGCCAGCAGATGACGACATTATGTTGAGGGACAGATCCTAAACTGATGTAAATTGGCATAACTCGAATGAAGGCCTTAAGAATTTTTAGTGCTGTCATCACCAGCAAATAAGGGAGCTGCTGGCTCCCATCTGTCAGCTGAATCCCCTAAAGCAGTTCCTACCATTGCAATTTATTGTGCAAAATACACCAGATGCAATTTTTAGACCTTGGAGTCCTCGTATAAAACTTGTTGTTTGAAAAAGTCTGGAAATTTGCAGAAGATAGTGCTAAGCTCAAAGGGTGGAGGCCTGGGCTGGCAGAAGATATCAAAGAAAGAAAATTTAACACATAAGGAAAATTTTCCTCTCTTTGATTTTCTGTGCCAAGCCAGATGTTTGGCTACCTCCAAAAGCAAAGCAGTGCCATTCAGTAGGGACTGATTATACCTCATGAAAGCTGCCTTCAGCGCTCTCACCAAATGATGAATCAGCTCATGCTTGAAAATTACATTTGCTGAACACTACAGGTTAAATAGTGAAGGACATATACCCCAGGTGGCTGCCTTCCCTATCTCCTGTAGTTCTGTATACACCTTCCAGGCCACGATGCATTTAACTTTCTAATGCCACGCACTCTGAATGCTTCTGGGACTTCCTTGCTGGCACTGAAGCAACTTTCCCTGACTAGAAACTTCATTCTCTTGGAAGGAATGGATTTGGATGCTGCTCACTTTGTTTTTCTCTCTTTCTTCTGTGGCACTCATGCTGCTGTTGTGAGGCTCTGAACTGCTGAGCCTTTTTGCGAGATTCCTAACACCCATCCTGGGTCAATGGGGAGAAAAGCATGCCAGTGTACCATTCTATTTAATTGCTAGGCATCTGGCTGCTAGAATTCATATCTCTAGTCCTGCTGAAATACTTCTCTGCTGTTCTGTTGGACTCTGTGGCAATCTAGTCTGTTTAGGTCTTCTTCTATTGTGACAAATTCTCTCAAAAAACTCACTCCTCTTTTCCACTCTCCCTAGCATATTTAGGATCTGTTTGGCTAGTCTGCTCTGTTGCATACTCTGACTATGGGAATAACAAATAGGATGGCTAAGGAGGAATGGGGGGCTGCTTTCAATACCTGGTTTTCCTTGGCCATATCTTTGCTCCAGGTCGGTTTATTTGAGTGAGAGATGGTGGCTGTTCAGTGTACCCACACCAAAACATTTTTCAGCATGTGGTGAAAGTGCAGAGGAACAAGTCCAACTGTTCTCCTCTGGATATGACAGACAGTTTTCACTGACAGAAAGGTAGGAATCTACTACGGGATCATGGCGTACCCCAGGTGTACTCCCTTCTCTACACACTGGTATCTGTACTCAGGATTCCATGGGTAGGCTGAGGCCCCAGAGCAACTGAGACTCAAATGAGAGAGGTATCTAAAAATGCAGGGAAGGCTCTCCAGCAGACCCTGGCAAAGGTCCCATGAATCCTCCTTTGGATAAAGATCTGCTCTTCTGCCTGGACCTTGGACCCCCTGCAATTAAGGGGGCCGCTGGGGGACAGGGCTGACAGGGTCTTGAGGAAGGGTCTTGACCTGTTTTATTTTTACCTCATCATCCTCTAACTCAAAGGAGAGGAATCCTGTGGGGTAAATCTATTTTTTGTGTGAAAGCCAAGCAACATGGGCACTTCCTACTCCTGAAATGACTGCAGCAGTTAGCCATATAGTACTCATCTGAGGGCTAGCTCATTGCACTCCTCGCTGTCTATGCCTCTTATGGAGCCTCATATTGGTGCATAACTGGAAATCCTCCTAGACCTTTGATGCCTGCTCAAGGACTTTCTCCTTTGTTCAGGCCTGTCTCCACAGCCATTGAAGATACTGATCCTCAGCCTGCTGGAGACAGAAACAAATGAGCTCTAGGACCTGGTAAGCCCCTTATCTTGCAGGTGATGACCTCACCAAATAGTCTCAATGTACTGTTTGCATCTGCTGGCAGAGAGTAATTACACCCAAGCATCTGCAGTAGTATAGAACAGTGCTACTCAAAGTGGTGATCCGCGGACTGGTGCCGGTCTGCGAGCCATCGGCTGCTGGTCTGCACGCACATTGGAAAAAAAAATTGCCGGTCCCCCACATCAGATAGCTTGAGAAGCACTGGTATAGAAGACTGAAGGGAAAAGTATTATTCCTAATATAAACTGTATGATTCCCAGATTCAGAAAACACAAATTCTGATGTCGAAAGCTAGGAGAGAGGCAAAAATAGCAGGACAATTAGTATAAACGTGCGTCTAAACAGTATGCTTCTTTCTGCGGCATGCAGAGTACATACCGCGTAACCATCCTGCCCAGCACAGGTATAAATAGCACTGTAGACAGTCAGGCACGACTTAGGCAAGTAAAGTAAAGGGGGTGGGTATGTATCGAGTACAAACCCTACACAGCTCCAACTTGCCCAAGCCGTGTCTCCTCGTCTACACTGCTATTTCTAGCAGTATAGTGTCACACTAACTCCCCATGGCCGAAGCCTTTTCCTGCCGCAGGAAAAGACGCAACCAGGGGGGAGACAGAGGGGAAAGGTTTTGCCAGCTCCTCATTGCTGGAGTCCTTCCCTGCCGTAGGAAAAGACTCCAGTAGAGGGAAAGGCTCTGACAGAGGGGAGCTGCTAGAACCTTTCCCAGCTGCCTCCCCCACTGCCAGAGCCTTTCACTGACACATGTAGCAACACGCCACAGCGTGAATGCAGCATGCTTTTCACTGTAGCATGTAGCACACGTATCTTACACGCCACCAAAAGTGGTGTGTCATTTACACATAGCCTTAAAAAACAAACAAATTAGCTAGTTGTAGTAAAGCATTTAGAGGTAGCCAGATCCAAACCTGATGTTAGAAGACACCTCTGGTATAAGGAAGTGTAACTCTAGACAAGTCCCATAATTGCACAAAATTAAAGAACAGCTATTTGTTATGAATTACAAGGTCCTGCTCTCAGCCATGGTTTTATAAGCGTATAGGAGTTTATAAGGAGAACATTGCAAAACCCATGATAATTATCAAAGGTTTCAACTCCATGAGTAAGCCTAGACTGTCCTGCATTGGCAGTTTTTTGTCTCTAACACTTGTGAAAAGAGTTGTACTGACAGTATTTAAGACTGAAGATCTCCTGCTATCAGTACAGCAGGTGCAACGTGGACAGCAGCAGGACAGCCTTTCCACATTGTCTCACCAGTGTGCCCTCCATCCTGACCTGCAATGACCACTTCTAAAATATGACAATGTAATTCAGCCTCCAAGCCTATTCAAGGTCTGATCCAACTCCCACTGAAGTCATTGGGAAACTCTCCAGTGAATTCAGTGGGAGTTGAATCAAGGCCTCAATCCTTGGCCTCTGCTAAGACTTCAAACCAGCACTCCAAACAGTGTTCTCTGCTACAGTGATATTTGTGATACTGAACGCTGTACCCTATGAACAAACCTCAGAGCATCATCTCAACTCTCAGGCTGCAGGAAAGCTAACAGGTGGTAACAGTTTCCAAAGCATGAGCCTGTAGACTTACCCATCAAAACACTGAAAATCTGGATTTACACCAGTGGGCTACAGACAAAAAAAAAAGAAATCTCAAAAAGCCAAACATTGCCCATCTTACTAACGAGGTCAGTTCCGCTGACCGATACAGGGCTGCTCGTGTAAGAAAAGGAAGTGGGATTCTTACTTTATTACCATAAAATATTAAAGTTCACAGGAAGCATACTACCATTCTATGGCAATCACCTAAAAGGAACTTAGAATAAAATATGAAGTTGTGGTATCCCAATACTTCTTTGGCAAAATTTTAAGTATAAAATTAAGATGGAAGCTCAGCTCACTGGTCTTTTACTTCATACTCTCTGAATTAAAGTGTAATTGTGTTACAAGTCAAATCAGTTTGCTGTCTTTCACCTATTATTTAGTGGCTATTTTTTCTGTGTCATAAAGCAGCCATGTTTGCAAGGCGCCATGTAAATTTATAGCATTATACAAATGATTTTAACACTGAATGCGAATAGTAACACCTTCACATAATTGGTAACCAGGCATTCTCTCTACATTGTAGGCCAAGTATTGAAACAGATGAATCAAAAATCACTCAGTCTATTAGGAAAACTGCTTGAGAAGTCTGCACAGTATCTGGCTCTAGTCTAGTAAATGCTGTCATGGTTTATGCCAGGGGTAGGCAACCTATGGCATGCGTGCCAAAGGTGGCACATGAGCTGATTTTCAGTGGCACACTCACTGCCTGGGTCCTGGCCACTGGTCCAGGGGGCTCTGCATTTTAGTTTAATTTTAAATGAAGCTTCTTAAACATTTTATAAACCTTATTTACTTTACATACAACAATAATTTAGTTATATATTATAGACTTATAGAAAGAGACCTTCTAAAAATGTTAAAATGTATTACTGGCACGCAAAACCTTAAATTAGGGTGAATAAATGAAAACTCAGCACACCACTTCTGAAAGGTTGCCGACCTCTGGTTTATGCTCATGGGCCACAAATTATCCCCACATTAAAATACTAGCTGTACTTAAGTTACTAAGGGACAAATTCTGCAGTCTTCACTTCAGAAAAACTCCCATTGATTTAAGGACTGCAGAATCTGCCCCAATATCCTTACAAAAGAAATTTAAAAAAAAAATCTTACATTTGCAAATTCTGTTTTATTTTCATTTATTTCTCTTTTCAGTTGTATACTACAAATGACACACAATACCTCTTTGTAAGAAGACATAATCCTTTCAATGGCATCTGCTCCAGAGACCAACAGATTTCGTGAAGTAGTAAAGGCTTCTGTTCGCTCACTAACCATTGCTTGTTTATGGCCATCTTCTAACTCTAAAAGCAAAAAATGTTCTTCTGTTCAAATATTCTTCTGAAAAATATCTCTACAAATTAAATTATGGTTAAAATGTGAGCCATTATTAAAATAGATATTAAGTTAAGAACACTAACTCTATGAAGACAACTTTCTGAAAGGAATCAGAAAGGCAAGCAATTAGCATAAAACTTCTAGTAACAAAGAAAAAGTGGTAGTATGAGAAATTCTTCTTACACAAATCATCCTTTTTTCTTTTTAACACTCATCAGCCTCTTTTTCTTTTTAATATACCATTACTCAGTCTGAGTTTTACCACAACTGTAATGAGTCAAACCTAAGTAATGTTCTAAAACAGAATTTCAGTTTCATTGTTTTGTTTTTACTAGTACTGCTATTACTCATTTTCAACCTTACTTAATTCTTCAACTCCACTTAAAAAGGAGCATTCATACTGATGCACATTTGGCAAAATTAGAATATTTTATAAGAATGCAATTAACTGTCAGTAAGTTTCTACATTCCTCTTGGTAGTAGTAGAGGGATCTGTGTTTGAGTAAGAGCATTCTTTCTCACACCCAGTTTCTCTGTCTGTCTGATCCCATAATGAAGTCATAATTCTTTGTTTATAACATTGTAACCTGTTAGCATGAAAATTCTTCTGAATCAAATAAGAGCAAGAAGAGATGTGTTGTGAGAAAATACCCTGAACAACTGACAAAGGCAAAAATGGCAGCTGAAACTAGAGAGGCCATGGGAAAAAGAAACACATTTATGTTTTAAGTATAATATCTTCACATGAAGTGTTTGTTTTTACCAGAGTAACATTCATTAAGTGTTTCAAGCCTGGAGTCCAACTCTGCTACTGTGATATCTCTTGCCGTCATCACACCCACAGAAACTGCTATACAGCATGGAGCCAATCTGTAATTTGCTCCTCCACAAAATCATCAAGATAATAATGTAGCTGAATTTTTTAAGAATGAATAATGTATAATCCTTAATATCTGCAACTAAGCAAATTAAGATGACAATATATGGTCAACCAAATGTAAAATTTTAGGTTGCAAGAGGGGTTTGGGGATGATATGCAGATTGGAGCTTCTGTCTTTCTCTGAAGTATGGCTACTGCCAGACACTAGGCAAGGCAGACTAGTAGGCTGATCCAGTATGCCAACTCCTATATCAGGAATTGTTATTAATAACGTCTATTAGGCTGGCTCAGTGCTTTTAGTTAAGAAAATCTGCGAGCAGTTTCCTACAGGTGTAATATGATGGTCATTTTATGTGCTGTTCTATGGCAGGTAATGATAAAGCAACATAAGCAAAATTTTCTTATGTAGCGAGTGGTTCTCTCACTCCATGACAAGGTCAGACTCTGCAGTGTTTGAAATCCCGTACCATAAATCTTGTACCAAATCTCATTGTACCTGTCTGTATCTTCCTTTTGCTTTTGAAGCTCCTGATACCCAAACACTGGTTTGTTTTAATTTATCAAGTCACCAAAAAAAACCTGGATAAATACATCCTTGGTATAACTCCACTTACATCAATGAAGATACACCAGAGATAAGTATAAACATTTCGGGACAAAAATATTATATAGAAAGTTACTGTCATATACGTAAGACTCCAATTTGTCCTCCCTTTGTCTCAAAATTCAATTTCTGAATTATTTAAGAAAACTGTGGCTATTCAGATTTTTTAGTTTAAGTTATGCCAAGTCAATAGTGTGTCACCCACCACACTGGGATATACACATCTGGTACACAATGAGAGTCATGCCTTTCTAAAAAAGGACAGAACCTTCCTCAGTCAGGGTGTGATCCTAAAACCCTCACTCATATAGACAGTCATGTAAATTGTCACATTTACTCCAATTAGAGGATTCATGTGAATAAGGGTCTCAATAGTGTTGCCAGTTCAGTAGTACAAACTAAAAAAAAAAATCATTATAACTTTTTCTTGGCAGATAACCAAGTTTTACTGATCTAGCCAGCATTTTAGATGTCATTGTGGGTTTAAAATTGGGTAAATTTGAGGAACTATAAACTGTTCAAGAACACAATTCTCCGTTATTGTATGACTGAAATCAAACCACCAGACCTGCCCAAAATAACTTTTCTTGATCATTTTCTCCAATATTTTTCATATATAGGCTTTTCCTTCTGTGTTAGAGGAAGTGCAGACTTTACAACAGACTGGGCCAGTCTAGTATCTAACCTCTGTCAGTAGTTTAACATGTTCCCCACTTATAAAACTTCTTAATCCCATTTGTTTTATGGAAAAAACATATTTATTGTGCCTAATGAAATTTAAGTCTCATTATCATTAATGTTTAATTTCCAGGGAACTAACTACATTCAAGATATTTTGGTGTACTGGTATTTTTTGTATGATTCCTTTTGCATACTAGAGTACTATAAAAATACTTACAAAACGTATATACTGTAACAGCAAACGGATATCAGAAGAGGTAGCACTAGCTGTGATGTGTGTGTGTGTGTGTTTTAAATACATACAAATACACAATGTTTTTTTTGGCAACAGTGAAAAGGCTATTGCTGTATTGATGCAATCCCTCCTGTCTGACGACCATCTATGTGAACAGATGTGATTTCAGGCATGGTCATAAGTTCTAAACACTAGCTATTTTGATCTACTGGTATTTTTTGTATGATTCCTTTTGCATACTAGAGTACTATAAGTTCTAAACACTAGGATATTTTGGTCTACTGGTATTTTTTGTATGATTCCTTTTGCATACTAGAGTACTTAGAGTACAGTAGAATATTGGGGGTGGGGGATAGCTCAGTGGTTTGAGCACTGGCCTGCTAAACCCAGGGTTGTAAGTTCAATCCTTGAAGGAGCCATTTAGGGATCTGGGGCAAAAATTGGGGATTGGTCCTGCTTTGAGCAGGGGGTTGGACTAGATGACCTCCTGAGGTCCCTTCCAACCCTGAGAGTCTATGATACTTACAAAATGTATATACTGTAACAGCAAACGGATATCAGAAAAGGTAGCACTAGCTCTGATGTGTGTGTGTTTTAAATACATACAAATACCCAATTTTTTTTTGGCAACAGTGAAAAGGCTATTGCTGTATTGATGCAATCCCTGCTGTCTGAAATCACATCTATGTGAACAGATGTGATTTCAGGCATGATCATAAGTTCTAAACACTAGCTATTCGGTTCCAAACACTTCCTGGATTCTAATGGGTTTATTCATCAATGACAGTTCTAGTTTCCATTCCTGAGATTTTAACCAACTTCATTTGCCTTCCACACTTGATCTGATTGGATACAGTACTATTTCTCCAACTAATTTGCCTTCAGCGGTGAGCCGCACTTGTTGGATTTTTAGCATACCTGGTTTACTTCTTACCACTTGATGGGGTCAATTTGTCACCATTAATAATGCATTTCTGATCTTGTCCCTGTTCTTGTAGAATGCCTCAGGGCTCTGTAATAAGTTCTACACTTTAACATTTTGCTGTACCTCCAGGCCTATCACTGATTTGGAGAAGACAGATTTATTTTTCTGACCTTCTGCTCTTTCCACATTTTAAACATATTTGTCAGAGGTCCATTCCTGGATGTCAGAGAATGATATGGGTGAAATATTGCTCCTTTCCTCTCTACACCTTTATAGCGGCTCTCTCTTGTTAAAGGACACCTAACCTATTTCTGATTCATGGGTGAAGGGCTAGGGAGGAGACATTTACATTTTGTGGTTAAATAATCTCTTTATCAGTTAAGGGATTTTGCTGAGCTGCGCTTATTTCCATTTTAGCAGAAAGTACATTAAATTGGCTAACATCATTTCTGTTACCAAAGTACTAAAACACTGTTATCCTTCACTGGTTGTTGTGTGTAATATGGACCTGTATAAACTCCTTTGTTTAGAATATGATAACCAAATTTCAGAGCAGGTGAAATTTGTGCATATTGTCTGAATTTGATAAGGAATTTGGCAACTTGGTTAAATCTATTGGATTTAAAATTGATCTTTTCATATACAAAGCATTACAGAATATTTGCATGCTGAATCTTATCGATTTTTTAAGATTTCTTTTGATTCCAGTCATGTATATGGAGATTTGTTGAGCCAACTTCAAAGTCAGTTTTTTGCTATCCATTTATTTAGCTTAGGTATTGCTAGGATACCTATCATTATAGTTTCTAAGCTCGAATATGCAGTATCTAAAAATGTTAAACAGGAATTTTTAATCGTATTCTTTTTTTGTGGATTTATCTTCTACTGAAGTTAGTATACACTCTCAAAGTACAGCCTCAGAAACAACTCTGACATCATAATCAAAAAGGCTGACAAAGGAGGTGCTGTTGTCATCATGAATAGGTCGGAATATGAACAAGAGGCTGCTCGGCAGCTCTCCAAAACCACTTTCTACAAGCCATTACCCTCTGATCCCACTGAGAGTTACCAAAAGCAACTACAGCATTTGCTCAAGAAACTCCCTGAAAAAGCACAAGATCAAATCCGCACAGACACACCCCTGGAACCCCGACCTGGGATATTCTATCTACTACCCAAGATCCATAAACCTGGAAATCCTGGGCGCCCCATCATCTCAGGCATTGGCACCCTGACAGCAGGATTGTCTGGCTATGTAGACTCCTTCCTCAGGCCCTACGCTACAAGCACTCCCAGCTATCTTCGAGACACCACTGACTTCCTGAGGAAACTGCAATCCATCGGTGATCTTCCTGATAACATCATCCTGGCCACTATGGATGTAGAAGCCCTCTACACCAACATTCCACACAAAGATGGACTACAAGCCATCAAGAACACTATCCCCGATAATGTCACAGCTAACCTGGTGGCTGAACTTTGTGACTTTGTCCTTACCCATAACTATTTTACATTTGGGGACAATGTATACCTTCAAATCAGCGGCACTGCTATGGGTACCCGCATGGCCCCACAGTATGCCAACATTTTTATGGCTGACTTAGAACAACGCTTCCTCAGCTCTCGTCCCCTAACGCCCCTATTCTATTTGCGCTATATTGATGACATCTTCATCATCTGGACCCAGGGAAAAGAAGCCCTTGAGGAATTCCACCATGATTTCAACAATTTCCATCCCACCATCAACCTCAGCCTGGTCCAGTCCACACAAGAGATCCACTTCCTGGACACTACAGTGCTAATAAACAATGGTCACATAAACACCACCCTATACCGGAAACCTGACCGCTATTCCTACCTACATGCCTCCAGCTTTCACCCTGACCACACCACACGATCCATCGTCTACAGCCAAGCTCTGCGATACAACCGCATTTGCTCCAACCCCCCAGACAGAGACAAACACCTACAAGATCTCTATCAAGCATTCTTACAACTACAATACCCACCTGCGGAAGTGAAGAAACAGATTGATAGAGCCAGAAGAGTTCCCAGAAGTCACCTACTTCAGGACAGGCCTAACAAAGAAAATAACAGAACGCCACTAGCCGTCACCTTCAGCCCCCAACTAAAACCCCTCCAACTCATTATTAAGGATCTACAACCTATCCTGAAGGATGACCCAACACTCTCACAAATCTTGGGAGACAGGCCAGTCCTTGCCTACAGACAGCCCCCCAACCTGAAGCAAATACTCACCAGCAGCCACATAGCACACAACAGAACCACTAACCCAGGAACCTATCCTTGCAACAAAGCCCGTTGCCAACTGTGCCCACATATCTATTCAGGGGACACCATCACAGGGCCAAATAACATCAGGCACACTATCAGAGGCTCGTTCACCTGCACACCCACCAATGTGATATATGCCATCATGTGCCAGCAATGCCCCTCTGCCATGTACATTGGTCAAACTGGACAGTCTCTACGTAAAAGAATAAATGGACACAAATCAGATATCAAGAATTATAACATTCATAAACCAGTTGGAGAACACTTCAATCTCTCTGGTCACGCGATTACAGACATGAAAGTTGCGATATTACAACAAAAAAAACTTCAAAACCAGACTCCAGCGAGAGACTGTTGAATTGGAATTCATTTGCAAATTGGATACAATTAACTTAGGCTTGAATAGAGACTGGGAGTGGCTAAGTCATTATGCAAGATAACCTATTTCCCCTTGTTTTTTCCTACCCCCCCCCCCCCCCCCCCCCCCCCCCCCCCCCAGACGTTCTTGTTAAACCCTGGATTTGTGCTGGAAATGGCCCAACTTGATTATCATACACATTGTAAGGAGAGTGATCACTTTAGATAAGCTATTACCAGCAGGAGAGTGGGGTGGGGGGAGAGAAAACCTTTTGTAGTGGTAAACACCCATTTTTTCATGCTTTGTGTGTATAAAAAGATCTTCTATACTTTCCACAGTATGCATCCGATGAAGTGAGCTGTAGCTCACGAAAGCTTATGCTCAAATAAATTGGTTAGTCTCTAAGGTGCCACAAGTCCTCCTTTTCTTTTTTTGAAAGTACAAAGAGTTGCACATGTTTCAAGTACATAAAAGGTTGTTACAAGGAGGAGGGAGAAGAATTGGGTTTAAACTGCAACAAGGGAGGTTTAGGTTGGACATTAGGAAAAACTTCCTGTCAGGGTGGCTAAGCACTGGAATAAATTGCCTAGGGAGGTTGTGGAATCTCCATCATTAGAGATTTTTAAGAGCAGGTTAGACAAATACCTGTCAGGAATGGTCTACATAATACTTAGTCCTGCTATGAGTGCAGGGGACTGGACTAGATGACCTCTTCAGGTCCCTTCCAGTCCTATGATTCTATGTAACAAGCAAATAATTTTTTTTTTTGCTTGTTACTACTTCTTAATTGAACACATTCCCCTTGCCTCCTGCTCTGCCAAACTGCATTTTTTCCCTGACTTTTTTTAAAAAAAACCACATTTCAAGCAACATTAAAATCAGGGCCTCACTTCGCTCTCATTGCTGGAAGATCTGGACATGATCTTCAGAAGACCTGAATAGTTCTGTCATAAAAGCCTATAACCTGAGCTTCACATCCCTTTCTGTACTCTACTTGAGGTGAGAGGAGATGCTGATTCTTACACAGGTCAGCACAAAACAGAATAAATAAATATTAATTAATGTTTGTGAAGCACTCTGATACTAAGGTGATGAGCAAACGCCACAGAAAAACCACTAGATAGTCAGATAGTATTTAGTAATATAGCAGCAGACATTCTGAGAATTGACACACCTTCCCAGCCTTGGTTGGGGCGTGAGAGCTACAGCTAAAGTTACAACTTGATGAGACATCACTGCTTAGGGCCTGTGAAGAGAGGAAAGCCAGCATCTGACATTCTTGATATTGCAAACATAAAAAACAAGATTTTATTTTAAAGTTTGTGAGAGCATCTTCATACATCAAAAAGGGCAGTAAATGGTTAAAGTGATATTTATAAACTGTTTCTCCACAATTCACCATGGCATCTTATTTGAAAAACCTATCCTTTGATTCAGAATGTATTCTGTTTGTCAGGTTTAAATTCAAAGACATGTTTTTTGTCACTGATATTTCTTCAAGTGGTTTGTTTGTAAAGTTTAAACACATCCCAGGAGCTACCCAAGGATGAGGCATGCATGGTGTTTGGATATTATAGCGCGGCAGCTATAAATGGTATTAAAATGAAATGTAGTCTTCGTACGTGACTACTCTTCTACACTAATATCTTTAAACAAACATTTGAAATTAAATAAAAGTCTTATTACCGCCATCTGCAAATCCTGTTGCTGTGATGATAGGTACCGCCACCATAATCAAACCACAGCTACTCCAGACGTACTTCATCAGGAACTGCTCTATCATGATGTACCACAAACGTTTAGACAATATGAGGTTCATTTGGTCTGCCAAAGCCTTGTAACTTTTCTGTAGTTGTTTCATCTCCACCTATAGTTAAAAAAATGTAAGTACTTACACAGAATAGTAAATATTAATATACACATATAAGTACAATACACACACACGTACTTATAATCAAATGACCAGTGTTCGGATTTGAATTCTTCACTATACCTTGCAATCAGTACTGCAAGCTATGTGGTATCTGTTTACACAAAGGGCCACATTCTCAGTGTAAATCAGCATAGCTCATGGAACTCACTGGGCCTGATTCTGATTTACACCAATGCCCCTTTACCCCACTCTGGCAGTTTTCCACCCACTTCACAGTACCAGAGCAAAATACAAGTGAGTGATAAAAGCTGTTCCTTACCATCAAAGTAAAACTAGTTCTACATGTTTAATGAAGAGGATTTTGAGAACTATACACTTGTAAGTTGAAACTGCAACTCCATGAATAGGCAACATTTGGGGACTCAAGCCTGCAAAATTCCAATTTATTCCAATGAGAGTTTTGCCTGAGTAAATCTGCAGAACCAATACCTCGAATTGGTATTTCATGTCTTTCAGCAATGTGCCAAGAGGAAGTGATAATCTACATCAAGGAAATGAGTCAAGAATAGTGACAAATCAAAAAGAAAAGGAGTATTTGTGGCACCTTAGAGACTAACAAATTTATTTGAGCATAAGCTTTAGCTCACTTCATCGGATGCATTCAGTGGAAAATACAGTGTATTTTCAGTGTATTTTCCACTGAATGTATCCGATGAAGTGAGCTGTAGCTCACGAAAGCTTATGCTCAAATAAATTTGTTAGTCTCTAAAGTGCCACAAGTACTCCTTTTCTTTTTGCGAATACAGACTAACACGGCTGCTACTCTGAAAAGTGACAAATCAGTATGACATAATGCAGTCAATTTGAGCCCACACAAAAGTGGGAATCAGAAAAAAAGTGTTGAATTTAATGCTTATTTGAGCTGCAGTTAATGCAGTGCTGCAGACAATTTTTGGTGCTCATTGCTACTATAAAAATTAAATGTTTATGTTGTCTTATTAATACTTTTGACTGAAAGGGTAGTATGAAATTTTGCCATTTTCTTTTTCACATTATGTGAAACTTTTTTAAAAGCCATTTTAAACACAATGCAGTCAAAATTCACAATATAATTTTGAAAATTTCTTCAACATGCTGATTTTTAAATTATGTTACTTTTATGTAACTGATAACCCAAATACTGTACTCTATTTCAGCAACTTTAGGACTGTAGTGACACAATTTTCCTTAGCTATCTGTACAAGACAATGTCAAAGACTGCGTTGCCATCTAAACTATAGCAAAGTTTTCTTCTAGATTACTGTGTGCTACTGATTTTTGCATTTAGAGAAATAGTATTTCTGTATCATTAAATATTCTTAGTTAATAAATAGGGGAGAAATAAGAGGCAGGAAAGGTTAAGAGCTAGGGCACCTTTTGGAAACGAGACAGAAAAGGGAAACTAAAATTTACTAGAGAAACGTGATGCTGCTCAGAAGTAGGAATACTTTAAGAGAAAAATAAAATGGGGAATACTCTATACTTCTGTCTCTCTCCAAACAATGTGGGAGAGTATATATCGTAAACAGGTTTAGGAATCAGAGGAATTCATACCCCTCACAGAGGAGCGGGCGAGGGCACATGACCACCATTACTACAGTAGATCAACATCTAGTAGTACAGCAACAGTTCTGAACCATCTCAGATTTTAGTCCTTGCCTTTATTTCCATTTTACCTTGTGTCCTCTGTAGAAGGCGATCTCTTCCACATTGGCTATAATCCGCGAATGGACGTACCGTAGATAACCCTTTCTATGAGCTTCCTCTGCCACCAGCTTACCAAATTTGGGTGAGCAAGCTTTCAGTACTCTCGCCGTGGCATACACCACAAGCCCTGCCAGCAGCGTAGGCCCGATGGGGTTTGCTCCCCTGGACCTGGCGGTCTGGATAAGACTATAGGATGTCAGCACCACATCCAGGATGGGTTTGGTCAGGTTGGAGTACAGATGTGCCACCGACTGGGAGAACATCATGATGTCCTCGGTCAGGGACTGGTCAGGGTTCGCCAGCCTCCCATCCATATTGATCACCTTATAGTAAGTTTGATTGGCAAAGTAGGTCTCATAGGCATGATCCACCAGGCGGGTACGGAAGGCTAGGGCCAGCTTGCACTCCAGGTACCGTATGGCGCTGTTCACGAAAGTGGCAGGAATTGCAATCATGAGCCACTTGATTAATTTGATGGCAAAGCTCCTGGGCTTCTTCTCCACGATGCTCTTGACGATCTTCCCATCCAGCCCGGCCACGTAGATGGAGAGGAAGGTCCGGGAGACCAGAGCCACCGAGTGGAGGCAAAGCCAGCCCGATTCGGTGCTCACAAGCTTCGGGAAGAGGATCTTACGAAGTTCCAGCAGCTGCCTGAAAAATTCCGCATTCACTGCCGGGGAGGCTCTGCCCCGGATCCGGCTGCAATGCAGCGGCTCCTCTCCCCCTCCCGCCCGGCAGGCAGCCTGCAAGCCCTTTTCGCAGGCTGTCTGCTGCAGGCGCTTGCGGAGGACGGGATAGAGGATTTTCAGCCCATATGCCGCAGCCACCAGGCACGCAGCCCGCTTGGCCGCGCTGGATCTGGTCCACTTCCCTCGCCCGGTTGCGGCACGCAGCAGCTGGGTCATGTCGCACAGCCGCAGGGACCGCCGCGGAGCAGGGATGCTCTGGCGCTGGGTCATGCCCAAGAGGAAGACCGCCTAGGAGGGACCTTCATGAAGCCCGGGCATGCCCCATGCTCTGCCGCGGCGCCCTCCCCGCCGCCCTTGCTGTAACAGAGGCGGGCGGGCGGACGCCGGCTCCCACGGCAGGATGGTTCCCTCCAATGCACCGAGAGCTGCCGCCCGCTGAGATCCGCCGCCGCCAACTCCGCCTCCGCCGCCCGCTCATTGGCTGCGAAGAGCTGGGGAACCCACCGCTTCCCTCTGGACCTTTACCAGCCCCGCGCGGCGCGCTCTGAATCCTGCGCCCGGAACAGGGCCGGTCCGTGCTGTGAGCACCCGATTCATGCCCCTCAACTTGGGCTAGGTATTGGCCTTGGCAGGAGCCTCGCTAGACACTGCGAGGACCACCCAGGAGGCGCATCAGAGGTTGAGGGGGCGGGGAAAGAGTCACCAATGGGCTGCTGATTTTGCAAGTGCATCACTTCTAAATTTACCTCCAGAGAGAGGAACAAAAGGGGAACTGAAGGGGGGAGGGAAGGTACTTATGAGCTACGTAAACTCTTCAGTAAAAGAACTAAAAAAGAGCCACGGTGGCTTCACAACTATGTAAAAGAAGCAGTGAGAGATAAAAAGCCATCTTTTAAAAAGTGGAAGTCAAATCTTAGTCAGGTAAATAGAAAGGAGCATAAACACTGCCAAATTAAATGTAAAAATGTAAAAGAAAAGCCAAAAAGGAGTTTGAAGAACAGCTAGCCAAAAACTCAAAAGGTAATAACAAATACATCAGAAGCAGGAAACCTGCTAAACAACCAGTGGGGCCCCTGGATGATCCAGATACAAAAGGAACACTTAAAAATGATAAAGTCATCACAGAGAAACTAAATGAATTCTTTGCTTCAGTCTTCATGGCTGAGGATGTTAGGGAGATTCCCAAACCTGAGCCGTCTTTTGTAGGTGACAAATCTGAGGAATTGTCACAGATTGAAGTGTCACTAGAGGAGGTTTTGGAATTAATTGAGAAACTTAACAGTAACAGGTTTCAGAGTAACAACCGTGTTAGTCTGTATTCGCAAAAAGAAAAGGAGTACTTGTGGCACCTTAGAGACTAACCAATTTATTTGAGCATAAGCTTTCATGAGCTGCAGCTTACTTCATCAGATGCATACTGTGGAAAGTGTAGAAGATCTTTTTATACACACAAAGCATGAAAAAATACCTCCCCCTACCCCACTCTCCTGCTGGTAATAGCTTATCTAAAGCGACCACTCTCCTTACAATGTGCATGATAATCAAGGTGGGCAATTTCCAGCACAAATCCAGGGTTTAACAAGAACGTCTGGGGGGGGGGGGGGTAGGAAAAAAGAAGGGGAAATAGGTTACCTTGCATAATGACTTAGCCACTCCCAGCCTCTATTCAAGCCTAAGTTAATTGTATCCAATTTGCAAATGAATTCCAATTCAACAGTTTCTCGCTGGAGTCTGGATTTGAAGTTTTTGTTGTTGTAATATTGCACTTTCATGTCTTTAATCGCGTGACCAGAGAGATTGAAGTGTTCTCCAACTGGTTTATGAATGTTATAATTCTTGATATCTGATTTGTGTCCATTTATTCTTTTACGTAGAGACTGTCCAGTTTGACCAATGTACATGGCAGAGGGGCATTGCTGGCACATGATGGCATATATCACGTTGGTGGATATGCAGGTGAACGAGCCTCTGATAGTGTGGCTGATGTTATTAGGCCCTGTGATGGTGTCCCCTGAATAGATTTGTGGGCACAGTTGGCAACGGGCTTTGTTGCAAGGATAGGTTCCTGGGATAGTGGTTCTGTTGTGTGGTATGTGGTTGCTGGTGAGTATTTGCTTCAGGTTGGGGGGCTGTCTGTAGGCAAGGACTGGCCTGTCTCCCAAGATTTGTGAGAGTGTTGGGTCATCCTTCAGGATAGGTTGTAGATCCTTAATAATGAGTTGGAGGGGTTTTAGTTGGGGGCTGAAGGTGACGGCTAGTGGCGTTCTGTTATTTTCTTTGTTAGGCCTGTCCTGTAGTAGGTGACTTCTGGGAACTCTTCTGGCTCTATCAATCTGTTTCTTCACTTCCGCAGGTGGGTATTGTAGTTGTAAGAATGCTTGATAGAGATCTTGTAGGTGTTTGTCTCTGTCTGAGGGGTTGGAGCAAATGCGGTTGTATCGCAGAGCTTGGCTGTAGACGACGGATCGTGTGGTGTGGTCAGGGTGAAAGCTAGAGGCAGGTAGGTAGGAATAGCGGTCAGTAGGTTTCCGGTATAGGGTGGTGTTTATGTGACCATCGTTTATTAGCACTGTAGTGTCCAGGAAGTGGATCTCTTGTGTGGACTGGACCAGGCTGAGGTTGATGGTGGGATGGAAATTGTTGAAATCATGGTGGAATTCCTCAAGGGCTTCTTTTCCATGGGTCCAGATGATGAAGATGTCATCAATATAGCGCAAATAGAATAGGGGCGTTAGGGGACGAGAGCTGAGGAAGCGTTGTTCTAAGTCAGCCATAAAAATGTTGGCATACTGTGGGGCCATGCGGGTACCCATAGCAGTGCCGCTGATTTGAAGGTATACATTGTCCCCAAATGTAAAATAGTTATGGGTAAGGACAAAGTCCAGCCACCAGGTTAGCCGTGACATTATCGGGGATAGTGTTCTTGATGGCTTGTAGTCCATCTTTGTGTGGAATGTTGGTGTAGAGGGCTTCTACATCCATAGTGGCCAGGATGGTGTTATCAGGAAGATCACCGATGGATTGTAGTTTCCTCAGGAAGTCAGTGGTATCTCGAAGGTAGCAGGGAGTGCTGGTAGCGTAGGGCCTGAGGAGGGAGTCTACATAGCCAGACAATCCTGCTGTCAGGGTGCCAATGCCTGAGATGATGGGGCGCCCAGGATTTCCAGGTTTATGGATCTTGGGTAGTAGATAGAATATCCCAGGTCGGGGTTCCAGGGGTGTGTCTGTGCGGATTTGATCTTGTGCTTTTTCAGGGAGTTTCTTGAGCAAATGCTGTAGTTTCTTTTGGTAACTCTCGTGGGATCAGAGGGTAATGGCTTGTAGAAAGTGGTGTTGGAGAGCTGCCGAGCAGCCTCTTGTTCATATTCCGACCTATTCATGATGACAACAGCACCTCCTTTGTCAGCCTTTTTGATTATGATGTCAGAGTTGTTTCTGAGGCTGTGGATGGCATTGTGTTCCGCATGGCTGAGGTTATGGGGCAAGTGATGCTGCTTTTCCACAATTTCAGCCCATGCACGTCGGTGGAAGCACTCTATGTAGAAGTCCAGTATGCTGTTTCGACCTTCAGGAGGAGTCCACCTAGAATCCTTCTTTTTCTAGTGTTGGTAGGGAGGTCTCTGTGGATTAGTATGTTGTTCAGAGGTATGTTGGAAACATTCCATCAGCCACACTATCAGAGGCTCGTTCACCTGCACATCCACCAATGTGATATATGCCATCATGTGCCAGCAATGCCCCTCTGCCATGTACATTGGTCAAACTGGACAGTCTCTACGTAAAAGAATAAATGGACACAAATCAAGATATCAAGAATTATAACATTCATAAACCAGTCGGAGAACACTTCAATCTCTCTGGTCATGTGATTAAAGACATGAAAGTGCAATATTACAACAAAAAAACTTCAAATCCAGACTCCAGCGAGAAACTGTTGAAATTGGAATTCTTTTGCAAATTGGATACAATTAACTTAGGCTTGAATAGAGACTGGGAGTGGCTAAGTCATTATGCAAGGTAACCTATTTCCCTTTGTTTTTTCCTACTCCCCCCCCCAAGATGTTCTTGTTAAACCCTGGATTTGTGCTGGAAATGGCCCACCTTGATTATCATGCACATTGTAAGGAGAGTGGTCGCTTCAGATAAGCGATTACCAGCAGGAGAATGGGTTTGTGTGTGGGGCGGGGGTGAGAAAACCTGGATTTGTGCTGGAAATGGCCCAACTTGATTATCATACACATTGTAAGGAGAGTGATCACTTTAGATAAGCTATTACCAGCAGGAGAGTGGGGTGGGGGGAGGTATTTTTTCATGCTTTGTGTGTATAAAAAGATCTTCTACACTTTCCACAGTATGCATCCGATGAAGTGAGCTGTAGCTCACGAAAGCTTATGCTCAAATAAATTGGTTAGTCTTTAAGGTGCCACAAGTACTCCTTTTCTTTTAACAGTAACAAGTCACTGGGACCAGATGGCATTCACCCAAGAATTCTGAAAGAACTCAAATGTGAAATTGTGGAACTATTAACTATGGTTTGTAACCTGTGCTTTAAATCAGCTTCTGTAACCAATGACTGGAAGATAGCTAATGTAACGCCAATATTTAAGAAGGGCTCTAGAGGTGATCCTGGCCATTACAGACAGGTAAGTCTAACGTCAGTACCGGGCAAATTAGTTGAAACAATAGTAAAAAATAAAATTGTCAGACACAGAAGAACATAAATTGTTGTGCAAAAGTCAACATGGTTTCTGTAAAGAGAGATCACGTCTTACTAATCTATTAGAGTTCTTTGAGGGGGTCAACAAACATGTGGACAAGGGGGATCCAGTGGACATAGTGTACTTAGATTTCCAGTGTGAAAGTAGAATGAATTATATTGAAATTATAATTCATTAAAGAAATGCTGCTTGAAGAGTTTGTTGAAATATAGTTGTCAGGAAGAGAAACGTTAAGGAGTGTGAGACAATGGGTCCTCAAACTAATTAACTTAGAGCTCCTACTGAGCTAGGAGATTGGTAAACGTTAGTATGCAAATAAGATATGTATGTATATTTGTCAGTTTCTGCTTCCTTTTGTCTCCTATGTTAAATTGGCTTTGGCTTCTGTATAAATAAGTTAGCTTGAGCTTTTGCAGGGGGCTCACATATATCTGGGTGCATTGGCAAAGCGCTTTACTAATAAACAGAGTGGTCTGACAAATTCTGTGAGCCTTGAAACTGACTTTGACAATTTGGAGGTTCCACCGAGATGGCAACCGTCTTCACTGGGGCCGTGTGACTCCTGTCTGTTCTTAGGACGGCCGTGGCAAGCTGGGCATTTGGCCCGAGCGGTCCTCCGACAGAACGGAAGGGTGCATGACCACAGTGAAGTCTACGCCATCGAACCTGTTGGTTCCCACTCTGTTCTGGTAGGGATCCCAGGATCTGACATCAGGAATCTGGTCAGGTAATTATTTCTGTGTTTTGTCCGGACTGAGGACTGTCTTGTCTCTGTGTCTATCCGTCCTCCCTGTGGTGTGTTTGAATCTGGCCGCTGTCTCTGTCCGGGGATCGACTGACCAAAGGGTTCCTGTCCCCATGGTCTGAGTGAGTGAAATCTGCACAATCACAGCCGCACCGTGCCTTGGGTAAAACCCTTGGTGTGAAAGCAAAGGCGATTGAGGCAGTAACCTGTGGGCTCCTTTTATGTGTTGCACTGAGCATCGCTCTGATGAACCCGACTTTCCTTCTTGTGTGATTGGTGTGTAAAGTTCTCCCGTATGGGTAACCAGACGTCTAAGTCGAGACAGTTCCCTAAAGGAACGCCGGCTCATTTTATGTATTTTAGGAAGGGTCCGGACTCCTGTAAATTTTTGGAAAAATGGTCTAGGCTAACTCAGGAGAATCCCAAAATTCAGTGGCCACTGTTAGGATCTTGGGACAAAGACCGAGTAGACGTCTTAAAAGACAAACTCGACCAACCTAAAACTAAATTGGCAAAAGGAGAGGTCGATTGTTTCATGCAGTGGTGGGAAGAGGCAAATCATAGGTGGACAGAATCAAAACTTGCCTCTCTCAAAGATTCTGGCTTCTATCCCACCAGATGCAACTCATTTTACTGTTGTTGATTTGTGCTCTGCTTTCTTTTCTGTCCCGGTTCACCCTGACTCCCAGTTCCTGTTTGCCTTTTCTTACAAGGGGCAACAGTACACGTGGACCACACTGCCCCAGGGGTATACTGAAAGCCCGTCATATTTTTCCCAAGCATTAGCACAAGACCTTGCTGACCTTGTTTTCCCGTCCAGGTCCACACTAGTCCAATATGTAGATGATCTACTCCTCTGTTCCCCTTCATTGTCTGCCTCTGAAACTGACTCTTTAGTGCTCCTTACTGCCCTAGCAAATAAGGGTCACAAAGCTTCTCGCTCTAAACTACAACTCTGTCAAGCTTCTGTCACATAACTTGGCTTTCTCCTCTCCCAGGGTTCCCGTGCACTTTCTCCCACCCGCGTCCAAGCTATCCTTAGCTTTCCCCGACCCCGCTCCCCACGCCCGGAAGTTTTTAGGCATGGCTGGATTTTGCAGACAGTGGATTCCCCAATATGCCTCCCTTGCAAAACCTCTCCAGGAACTCACTCGATTCTCTGTGCCTGACCCCATGCCATGGCCCCCTAAGGCCAATTCTGCCTTTGTTTCCCTCAAACAGGGTTTGGCTTCTGCCCCTGCCTTAGGGCTGCCTGACTATTCTAAGCCTTTTACCCTTTTCTGTCACGAACAATCTAGGTGTGCACTTGAAGTTCTCACTCAGATGCACGGAGAAAAGAACCTCCCAGTGGCTTATTTCTCTGCCACTTTAGACCCTGTTGCCCAAGGCTTATCCCCCTGCCTGCGTGCTGTGGCTGCTGCAGCGTGCCTAGTCGAAATGTCTGATTCCCTTGTTCTCCGCTCTCCTCTTACCCTCCTGGTCCCTCACTGACCTCACCCTGCTCCAAGACTCTGCCCCAGAAACCAAGAAAGAATCCTGGGTTGCCCAAGCTTGCTCTCTACATCCCGATTCTCTTTGGCGTTCGCCTACTGGTGCCTTTGTAGCCCCCTTTTCACTCACCCCTCTCTGGCCGCCCTGCTACATGGTGTTTCGCATGTCGGAAAGGAAGGGACAGTCTCTGCTGTAACTAAGACAGGATGGTGGGCCCCCCATTTTAGCTCTTTTGCAGCCTGCCACTGTGCAACCTGTACCATTTGCCAAAACCATAATATTGGTAAACCTGTAAAAGTGGCCCAGGGGTTCCGGGGTCTGCCTCAAGCACCGTTCTTGCATTGGCAACTTGATTTTGTACAAATGCCTAAGTGTCAACAGTATGAATTTATATTGATTATGGTATGTTTATTCTCTGATTGGATTGAAGCCTTTCCTTGTCGCAAGGCTGACTCACTGTGTGTTGCCAAATGTTTGTTAAATCATATTATGCCTACCAAGGGAATTCCTGCTACTCTGTCCAGTGATCGGGGTACACATTTTACTGGACAACTTGTTCAACATCTGGACCGTATATTGCATATCAAACACCTGTTGCACTGTCCCTACCACCCACAGAGTGCAGGTGCTGTTGAAAGACGAAATGGTGTACTTAAGAATAAGCTTGCTAAAATTTGTGACTCTACAGGATTAAGCTGGCCAGTAGCCTTACCATTAGCCCTTATGGACATGAGATCCACTCCATCCCAAAGGCATAAATTAAGTCCCTTTGAAATTGTTATGGGACGCCCTATGCGAGCTATGACTACCATTACTCCCATTCCAGATTTGAACTTGACTCACAGTGCGCTCCTTCAGTATTGCAAGGGACTAGTGCAAGCTGTAAGTCACTTCCATTCACAGGTTCGAGCCGCCTGGCCCACGGAACCCACCTCTGACGCTTGCCACAACCTTGAGCCAGGTGATTGGGTCTACGTATGGCGCCATCATCGAAAGCACACCTTGGAGCCCCGGTGGAAGGGTCCTCATCAGGTACTGCTTACTACACAGGCGGCTGTTAAACTATCTGGCATCGCAGTGTGGATACATGCTTCACAGTGTAAGAAGGCACCATCCCCAGAGAACCAATCATCACCTCAGGACAACGCAGAGTCAATTTTGACTCCAGAAGAAGACGTAGAGGAACAGTCTGCAATACCTTACAATCTATGCTCTCGTAAGGGTTGCCAGAAGCAGACGCTGTTCCTCGGCTGCTAGTATCTTACGGTCTGGGGAGACCACGATGACAATTCTTTTATCCAGCCGCAGGTGTGGATAGCTCAGACCCTTAATATTTCTAATTGCTGGGTCTGCAGCCACATCCCAGCCCACTCTCAAACTGGTGTTCCTGTCCTGGCTATCCCACTCACTGGAGGGCCTCGTCCGTTTAACAAAATATGGAACAGCAATGACACTTGGGAAGCGGTGGGAATAAATGCATCTAAATGGATAAGTGTGGTGGAGGGAAAAGGTCATTGGTGTTGGGTGTGTAATGGGACAGGGCTGGATCTGGGGAAAAGCTGTTGCCTTCAGCATATTGTGGCCAATGGTGTATGGGATTATTCAAACAAAACTAAAAAGTGGCGAGCCGGGTATGGAGATATGAATTTTTTTTCTCAACCTGGGATCAAACAGAGAAATCAATCTCATGTTCCCCCTACAGTCATGCAAATAACACCACTCCTCGTAAGGAGAATTACTCAGTACCCTTTGGGGGTACTCCTCCTCCTTTGCAAACACCTATATGACAAATGGGTGCAACTGACCCTTCCTGGCCTTAATAGGCCATCACTGGGTGTGTGGGACCAGAGCTTATACCGCACTACCAGCTAATTGGTCAGGAATCTGTTATCCCGCCTGACTCTTCCCACAATTCCGAGTGCTAGGAACCTTCCCTCGAGAACACCTCCTCAATTTCAGGCGAAAAAGAAGGGACTTAACAGATGCCCAATGGTATGTAAATAACATAAGCCTCTTAACCTGGGAAGAGGCCATTGGCGGTTCCTTAATACCATTAGGGGGAGTAATACACCATGCAAAAAGGCTCCTAAAGTTACAAGCAATAGTTGAAATAATGGCAAATGAAACCGGAGAAAGTTTAAGAGCCCTGGCCAAAGAAACAGGGGCAATCCGACAGATGGCCCTCCAAAACCGTCAGGCATTGGACATAGTGCTGGTGGCAAAAGGAGGGACTTGTGCTCTCATTGGAAAAGACTGCTGTGTGTGTATACCAGACAGCACCAATGAGGTAATAGATCGTGCTAGCCACTTAGAACAAATCGCATATCTTCCCCACGAAGAGCCAAGTTCTTTATGGAAGTGGCTAAGTAACCTTTTCAATTTCTCTGGCATAGGAAACTGGTTGTTTCAGGGAGCCCTAACTCTCCTGTTTGGAATCCTAATAATTTTTGTATGTTTTCAGTTACTTTCCTGTTGTATCCAAAATTGCGTCAGGCATGCTACACAGATAGCTGCCCCAAACCAGAGTGCTAATTTGATGATTTTAAATATCACTGATGAACAAAGAGATAAAGAACGATTGATATGTGGAACCCAGTCATTATTGGTCATTGCGTAGCTTGACCGAAAGGAGGGACTGTGAAAGTAGAATGAATTATATTGAAATTATAATTCATTAAAGAAATGCTGCTTGAAGAGTTTGTTGAAATATAGTTGTCAGGAAGAGAAACGTTAAGGAGTGTGAGACAATGGGTCCTCAAACTAATTAACTTAGAGCTCCTACTGAGCTAGGAGATTGGTAAACGTTAGTATGCAAATAAGATATGTATGTATATTTGTCAGTTTCTGCTTCCTTTTGTCTCCTATGTTAAATTGGCTTTGGCTTCTGTATAAATAAGTTAGCTTGAGCTTTTGCAGGGGGCTCACATATATCTGGGTGCATTGGCAAAGCACTTTGCTAATAAACAGAGTGGTCTGACAAATTCTGTGAGCCTTGAATCTGACTTTGACACCAGAAAGCCTTTGACAAGGTCCCACACCAAGGACTCTTACATAAATTAAGTTGTCATGGGATAAGAGGGAAGATCCTTTCATGGATTGAGAACTGGTTAAAAGACAGGGAACAAAGGGTAGGAATAAATAGTAAATTTTCAGAATGGAGAGGGGTAACTAGTGGTGTTCCCCAAGGGTCAGTCCTAGGACCAATCCTATTCAAAAATGATCTGGAGAAAGGGGTGAACAGTGAGGTGGCAAAGTTTGCAGATGATACTAAACTGCTCAAGATAGTTAAGACCAAAGCAGACTGTGAAGAACTTCAAAAAATCTCACAAAACTAAGTGATTGGGCAACAAAATGGCAAATGAAATTTCATGTGGATAAATGTAAAGTAATGCACACTCAAAAAAATAACCCCAACTGTACATAAAATATGATGGGGGCTAATTTAGCTACAACTAATCAGGAGAAAGATCTTGCAGTCATCGTGGCTAGTTCTCTGAAGACGTCCACGCAGTGTGCAGCGGCAGTCAAAAAAGCAAATGGGATGTTAGGAATCATTAAAAAAGAGATAGAGAATAAGACGGAGAATATCTTATTGCCATTTATATAAATCCATGGTACGCCCACATCTTGTACACTGCGTACAGATGTGGTCCCCTCATCTCAAAAAAGATATACTGGCATTAGAAAAGGTTCAGAAAAGGGCAACTAAAATGATTAGGGATTTGGAACAGGTCCCATATGAGGAGAGATTAAAGAGGCCAGGAATTTTCAGCTTGGAAAAAAGGAGACTAAGGGGGGGATATGATAGACGTATATAAAATCATGAGTGGTGTGGAGAAAGTGAATAAGGAAAAGTTATTTACTTGTTCCATAATATAAGAACTAGGGGCCATCAAATGAAATTAATAGGTAGCAAGTTTAAAACAAATAAAAGGAAGTTCTTCTTCACTCAGCGCACAGTCAACCTGTGGAACTCCTTGCCTGAGGAGGTTGTGAAGGCTAGGACTATAACAGGGTTTAAAAAAGAACTGGATAAATTCATGGAGGTTAAGTCCATTAATGGCTATTAGCCAGGATGGGTAAGGAATGGTGTCCCTAGCCTCTGTTTGTCAGAGGGTGGAGATGGATGGCAGGAAAGAGATCACTTAGAATCACAGAATCATAGAATATCAGGGTTGGAAGGGACCTCAGGAGGTCATCTAGTCCAACCCCCTGCTCAAAGCAGGACCAATCCCCAATCAAATCATCCCAGCCAGGGCTTTGTCAAGCCTGACCTTAAAAACTTCCAAGGAAGGAGATTCTACCACCTCCCTAGGTAACGCATTCCAGTGTTTCACCACCCTCCTAGTGAAAAAGTTTTTCCTAATATCCAACCTAAACCTCCCCCACTGCAACTTGAGACCATTACTCCTTGTCCTGTCCTCTTCTACCACTGAGAATAGTCTAGAACCATCCTCTCTGGAACCACCTCTCAGGTAGTTGAAAGCAGCTATCAAATCCCCCCTCATTCTTCTCTTCTGCAGACTAAACAATCCCAGTTCCCTCAGCCTCTCCTCATAAGTCATGTGTTCCAGACCCCTAATCATTTTTGTTGCCCTTCGCTGGACTCTCTCCAATTTATCCACGTCCTTCTTGTAGTGTGGGGCCCAAAACTGGACACAGTACTCCAGATGAGGCCTCACCAAATAGAGGGGAACGATCACGTCCCTCGATCTGCTCGCTGTGCCCCTACTTATACATCCCAAAATGCCATTGGCCTTCTTGGCAACAAGGGCACACTGCTGACTCATATCCAGCTTCTCGTCCACTGTAACCCCTAGGTCCTTTTCCGCAGAACTGCTGCCTAGTCATTCGGTCCCTAGTCTGTAGCTGTGCATTGGATTCTTCCCTCCTAAGTGCAGGACCCTGCACTTATCCTTATTGAACCTCATCAGGTTTCTTTTGGCCCAATCCTCCAATTTGTCTAGGTCCCTCTGTATCCTATCCCTGCCCTCCAGCGTATCTACCACTCCTCCCAGTTTAGTATCATCCACAAATTTGCTGAGAGTGCAATCCACACCATCCTCCAGATCATTTATGAAGATATTGAACAAAACCGGCCCCAGGACCGACCCCTGGGGCACTCCACTTGACACCGGCTGCCAACTAGACGTGGAGCCATTGATCACTACCCGTTGAGCCCGACAATCTAGCCAACTTTCTACCCACCTTATAGTGCATTCATCCAGCCCATACTTCTTTAACTTGCTGACAAGAATACCGTGGGAGACCGTGTCAAAAGCTTTGCTAAAGTCAAGAAACAATACATCCACTGCTTTCCCTTCATCCACAGAATCAGTAATCTCATCATAGAAGGCGATTAGATTAGTCAGGCATGACCTACCCTTGGTGAATGCATGCTGACTGTTCCTGATCACTTTCCTCTCGTGTAAGTGCTTCAGGATTGATTCCTTGAGGACCTGCTCCATGATTTTTCCGGGGACTGAGGTGAGGCTGACTGGCCTGTAGTTCCCAGGATCCTCCTTCTTCCCTTTTTTAAAGATTGGCACTACATTAGCCTTTTTCCAGTCATCTGGGACTTCTCCCGTTCACCACGAGTTTTCAAAGATAATGGCCAATGGCTCTGCAATCACATTCGCCAATTCCTTTAGCACTCTCGGATGCAACTCGTCCGGCCCCATGGACTTGTGCACGTCCAGCTTTTCTAAATAGTCCCTAACCACCTCTTTCTCCACAGAGGGCTGGCCATCTACTCCCCATGTTGTGATGCCCAGCGCAGCAGTCTGGGAGCTGTCCTTGTTAGTGAAGACAGAGGCAAAAAAAGCATTGAGCACATTAGCTTTTTCCACATCCTCTGTCACTAGGTTGCCTCCCGCATTCAGTAAGGGGCCCACACTTTCCTTGGCTTTCTTCTTGTTGCCAACATACCTGAAGAAACCCTTCTTGTTACTCTTGACATCTCTTGCTAGCTGCAGCACCAGGTGCGATTTGGCCCTCCTGATTTCATTCCTACACGCCCGAGCAATATTTTTATACTCTTCCCTGGTCATATGTCCAACCTTCCACTTCTTGTAAGCTTCTTTTTTATGTTTAAGATCCGCTAGGATTTCACCGTTAAGCCAAGCTGGTCGCCTGCCATATTTACTATTCTTTCGACTCATCGGGATGGTTTGTCCCTGTAACCTCAACAGGGATTCCTTGAAATACAGCCAGCTCTCCTGGACTCCTTTCCCCTTCATGTTAGTCCCCCGGGGATCCTACCCATCCGCTCCCTGAGGGAGTCGAAGTCTGCTTTCCTGAAGTCCAGGGTACGTATCCTGCTGCTTACCTTTCTTCCCTGTGTCAGGATCCTGAACTCAACCAACTCATGGTCACTGCCTCCCAGATTCCCGTCCACTTTTGCTTCCCCCACTAATTCTTCCCTGTTTCTGAGCAGCAGGTCAAGAAAAGCTCCCCCCTAGTTGGCTCGTCTAGCACTTGCACCAGGAAATTGTCCCCTACGCTTTCCAAAAACTTCCTGGATTGTCTATGCACCGCTGTATTGCTCTCCCAGCAAATATCAGGAAAATTAAAGTCACCCATGAGAACCAGGGCGTGCGATCTAGTAGCTTCTGCGAGTTGCCGGAAGAAAGCCTCATCCACCTCATCCCCCTGGTCCGGTGGTCTATAGCAGACTCCCACCACTACTTGTTGCTCACACTTCTAAACTTAATCCATAGACACTCAGGTTTTTCTGCAGTTTCGTACCGGAGCTCTGAGCAGTCATACTGCTCCCTTACATACAGTGCTACTCCACCACCTTTTCTGCCCTGCCTGTTCTTCCTGAACAGTTTATAACCATCCATGACAGTACTCCAGTCATGTGAGTTATCCCACCAAGTCTCCGTTATTCCAATCACGTCATAATTCCTTGACATCACCAGGACCTCCAGTTCTCCCTGCTTGTTTCCAAGGCTTTGTGCATTCGTATATAAGCACTTGATCATTACCTGTTAGGTTCACTCCCTCTGTGGCACCTGGCATTGGCCACTGTCGGTAGACAGGATACTGGGCTAGATGGACCTTTGGTCTGACCCAGGATGGCCATTCTTATGTTCTTAGTGGGAAGAAGAGAAAAAAAATCAGGAATAACTCCAGTGAATTAACCCCCCCCACTGTAAATAGGGTTGCCAACCCTCCAGGATTGGCCTGGAGTCTTCAGGAATTAAAGATTATGTCTGGTGATTAAATCTCTAGGTATACATCCAGCCAAAATTGGCAACCCCAACAGTAAATGAAATCAGAATCTTGCTCTAGATGAGAGCTCCAGGTATGGCCCCAGCATTGCAGCTAATTCAGAATGCAATCAGATGGGGGAGAAGGCAGAGAGGAAGAATAGGCCCCAGGTGAGGGAACTTAATTAGCTCGAGGTTTTGAATTCTAAATCTAGGTAGGCAGTTGGGACAGCATGAAGGATCAGATGGTTCCCTCTGGGAATATTTTGAAAAATACATTTAAACTGGAAATATTCCTCCCCCCATGTATCCTGCTGCTGCACTACTACACACAGTTTATTGTATTGCCAATCATGGGATTCACTCCCCAAAAAAGATTTGAATTCTTGTTACCTGAATCATTAGCACCTATAACATATCATAAATCCACAAAAAAGAATGACAATACAAACATGTTTCTCTAGCCATTTTTCATTTCCCTTGTTCCCCCAATCCCATTATTTCAAGGTATATTGCTTCGTAAGAGTATAGTATTTAGGACTCAGAAGGAGAAAAGAAAATGTAAAAAAGAGCAATTAACTTTTTAAAATGTGAAATATGCTCAAGTAATGCAGCCACTATAGCTATAAATGCAATAGTTCTTCCCCCATTTGGTGGCAGAGGGTAAATCAGAGTTTTGAAAATACATTATTCGAAATAACCATAAGACTAATATAACTAAGGATCACAAACTTCCATAAGAAATATTCATTAACATAAGGCCACTGAAAGGTGCATGACTCAACTATTCTATAAATAAGCTTATGCAGAGTAAAACTAGCTAATATTACTGCTAACAATAGAGTTTTTATGTAACGATGACATTGAGGAAGCATTTTACTCTGGATGATTCAGAAATACGAAACACTATCTTAGCTTTGTGAAAGTTAGAATTGGAAAAAAAAAATCTAATCAGGCACCAATCTCTGTAGTGTGAGAGCCCCCTAAACAAACCCAAAACAAGACAAGGTCCAACAAATCAGCTATTTTTCTGCCTCCTTCCCTAACAGGGTTGCAGGAAATGTTTTTCATTGTGTACCCTTTGTTGATTGGAAGAGTTGCGTAGAACGGATGGAAATGTAAAAACAATGGAGTTAGAATATTTGTAATTCTATATATTGTCAAGGGTGCCTAGTGGCTTGGATGGGTGTCTTTTTATCTTGTTACTTTGCAAATCAAAATAGATAAAATAAATTAAGCATAGAAAGCAGTTTTGTTGATATATGAGATAGCTGTACTCTGTTCTCTTTCACAGCTGTGCTTCCCCATTGCACTAGTTATTATTTTGTCAGTAAAATAACCAGAAAACATGTAACTCAAAGATACACAGGAACTAGACATGTTGAGTAAGAAAGTACCTAGTTCAGACACACACATTTTTTTTAAATCACAATTTCCATTTGATGACTGCATATTTGTACTGTTTTGTGCACTAGGCATAACATTATCTTAAAGTTGGTTTGCCAAGCCACAGTTACTTGCAATGTGCCCCCGCCCCAGCATTTTTTTAAAAATAGGGGAAATGTTCATAGATCCCTATTTCACTTCTGCATATCTGCTGACTTTTGGCTGTACCAGAGTCTGAAAAACTGAAGCTTTCAGTCATGCGGGGCCTGTGGGAACGTTAAAATGAAACAAAAATCTCCTGACCATACAGTACTGTAATGAATAAGAGCAATGCATTGTATTTTTTTGAGAACATGGGAAAAGCCTGAACTGTCAATTGAATTACCCACTTTCTTCTGTTCTTGCTGTCTTGAGATTTTTGTAGTCACTCTCTATAACCTGTAAACAAAATACATCTTTTGTGAAATGTAGCCTTAGTTGTTAGAATTTTTGGAATGGTTGTGACTAGTGATTTTATCACTTCATAATAAAACTACTCAGGCAACACTGATGAAACAGTTACCAAAGCTGTAGTAACATCTATCGCAGATTGTTTTTAACCTATGGGATCTGCCCAATTTCTAACAACTGATTTTATTTAAAAAACCACAAAAAAAAAGTGCATTCAAATAAATTAGAATAATTGACACTGGAAAGGGGGCACTGTTGTAATTTCTGTCATGCATACATGGAGATCCAAAGATATGCATGTGTTTGATTTTTAAAAGTAATTTGGCTGCTTTTTTATTGATAAAACTGGTTTCAAACAAATAAATTAAAAGTCACTTGTATGCACTTTCTGAATGGAAGAACAATCCTAGAGAAGGAAAAATAAGGAGGATATGAATGACTTCTAAAGGCCAAGATGCAAGCAGGACAAAGTGCGCTGTAACCATAATGTTGCTCCATGGAGATCTAATAGATTCTCCTTTTTCCAAACAGTAATGTTGTGATGAAGGAACGAATAGAATCATTGCATATGGAAATGGGTTGTATTCAGGTAACATTACATTCTTTGGAACATAAATAGAGGAGATTAATGTTAGGTTGGATAAGTTCTATGAACACATGAACATTTAGGAACTAGAATGGAGAGTGCATGAGAATGTCAACTGGCTCCTCCACCACTATAGTGGCCTGCACTACTTGTGGACATTATGCAATACTAGAGCTGAAATATAGGGGACAGTAAGAGAATCATTTAATGATATCATCCAGCCTTCACAATTTTTAAAAATTCTTTTATATCTTTTGAATAATAATATAAAATGCAAAATTTGAGGCAAAAGCCCACTTACCTGATCTCCTCTAGGCCGGTTCCATGGGATTTTTTGGAGTCTGTAACAGACATGGGGGGGTTCAGAGTAGCAGTCGTGTTAGTCTGTATCTAGAGTGCCACTTGAGAGCTGGCTGGTGTGACACTGGGGATTTGAAATGAAAGTCAAAGGTAAATTTAAAATAGATAGATACTGTATGTCTCATAGTCTTGCTATTTTGTGCTTTCAACATTTAAAATACATTTAATTCATATATGTATATATTTACACACACACACACACCATTGATTTCAATGGGAGTTGAGTGGCTTAGCCTCTTACACAATTGGTCCATTAACATCCACTTTAACTAGAGATTTTTCTTCTTTATTTCTACAATATGCTGATTAGAGGATTATATCTCTTCATTTTGGATGAATTCTTAGTATTTCTGTTGCCCTTGTGTAAACTAGGTACTGTGATGTTAGGTTGTACAAATATTTTCTTCTTCTGTTTGTATTAAGAACTACCTAATTTAATATTAGACTTCAATTGTAAATGATTTCTAAGATATGCAGTATATGAGTACATATCATAGGGTCCCTAGTATTTTGTGACCATGCTTTTTTTTTTTTAATTTCACTCCATATGATTATATACTATTGTAGCAAAGATCAGCTTTGATCTGAGCCAAAAGAAATAGTGCTTGATCATGCAAATCCTTATTCCCATGAATACTTCTACTCATAGGAGTAGTTCCATTTAATTTAATGTGACAACTCGCACAAGTAGGGACTACTCTTGTAAGCAAAGCTTTGCAGGATCAGGCCTACTTCCAGTCCCAAAGGCCAATGTCAAATTAGGCCTAATTTGACAGCCTACTTCCAGTCCCAAAGGCCAATGTCAAATTAGGCCAAGAAAGCATTTAAGGAGCCTGATATTTGCTCTGAAATGTTGTGTCAGCAGCAAATACTTGCTCAATATAACTCCTGCTTTTGAGAAGATACTGGCTTATAATCATGTATACAAAGTGGAATATCTAGAATGTGGAGATTTGAGCCAAACAAGAAGCACCAAATACCATATGGCAGATGTTGAAATAGAGTTGAACATTGATTATTGCGGTTAGACTGCATTGTACTGATTTTAAACTACTGAGCTGCACTGTGCAAAAATATATTTTGGTAACAATTGCTTTGGTCCTGATAAATCAATACTGTACGAAAGTTGACTTGTTGATTATGGGACTTGTGCCCAACCCAACAAGTGATCCTGGGGATACCATAGTTAATGACAAATTGATCATAAATTGTTCAGAACCACAGACTATTCTAGAAAGAACTGTAGGTTCTTTTCAGAGTGGTAGCCATGTTAGTCTGTATCAGCAAAAAGAACGAGGAATGCTTGTGGCACCTCAGAGACTAACAAATTTATTTGGGCATAAGCTTTTGTGGGCTAAAACCCACTTCATCAGATGCATGCAGTGGAAAATACAGTAGGAAGATATATATATGCAGAGAACATGAAAAAATGGGTGTTGCCATACCAACTCTAATGAGACTAATCAATTAAGGTGAGCTATTATCAGCAGGAGAAAAAAAAACTTTTGTAGTGATAATCAGGATGGCCAATTTCAAACAGTTGACCAGAAGGTGTGAGTAACAGTAGAGGAAAAATTAGCATGGGGAAGTAGCTTTTAGTTTGTGTAATGACTCATCCATTCCCAGTCTTTATTCAAGCCTAATTTAATGGTGTCCAGTTTGCAAATTAATTCCAGTTCTGCAGTTTCTCATTGGAGTCTGGTTTTGAAGTTTTTTTGGTTGAAGAATTGTGACTTTTAGGTCTGTAATTGAGTGTCAAGGGAGGTTGAAGTGTTCTCCGACTGGTTTTTGAATATTATAATTCTTGACGTCTGATTTGTGTCCATTTATTCTTTTGCATAGAGACTGTCCGGTTTGGCCAATGTACATGGCAGAGGGGCTTTGCTGGCACATGATAGCATATATCACAGTGGTAGATGTGCAGGTGAATGAGCCCTTGATGGTGTGGCTGATGTGATTAGGTGCTATGATGGTGTCCCTTGAATAGATATGTGGATAGAGCTGGCAATGGGCTTTGTTGCAAGGGTAGGTTCCTGGGTTAGTGTTTTCCACTGTATTTTCCACTGCATGCATCCAATGAAGTGGGTTTTAGCCCTCGAAAGCTTATGCCCAAATAAATTTGTTCGTCTCTAAGGTGCCACTAGTACTCCTCGTTTTTTCTGTAGGTTCTTTGTTATCCCTTTACTGAGAGAGAAAAGAGTGATTTCTGAGATGTAGATTTGTCTATCTGCTGAACCTGCTGCAATGAAGAATTGAATGATCACATGTTTGTATCAAATACTTGTGTTTTTAGAGGCTAAGTACTGACTTCTCTGACTTTTTTCAGGTACATTTTTACTGGTGAAAACCTTGATTTCAAAGACAGAGGCATAAACAAGGAAAAGACATACAGACAATTCCACCTACAACAAACTGCATAGTTACAGATATTAGCATGGGAATTATTCATGACTCTTTTAATCTTGTAACTGTCACAAATTTATTGCATAATTTGCCTTAAATCAGTGACATTGTAAAGTTCTGTTTTCAGATCAGTAGCAAGAACTAGACTTAGACAAAGATTTGCTAACAATTCTGAGTTAATAGTTTACTCAGCAGTGATGTAAACAATGGTATAAGGTAACATGTCAAGTGCAAATTGGTCATAAAATGACAAAGTCATCTAACTTGAACCAATTTAGCATTCATTATGGAGAAAATATAAAGAGGGCCCTTCCCACAGTGGAACCAGCTGTTTCCCTGTGGCAAAAGGGAGACAGGATTATAAGAGGTTTTCTATCTTTGAGAAGATAACCGATTTTTTAGACGAAGGAAATGCAGTAGATCTAATCTACCTGGATTTCAGTAAGGCATTTGATACAGTTCCACAAAGGAAATTATTAGTTAAATTGGAGAAAATGGGGATTAATATGAAAATTGAATGGTGGATAAAGAACTAGTTAAAGGGGAGACTACAATGCATCACACTGAAAGGTGAACTGTCAGGCTGGAGGGAGAAAAAACAACGAGGAGTCCTTGTAGCACCTTAGAGACTAACACATTTATTTGGGCATAAGCTTTTGTGGGCTAAAACCTACTTCATCGGATGCATGGAGTGAAAAATGGGACCAATCTCATTTAACATTTTTATTAATGACCTTGGCATAAAAAGTGGGAACGTGCGAATAAAATTTGCAGGTGACACAAAGTTAAGAGGTATTGGCTATACGGAGGAGGACTGGAATATCATTCAAAAATCATAGAAGATTAGGGTTGGACGAGACCTCAGGAGGTCATCTAGTCCAAACCTCTGCTCAAAGCAGGACCAACCCCAACTAAATCATTCCAGCCAGGGCTTTGTCAAGCCAGGCCTTAAAAACCACTAAGGATAGAGATTCCACCATCTCCCTAGATAACCCATTCCAGTGCTTCATCACCACCCCTAGTGAAACAGTGTTTCCTAATATCCAACCTAGACCTCCCCCACTGCAACGTGAGACCATTGCTCCTTGTTCTGTCATCTGCCACCACTGAGAACAGCCTATCCTCTTTGGAACCCCCCTTCAGGTAGTTGAAGGCTGCTATCAAATCCCCCCCTCTCTCTTCTCTTCTGTAGACTGAATAAGCCCAGTTCCCTCAGCCTCTTCTCATAAGTCACATGCCCCAGCCCCCTAATAATTTTTGTTGCCCTCCGTTGGACTCTCTCCAATTTGTCCACATCCTTTCTGTAGTGGGGGTCTGTCATAAATATAAAGGGAAGGGTAAACCCCTTTGAAATCCCTCCTGGCCAGGGGAAAGCTCCTCTCACCTGTAAAGGGTTAAGAAGCTAAAGGTAACCTCGCTGGCACCTGACCAAAATGACCAATGAGGAGACAAGATACTTTCAAAAGCTGGGAGGAGGGAGAGAAACAAAGGGTCTGTGTGTCTGTCTATATTCTGTCTTTGCCGGGGATAGACCAGGAATGGAGTCTTAGAACTTTTAGTAAGTAATCTAGCTAGGTACGTGTTAGATTATGATTTCTTTAAATGGCTGAGAAAAGAACTGTGCTGAATAGAATAACTATTTCTGTCTGTGTATCTTTTTTGTAACTTAAGGTTTTGCCTAGAGGGGTTCTCTATGTTTTGAATCTAATTACCCTGTAAGGTATCTACCATCCTGATTTTACAGGGGGGATTTCTTTATTTCTATTTACTTCTATTTTTATTAAAAGTCTTCTTGTAAGAAAACTGAATGTTTTTTTCATTGTTCTCAGATCCAAGGGTTTGGGTCTGTGGTCACCTATGCAAATTGGTGAGGCTTTTTATCCAACATTTCCCAGGAAAGGGGGGGTGCAAGTGTTGGGAGGATTCTTCATTGTTCTTAAGATCCAAGGGTCTGGGTCTGTAGTCACCTAGGCAAATTGGTGAGGCTTTTTACCAAACCTTGTCCAGGAAGTGGGGTGCAAGGTTTTGGGAAGTATTATGGGGGGAAAGACGTGTCCAAACAGCTCTTCCCCAGGAACCAGGATTAGTTTGGTGGTGGTAGCGGCCAATCCAAGGACAAAGGGTGGAATATTTTGTACCTTGGGGAAGTTTTGACCTAAGCTGGTAAAGATAAGCTTAGGAGGTTTTTCATGCAGGTCCCCACATCTGTACCCTAGAGTTCAGAGTGGGGGAGGAACCTTGACAGGGCCCAAAACTGGACGCAGTATGCCAGAAATGGCCTCACCAGTGCCAAACAGAGGTGATAATCACTTCCCTCGATCTGCTGGCAATGCTCCTACTAACGCAGCCCAATATGCCATTAGCCTTCTTGGCAACAAAGGCAGACTGTTGACTCATATCCAGTTTCTCATCCACTATAATCCCCAGGTCCTTTTCTGCAGAACTGCCGCTTAGACAGTCAGTCCCCAACCTATAGCAGTGCATGGGATTCTTCCATCCTAAATTCAAGAAGAAGAAGAAGAAGATCTTCACAACCTTGAAAACTGGAGCAATAGAAAGGGGATGAAATTTAATAGTGCAAGGTAATGCACTTAGTGATGAACAACAAGAATTTTTGTGATAAGATGGGGATTTATCAGTTAGAAGTGACAGAGGAAGAAAAAGACCTGGGTGTAGTGGTTGATCACAGGATGACGATGAGTGGTGGCTGCTGGCTGGGTGCCCTGCTCTGAAGGCAGCGCTGCCACCAGCAGCAGTGGAGAAGTGTCTGTGCTTGATCTTTGCGCTGGGAGGGGTGGCTATGGGGGAGCTAAGGCAAATTTTGGGGTGGCTATAGCCCCCTCAAGCCCCCACTAGCATTGCCCCTTTGGCTAATAGAAGTAGTTATTACTGAAAGAGAAGTGTGCTGTCTCTGTTATGTACCATGGGGTTCCCTTTCTGTTGATAACCTCTCTACTGTAGTCAATCTTGGGGCTGAACTTTCACAGATTAAAGTAGGTGTAAACCCTCACTTTAGGGTGGGTAATTGGTTAAAGTAACCCAAAAGCTATAGATAAGGCTACAATCTTTGTAAAATGCCCTTTATTACCTCCCATTGTCAGTGACTTTAGACCACTTTGGGCAGAGGACACATTACAGCAGCAAGTAAAATAATTTTTTGTGCTAATTAGCACTCATTGAAACAGCACAGAAACTAATTTTCTTGCCCCTTTTTGAGGCAGGGATTGAGGCACATAGGCAGGGAGTGTTCGCTCTGTTTTGTAGCTAACAAAGGTACTTGAATCACTAGCGTTAGCAAACTAGTACTTTTACTTGTATTGAGACTAAATTTTTCAGCCATAAGTGCCTAATTTTCGGTAAATAAGTTAATATCTAGGCATTTAAATAAATGTGGCCTGATTTTCAGAAGTGCTAAATACCAACAATCTCCACAGAATTCAACAGAAGTATGGATCCTCAGTGCCTTTGAAAATCAGGCCAATTTTATTTAGCTATCTAAATATGGGTTTAATTCAACATATTCATAAATGATCTGGAAAAGGGGGTAAACAGTGAGGTGGCAAAATTTTCAGATGATACAAAACTACTCAAGATAGTTAAGTCCTAGGCAGACTGCGGAGACCTACAAAAGGATTTCACAAAATGATGGGGTCTAAATTAGCTGTTACCACTCAAGAAAGAGATCTTGGAGTCATTGTGGATAGTTCTCTGAAAACATCCACTCAATGTGCAGCGGAAGTCAAAAAAGCTAACAATGTTGGGAATCATTAAGAAATGGATTGATTGATAAGACGACAGAAAATATCATATTGCCTTTATATAAATCCATGGTACGCCCACATCTTGAATACTGTGTGCAGATGTGGTTGCCCCATCTCAAAAAAGCTATATTGGAATTGGAAAAGGTACAAAAAAAGGGCAACAAAAATGATTAGGGGTATGGAACAGCTTCTGTATGAGAGCTTAATAAGACTGGGACTTTTCAGCTTAGACAAGAGACGACTAACGGGGGATATGATAGCGGTCTATAAAATAATGACTGGTGTGGAAAAAGTAAAAAGAACTAAGGGTCACCAAATGAAATTAATAGGCAGTAAGTTTAAAACAAACAAAAGGAAGTATTTTTTCCACACAGTGTACAGTCAACGTCTGGAACTATTTTCCAGAGGACGTTGTGAAGGCCAAGACTATAACAGGGTTCAAAAAAGAACTAGATAAGCTCATGGAGGATAGGTCCATCAATGGCTATTAGCCGGGATGATGTCCCTAGCCTCTGTTTTCCAGAAGCTGGGAATGGGTGATAGGGGATGGATCATTTGAGGATTACCTGTTCTGATCATTCCCTCTGGGGCACCTGGCATTGGCCACTGTCGGAAGACAGGATACTCGGCTAGATGGAGCTTTTGTCTGACCCAGAATGGGCATTCTTATGTTCTTATATTTAATTGACTAATGTTTGATGACAGGATTGAAAATTCTGGCCAAACAGAGTAAAAAAAAGTGTGTTAAATTAACACACACAAAAGTTCAGTAGTAATAGACTTCATCTAAAGCCAGCTGTGAGAGTCTTCAGATTTTATTATACAATCATTTGCTAAGTAAAGTATTTAGGCACTTAAACCCCAGATGCAGGCACCCAAGTCTCTGAGCCAGAGAGAAAGTGAGAATGACTGTAGTCCAGTGGTTAGGGCGCCCACCTGAGAGGTGGGAGACTCCAGGTCCAGTTTTCCTACCCCAATCACTCATTATTTATCCGCAGTGGAACAGTTTCAGGAGAGATTGAGGGAGCCCCACATCAGAATATCCAATAGCTCAGTTGTTAGAGCACCCCACTAAGAGGTGAGAGACCCCTGTTCTAAAGTTATAAGGTAGGAACCTCCTCGTCTGGCCATTTTGGGTGGAGCACAACATTCCTGCAAGAAATGCCTTAGACACTTAAGCAGCCTAGAGTCAGGCAGCTGGTTCCTGTTCTTGGGTCACTAAGCAGAGATAGCTGCCTCCCTGCTGCCAGACTTAGGCGCTTATCTACGCAAGAGGGGCAGGGTTTACCACCCATGCCTCTCACTGGGTACCTTACATGAGTTCCCACCTAGCATGTGACTTTGTGGATCACATTCTAAGGTGCCCATCTCTCCCCATTCATTGTATAGAGTGCCTAACTTGGCTTTGTGGATCGCAGTGTAGTCCCTGTACCCCAAAGTTAGGCCCTGTGATGCTCAGTGTTGCAACAGCTTTCTGGATCTCACTCCTCCTTTACCATAACCAGTAACAGACTGAGATCACTTGCTCGGAAGGAACTATAAAATGAAAGGACTTATTAAGAGACATAAGAATAATTTATAATCATGGAGAAACAAAGTTTATTTCTAATAAAATTAGAAAATTCAGTTTTTCTATATCTTCCTTTGTAAATACAGGGTTTTACATTAGCTGTTCCAATTCACTTCCCTCCACATGAGACAGTCCTGCTGAAGGAAAGCAGAGAGCTGGAGTCCTTATTGATCAGAGACCATAGGCTCTGTCAGTGCTCACCTCTACAACAAATTGCTGACCTGACTGTGCCCAAGAAAAAGCAGCAACTTTAGAACCATACCTTCCCTGCCCCCAAGTATTTCTGGCAAGCGCCACTGAGCATTGGGGTGTGGGGAGGTGCTTGACAAATGAATCCAGGGCAGAATTCTATTGTTTGATGAGGTGGCTATAAAAAAAAGTTACCAAATAAGTGAAGTCTTCAAGGCTATTTCTCCCATCAGGTTATTTCAGTTTCACAAACAGAGGAAACAGGTTTGCACTGTACTTCACTACAAAGAAAGCCAATTGAAAAAAAAAATCATGAAACTCAATATCTCTTCCTTCCAAAAATGAATAAGAATAATGGTGTCTTGCCATTCTTTGTATATGTGACATCATCCCATACCTGAGCCCACTGTCTAAAAGCTTTCAAATGTTGACAGTAAAAACATATTATTTAAACATTAGAAATCCTGGGTCAAAGTCATCCCTGGTATTACTCAACGACATTAAGCTCTGAAGATTGGACTTGAGGTCAGGAGGGGACACTGCCCGGTCATGGACTGGCAGCGACCATGCAGTCACCCACAATTAACCTGGCTGCACCAGATCAGTCATAATCCTGTGGAGCTCTTAGATGCTTGGAATAAAGCCATAGTGTGGTCATGGACACTGTGCTACATTTCTCCACTGTCTAAGCATATTGTTGTTGTTACTCCACTGACTTTACACTAGAGATAAATGTGATTCCTTATATTAAGTTGGTTTGAAATAACTTTTCAGGATTTTGGTCTCAAAAACACAATTTGGGGTGGGGGTGTCAATATTTTTTACACTAAAAGATAATCAAGTAATTTAAATCTTCATTCATGACAATTTTCCTTAAGTACCGGATCCAGTAAATGAATCAAGTGAAAAAGTTGCTTGTGGTCTTTTTTCCTTTGATTCAAGGTAATACCACAAATTAAGAATAATTAAGAACAAAGGTGGTATGGAAAATATCAAACCTCTATGACCAAATTCAACTCTGATATAAGACAACACATTTGCCATTAAAAGTTGGGTTCAACCAGGGGCAACGTGGAGAAGCCTTTGGGGACCAGGGACAGCCTGTGTGGAAGGGAAGCTGGTAGCTTGTTGGCAGGGAAACGAACAAGATCCTGGAGCCGACCCCCACCCCCGCTCATTCTGCCCCATCACGTTAGCCTTCTCCTGTCTCAGGGTCTATGAGAAGGGGCCTCCTTCATCCTCCGTCCCCTAAGCCTGTCACATTCCTTCCCTGCTGGTGCCCCTGGCAGCTACCACTTCTTTCTTCTGCTCCTCTCCGAGCAGTCCAAGCTGGCTGGCTGCCACTCTGCCAGCAAGGAGAGCACAGGGTGAGGAAGAGGAGGGACAGGCTCCCTGCTCTCAGTGCCAGCAGTCCCGCTGGTTGCGAGCCATCGCTACAGAAGAACCTCTGCTCAGCCCCAGCTGCAGCCGGCCTGCAGGCAGGCTGCCTTGACGTGGGTGGTCATTTGCGAGACCCTCACCCTCAGCAGACCTCCAAGCCCCCTGCACTCGTTCTCTCAGACAATGAACTGGGTTGGTGGCTCCCGGTGAGTGACGCTCATCCAGGGCCTCACTGTTAAGGTACAACCAGGCCCCGAGACAGTGTGAGGCTTCAACCCCCACCCCAGAGCGCACAGCCTGGAGCTGTGCGCAATGCGGCCTACACACTTCCCCCACTCCCAGACTGGGCAGCCTGGAGCTGTGCACAATGGGGCCCACACGCTTCTCTCACACACACACAGGGCAGCGTGGGGCTGTGTGCGATGGGGCCTACACACTTCCCCAGCCCAGATTGGCAGCCCGGGGCTGTGCACAATGGGCCCTACATGCTTCACACACAGACACATACATGGCAGCAGGGGGCTGTATGCGCTAGGGCCTACACATTTCCCCAGCCCAAACTGACAGCAGAGGGCTGTGCACAATGGGGCCTACACACTTCACTCACTCACTCACACACACACACACAATGCACGACAGCGTGGGGCTGTGCACAATGGGGCCTATGCACTCTTCCCCCACCCCCATCCAGATTGGGTAGCATGGGGCTGTGCACTATGGTCCTCCCCACTTTGGAGCTGACACAGTCGGACTGTTTGAAAGGGCCTCCCTTCCTCGGCCTCCCCCACAGACCCCCCTTATTTGTGCAGTGCACAGGAGTCTCTTCCCAGGACTGGGTAAGGTGGGACATTCAGAAAGGGCTTCTCTGCACGTACTTCAATCCCTACTTTTTGTTTGGGCAGTGCAGGGCTATCTGTGACGTGACCTTCTCCCACTCCTCCAGGACTGGACAGAGTGGGGCTGGGTGAAGGGGCCGTAACAGAAAGTGTTACTGCAGTGTCATCTGACCTGCATTTACTACACCTGTATGAATGAAATGTGTATGTTGTTAACTGGAATGGGTATTTTTTTTTTACATTTTGTTCAGCAGCATCATGATACTATCAGTACATGGGGCTTCTATACAAAATTTTAAGTTAGTTTCAGTCTATTATTACTTGTCGAAAGTTTTTAGTAGTATGGCATGTTTAACATTTGTACAACAAAGATGCATGCACTACTAATTCACAGAAAATAATTGATCTTTTTAGAAAAGGAATTAGGGGTGAAAAATATTTATTAGGTCTTCTAGTCCTTTCTTCCACTTGTGCGGGATTAATCTCTTCAGTGTATTTTGTCAAGCTATCTTCAGTTCTGATAGGAATTTAGCATTATTGTGCTTTCTCTGAACACTGATCTACTAATTCAGACTGCTACAAAGCAGAATCTCTAAATCTCAAATCAATAATTAGTAAATTATTCTTTTCTCTCTTTTAGCTTAGGTCCTCCTCAGAAAGAAGATAAAGGTAAAGCAAATTTGTTAGTCTCTAAGGTGCCACAAGTACTCCTCGTTCTTTTTGCTGATATAGACTAACACAGCTACCACTCTGAAACCCATCTTTGAATGGGCTTCCTTTCCTTCAAATTCCGATTATGCTTTAGAAAATTATCTACCACACCATTGTAGCTTTAGGGTAGAATTTTCAAGAAAGCCTAAGCCCCCTTAAAAAGAAAAGGAGTACTTGTGGCACCTTAGAGACTAACAAACCCCCTTAGGAACTTTTAAAAACCCTAGACTTATTTATTACTCTCAGTTTCCTTATCAGAAGGAGACAAAGTTCTCACTTCAGAAGATTGTTTTTTATCCAAACAAGAAAACAGTTGAAGAAATTTTTTTTCTGAACCTGGCAATTTAGCCAATTTTTAAAAACCATTTAGGTCTAAACCTGGATTCTGTGCACAGGGACAGGCTCTGCCCACATCAAGCCCCATTGCAGGATGGGGACTTTGGTCACTAGAATAGGTTTAGTTTAATTATAGACAACTGATTCTTTTACCCCTAATTATGCCATAAATTTTAAGTCATATACAGTTTTGACTGGACCTTCTTTGCTCAGTGTTCATTGGCTGTTTGCCCCCAACCCTCCCCCTCACTCTTCACTTGAGCTTCACTGCACACTTGACCATCTTCACCCCTGCCCTTCCTATTTGGCTTATCCCCTCTTATTATTAATTAGTATTATCATAGCACTTAAGTACCCCTTCCCCCCACACACAGAAAAAATGGAACATGACATTTGCTGCCATCACATTGTTCACTGTTTGTGTGTTCTACCCCATGTCTGTCTTGTATATTTAAACTATAGCCTCTTTGGGGCAAAGAGTCTTGTACTCTATTTGTACAGTGCCTACCACATGGGGACCCCATTCTCTAGTAACTACTATAATAAACATGATTAATCATACAATATTTTGGAAGGATGAAGAGTAAAAACTGAGAGAGAAATTTCCCCACCATTGTTTTAGCAAATATGAAAGACATGATGATGGCAGCCACTCTACGCTAGAGCTCCTTTCACTGGGAGCGCTGGTGGAGCTGCAGTGGTACTAGAGCAATGGTATGCAGTTTCCCTAAAATGGTCAGTGTGGGCAAGGCCTAATTGTCTCACTCAGAGATTTGATGGTCCAAGACATGTTGTAAACCTTCAGACTTCTTTTAAAATTTAAATGAAATTTAGAGAGCTTTTGTAACTTTACATTTCTGATTTTAGTTTCCGGGTCATTTTAACTTTGATGTTTTATATTTTTAAAATCCTAGCTGTAATAGAATCATGTTAATCAATTATCAACACATTTTGTTGTTCTCATTTTCTTGCAATTTGGGAACAGTTTCAAACTTTGTATTCTGCAACCTTCGTAGTCTGAATTGACTATAACCTTTTATTCATATCTACTACATTTCTAATCAAATTCAAGATCTTCCCCATCATATAAGCCAAATGTACGTGTCTCAATTATGAGAAATTAAAAGGAGACAAGCTCATCTTCTGAACATTAGAGAACTTTGAAAATAAAATGCCTACAATCAGTAGACCAAAGTTTAATTAGCGAGGAAACCTTCAGTGCCTTTTGCTCCCAGTAATGGTTTTAGTGACAAGATTGTTCATTCTCTTTCAACAGAAAAATTTGAAAGTTGGCAGTGTGTATTTTCTATTATCCTATCTATTTTTACATCAAGTTCTGGGGAGGCAGATGTGAAACTACTGAGCTGTACAGAAAACAGTAAAGTCACCACCAGCAGGTTTACTAAGCTTTTGATAACAAATGTTTAAAAAAAATTTTTTTTTAAATATAAAAAGCACTCCACCATCAATTCAAAAACTTAAAATTCAAAGGATTTCACCAGGCTTTTGAGGTTAGTCTTGCTAAACAATTTTGTAATCATCCTAACCATATATGGAGAATCAAACTAAAGTAATTCCAAATGCATAAGGAAGCCTTTTTGTAAGATTCAAGTTGTTCAGCGCTAAGTATGTGGGGGAAATTTCAGCTTGACATAAACATTGGCCTAAATGCTTGGGAGCACTATCCTGTACATATCACAAAATATCTAGGAGGATAACATTCATTTTGCAAAATGTATATCCCTTGTGTATTATTACGGTACCCACTACTGCTATTAATTGCATGTCAGAATTCCAGTGGTATCCTTAGGCAGCAGAAAAATTGCCTTTGACTAGGGCCCCCCCCCCACTGCAACTACATAAAATATATATTTATAAAGTGCTTATCCAACATTAAAATGTACAGTTCCATGGAGACATCCCATCCCCACCTGGTACTTGCAAAGGAGAGACCTCCATACCTCACCTTCCTATTCCCATAAACATTTCCTACTTGAGCATACTGAGGCCCCTCAATCATCAGCTGGTCATCCTGAAATCATCCCTCACCTAGATTCCTGTCCCATAATTACACTTAAACCTCCAGACAAAATATTAATTTTCCTCACAGCAATGTTGAGAAAATTGGTTGGTTTTGTACTGTGTCCTGAAATTAAGACTATGGGGAACCAGAGAGGGAAATCATCTCCTCACCAAGATACTCTTCTAGCAGCACCTGCCTCCATTTATATCAGGAAGGGATTGGTTGCTCAAGTATCTCAGGTGGTGTCAGCTACCATGTTAAAACAAGAAACAGAAGGCCCCTGTCACAGGTCCACTCACTGCTAGGGCAGCATCTCCTCCTGACTACTCTAGTGATTAACTTGATCCTGGACTGACACCCTCTTCTGTCTTCTCATTCTCACTAGGCCCCCCACTCAGTCTTTGGGACTCTACATATTTTCTCTTTGTGACTTTGCCTTCCAGACAGGAAACTGTACAGCCTTTCCAGGCTATCAAAGTGCCACTGGATCAGCTGTCTTCATCCACACCCCATCCAAGGCCAGGTCTTGTACCCCTTTCCCAGCAGCTGATGGGTAAGCCCAGGTTCCCCTACTACTCTGGGTTCCCAATCAGAGACCCTATGTACAACTATAATCTACTTGCTCCGAGACCCTGTTGTTATTTCCCTGGACTCCTTTCTAATTCTCTGCCCTCCCATCCTCTTTGGGTTGACTAACCCAAATTC